>NC_091773.1:64648118-65273118 GCF_029378745.1 Bos indicus
TCTATACAAAGAGTTTGGTATGTGGCATGTCAGTCTTCTTAAAATACAGTTTTGAATGTAGCTGACCCAGTGACAAAGAAGTTGCTTTATTTTGTCATTAGAAGATATTCCTGCGCCGATAATAAAAACTTTTTTTTCTTTTTTTGCTAAATAGGGAGTGATTTTATTTTATTTTAATATTTATTTATTTGGCTGCATCAGATCTTAGTTGTGACGCACAGGCATTTCTAGCCGTGGCGCTTGGGCTCCAAGGTGCCTGGGTCAGTAGATGCAGTGCACAGGCTTATCTGCCCCAGGGCATGTGGGATCTCAGTCCCCAAGTTCCCTGACCAGGGATGAACCCGTGTCTCCTGCACTGGAAGGTGGATTCTCAACCACTAGACCGCCCAGGGACGTCCCCAAGAACTGATTTTAACTTATGTAATTTGGGGAGTCAAGTTTACTTTCCTTTGGGTAAATCTGAAATTACTGAAACAAATTCTGGAGATATTTTTAATGTTGTTAATTTCATCAAGTTAGTCTTCGTTTCTTAACTTGCCTTAGTATGTGCTCAGTTGCTCAGTCCTGTCTAACTGTGATCCCATGGACACAGCCTGTCAGGCTCCTCTGTCCATAGAATTTCCCAGGCAAGAATACTGGAGTGGGTTGCCATTTCCTTCTCCAACCTTAGTATAGACATTATTTTAATTAGTACACTTTTTAAAACTTCTAATTTAGAAAAGTTTAAGAGTAGATTTCAATCTGATACAGTCTTAGCTTATTAAACAAGTTAGATTTAGGTCATTCTTCTAAACAATTCCCAAGGTTAGAAAAAAATTGTCGTGTATGTATGAAGAAATTTTCATTTTGAATATTTTAGAATCATTTGGAAGAGTATGGTTCACTTTCAACTATTAAATCCAGCAGGCTAGGAACCTATGTTTTAGGGAACGGATTTTCCAGATTGCAAATTTAATTTATTATTTCTAACTAAATAGAATATCCAGAATGACTCTTAAGTATGCCCCTTCTCCTGTCTTTCACAACACTTAGGAAGAAAAAGATGTTCTCTGCTATGGTTCTGGTATCATCTTTTAATAACTTCCAAGAATTTTGAAGTCTATTGTCTTCTCATTTCCCCTCTCCTTAACCTCATTAATGTTATCTAAAGATCTTTTAAGTTCTCTTTATCTTCCTAGAAAATTTCAATACATGACTCATGAAATTTCTCCCTACTTTTTCTCTTTTCTCATTTTGAAGCTTTTTCAACATCCATACAAATAATCCTTATAATCTATATGCTAGAGTGTTCCCTTAACTTACCCAATATTAATGTCTTTTATCTCCATTTCTTCTAAGCTAACAATAGGGATTGCCATATACCAGAATTCAGGATAATTTGGAAGTACTCCAGCTTAAAATTTTTGAACTCTGAAATTTCCCTTTCAGATTGTAATTTCAGTTGAGACAACTATCTTCCATTCATTTATTTGGCAAGTATTATTGAATGCCTATTATATACTGAACTTTTTGGTCCTCCCTTTTAGCCATTTACAGTGCTTTTCCTTTATTTTTGCTTCTAGTTCTTTGATATCCTGCCTGCTTGTAATTGTATTACTACCCTGACTCTAACCTCATTTGCTTTTCTGCCTATAGCGAGCTTCATGGTTGGTCATTTCAATTGCACTTAATTCTGAACCTTCAATTCTGACTTCTTTTTCTTAGGCTCTGTTACTGTTTCCTCTGACCTTATTCATTATTATTATATTTTACAATCAATATGCATTGGTATTTCCCTAAATATTTGTGTTTTCTGCTGTTCTCTGTTCCATCCTGCTTTTGTCCAGGGCCTCCCTTTAATTAATTGATTGTATTTGTTTAGTGTGTGTCTGCTGGTGATGAATTCTGGTTTTGTTTACTGACTTATGACATCTTTATTTTCTTTTCATTTTAGAGGGGAACTTTTTCCTAGGTATAGAATTACAGGTTAGCAGTTATTTTCACTTGGCACTTTAAAGACTCTAGGCCAGAGTGTGTATCTGGCCCACCCCTGCTCTTAGGATGTTTTGAGAGCCTGTGGTGTTTACAGGGGCTTCCCCACTGGCAGGTCCTGAACTATAATCCCTGTCTTCTCAGCACTGAGAAACGTCCCCAAACTCTAATTATAGGTACTTATAAGGACTTCGGCTGCTGTACTTGTGAGATGGGCAGTCACTAGAGAGTTTGAATGGAGGAGTGATACACAAAAGAATTTCTCTGTTTGCTGTGGTCAGAAAAGACCATAAGGAAGCAAAGCAGAACCTGAGAGGACCAGTTAGGAGGCTATTGCAAAAAAGCAAGTAAGAGATGAAGGTGGCCTATAATTTTTTGTCTGGCTATTAAAATTTTTAACTTCTAAGCTGCCTTAAATTTTGATCTACTCAAACCATTTCATCCATATGATATTACCGTGATTTGTTTCTACAATTCATACCTAATAATGTCACTCCTCAGAGATTCCTCATTTTATATCTTCAGGTAAAAATTCAAAGTACCAAAAGATGACAGATCATATCCATGCTCTGGAGCTTATCTCCCTTTATAGCATCCTCTCTTATTCTACCTCTTTTTTTGTTGTAGTTCATTCACTAAGTCATGTCCAACTCTTTGCGACCCCATGGACCGCAGCACACCAGGCTTCCCTGTCCTTCACTAACTCTCGCAGTTTGTTCAAACTCATGTCCACTGAGTCGGTGATGTCATCCAACCATGTCATCCTCTGTTGCCCGCTTCTCCTCCTCTTTCCTTTAGCCAGTTATCTACTTGAAGCCTAGATTCTCTCCATAGGTTATAAAACTTCCTCAGATCTCCATGCCTTGGGCCATATTTTTCTTCTTCTAGAATTATCCATCATCAACTCCCTTCTCTTGTCTGACTTACTCCAACTCATCATAAAGATTCATATTAAAGATTAAGGAAGAAGCTTATTTTTTTTTTGGAAGGGTTTCTGAACCTTTTCCTTCCCTATTCCAAGACAAAAATGATTAGTCTTTTCTGTGGAATCAGTACATTTATAGCATCTACTCTCTACCAAGAACAGTTTTAGGAGTTGGAGAATCACAGAAAACTAAGCTACAATATTTGTGCTCAAGGACCTTGTTCTAGAAGAGAAGACACATAAATATATAATTACATTGTAGTGTGATAGGTGTCCTAGTAGAAAGTATGATCTTGAGAGAAGGATATGAGTGACGTGTTCCTAGAAGAGGATAAATCCATATCAGTTTTTAAAGAATAACTCAGAGTTTATCAAGCAGAAAAGGTGCATGGGTTAGGGCAAATATATAAGACTTAAAGAACAATATGTCCATCAGCACTGGACTCCAAATGGAGAGTGCAGCTCAGTTGGTGAGGCAGGTAGTCTGTTGGGTCTCTAGAGCTAGAACACTGATAGCCAGTTTTCAGCCCTGGTGTATTCTTGCCTCTTTTTTCCAAAACGGTATTTCAAACTACTTTGTAAAGTAAGCACAAATGTGTTAGAAATGTCATGAACATAGGGGAAAAGGAGATGCGTAACCCGAAATCAATCATAATAACACATAGTAGTAACCTGAGAAAAAAAATGGAATATTCAAGTCATGTACTCTTACACAAGATCCACTGACTGTTTGACTAGTTGCCAAAAAAGAAATAGGAAAAGAAAATGAAAAGCAAAGTCTTTGCTTTGTCTTCAGTAGTTTTACACGTCCTTTCAAGAAAGAAATTACTTGAGCTAGTTTGCCTTCTCTTACCTTTTGTAAAATGCCCTTGCTGAGGAATCCACTAACCATATGGTTTCTTCCAATATTCTCTCCTTTCTCCCCCTTCTCCCTTAGTATCTTTTTGCTACATACATTGCTCCTTCAGCCACTCTTGACATTGGACTTCAACAGGAAAAGAAAAGAGAAATTTATATGAAAATACAACCACCATTTGAAGACCTTTTTGATGCAGCAGAAGAATATATCCTCCTCCTCCTTCTTGAGCCTTGGACAAAGATGATAAAATCAGACCAAGTTGCTTACAGAAAGGTATCGTGGCACTGATCAGCTGTGTGTAAACCATTCAGGTTTACTGCAAAACTGATGATAGGCAACATTGTTAACTTGCAGGAGAGAAAAGCTGAAAAAGGTCTCACATGGGCCAGGAACTCAGAGTTAAGATTTGGGCAGACACAAATTTGGGGCAGGGAAAGTATTGATTCACTTAGTTTTTCCCCATTTCCCTGTTGTCTCCTAACAAAAGACGAAAATTGATGTCATTTTTAATTCTGTCTACAAATATGTCAGCAGAGAAAAATCTGAGTTTTGGATTCTTGTGAACCAGTAAAATGTGGCATGATAATATACTAGTTTTGTCATTTCTTGCCATTTCTCAGCAGCGGCTTTAAATAATTTTGATTAATGGAAGGAGCCTGTGTATTTTTATTCTGGATGAGTTACAGTAAATACTACACCCATGGAAAATGTAAACATTCCATATGTATTGTGGAAAACACATTCTGTGACTTAAAGCACTCTCAGATGTTCATCAGGTCAGACTGCTTGATTTGAGAAAAGTGCCAGCACACCTTTTTTCATTCCAAAAGAGCTGATTTTAAGTCTAGGTGCTTGAATATTTTCACTATTCTTATTGATGTGTGGAAGATTAATTTGAATCACAAATGAAAGCCATTTGTGGGTATTTTTAATATTAAGTTACTGCATGTACCCTTACCTTATTGAATTATAACCAATATAACACGATGGCTTATTAAATTCATTGACCAAAATAATGAAAATTTCATTCCTGATTTCTTTTTGTCCTGAAAAATTAACATTCACATCCTTTCTACCACAGAAATGCATGTTTTACACTAGGAATATTGGGATATCATATGAAATTTTTGAAAACTTCTCTCCAGTCATGATTTAAATACAGTATATGGTATAGAGCAAAATGAATCTGAGATATGGTCCCACGATGACAAAAGTAATTTAGAATTATAGCTAACTTCCCTAACACCAAGAAGTTTCGGCATTAGCCGTGATTCTTATGAAATGCCTGGGACAAATTATATGCTCTTTTTTTAAAGGAAAAGTAAATTTCTCTTAATTCTACAAGCTTCTTAAATTCAGCCCAAAGGACCTCTGTAAAAGTTCGGCTGACTGGATTATGTGGACCCTTTCCCAAAAAGGATGAGCAAGGAGATTTAACCAAAATTAAATATTAAATACAGGAAGTTCTCCGTCAGCCAAACTGATTCTTGCCGGCAGTAGAGAAATGGAAAATGATCTTGTTCTCCTGACGGTGTAAAGCAGTGCAGCACACAGGCTGAAGGCTGGGTCCTGCTGTGAGGTTTAATTTCATGATTGAGTAGAGTCCCATCATTTTTTTCTTCTACTGTGGATTATTTGGTCCCCTAAAGCTAGCTGTGCCTATCTTCATGTCAAGTCGCTCGGTCATGTCTGCCTCTTAGCGACCCCATGGACTGCAGCCCACCAGGCTTCTCCGTTCATGAGATTTTCCAGGCAAGAGTACTGGAGTGGGCTGCCATTGCCTTCTCCAATCTTCATGACTATTATCCCATTATAATGAATAGAAGCTGGGAATGTGACCCACCCAATGTGTTTGCATTGTCTGTTATTTCACACGGGGTATCCAGAAAGGAGGAATGGTCTTTGGTGGCATTGTATCATTACCCAGACATGTATGCATTGTATCATTACCCAGACATGTGTGCATCTTTTGTTTTATCACGTGCATTTGCGGTCTGACTTTGCTGTAACTAGTGTTTTTCACTATGTAGGTCTTCCTGCTTTTGCCTCCACACTAACTTACTTTATTGGCAAGTGTATTTGTTTTTTAGCCCACTGTTATTGGCAAATTGTGCATTCTTTCCCCACTTCTTCATAATGCATACTCTTTTGATGTTACAAACTTTGTTATTGTTTTATTATAGGTGGAGCTGGTGGAAGAAACTCGACAGCTGGATTCCACATACTTGAGAAAGCTACAGGCTTTGCATAAAGAGACAGTTTTCAAGAAAGCTGAGGTAAGAAACTCTCTACTTAGAAAAACAAACATTTTAACCTGCAGAGGATTTTCACTGCATGTATTGGTGGTGTGTGGGAATAGGGATCATTGATTGAGGAGCTCATGTATGATAAAGTAGGGGGCAGGCAGTTCCATTTTCTGCTGCTGCTTTGCCTAACATGCTGCGTATGACAGGTATCACATTTTACTGACACGTTATTTAACAACAAAGCCAGAAAAAGAAAGCAGATGAAGTCGTGTAGGGAGCCAAGATACTCATTTGCCTTAGAGTCTTCAAGCCACGTTATATTCCTTTGGATGTTACTGGCTATTTTCTGTATGGCAGCAACTCTACTTGTTGTCAAGTTACAAAAAGAATTAACTTGAGTTTTCCAAACAGAAAAGGAAGTGTTGTGTGACAGCAATAAGCAAAACAAGAAAGAAAAATATGGAAAGGCTTTAACGGAGTCAATAAAAAGATCATAGGATTGACTGTGATAGTCAGGTGTTGTTTTGATATATAAATTTACAAATTTGTGATTATCTAAGTAAGCCATGATAGATCCATAAGGCCGTAAGATTCAATGTGTGTATCTACATAAAAATGACAGTTTAGGTTCATATTTATTAACATGGAAAATGCCGAGGACATGTTATTATATAAATATGTGGGGAACAAACACTGGTCTGATGTAATCCTATTCATATAAAATTATACATGCATTTCTACTTGTATACATATATGCAAAGAGAGCTATTTGGAAAAATGTTCATCAAAATGTTAAAGATAGTTAGCTCTGAGTGACAAGATTTCAGATGATTTTTTTACTTTCTACTTTCTACCTATCTGAAATCTTTATTCTTTTAAACTTTTACACAGACAGTAAAGTTATTTTTTAGGTATATTCATGATTTTGCCTTATACATATAGAAATTCTTTATTTGAAATTCCACTAATTAATATCTGGAAAGGATACATAAAAATTCATGAAGATAGTATATTATAAAGTTATATCTTAAAATTTTTTTAACATATTATTCATAATACGTCTACCTATTAAAATTTTTTAAATGTAGGAGTTTATCTCATGGTCTGATGTTTTTCAAAAACAAGTAGGAAAGTGAATTAATTATTCAGCAAGTTACATAGGAAGGATTTCTAAAGAATAAGCCTCGCTAGCTTTTTGCCATGAAGGGCTTATAAACTGTTCATGAAGCATCAGAGGTCTTAAAAATAACTTACAATTGACTGTTCTATGAGGGTGATTACATCTAAAGTATCTTGTATTACTCTATAACTTAAAAAATTTTATAGGTAAAATAATGTTTTATATTCATGATCTATTATTAAGGAAAAGAACCAAGTTACAAAACCACACATAGTTGTATAGTACTATTTCCATATTTAATAAATTATGTTATGTGTAAAAAAAGACCAAATGGATACACATAGAAATGTGGTGGTTATCTCTGGGTGGTGGTACTATGTATGCGGTTCGTTTTCTTTTTATTACAAAAGACATACTACTTCTATACCAACAAAAATAGTAAGATTAATATTTTATAAGCAAGTGTTTACTAAATGTTTACTAATGTTCCTGAAAAGAAGGGAATAGAATGGAAAGGACCAGAACAGAATTTGATGTGTTAGAATCACATTCTAGATTCTTTACCCAGTTCTACCATTGAATTGATAAATGCCATTGGCCTGATAATTAATTTTTATTTGTTTATCTTTAACTTTGGAAAGTAATTTGTTGTATTTAAGAGATTTTTATGAAAAGTATTATTTCACTAGGACACTACTTCTGAAATTGGAACTGGTATTTCACCACTTCCTCATGTCTCTAAAAACACAGAATACTGGAATATGGTTCCTGAAGAATATAGGCATTTTAATTTTAATGAACTGCTTAACAACAAACTGGAGTTTGAACATTTCCGTCAGTTTCTTGAGGCTCATTCTTCAAGGTGAGAAACATAACCATTTTAAAATTTCTCGATTAAAACAATTTTCTAAGCTACTTATTTTTTAAGCTGCTTGTTTTGATTCAACATATGATAAAAATGATCTGATGCTTGGTTTTACCCATTTCTGTAAAAATTAATGAGCATAGTTATCTGAAACGTATATGGTTAACTTTTTGTTGGGAATTGCATTTTGATAATAGCAGCCTCCAGAATGTTATTTTGAGTGGTCAAACAATATTTGTTGATACTTTTAGCACTGGCTAAATTAAAACACCAGTATATGTCATTTTTCCCTATTTTGACTTTTCTTTCTTTTGTGTTTTTCTAGACAAGTGCTCTGATTACTAGTTCTGAGAAGCTTCTCTTTTGTATTTCACTGAGCTATTAAAATTACTGTGCTGCTTTGTGGCTTTTGTTAGTTAATACACAAATGAAGCATTGTAGTTCTGCATAGAATCTTGGTACCTTATGACACATTTATCTAATATAAAGTGAAGTATTCATCATATTTTTCTCTAATAATTTTCTCCCAAGTTAGGAAAAACTGGCTAGACCTGGGAGCCAAATTTCACATACATAGTTTCCCTTTTTTGTGATGATAATTATTCTAAATTTAACATGTTGCCAAATAGACATGCAATAGGTGGGAATTTTTCCATCTTTGAAATTGATAGTACTAGTCCATCATTAATGGAAGAACTCTGAGACCCTACCAGTATGGTGGTAGGTTCTTTCCTGATCCCAGTATTCCTTGTATTCATATATATATTTAGCCAGGACGGGACACAGTATTGTACTCATTAGTTCCATGGTCTAATCAGTTGTGTTAAACTACTCAACACAGCACTTTCTAAGTTCTGTCAGATCAATTACTTGTTTGGTGTTTAACAGAATTGAAAGAAAGAAATAAGATGGGCTGTACTTTGTTTTCATTTTAGCATGGACCTTATGTGCTGGACAGACATTGAACAGTTCCGAAGAATAACTTACAGAGATCGAAAGCAAAGGGAGGCAAAATCTATATATATAAAAAACAAATACCTCAATAAAAAGTATTTCTTTGGGCCCAACAGTCCAGCTTCTGTGTATCAACAGGACCAGGTATTAACATGGAAGCGTATTTTCTACATTTTAAGTATGAAAACTAGTAATTTATTTCTTTTTGCTAACAACCTGAAAGTCATCTTTTTTCTTTTGCTTTTATGACTTATCAGTTAGATACTTCTGATATCTTTTTTTAGGTATTCATAATAATCTACAAATGTCTGCAATGTGGGAGATACTTTAAAACTAAAGTATTATATATTATTAAAACTTTGTTATTTATTAAGGTGATTTATTGAATAAAATTAACTATCATTCATCTACTCACCCATTCATTCAGCAAATATGGGTGCCTGTGAAATGCCAGACACTGTCCTAGGTGCCAGGACAAATGGCAAACAAGGTGAACAAAGTCCTTGCATCTTTCAGTGGGTAGAAAAACGGCCACTATTAGCTGTTAAGCCTCATCTCTACCTCTTTTCTGTTCTTCTCTTAACTGATATTGCTCAAAACATAATCAATCTTTGAAAAATCCTGTTTGCCATTGAATTGTCCTCCAAAACTATTTCTGTTGACCAGGAACATAGATTTTCCATTTTGTTGAGCCAAAATCATAAGGCCTTAATCACAACTTATTAATAAGTGTACAAATGTAATGGGATTCAGCAATGGGTTTGAGTGTTCATGTAATTGATACATGAGATATGGCTTAATTTTAATGACTTTGAAATATAAAATTAAGTGTTATAATTTATTTAACTTGAAGTTTGCTAGTACTAGAAGTTTGCTAGATCAAATGTATAGCATTTGATTTCTTTATTTTCATAGTTTAAAACAATGCATACCATATGCATTGTTCATAATTAATTAAGATCCTGCCTTCCCAGGGATCCAACCCAGGTCTCCCATATTGCAGGCAGATTCTTTACCAGCTGAGCCACCAGGAAAGCCCAAGAATACTGGAGTGGGTAGCCTATCCCTTCTCCAGCGGATCTTCCTGACCCAGGAATAACCCAGGGTCTCCTGCATTGCAGGTGGATTCTTTACCAACTGAGCTATCAGGGAAGCCCTATATCATAATGGCATCAGTTCAGTTCAGTTGCTCAGTTGTGTCTGACTCTTTGTGATGCCATGGACTATAGTACTCCAGGCTTCCCTGTCTATCACCAACTCCCGAAGTTTACTCAAACTCATGTCCATTGAGTCGGAGATGGTATCCAAAAATCTCATCCACTGTCATCCCCTTTTCCTCACGCCTTCAATGTTTCCCAGCATCAGGGTCTTTTCCCATGAGTCAGTTCTTCACATAAGGTGGCCAAAATATTGGAATTTCAGCTTCAGCATCAGTCCTTCCAATGAATATTCAGGACTGATTTCCTTTAGGATTGACTGGTTGGATCTCCTTGCAGTCCAAGAGACTCTCAAGAGTCTTCTCCAACACCACAATTAAAAGCATCAGTTCTTCGGCGCTCAGCTTTTCGTTATAGTCCAACTCTTACATCTGTACATGACTACTGGAAAAACCATAGCTTCGACTAGACGGACCTTTGTTGGCAAAGTAATGTCTCTGCTTTTTAATATGCTGTCTAGATTGGTCATAACTTTCCTTCCAAGTAGCAAGCGTCTTTTTATTTCATGGTTGCAGCACCATCTGCAGTGATTTTGGAGCCCCCAAAAATAAAGTCAGCCACTGTTTCCACTGTTTCCCCATCTATTTGCCATGAAGTGATGGGACCAGATGCCATGATCTTCGTTTTCTGAATGTTGAGCTTTAAGCCAACTTTTTCACTCTCCTCTTTCACTTTCATCAAGAGGCTTTTTAGTTCCTCTTCCCTTTCTGCCATAAGGGTGGTGTCATCTGCATATCTGAAGTTATTGATATTTCTTCTGGCAGTCTTGATTCCAGCTTGTGCTTCATCCAGCCCAGGGTTTCTCATGATGTATTCTGCATATAAGTTAAATAAGCAGGGTGATGATATACAGGCTTGATGTACTCCTTTCCCACTTTGGAATCAGTCTGTTATTCCATGCCCAGTTCTAACTGTTGCTTCTTGACCTGCATACAGATTTCTCAAGAGGCAGGTCAGGTGGTCTGGTATTCCCATCTCTTTCAGAATTTTCCACAGTCTTTTGTGATCCACACAGTCAAAGGAGTCCAAAATGTAGTACTTGGATGCAATCTCAAAAACCACAGAATGATCTCTATTCGTTTCCAAGGTAAACCATTCAATATCACAGTAATCCAAGTCTATGCCCCAACCAGTAATGCTGAAAAAGCTGAAGTTGAATGGTTCTATGAAGACCTACAAGATCTTCTAGAACTAACACCCAAAAAAGATGTTCTTTTCATTATAGGGGACTGGAATGCAAAAGTAGGAAGTTAATACCTGTCGTAACAGGCAAATTTGGCCTTGGAGTACAGAATGAAGCAGGGCAAAGGCTAATAGAATTTTGCCAAGAGAACACACTGGTCATAGCAAACACCCTTTTCCAACAACACAAGAGAAGACTCTACACATGGACAGCACCAGATGGTCAATACTGAAGTCAGATTGATTATATTCTTTGCAGCCAAAGACGGAGAAGCTCTATATAGTCAGCAAAAACAAGACTGGGAACTGACTGTGGCTCAGATGATGAACTCCTTATTTCCAAATTCAGACTTAAATTGAAGAAGGTAGGGAAAACCACTGGACCATTCAGGTATGACCTAAATCAAATTCCTTACAGTAGAAGTGAGAAATAGATTCAAAGGATTAGATCTGTTAGACAGAGTGCCTAAAGAACTATGGACAGAGGTTTGTAACACTGTACAGGAGGCAGGGATCAAGATCATTCCCAAGAAAAAAAATGCCATAAAGCAAAATGGTTGTCTGAGGAGGCCTTACAAATAGCTGTGAGAAGAAGAGAAGCAAAAAGTAAAGGAGAAAAGGAAAGATATACCCATTTGAATGCAGAGTTCCAAAGAATAGCAAAGAGAGATAAGAAAGCCTTCCTCAGTGATCAATGCAAAGAAATAGAGGAAAACAATAGAATGGGAAAGACTAGAGATCCCTTTAAGAAAATTAGAGATACCAAGGGAATATTTCATGCAAAAATGTGCACAATAAAGGACAGAAATGGTATGGACCTAACAGAAGCAGAAGATACTAAGAAGAGGTGGCAAGAATACACAGAAGAACTATACAAAAAAGATCTTCATGACCCAGATAATCATGATGCTGTGATCACTCATCTAGAGCCAGACATCCTGGAATGTGAAGTCAAGTGGGCCTTAGGAAGGATCACTACGAACAAAGCTAGTGGAGATGATGGAATTCCATCGAACTATTTCAAATCCTGAAAGATGATGCTGTGAAAGTGCTGCACTCAATATGCCAGCAAATTTGGAAAACGCAGCAGTGGCCACAGGACTGGAAAAGGTCAGTTTTCATTCCAATCCCAAAGAAAGGCAATGCCAAAGAGTGCTCAAACTACTGCCCAGTTCCACTCATCTCACACGCTAGTAAAGTAATGCTCAAAATTCTCCAAGCCAGTCTTCAGCAATATGTGAACCGTGAACTTCCAGATGTTCAAGCTGGATTTAGAAAAGGCTGAGGAACCAGAGATCAAATTGCCAACATCCGTTGGATCACAGAAAAAGCAAGAGAGTTCCAGAAAAACATCTACTTCTGGCTTTATTGACTATGCCAAAGCCTTTGACTGTGTGGATCACAACCCTAATGGCATACATTTGTTAAGGGAAAAAAAAAAATGAATCTCAGATTAATTCAGTAAATTAAAGAAAAATTCAGAGGTATTCACAAGTAGGGCATACCAAGTTTAAAATCTAGATCTTTGAGGGGAAAATAAACAAAAGTTCTTGGGAGTAAGTGAGAGAAGAAATTCTAGAATTAAGCAACCTTAAGAAGAATGTCTTGCCTTTGGTTCCCTGAGATACAAATCTGGGATGTATTAGCAAAAATGGCTGGGAGTATCTCAATAAGCATAAGTATGAAATAAACACTTGGAAAGTGTTTGTTTTCTATTTGGCTTGTGCTGCATTGCATGAGGTTTCATGGTATCTGATGCTACTGTGTGAACCTTCCATAGTAAAACTTGCTGAGAATTAAAAATGCAGTGGAAAAAGTCACCCATTGCTGTCATAGCAAATGGTTGGGCTTATTACAGAAGAGTTTTCCAAATGACCCTTCTTCCTCACCTTTGTCTTTCATTTTATTTGCCTATTTTATACTTAAGGATACCTGTATCACTTTATGCTTTATATAGACCATGCTAGTTCTAATTTTAGTTGTGGCCAGTTTGCAGTTTGATTAGCAAAGTAGTCTTTTATTCTCTTTTCTTCTTATTTTTATACAGAAAACATATTATTGTTTATACTATTTGATAAATATTATTAAAAGATGGTGAAGAGAGTTTCTCTTTTTTGTTTTTATATAAAACAATATTATTACTAGGATTTAACCTTATTAATAAAAGGAGAGCTAAGAAGAGATAATTTTTCCAATGAGGAGTCTAATTTTTCTTCCTCTGTGCAAACAACTCACCGATTTTGAGTGATATGTACACAGAAACAGGTAAAAACCACAATGATTTCTAGTAGGAAATGGCCATTAGTATTTTTTAATTTATTAATTTTATGGCCATTAGTATTTTTGAAATCAGTAATTTTGTAGAAGATGTTTTGGCTACAGAGAAATTGTGTCTTATAAAAGGGCTACTGATGCATGTCAGCGACTATTGTCTGTGCAACCTGGCCTTTTTCTGCTTCCTATCATCTCTGTTTTCTTCTTTGAAGTTGTTGGAACAGCCCTACCTTGCTACCACCATCATTCCACTATCTCCAACCCAATGTTTATTGGTAATATGCACATTTATAATACCTGAGTCGTTTGTCTCTTAATGAAGTAATGCCTTATTTTTCTCAAACAAAAGAAAATGCCTACTCAAAGAAGTCCATTTGAGTAGAATCAGAGCTTCATAGAATATTAGACCTAGAAGAGAACTTAGAAAACTAAAAGACTATAACGGCCTTACTTTACAGTTGAGGAAATTGAAGCCATAGAGAAAAAAAAATGGCCTTGCAGTTGTCACACAGGATACAAAGCCCTGTGTCCTATGAAACAAGACTAAATTAGCAAAATCATACTTCTAAAACAACCACCACATAAACCACGATTCTCTGTTTGATATTAGGGGAGTTATCTGTCTTTACTATACACAATAAAGCCAGGAGCTATTTTATAGAAAATGAAAATCATGGGCTCGGCATAGGGTTTTGGGGTGAATGAATAAATTAATGACCATTAGTATTTCTTTGCTTATACAGAAGTTTGTTTCATTTTTTCTTTCTTAGATAATGAATTTAAGTGGTGGCTGGGGAAAGATTCTCCATGAGCAACTTGATGCAGCTGTTCTAATCGAAATTCAGAAGCATGTCCTAAATAGACTAGAAAATGTTTGGTTGCCGTTGTTTCTTGCAAGTAAACAGTTTGCGGCGCGTCAAAAGATAAAGGTATATAAGTTAATATAAACTTGGGATAGCAACTGACAGCACCTCTCAAAACATTAAATGTGCGTACCTGTTGACTCAGCTATTGTACTACTGTGGCATAGTGGTTAAGAGCTGAGAGTCACACTTCTCAAGTTTTAATCTCTACACTGCCACATATTAATTGTACAATACTACGTTTTATAAACCTTAGTTTTCTCATTTGGGAAAAAATGGAGTTATTAAGAGTAATAGCTTCATAAGATTGTTATGAAGAGGAAATGATATATGTGTAGTTTCTTAGAATGGTGCCTGGCACACAGCAAACAGTCACATATTGTCTTAATGTAGTTGCTATTTTTTATATTAGTATTGAGTCTTCATATAAATGGACAAGGGTATACAAATGGGAATAATCAAATGAATAATCATAATTCCATACTGTGGAAAACTATGCAGATTTCCATATAAAATGAGATTATAAAAATGAGATTTCTACAAATATTGATGATGAAACATGTTATTTACTGAGTGAAACAAGCAGGATCAGAGCAATCAAACATAGAAGACAATCCCATTATATATGCTTATATCTCTATACATGTCTATGCATTTCTCTCTCCTCTCTATCTCTATTTATGTTTAAAAGCAAAGATCAAAAAAGGATCTACCTCCTGGGAATGGGTATGGGGAGTGAGAAAGATTTTTACTTTGTACAGTAGGGTTTTTGTTGTTGTTGCTTTACTTCGTTTAGTTTGTGTTTTATAAGAAGCAGGTATTGCTTTGATAATTTTAGATGTCATTATCACATCCAAAATCAGGCAAACCTGATCTTTACAAAATGAATACAAGGAGTAAAGAACATGTAATTCTGGAGTTTAGTGTGCAAAGCACATGCTATTAGTATTGACCAGGAAGGATGTTAAAAACCTGCCTTCCATATTTAATTTATCAAACACTTTGAGTCTTACTTATCTGGAAAGATCCTTAGTCTTCTGAGCACTTTAAGTTATGGAAAACACAGTACAGCTGGAAACATGGAACTTACAGTCTAATCAAGACTATGGGTTTTCCAGTGGTCATGGATGGATGTAAGAGTTGGACTGTGAAGAAAGCTGAGCCAAAGAATTGATGCTTTTGAACTGAGGTGTTGGAGAAGACTCTTGAGAGTCCCATGGACTGCAAGGAGATCCAGCCAGTCCATCTTAAGGGAAATGGGTCCTGGGTATTCATTGGAAGGACTGATGTTGAAGCTGAAACTCCAATACTTTGGCTACCTGATGTGAAGAGCTGACTCATTTGAAAAGACCCCGCTGCTGGGAAAGATTGAGGGCAGGAGGAGAAGGGGACGACAGAGGATGAGATGGCTGGATGGCATCACTGACTCAATGGACATGGGTTTGGGTGGACTCTGGGAGTTGGTGATGGACAGGGAGGCCTGATGTGCTGCGGTTCATGGGGTCACAAAGAGTCAGACATAACTGAGCCACTGAACTGAACTGACAGTACGGGGGAGAAGACCTGACTTGTTTTAAGCAGAAAGTTCATGGAAATAAGCTTTGGGACAATTCAGATTTCCTCATTTCCTTTCTTCAGCAAACTCTAATTGTCTATCCAAAGCCAAGTAAAAAGATATTTGGCTTACTAATCTTGTTTACCATGTTTTCTCACTATGATTATCACAGTAATATTTATTCTAATTTACAGCTCCTTCCTGATTTAGCAATTCTTTGGGTGGCCAACAGCATACACTGATTCTGGCAGCCTTAAGCAAAGACAAAGGGGAAGGGAGATCAAGAATTTGTAATAAAGTTATGCTGGAGCATCTCACACACTCAGGGGAAGAGTTGACACCCAAGCTTTATTTCTAAAGCTGGCCAGGGGCCAGGACAGCCCTGGGAACTCAGCAAAAAGACTTCTCACATCTTTTCTCCACCATGTAGCTACCAAGAGACTCAGCAGCAGTGATTCCAGTCCCTGTCTTTCTATGTCAGCTCCTGGATCTACCTGCTATTGAGGAGAGTTGCCGAGCACAGACTTGGCAAGGGTGGTTCCCCCAAATGGAAAATACTGTGAACAGGCAATAACCTTAAGAATTGTCTACTGTGTTCCCTCCCTGTATTGAGTAACTTTTGTACTTTTTTTTTTTTTAGTCCAGCCTGATTCTTTCTATTACAATTTTTACAGTGTTGTGTTGGTTTTTGCCATACAACAACACAGATCAGCCAGAATTATACATACCTGCCCTCCCTTCCTAGCCTCCCTCCCCTCCTGCCATCCCGTCCCTCCCAGTCATCACAGAGCCCCAGATTCTCACCAGCTATCCATTAGTTGTGGCTGGAGAATAGCACAAAAATCTGGGAAGTCTTAATTATCTTTCCAGCTTCAGTTTCCATGTGACTCAAAGTTGTCTACCTTTGGGGCAGTACACTCAGGTATCATTATCTCCATTTTGCAGATGAGGAAACTTCAGAGAATTTGAGTGACTTGCCCAAGGACCTGGGCAGGGCTTCCATTTCTAAGTCTTAATCCTCTTTGTCCTGTTTTCTCTCTCATCCACACTGACCTTTAAAAACAAATATTTTTGATTGCATCAGGTCTTGGTTGTGCCATGCAGAATCTTTTGTTGTAGTATGGGCTCGGTAGTTACAGTAGCATGCAGGGTTAATTGCCCCATGGCATGTGGGATCCTAGTTCCCCAACCAAGGACCAAACCCATGTCCCCTGCATTCAAAGGTGGATTCTTAACCATTGGACCACCCACCAGAGAAGTCCCCCACACTGACCTTTACTGCATTTTTTAAAGCTGTTGAATCAGTGACTTCAACACTGGACATTCTGAATAACTGGATAAAATCAGTGGTTTTGCTTCTAGGTACAGATAAAAGACATAGCTGAAGAGCTTTTACTACAAAAGCGTGAAAGGAAAATTGGAGTCTGGAAGGCAAGTAGTATTTGTTATATTCTTCCTTTTTTAAGTTCCAACTGTCAAAGTATTTTTCTTCCCCTTCCTATACAAAGATCTTCATTGTAGATAATGCTTTCTAAACCAGCAGATGCTGACACTATTCTTAACTGGCTGAAGGACTCTCAGGTAAAGTGTAATTCTACTAGAGCCCTTAAAGATTTCCTTGACCTGCTCAACTCTGGAAGTGTGTGATTGGATTTTAAATATATATTTTTAGTTATTTTGCTTGTGATGGATTTATTGAGACAGGCTGTTTTTCCAGCATGTGGTAGCTTATTTATTACTGGGAGTAGATTACACAAAAAGAATGAGGAGTATGCAGCGGAATCAGTAACTTAAATTATCTTACATTATCCTCTTCATTTAGAAGTACATTTTAACTTTAAAAGAATTAAGATAACTGTCATTTTGGTGATTATTTAAACCACTATAATATGATACCTTCTTAGAAATTGCCTATTTTTCTTCTTAACAAGAATGATAAACACAGTCTTCTTTTTGAGCCTACAAATTTATTTGTATTCATCCTTCTGTAGGTCTTGATAAAATGTCAAACTAGACCCAGGTGACCTTCTACAATCTAGCAAAGATAAAATCTGTTAGACTACTAGAGGAGTATATGTATCAGTTAGGATGTTTTTTTTCTGTGTTTTCTTCTCAAAAGGAAATAGTCTTATATTTGTCCCTTTTATATATTTTTCAAAATGCTAAATAGAATGGGCTTATATTTCATATTATTGTGCATTATATATTATGTTATTTTCTGTTTAGTTAAATTATGGGTTTTAGTTAAATTACTAAGTTTTAGTATCTTAAGAAGCAGGTCTTAAAACATTATTTGTTGAGTGGGTTTTAAATAAACATCCCAGTCTAATACATAGTTGTTCCTATTTATAGGGCTATAATTTTAATATGGACCATCTGGTAAGGGTCTTAACTTTTTGTCCTTGAAACTCCACATGTGGCTCACTAAAATTGTGATAGACATCTATTCACTTTATCTGCGATGAAGGCACCACCATTCATCTCGACTGCTTGGAGCTGCGTTCACTTTGCAGTTTCCACCTCAGCAGTCACCCTCAAAGTCTTTCTCTGTAAAGCCCCTACTCCCCCAGGCAAAATTAGTTACTCCTTCCTTTGTGTTCCCATAGACTTTTTACATAGCTCTCTTAAACACTTTTATCGTTGGTCACATATGATTTGTTTCAAGAAACTTAGCTTACGCATTGTCAGTAACGGATATTTATTATGTATAATGGATATTTGTCATTGATTTTACTATAATTCCTAAGTTCATCCAAAAAATTGCCTTTAGAATGATGCTTCCTGGCATGGTTGTAGGCTAACCTCAGATTTTGGGAACTTCAATAAATTTATCAAATGTAAAAAAATCTATTCAGTAAATTGAATAAAACCTATTATGTTTTTTAATCTGAGAGGCTAAAGAGGGGGTGAATATGTGACCTAAAATGGTCAAGGTAAAAAAAGTAGACATAATAGGAGTTCCCTGGTAGTCTAGCAGTTAAGTATCCACCTGCCAACACAGAGGACTCAGGTTTGATCCCTGGTCCGGAGAGATTACACATGTTGTGGGCGACTAACCCCCTGTGCCAGGACTGCTGAGCCTGCACACCCTAGAGCCCATGCTCCACAAGAGAAACCACTGCAGTGAGACGCCATCGCACCGTAACTGGAGAGGAGCCCCGCTCACAGCAACTAAGACCCAGCACAGCCAGAAGGAAGTAAAGAAAGAAAAGTATATCAAGAAAAGCAGACATCATATACTTCAAAACTGAGAAGATATAAAATAAGTAATGCCTTTATAAAAGTAATGCCTTTATAGTAAAATAGTATGTCTTTTCTGTTGTGTAAAGTGAATCCTGGGTCAGAGAAAGTTTATCATCAAAAATATGCATTAATAGTTTCATTTCTTCTTGTTATTAATTATTAATAGTAATTTATTATTAAAATAATATAAAGATGCCCCACCTAAAAACTTGGTCTTTTGGGAATTCCCTGGTAGTCCAGTGGTGAGGACTCAGGGCTTTCATGGCTCTGCCCCAGGTTCGATCCCTAGTTAGGAAACTAAGATCCCACAAGCCCACAGCCAGAATCCAAAGCCAAAAACAAAGACAAAAAACCCCCATTATCTTTCTAGGATAGAATTATAGTGAAGCTCCACAGTAAATTTCCTATTTAAATTATAATAGGATTAATTGGTAATTTTTCCTACAATTTTTTAAAAAATATCTTAAATGTTAAACTGCTTTTACTTTTGGAAAGTCAGGAAAATTATATATTAATATATAACATCTAGTATACATAATTATAAAATAATATATAATCATAACATCGTGATTACTTTGTTGTGTTTAAGCACAGAATTCATACTATATACCCAAATGTAGTTTTTCACCATCTCTCAAACTCTAATGATTATTAACATTCTCAGTCCTCTGTAATATAATCATATGTTCTAAGTCATCCAATCATTTCATTTTCTCCCCATCTCTTAAAAAAATGATGCCATAAAAATATAAAGGAGACAAAAGGGAGAAGAAAAGAGAGGGGAATTTGCCAAATTCTCTTTATCCATGCTATAAATTTCAAAAGCCCAAAACAAAGGAGATAGAAGTTGGTAATTTTTAGCCTAATAAATGATTTTATTATTAATTTTTAGAACACAGCTAATTTTATGTATTCTCTGATTTGGACAGCCTGTGGAGAGTAAGTGGATATCTTCGTCTTGTGAAATCATTGCTTTCCGTAAAGCTTTATTGAATCCAGTTACTGCAAGACAATTTCAACGCTTTGTGGCTCTAAAAGGAGATTTATTGGAAAATGGGGTGCTCTTTTGGCAAGAAGTACAAAAATATAAGGTATTGTATTAGAAGCTGGAGAAAACCACCTCTTTTAAAGGAGGAAGTGCATTAACATATCAGATTCCTAACTATATGGACAAGATTTGTATCCTGACTTGATGTCTTCATCAGTTAGTTCAGTTCAGTTCAGTCGTATCCGACTCTTTGCGACCCCATGAATCGCAGCACGCCAGGCCTCCCTGTCCATCACCAACTCCCGGAGTTCACCCAGACTCACGTCCATCGAGTCAGTGATGCCCTCCAGCCATCTCATCCTCTGTTGTCCCCTTCTCCTCCTGCCCCCAATCCCTCCCAGCATCAGAGTCTTTTCCAATGAGTCAACTCTTCACATGAGGTGGGCAAAGTACTGGAGTTTCAGCTTCAGCATCATTCCCTCCAAAGAAATCCCAGGGCTGATCTCCTTCAGAATGGACTGGTTGGATCTCCTTGCAGTCCAAGGGACTCTCAAGAGTCTTCTCCAACACCACAGTTCAAAAGCATCAATTCTTTGGCACTCAGCCTTCTTCACAGTCCAACTCTCACATCCATACATGACCACAGGAAAAACCATAGCTTTGACTAGATGGACCTTTGTTGGCAAAGTAACGTCTCAATATGTAAATACTGAGGTATTTATTGTCTGTATTAGATATATTTATTATTGTATAGTGAAGAGTAAGAGTTAGCCTTGAAATGATGGTATTAGATTTTTCAGGGTTTCACATATATTATATTCTAATGAGAATCTTCCTGAAAAGTTTTAACTATGTTTTTGCATATTACTTATCTATAAATGTACATTTTTTTCCTGAAGATACTCATATTCAGCACTTTAACCAAGGCTTCTTTACAAAAATTCCTCCTAACCATATTTGCAGCAATAGTGTTCAAAGATAATGGATTACAGAGAAATAAACCATCAGAAATGAAAGAGGCTTCTCTATCAGAATGGCCAAATTCTTAACAAAATAAGTGAAAGAGCAAGCTGTTAGCTATCAAAGCAGTTTATTATCAGGCTTAATTATTTGATGGAATCTCTGCATTGAAGAGAAGGAAAGGACTCTCTAGGTTATATAACCTAGATTTGAAAACGGGAATGTTGTCTCGAAATACATAAGAGTAGACATCCCTGCTCCCAAGGTAAGCAGGCTCATTACCTTGCCATCAGCCTGTTTAATCCCATTTTTATAAAAGTAGGGAGTAAAAATAAAACTGGAATTCAAGACAATAAGGCTTTCCGTTGAACTATGATCTAAGCACGGATTGCAGTGTGTGGTAAGTCGCTTTAGTTGTGTCTGATTCTGTGCAACCCTGTGGACTGTAGCCCACCAGGCTGCTCTGGCCGTGGGATTCTCCAGGCAAGAATACTGGAGTGGGTTGCTATTCCCTTCTCCAGGCAGGGATTATGCGACACTAATACTCTGCATCATGTTTATTCTATATAGTTAGTAGTTGCTCAATACCATTTTGCTTTCAGACTTTCTCCAGCATTCCATGAAACTGTTTTCTACTCTTTTCTGTTATCCACAGTTTTTGTACCTTTCTCAACACAAAAATTTCTCCAAGGGGAAAAAAAAAAAGTATTTTGAGATATAAGTTCTTTCAAAATCTATCACAAGATAAATAATATTAAAATAATTTTTTTGAAAATTAAAAAGGGGGTAGATTCTGTTTTCCAGAACAGGAAATTATTATGGTCTTTAAGCTAAAATGAATACGAGTAGGTCCAACCCTGTTACGACAAAAGGTAAGGAGATAAGCTGTGCAAAATAAGCATTTAAAAAAAAACAGAGACTCATACATAGTCAACCCTTTGTGACTGTCACTCCTCCAAAGCTGCCCTTGGTCTTCATTTAAATATCTTTTCTGTGGTGTAGAATGGGGGACATGTAATCCTATATAGTTATTAAAAATCATGCTATTGAAGTGAATGTGTTTATTCAGTAAGTATTTACTAAATGCTAGATTGCAGAAATTTAAAAAATGGATATAATATATTGTCTTCCCTCGAGGAGGGGAATCATCCATGAAAACAAAATATGATGAAATAACGTTGATTATAATCCATATTCTAACTGGTTATAATTTTGATACAGTGGAGGGGATGATTCAGGGGTGGTGGTAGGTCAGGGAGGTCTCAGCAGAAGTGGTGATTCTTACAGAGAACTCTACTCAGTCCTCTGTAACGATTTATGTAGGAAAAGAATCTTTAAAAAGAAGTGGTTATATGTATATGTATAACTGATTCACTTTGCTGTACTCCTGAAACTAACATAACATTGTAAATCAACTCTACTCCCAAGAAAAATTTTTCAAAAAAAGAAGTGATGATACTTGAATTAGGTCTTGAGGAAGTTTGCCAGAAAGAAACCTAGCAAGTCTTAACTGAGCTCATTTTTATATGGCTTACTCATACTAAGTGTTTATGTCTGTCAGAGATTATCTTAATGCTTTTCACGTGATAACTACCTTATCCTTTATAAGAATCCTAGGTCAAAGCTGTTAATTCTCACCATTCTACAGATGAAGAAACTAAGGCACAGAAAAGTTAAACTTCTGCGCCTCATACAGCTAACTAAGTAGTAGAGCTGGAATTTGAGCCAAGACATTCTATTGCTAAAGCTTGTGGCCTTAACCACTAAGTTATACTCCCTCCCAGGGACGATTGTAATAATATGCAAAGGGGTGGCTCCTATGATCTTAATCAGAGATAGTTCTGAATTGTGAAAAGCTGGAAAGAACTATGATGTTGAACAGCAGGACATTGCTTACTTTAATTACAATACATCTATGCATGAGAATACTCTGAAGGCATTACAAATTTGCTGTTGGAAGATTAATCAGTGATGGGAAAAATATCTTCATCTTACTGATTTTTTAAAACCTAGCTACTAGAAAGCAGTATGATTTAATATAAAGTGTGTGTGTGTGTGTGTGTATATCCCCAAAGAGAAAAGACTGGAAGGATATATACATCCAGCAAACACTTGCTGAGCATCTACCAAGGGCCAGGCTAAAACCTGTGATCAAGCCTTTCCTCTCAGGGCTTGCAGTGTTAGAGGAGGGACAGACAAGTGACGGAGCAGGTGGTTAAGCGAGTGTGAGCAGTGCAACGGCTGGGAGACGCACGGGTGCAGTGAAGTCCCTGAGCTGGCCACCACCTAGACCGAGGCAGACACGGAACGTTTATTAGAGGACAGTACAGTTGACCCTTGAACAGCAAGGGTTTGAACTGCGAGGTCCACTTAATATCTGAGTTTTTTTCAACAAATTCAGACTACAGTACTTCACAGTCCACTGTTGTTTGAATCCACAGGTGTGGAAACACAGATACAGATGGCCAACTGTAAAGTTATGTGTGGATTTTCAATTGCAAGGGCGGGGTTGGTGCCCTAACCACCCGCCACCCCCGGCCCGTGTTCAAGGGTCGACTGTGTGCTTAAACTGAGACCTTAACAATAAGTAAAAGTGAACTCAGCTAATGGTAGAGTAGGGCATAAAAACCAGAAAAAATACCAGGTTGGATTCTGTCTAAATTCTGACTCTACACTCTCAAAATTAACATTGTATAATTTCACAAATTTGTTTTTATTTCACAATCCTTATATTTCCATAATAATAAAAAACCAGGATCATTGTAAAGCAACTATACTCCAATACAAATTAATTTAAAAAATAATAATTAACTCAGCTCACCAAATATATGATAATTTCACTAGTAACAGCAAAAAATTTAATTTGGGGTAACATAGCAAGCATGTGTTATAAATAGGCATTTTCTGAGGGAATACTAAATTGCATAAAAATGCTAACTGTTGTCTCAGTGTAACATTTATATCAAGATTTTTCACATATAATTTATGCCAAACTTATAACTTATTTATGTAATGTTTTATATGGCAAACACCAGAAATTTTCTTTAACTGTCCTTAAGACCGTTATTATAATGCCTGTCATACAGTGAGCACTTAATAAATGCTGGCTAATTTCTGGCCTAGAATTACAAGTTTCCAAACTTTTGTGTTTTCTAGTGATTTAGAGAACAATATCTTTAGCAAAGAAACGTCATAATTCAAGCTCAGCTACCCTCTTTGTCTTAAAAAGTGATAGCCTTACATCTCTGACATAAAACTGGGTCTTTTATCATTACGTATATCATTACTATATTTAAATTCTTTAGCTATAAAGATGATAATGTAATAGGTTATCTGAAAAAATATAGATACTGAGATACATAATAATACACCTATTAAATACAGCATTCCCATTAATATGCTAGCATTTTTGAGTCTAAATCACCTTGGCATAGAAGCAGTTATGGTGGAAAAAGCTTTTGCATCCACTTGTAACTTGAGTTAGGTGCTTGTTCTCCATTGTGCCACTTACTTAGCTATCTCAGATTGGAATCATGTGTTTTCGTGCTTCTCATCCTGTAGATATTGAGCCTTTAAAGGACAGGTACTGTGTCTTGGGGCTCACCTCAAGGTCTGGCATATTGCAGGTACTTAATATGAATTTGTTAAATGAGTCAAAGCAGACACTAAAGCTGCTTCTTTGCCAGGAGAAGAAGCAACCAGGATTAAAATGAAATCTGTGTTTACTTAAGGTATATGTGTCAAAGTCTTAGGTTCCTTTAAAAGGCAAAGATTGACCGAATGAGTCAATGAACATGACGCACAAAGACATGAAGACACAGGCTAGGAGCAAAAAAGAAAAACAGTCTTAGGTTCTTCAAATCCAAGAAAAATGAAATCTCTGATTTTTAAGATAGTCTTGACATGTCCCAGTACTCTCTTGACCTGAAGTTACAATTATATTAACTTAAAGACATATTGATGTATTCTGTAAAGTGTTCTATTAATGCATAGAGTCGGACACGACCGAGCGACTTCACTTCACTTATAAAGTGTTCTATTAATGCATTAATCACGTATTGATCTATCTTTCCTCCTTGTTTAGGACTTGTGCCATTCTCATTGTGATGAGTCTATCATATACAAGAAGATTATGACTATTATCAACTGCTTTATTAATTCCAGCATCCCCCCAGCTTTACAAATTGACATTCCAGTAGAGCAAGCCCAGAAGATTATTGAACACAGGAAGGAGTTGGGACCATATGTATTCAGAGAGGCACAGGTAAGAAATCAGGGCATGTAGTAAGCATACTTTAAAATAGATTAGTAGTCTAGATATTCTTTTAAAGTTTTTGTATTATTCATATTTGGCAAGGTTTGAATCCTCCTAATCCTGGGATTTATTCTATTTAATTAGAAAAATGTTGCCAATGCCACATAACATAGAAACTAGTAACTTGCTATTTTGCTGATGGTAATATACAGCAAGTAAATTTTTAAAATTCTATATACTTTGACTTTGCATGGTTATCATTTTATTTCTAATTTATAAATCCCCAACTAATTTCTCCTTCCTTTCCCACCATTCATATTTCCTTTTAAAATATCTGCTACCACAAGAAATGTGTAAATTATGTGTGTCCCAAGATTTGTGTATTTTTAAAAGTTGGAATATTCACATAGCTCATAAAGTAAGTGAGAGGAGATTTAAGTACCCAACCAACATAAAGTACACAAGCTCATGAAAGGAAAATCATGCCTGTTAACCTGCTCAAGTTACTTCTCTTTAAGATAAATAATAGAAAACAGTGATTTGCTGAACATAGTTTATTTGCATTTTGAAAAGCCTTTTAGTGATGTTGTTCCTGAAAAATGATTAAGAAAAATAAATTATAATAGGGGTAATAGGGAAGGCCCTGTCATGATTTAAGTGATATGAAACAGAGATTTAGGGTATGAATGCCCTTGAGCATGGAAAAAGACCATTATTCCTTAACATTTTCATTTGCAAGCCAGCTGTGTTCTAAGTCCTAAAAGGAACCGAAAGCAGACTCACCATCCAAATTATGCATTAAAATAGGGAAAAATATAGACAAATGATTGATGATCTGCTAGGGAGAAACAGAAAACATGGTGTCAGAATTGTAGCATCTGTTAATGAGAAGATCACTTAGCCTAGCCCGGTCTCTTGATGGCCAGGCCAAGGCTTGCCCATCCAGATCACAGCCTCGAGGCTGACGGTGAGCGTCTTGAGCTGCTTATGTTGGTTGGTTCTGCCACACTGTCCAGGGAGTGCAGCCAGGGAACTTTACTGGAGTCCTTTAGTTTATGCCTCTGTCTCATTTCCCAAAACAAAGTCCCAGATATATCTTAAATATAATCTTTAGGGTATCAGAGAACAAGAGAATATTTAGGGGCCTCACCTCACCAGGTCTATTGTTTCCGTGTTCCCTAAGGAAGCTCAGAGAAGGACATACCTCCTACCCAGGTGTGCAAGCCAGAGATCTGGTTGCACCTTCATGTCTTCTCTCTCCTTTGTTCCCTGACCTTCGGTGATCTTCAGTCACTAACATGTATCCATTTGTCTCCTTATCTGTTACTCTATCTACTTTTCTCCAACTCCATGCCACTACCTCAGTTTATGCCTGCAGTGTCTCACATTGATTACCAAAATTCCCTGCCCCTAGACTCTCTCGAAACCATTTAACTTACTGCAGATGGAGCCATCTTTTTCAAAATGTGTACTTGATCATGTCACTTCTCTGCTCTCAATTTCAACTACTCCCATTGTCCTCAGACTGGAGACCATATTCCTTCATCGATATCTCTTTAAGCAGATACCTTTCCACTCACTGCCATCTATCTCTGTCTTACTGAAATATTAGATTTTTTACTTTTATTTGTTTGTTTATTTTGGCTGCACAGCATGTGGGATCTTCATTCCCTGACCAGGGATTGAACTTGCATCCCTGCATTGATTTTATTTTATTTTTTTGCTTTATTTTGGCCACACAGCATTCAGGATCTTAGTTCCCCAGTCAGGGATCAAATTATGCCCCCTACAGTGGAAGTGTGGTGTCTTAATCACGGACCACCAGGGAAGGCCCACTGAAATACTTGTACTTCCATAGAAAGGCAATAGTACCCCACTCCAGTACTCTTGCCTGGAAAATCCCATGGATGACGGAGCCCAGTAGGCTGCAGTCCATGGGGTCGCTAAGGGTGGGACATGATTGACCGACTTCACTTTCACTTTTCACTTTGACGCACTGGAGAAGGAAATGGCAACCCACTCCAGTGTTCTTGCCTGGAGAATCCCAGGGATGGGGAAGCTTGATGGGCTGCCGTCTATGGGGTTGCACAGAGTCAAACACGACTGAAGTGACTTAGCAGTAGCAACAGCAGGCATTTCACCGGAGAGGGCAATGGCAACCCACTCCAGTACTCTTGCCAGGAGAATCCCGTGGACAGAGGAGCCTGGTAGGCTACAGTCCATGGGGTCACTAAGAGTTGGACATGATTGACGAGACTTAGCAGCAGCAGCAGCAGAGAAGCCTTACTTTCTTCCCTCCAGAGCTTTTCACAGTCTCATCTTCTCTCCTTTATGCTTCTGTGATATCCTGTGTTTGTCCCTGTTGGAACACTTATCATACAAATTTGAAAATAGCTGTTCTCATGCTTGACTTTCCCACTGGACTGTAAGGTCTTTGAGAATAGGGACTGTTTCTTATTTGCTGCTGTGGCCTGCATACCTAGCACAGAATAGACACTATCATTTTTGAAAACATGAATGAATGATGTGAGATCAAACATGAGAGAAATAGCTCAAATTGGCAATAGAGCAACGTTGCGTAAAAGGACTGAAGAGTAAATAAAAGCTGTTGCCTCTTTTAGTATTGCTTTCACTTGTAACATCTGCCTTTCCCCCACCTGCATTCCTAATAGCTTAGAAGTTTTTGTCACTCAGCCATATTTTCACTGACACTCTTCACTCATGCTGCAGCCATTGCCCATCCACTGGCAATGTGGGAAATAGCTCCATATTTATTAAAAAATTTTCTAACAGTCTGGTTGTCTTTTAAGGTTCTGGAGGTACAGGGCAATTTTCATGAATAACATGAATGTTATTAACTGCAACTTTTAGAAATAGAGCATTTGTTTTTCAGCCACCCTGTTCTGCACACAGGATCTTAGTTTCCCGACCAGGGATCAAACCCATACCCCCTGCACTGGAAGTGTGGACCCCTAACCACTGAACTTCCAAGGGATTCCCAGAAATAGAGAGATTTTATGTCTGCCTTGAAATATTGTGCCCTAATAGGGTAACTTTTACTGGGAAGCCTTCTAGGTGACAAATACATTTGAGAGCTGGAAATGACTCAGGTTTTGGAGAGAGAACTGAGAAGTAGGGTCAATAGTTGGTAAATGGAGGTGGAAGAGGAATGTTTAAGTTTAAGAAATTCATATAAAAACTACCGTGATCCTTTAACATTGGAGCAGGGGATTACTTAAAGCATGGCGTGCATGCTATGTTGCTTCAGTCATATCCGATTCTTTGTGACCCTGTGGACCGTAGCCTGCCAAGGAATTCTCCAGGCAAGAATACTGGAATGGATTGCCATTTCCTCTTCTAGGGGATCTTCCAGACCCAGGGATCGAACCTGAGGCTCTTATGTCTCCTGTTTTAGCAGGAGGGTTCTTTACCATTAATGCTACCTGGAAAGCCCCAAAATCCATGGTAGATAAATGGAAATGAAAACTTTTTTAAAGCCTACACTTCGTCAAATAAAGTATCTTTAGCTTTTGTGTTCACAATCCCAAGAGGCTATAGAATTCAGTGACAAGATGGTATCGTAAAGGGAGTAAATAATTATAGAATTACTAATGATATTCATGTACAGAAAGGAGTGATGAAATGTATCATGATGTTCAGGACTCTGTTGATCACTGCAGCATTTACTTTCTAAAAACTCCACTTTCCTGCTGAAAAGTTGGCTTAGAGCCTAATGGGATGGTTCATTTTTCTCCAGGGCATTAGGTAAAGTCCATTCCCAGCAACAAGATGTTGGACTTGATCTGATGTGGCAAGTCCTACCTTCTTGGAAGTAACGTATGCCTCTGGAACTAATGGAAAAACTTGGCATGAAAATTTGAGCAACAATTCTTATCTCTATAAATATCACAATTAATCACTTAATGTAGAGTATCCTCATAGAAAGCATTTGTCCAGGATACCACTCTGCTTTTTAAATGTTACTTTTCTTGCTCTCACATAAAAGAGAGATTGTATCATTTAAAAGTTACTCAAGATTTATTCTTAGATCTGCAGCTTTGTTTAAGAGCTTTTCCAGAGGCAAAATGGTATTTCCTTTCTCTAAAAGAAGGGAAAGGGGGGGTGGAGAGGAGTCCCCCTTGATGAACTGAATATTTGGAATACTTGCATAAAACAGCCGAGTGTGTGGCAGATCTACTGGTATAAGTTTTAAAAGAAAACATATATTTCTTATTTAAAAAGACCTAATGGATTCTTTATTAATACAATCAATTGGTTAGGGAAACATAAAGTATAAAGTGACTTTTAACTGTATTTAAGTGTATGTTTTTTTAAAAGAAAGACTTCTCGTTGGTAGTAAAAAAACATTGATGATAAGCATGTGCCAAGCTAAACTATACCAAGATGTCTGGAGACAATAAGTTGGAGGAAACATGCTGTATATTAAAGATAGAATAGTTAATCCATTATTATGGTGAATTAGAGTTAAAATTGGTACATTTGTATAAAATTGTAATCTGAGACATACTTTGTTTTTTATACAGATGACAATTTTTGGAGTTCTGTTTAAATTTTGGCCTCAGTTCTGTGAGTTTAGGAAGAACTTAACTGATGAAAAAATTATGAGTGTTTTGGAGAGAAGACAAGAATATAGTAAGCAGAAAAAGAAAATGGCAGTCATAGAAGATGAAAAATTTGTAAAGGTGAGACAAGAATCATTTGGGGTTTAATCAGACTTTTTAAAAGGTATGTGATATTGTTATTGAGTCCAAGCTCTCTCTGCTCGCCACACGAAAGGCCAATGAATCTGAGGGGTTGAGGCAAGGAAGAGACATTAATCAGGGAGCCAGCTGACCCAGAAGATGGCAGACTAGTGCCTCAAAATAACCATCTTATTGAGGTCTGGATGCCAGATTTTTATAGAACAGAGACCGGGGGGGTGGGGGGAGACGAGGAAGCAAAATAAAAAAGGCCATTAATCTTGTAAACATCTCCTACAGTGGCAAGCCTCCTGCAGGGGATGTGTTAATTTCTTCTTTCCTGCCGCCTACAGGTGGACAGGGTTCTGAACCCAAAGCACTTTAACAGTTAGGCAGAGGGGCAGGATTCTCTGAGGCAGTCCATTCTGTATGATTATAATAACAAAAGCAACGAAAAGCAAGTCAAAGAAGTGGTTCCAATGTGGACTCAGAATTGGTTTCTTCTCTGCAAATGCTGTGTGTACATTTGTAGAATTTGGGATGAGCAAAAATACAGAGAAGTTATAAAGTATGGATTTTAGTGACTTTTAAGCCTTCAGTCAGAAGTTTCAGACTTGTTTTGAAGTTAAAAAAATTATCTCAAAAATCATCTCATCTATGTACCTCTCTTGGAGAGCACTTTATATTTGTCTTACGAGTAAGTTTTTGCATCTGTCTTTCTCACTGAACTGAGATCCTCAAAGATACCATCTGTCTTATTAAATACTTCCACCACTATCCAGCACATGTTCAATTATTAATCATTATTTACCAAATAAACCTGGGAATGAATGAGATAGTATTATGCACTTGGGACAGCATTTTCAATATTAAAATTAGAGAATGATACACTGACTGTGAAACTTATGAGTTGTAAGTTGCCCAGGCTGCCTCTTTGTCTGTCTGTCATCAATTTATCTCTCTTTATCTATTCTTTTACTTGAGAAGGGGTAACAAATAACATATTTCATCTTATTTATAAGCTTTACCCCTATTCTCTTTTTTAAAAGAAATTTAAAATATATCTAAAGATATAAAAGTAATATAATTATAACCCCCATGTTTCCCCAGGTCAATATAAACACTGTTAACATATTTTACATTAGTTTTTCATTTTTCCTTTGTAAGTGAAATAGTGCAGAACACTGTACCTCTTAACCCCAGTCCTGAGTTCTTTTTTATTTTTAATGCATGATTTTATTTATTTACTTATTTGGCCGTGCTGGGTCTTCGCTGCTACATGGACTTCCCTCTAGTCATGGTGCGGTGGCTCTCTCATTGTGGCTCCCAGGTTCTAGAGCACAGGCTCAGTAGTTGTGGCGCACGGGCTCCCTTGCTCCGCAGTATGTCAGACCTTCCTGGATCAGGAATCAAACCCATGTCACCTGCACGGCAGGTGGATTCTTTACCACTGAGCCACCAGGAAAGCCCCCAACCCTGAGTTCTATTACCCTCCCCACTTCCAAGAGCAACCATTAAGTTTTGGATATGTTCTCAACAACTCCTTTTTTTTTTTTTTTTTCAGTGAATCAGAAGTAGATTTTTTATTTGGAATTCCCTTGCTTTTTTTTTTTTATTTTTTATTTATTTATTTTTTTTAATAGAAAATTATTTAATTAGTATACATGTGTTCCCCATCCTGAACCCTCCTCCCTCCTCCCTCCCCACACCATCTCTCTGGGTCGTCCCAGTGCACCAGCCCCAAGCATCCAGCATCGTGCATTGAACCTGGACTGGCATCTCGTTTCATACGTGACGTTTCACATGTTTCAATGCCATTCTCCCAAATCTTCCCACCCTCTCCCTCTCCCACAGAGTCCATAAGACTATTCTATACATCAATGTCTCTTTTGCTGTCTCGTATACAGGGTTATCGTTACCATCTTTCTAAATTCCATATATATGCGTTAGTATACTGTATTGGTGTTTGTCCTTCTGGCTTACTTCACTCTGTATAATAGGCTCCAGTTTCATCCACCTCATTAGAACTGATTCAAATGTATTCTTTTTAATGGCTGAGTAATATTCCATTGTGTATATGTACCACAGCTTTCTTATCCATTCATCTGCTGATGGACATCTAGGTTGCTTCCATGTCCTGGCTATTATAAACAGTGCTGCAATGAACACTGGGGTACACGTGTCTCTTTCCCTTCTGGTTTCCTCAGTGTGTATGCCCAGCAGTGGGATTGCTGGATCATAAGGCAGTTCTATTTCCAGTTTTTTAAGGAATCTCCACACTGTTCTCCATAGTGGCTGTACTAGTTTGCATTCCCACCAACAGTGTAAGAGGGTTCCCTTTTCTCCACACCCTCTCCAGCATTTATTATTTGTAGACTTTTGGATCGCAGCCATTCTGACTGGTGTGAAATGGTACCTCATAGTGGTTTTGATTTGCATTTCTCTGATAATGAGTGATGTTGAGCATCTTTTCATGTGTTAGCCATCTGTATGTCTTCTTTGGAGAAATGTCTATTTAGATCTTTGGCCCATTTTTTGATTGGGTCATTTATTTTTCTGGAGTTGAGCTGTAGGAGTTGCTTGTATATATTGAGATTAGTTGTTTGTCAGTTGCTTCATTTGCTATTATTTTCTCCCATTCTGAAGGCTGTCTTTTCACCTTGCTAATAGTTTCCTTTGATGTGCAGAAGCTTTTAAGTTTAATTAGGTCCCATTTGTTTATTTTTACTTTTATTTCCAATATTCTGGGAGGTGGATCATAGAGGATCCTGCTGTGATGTATGTCAGAGAGTGTTTTGCCTATGTTCTCCTCTAGGAGTTTTATAGTTTCTGGTCTTACGTTGAGATCTTTAATCCATTTTGAGTTTATTTTTGTATATGGTGTTAGAAAGTGTTCTAGTTTCATTCTTTTACAAGTGGTTGACCAGATTTCCCAGCACCACTTGTTAAAGAGATTGTCTTTAATCCATTGTATATTCTTGCCTCCTTTGTCAAAGATAAGGTGTCCATATGTGCGTGGATTTACCTCTGGGCTTTCTATTTTGTTCCACTGATCTATATTTCTGTCTTTGTGCCAGTACCATACTGTCTTGATAACTGTGGCTTTGTAGTAGAGCCTGAAGTCAGGTAGGTTGATTCCTCCAGTTCCATTTTTCTTTCTCAAGATCGCTTTGGCTATTCGAGGTTTTTTGTATTTCCATACAAATTGTGAAATTATTTGTTCTAGCTCTGTGAAGAATACTGTTGGTAGCTTGATAGGGATTGCATTGAATCTATAAATTGCTTTGGGTAGTATACTCATTTTCACTATATTGATTCTTCCAATCCATGAACATGGTATATTTGTCCATCTATTAGTGTCCTCTTTGATTTCTTTCACCAGTGTTTTATAGTTTTCTATATATAAGTCTTTAGTTTCTTTAGGTAGATATATTCCTAAGTATTTTATTCTTTTCGTTGCAATGGTGAATGGAATTGTTTCCTTAATTTCTCTTTCTGTTTTCTCATTATTAGTGTATAGGAATGCAAGGGATTTCTGTGTGTTGATTTTATATCCTGCAACTTTACTATAATCATTGATTAGTGCTAGTAATTTTCTGGTGGAGTCTTTAGGGTTTTCTATGTAGAGGATCATGTCATCTGCAAATAGTGAGAGTTTTACTTCTTCTTTTCCAATTTGGATTCCTTTGATTTCTTTTTCTGCTCTGATTGCTGTGGCCAAAACTTCCAAAACTATGTTGAATAGTAATGGTGAAAGTGGGCACCCTTGTCGTGTTCCTCACTTTAGAGGAAATGCTTTCAATTTTTCACCATTGAGGATAATGTTTGCTGTGGGTTTGTCATATATAGCTTTTATTATGTTGAGGTATGTTCCTTCTATTCCTGCTTTCTGGAGAGTTTTTATCATAAATGGGTGTTGAATTTTGTCAAAGGCTTTCTCTGCATCTATTGAGATAAACAACTCCTTTTTAAGATAATGTTTTATATGGGTATATGGATTCATAAATGATACAGAGGACTATTTTGTATGTACTTTAACTTACATAAATAGTGCCATATTTATTAGTCTGCTCAGGCTACCATACCAAAATATTACAGACTAGATGGCTTAAACAACAGAAATTAACTTTCTCATAGTTCAGGAGACTACAAGTCCCAGCTCAAGGTGCCAGCTAATAAGACTCTTGGTGAGACCTCTCCTGCATGCACAAGGCCCCCTTCTTGTTGTGTCCTCACAAGTTGGGGAGAGAAAGAAGCTCTCATACTTTCTCTTCTCGTAAAGCCACAATTCCTTTGGATTATGACCCTACCCTTATGACCTCATTTAACCCTACTGCTGCTGCTGCTAAGTTGCTTGAGTTGTGTCTGACTCTGTGTGACCCCATAGACGGCAGCCCACTAGGCTCCCCCGTCCCTGGGATTCTCCAGGCAAGAACACTAGAGTGGGTTGCCATTTCCTTCTCCCATTTAACCCTAAATACCTCTTAAAGGACACCTTTATTTGGTGTTAGCTCTAGAAGATCTTGTAGATCTTCACAGAATCGGTCAATGTCAGCTTCTTCGGCATCAGTGGTTGGGGCACAGACTTGGATTACTGTGATGTTGAATGGTTTGCCTTGGAAATGAACCAAGATCATTTTGTCATTTTTGAGGTTGCACCCAAGTACTGTATTTCGGACTCTTTTGTTGACTATGAGGGCTACTCCATTTCTTCTAAGGGATTCTTGCCCACAGTAGTAGGTATAATGGTCATCTGAATTAAAGTCTCCCATTCTCATCCATTTTAGTTCACTGATTCCCAAAATATCGATGTTCAGTCTTGCATCTCCTGCTTGATCACATCCAATTTGCCTTGATTCATGGACCTAACATTCCAGGTTCCTATGCAATATCGTTCTTTATAGCATCGGACTTTACTTTCACCACCAAACACATCCACAACTCAGCATCTTTTCCACTTTGGCCCAACCTCTTCATTCTTTCTGGAGCTATTAGTAATTGCCCTCTGCTCTTCCCAAGTAGCATATTGGACACCTTCTGCCCTTGAGGATGCTCATCTTCTGGTGTCATATCTTTTTGCCTTTTCAAACTGTTTATGAAGTTCTTACAGCAAGAATACTGGAGTGTATTGCTGTTTCCTCCTCCAGTGGGCCACGTTTTGTCAGAACTCTTCATTATGACTGGTCTGTCTTGGGTGACCCTGCATGGCCTCACTGATAGCTTCACTGAGTTATGCAAGCCCCTTCATCACAACAAGACTATGATCTATGAAGGGGGAAGAGAGGAGCCAAAGACAGAGAAGCTCTATACAGCCAGAAAAAAACAAGACCTGGTGCTGATGTGACTCAGATCATCAGCTCCTTATTTATTGCAAATTTCAGACTTAAATTGAAGAAAGTACGGAAAAACCAATAGGCCATTCAAAGTGAAAGTGAAAGTTGCTCAGTCGTGTCTGACTCTTTGTGACCCCATGGACTGAGGCCTGCTAGGCTCCTCTGTCCATAGAATTCTCTAAGGCAGAATACTGGAGTGGGTAACCATTCTCTTCTCCAGGTGATCTTCCCAACCTAGGGATTAAACCTGGGGTTCTTACCAACACAGGGATTGAAACCAGATCTCCCTTATCTGAGCCACCAGGGAAGCCCCAGTAGGCCATTCAGGTATGACCTGAATCAAATCCCTTATGATTATACAGTGGAGGTGACAAATAGATTCAAGAGATTAGATCTGGTAGACAGAGTGCCTGAAGAACTATGGACAGAGTTGGTAACACTGTACAGGAGGCAGTGACCAAAACCATCCCAAAGAAAGCGAAATGCAGGAAGACAAAGTGGTTATCTCAGGAGGCTTTACAAATAGCTGAGGAAAGAAGAGAAGCGAAAAGCAAGGGAGAAAGGGAAAAATAGATCCAAATGAATGCAGAGTTTTAGAGAATAAAGAGCAAGGAGAGACAAGAAAGCCTTCTTAAAGGACCAATGCAAAGAAAGAGAAAACAATAGAATGGGAAAGACTAGAGATCTCTTCAAGAAAATTAGAGATATCAAAGGAGTATTTCATGCAAATATGGGCACAATAAAGGATAGCAATGGTGAGGACCTAAGAGGAGCAGAAGAGATTAAGAAGAGGTGGCAAGAATACACAGAAGAACTATGTAAAAAAGGTCTTAATGACCCAGATAACCACGATGGTGTGATCACTCACCCAGAGCCAGACGTCCTAGAGTGTGAAGGCAAGTGGACCTTAGGAAGCATTACTACGAACAAAGCTAGTGGAAGTGATGGGATTCTAGCTGAGCTATTTAAAATCCTAAAAGGTTATGCTGTTAAAGTGCTGCACTCAATATGTCAGCAAATTTGGAAACCTCAGCAGTGGCCACAGGACTGGAAAGGTCAATTTTCATTCCAATCCCAAAGAAAGGCAATGCCAAAGAATGTTCAAACTACCATACATTTGCACTTATTTTGCATGCTAGTAAGGTTATGCTCAAATCCTTCAAACTAGGCTTCAACAGTATTTGAACCTAGAACTTCCAGAGGTATAAGCTGGGTTTAGAAAGGCAGGGGTACCAGAAATCAAATTGCCAACATCCAGTGGATCATAGAGAAGCAAGGGAATTCCAGAAAAATATCTACTTTGTGTCACTGACTATGAGGAAGCCTATGTGGACCACAACAAACTGGAAAATTCTTAAAGAGATGGGAATACCAGACTACCTTACCTGTCTCCTGAGAAACCTGTTTTCAGCAACAGTTAGAACCAGACATGGAACAACAGACTGGTTCCAGATTGGGAAAGGAGTATGACAACGCTGTATAGTGTCACCCTGTTTATTTAATTTATATGCAGAATGAAAAGTCTAGTTGCTCAGTTGTGTCTGACTCTACTACCCTATGGACTATATTGCCTGCCATGCTCCTTCATCACAGGATTTTCCAGGCAAGAATACTGGAGTGGGTTGCCATTTCCTTCTCCAAATATGCAGAATACATCCTGCAAAATGCCAGGCTGAATGGATCACAAGCTGGAATCAAGATTGCCAGGAAAAATATCAACAGCCTCAGATACCCAAATGATACCACTTTAATGGCAGAAAGTGAAGAGGAACTAAAGAGCCTCTTGATGAGAGTGAAAGAGGAGAGTGAAAAAACTGGCTTGAAACTCAACATTCAAAAAACTAGATCATGGCATCTGGTCCCATCACTTAATGGCAAATAGAAGGGGAAAAAGTAGAAGCAGTGACAGATTTTCTTGGGTTCCAAAGTAACTAAGGACAGTGACTGCAGTCGTGAAATTAAAAGATGCTTGCTCCTTGGAAGAAAAGCTACAACAAACCTAAACAGCATATTAAAAAGCAGACATTACTTGCCAACAAATGCCCAGATAGTCAAAACTATGGTTTTTCCAGTAGTCATGTACACGTGTGAGAGTTGGTCCATAAAGAAGGCTGAGTGCCAAAGAATTGATGCTTTCAAATTATGATGCTACAGAAGACTCTCGAGAGTCCCCTGGGCTGCAAGAAGATCAAATCAGTTAATCCTAAAGGAAATCAACCCTGAATATTTATTGGAAGGATTGATGCTGAGGCTGAAGCTCCAGTACTTTGGCCACCTGATGCAAAGAGCTGATTCAATGGAAAAGACCCTGATGATGCTAGGAAAGATTGAAGGCAAAAGGAAAAGGGGGCTGCAGAAGACAAGATGGTTAGATAGGATTACTGATTCAACAGACATGAATTTGAATGAACTCCAGGAGATAGTGGAGGACAGAGGAGCCTGGCAAGCTGCAGTCCATGGGGTCACAAAGAGTCAGACCTGACTTAGGAAATCAACAACAGCCACCTCTTAAAGACCCTATCTCATGATACAGTCACAGTGAAAGTTAGGACATCAACATACGGATTTGGGAGAGACATAGTTCATTCTATAGCACATATTGTACTTTCTACATCTTGCATTTTAAGTTTAGTGTTGTTTTTAATTCTACCCACACTGCTCTACTTAGATAGATCTCATTTATTCAGCTTAATTGCTGCATTCCCATCATATGCATAAATATACTATTTTATTGAACTATTTCTTTATTGTATTTTTTCAATTTATACGTTTATAAATAGCACTGCAAACAACATTGCTGTAAATGCCTCCGTATTCACGTGATTAAAATGTTTTTGGAATGGTTAAGTAATAGAGTATGAGTGTGTGTCAGTCTATGTTCCTATTTCTCCTCATCTGGTATGTTCAGACTTTCAAATTTTTGTCCATCTGTTGATGACAAATGGTATGTCATCATACTAACGCATTCATTTCTATCCACCTAATTATTAGTAAGGGCTTCCCAGGTGGCTCAGTGGTAAAGAATCGGCCTGCCAATACCGGAGCCACTGGAGACTCGGGTTGGATCCCTGGGTCAGGAAGATCCCCTGAAGGAAAAAATGGCAACCCTCTCCAGGATTCTTGCTGGGATAATCCCATGGATAGAGGAACCTGGTGGGCTACAGTCCATGGGGTCATAAAGAGTTGGACATGACTGAGCGGCTGAGCATGCATGTAATTATTAATAAGATGGAACAATTTTTCACATGTTAACTATTGAGATATTGTATCAGGATTGTAGTAAGCCTATAATTCAATTTGAGAATTTATGTCATAAATTAGAAAACATTTTGTTTTCTAATCCATGAACACAGTTTATTTCTGTTTAGTTCTTCTTTAATTTCTTTCATCAATGATTTTGCATTTTTTGTGACATCTTGAATATATTTTGTGAAATTTATTCCAAAGTATTTCATATTCAAGATAATGTTATTGGTATTTTTTTAAATTTCAAATTCTAATTTTTTTAGAAAAAATTTTTATCTTGAGATAATTAACATTCATGCTACTGCTGCTAAGTCGCTTCAGTCATGTCCGACTCTGTACGACCCCATAGATGGCAGCACATCAGGCTCCACTGTCCCTGGGATTCTCCAGCCAAGAACACTGGAGCGGGTTGCCATTTCCTTCTCCAATGCATGAAAGTGAAAAGTGAAAGTGAAGTCACTCAGTCGTGTCCGACTCTTAGCGACCCCATGGACTGAAGCCTACCAGGCTCCTCCGTCCGTGGGATTTTCCAGGCAAGAGTACTGGAGTGGGTTGCCATTTCCTTCTCCAATGCATGAAAGTGAAAAGTGAAGTCTCTCAGTCGTGTGTGACTCTTGCGACCCCATGGACTGCAGCCCACCAGGCTCCTCCATCTATGGGATTCTCCAGGCAATAGTACTGGAGTGGGGTGCCATTGCCTTCTCCAATTAGGAAATAGCAAAAATAGTAGAGAGGTCTCATGTACCTTTCCCCCAGTTTCCCCCAGTGGCTACACCTTGCTATTACAATAGTAAAATCAGGAAACTAATATTGATACAAGGTGTGTGTATAGTTTATGCCATTTTGTCACATGTGTATATTCGAGTAACCAACACTCTATCCAAGATGCACCACAAAGATGTTCCTTGTGACTGTAAGTCATCTCCAACCAATTATCCTAATATTTTAGCCATGAATCTTTCCCCCATTTATATAATTTTGTCATTTTTGAGAATGTTTTATAAATGGAATCATACAATATGTGACTTCCTGAGACTGGCATTTCTCACCCAGCATAAATACCCTGGAGATGAGTCCACACTGTCATGTGTATCTGCAGTTCATCCTCTCTGTTGTTTAGCAGTGTTCTGTTGGGAGAAGGCAGTGGCACACCACTCTAGCCTCTTGCCTGGAGAATCCCAGGGACGGGGGAGCCTGAGGGGCTGCCGTCTGTGGGGTCGCACAGAGTCGGACACGACTGAGCGACTCAGCAGCAGCAGTGTTCTGAAGTACATTGTACCACAGTGCAGCCATTCACTCATTAAAGGACATTTGGTTAGTTCCTGTTTGGGGCTGTTACAATAAAATGTTATGTAGTCACTCCCACCGCTGTCTCCTCCTCCTCCTCCTCCTTCTTATTTGAATGCTTTTATTTTATAACAGCTTTATTGAAATTTAATTCTCATACCATAAAATTTACACTGTTAAAGTGCACAATTTTATGGTTTTAGTATATTTGCAGAGCTGTGTGACTATCACCACTACCTAACTGTAGAACATTTTCATCACCCCAAAAAGAAACTGTATACCCATTAGCAATCACTCCCCTTTCCTTCTTCCTTCCTAGCCTCCGGAAACCACTAATCTATTTTCTCTATCTGGACATTTCATATAAAAGAAATAATACTGTATGTGGTTCTTACGCCTGGCTCCTTTCACTTAACATGGTATTCTCAAGGTTCATCTATTTGTAGCACGTGTCAGTACTTTATTCTTCTCATGACTAACTGGTATTACACTGTATGGTTGAAATGCATTTTGCTTATCCGTTCACCAGCTGATGTATTGGGTTGTTTCCACTTTTGGGCTTTATTAATAATGCTGCTGTGAACATTCTTATGCAACCTTATATATATAGACATGATTTAATTTTTCTTGGGACCTAGAAGTTGAATTATTGGCTCCTTTTGAGGAATTGCCAAACTTCTCTAAAGCTATAGTATCATCTTGGTATTTTGATTTTCACGTGGTATCTTTTTCCATCTGCTTACATTACTACCTATATCATTATATTTGAATTAAGTTTCCTATAGACAGCATATAGTTGGGTCATGGTAGTGTTTGGTTTTTAATCTACTTTACCAATCTCTTTCTTTTAATTGGTGTATTTAGTCTATGCATCTTTAATATAATTATTGATATGTTAGTTTTTAAATGTCATTGTACTTTCTGTTTTGCTTATTCCCTCTCTTCTTTTTTCTATTTCCTTGTCTTACACTCCTGTGTATGACTTGAACATCTCTTAGAATTTCATTTTGGTGTCTCTCTGTTTAGATGTTTCAGCAGTTACTTAGATATCACCTTATACAAGCATAACTTCTCAATTTATTGGTGTTGACATTTTACCAGTTTGGGTCTCAAAACTACCTCCCTTTAAGTCTCTTTCCCCTCACCTGTTTACAATTATCTTAAATACTTCTCAACATATATTGAGAATCCCATCAGACAGTTTTATAATTTTTGCTTCAACTGTTAAACATAAATCAGGAAACTCAAAGTGAAAAGTCTATTGTATTAACCCTTACTTTTGCTCTATTTTTACTCTTTTCTGATGTTCCAAGATTTGTTTTGTTCTTTCTTTTTCCTTTATGTAAGCTGTTATTTCTCACTGCTTTCAAGATTCTTTTCTTTGTGTTTAGTTTTCAGAATTTTGAATATGATATGTCTTATGCAGATTTCTTTGGGTTGTTTCTGTTTGAGGATTGCTCAAGTTCTTGATTCTGTATATTTATATCTTTTGCCAAGTTTGGAAGAGGGGGATTTATATTAATGCTACATATATTTGTGTATATGGGTCACAAAGAGTCAGACACTCAGTTCAGCGACTGAACTGAACTGAACTGATACACTTTCTTTATGATCCATATTCATGATACCTTGGGTACTTCATTTCTGAGAGATTTTTGGTTTTTTCAATCTTTTTTAAGTTCAGTAAACAGTCATTTTACATTTTCCTTTTAAAATGTTTTGGTCTGTTTCTGTTCTGAGTTTCTGCATTTAGGATTTGGAGTTTTATGTCATATATGCAAATGTTTGTATAGGAATATTTTATCTATTTTGGGCTCCTATGTTAGAGTTTTATGATTCATGATTGGATTTCTTGGAGAGTACTGTTATCAACTAAAATATTGGACTTCTCACTTTGTTTTATTCTTGCAATGGTTTTATGGGATATCACCTGTTATTTTCTGCTCATTTTGAAATGTCTTATATTTTTCTCAACCACCAATAATAGGGAGTAGTTAGAATTCTAATACACTATGGATGAGAGTATAGATTGAACTTTAGAAAACAATTTTACTTTATCTGGTAAATTAAAAGATGCACTTAGCCTTCAATTTATCCAATCTACTTGTAAATACATATATCCTAGAGTAATTTATGGACACAGATATCAGGTCATATGCACATGGTTTATAGCACCCATGTTTTCAAAAGCAAAAAATCAGAAGCTATCCAAATATCAACAGGAGATTGTTAAAAATAAATTCATGTAGTAGAACACTGCTGTGATGGAAAACAAATAAACTATACTACAATAATAAACATAGACATACATCAGGAATATACTGCTGACTGGAAAAGTTGCAAAAATATAACCAGTCAACTCTGCTTATATAAAGTTAAAATTCACATAAAACGAATCAATACAAATGCGATAAAATATAAAAAAAAGGAATGATAAACACAAAGTTCAGTACAGTGGTTACCTTTGTAGGTTGGGTGGAGACAGATGATGTGATTGGGCAGGCGACACAAAAGGGAGCAGAGGCGCTGGTAACGTGGTGTCTCTTAAGCTTTGGTGGTATTGTTATTATTCATATCCTATTGTTAGAATATTTTAATAAGTATTCAATATATAACAACATTTTTATATAAATGATACTGCAAAAAGTTACCAGATTTTCAAAAGCTTCTCTTTGGTTGATGTTTTCTATCAGGAGGTTGAGGGTATTTCCAGGATAGAATGGGAATCGGGAAAGGCCTAAGAGCAAGAAAATAGGAAGAGGTGTCTGTAAAATCTTGCTTCCACTGAATCAGTTCTTCACAATATGACTTTACGTATTTTTGTTGATGTATTAAAAGTTCTTTAATCATAGGGCAAATATTCACTCATATACAGCTTATGAGCGACTTGTATCTTCTTCCCAGGTGGCGCTGGTGGTCAAGAATCCACCTGCTGATGCAGGGGACTCAAGAGACATGGGTCCAATCCCTGTGTTGGGAAGATCTCCTGGAAGAGGAAATGGCAACCCACTCGAGGATTCTTGCCTGGAAAATCCCATGGACAGAGGAGCCTGGTGGGCTACAGTCCATGGGGTCACAAAGAGTCAGACACAACTGAATGACTGAGCACAGAGCTCATGTATGGAAATGAAATGTTATTACACTTAAATATAATTAGTTTTGGATTATTTATTTTAAAAATTTCTGCAGTTATTTCCCTTCCAGTGGTTTGGGTAATAAGTGATAGATCATATAATACAAAAGCTGATTTCTCCCTCAAACCAACTATGCATCTGGCCCAATCTATATAATCTGACAAGAAACAGAGTTCACTAAATAAAAACCCTCATATTTACCTTCTTCAGACCCTTGAGGCAAGTACGTGTCTGACTGAACCACATGAATGTGATACTAATTTGGTAGGCTCAGAAAGAAAATATATGGAAGGGTTCATTTAGGGAGGAAAAAATAGAATGTTGTCTAACTTAAGTACAATTGGAGCTTTTTTCTGATTACGTCTGTGGCATGTGAATAACTTCACCAATCAGATGAGTCCTATGTGAGCCTGCTGCATTTTTTACTAATGTGGCCTAAATAGTCTCTCAAAAAGAGCTCCCTATCCTAATCCCTTTCTTCCTTCTTTCACCAGACTTTTATTGATTATCTACTACATAGAATTTTATTGATGATCTATTTATCCCTTTTATATATGCTAGGAACATAAATATAAAATTTACATATAGTGTAAGGATAGAAAGACACACACATATACTTAACTGAAAAGAATATAAACAAAAAACTGAAATCCCAGAAATTTAGTAATTAATTATTTGTGGGGGGAAAGTAAAGGATCTCAAAGAAAAGGTTAATTTGAGTTGGTTTTAAATAGTAAACTCTATTCAGGTCTCCCGCATTGCAGGCAGATTCTTTACCAGCTGAGCCACAAGGGAAGGCCAATAATACTGGAGTGGGTAGCCTATCCCTTCTCCAGCAGATCTTCCCAACCCAGGAATCAAACCAGGGTCTCCTGCATTACAGGCGGATTCTTTACCAACTATTCAACAAATAGTTCTAAATGTATGCATGTATGCCCACTCAGTCGTGTCTGACTTGTTGCGACCCTAAGGACTGTAGCCCACCAGGCTCCTCTGTCCATGGAATTTCCCAGGCAAGAATTCTGGAGTGGGTTGCCATTTCCTCTTCCAGGGAATCTTCCCCACCCAGGGATTGAACCCACATCTCCTGTGTCTGCTACATTGGCTGGCAGGGAGACTCTTTACCACCGTACCACTTGGGAAGTTATCTCAATGTACACTTATTGAATAAAGGTTATAGAAGTAAGGAGGATATAAAGAAGATCTCTTACAGTATCTCACATTCTTAGGAAGAACGTCACAGCTCTCTGTCATCCCAAGTATTTTCTTTACCAAAGTTTGCTTTGGTAAATATATTGTCTGAAACAAAAGTTGGAACATATAGTGTGAATGAGAGTAGAGAAAATCTTAAATTACTATCTCTCCAGAAAATCCAGAGTGTGTTTGTATCATCCATATTACATTTCATTTATGGAAATGCAAGTGTCCATAAGTGATATTCTGATCTGTCTATATCTGTCAACTAGTAAATGCTAACATGGTTAGGTATAAATATTGACAATCATTTTGTAGGGTAAATAATCCTAAAGAAAACACAGGAATTTTAATTTAAATATTTGTACTATATACAGTAAATGTATTGCCATCACTTACTAGTGATTGCAGCCATGAAATTAGAAGACTCCTTGGAAGGAAAGTTATGACCAACCTAGACAGCATATTAAAAAGCAGAGACATTACTTTGTCAGCAAAGGTCCATCTAGTCAAGGCTATAGTTTTTCCAGTAGTCATGTATGGATGTGAGAGTTGGACTATAAAGAAAGCTGAGTGCCGAAGAATTGATGCTTTTGAACTGTGGTGCTGGAGAAGACTCTTGAGAGTCCCGTGGACTGCAAGGAGATCCAACCAGTCCATCCTAAAGGAGATCAGTCCTGGGTGTTCATTGGAAGGACTGATGCTGAAGCTGAAACTCCAGTACTTTGGCCACCTGATGTGAAGAGCTGACTCATTTGAAAAGGCCCTGACGTTGGGAAAGATTAAGGGCAGGAGGAGAAAGGGACGACAGAGGATGAGATGGTTGGATGGCATCACCAACACAATAGACATGGGTTTGGGTGGACTCCGGGAGTTGGTGATGGAAAGGGAGGCCTTGTGTGCTGTGGTTCATGGGGTCACAAAGAGTCGGACACGACTCAGTGACTGAACTGAACTAGTAACAACAGATTTCTCACATGCATTTATTTTAACACAGAAAGTATAAGGTAAAGAAGACCAATAGAGTATAAGTTTGTTCCAAGATGCTATTGTCAATGAATACATATGAGAAAATGTTGGAAAAAGTGAATATGGGAAACTCATGACTTTTTTGTAACATGAAAATATATCTTCTGAAAAAAATCACTTACTATGAAAAGCATTGGGTTTATCTAGGTAACCATAGGCATGACTCTTAACCCTCTTAACCTCAATTTTATCAACTGATAGTGATAATATTAACCTCATATGATGTGAGATGGATTAATTGAAATGATATGAATAAAAGAACTTGTAGGGTACTCAACTATACAATTGTAAGGTATTATTGATCCAAGACAGTATAGTATAGTAGATAGGAGTGCAGTTTTTAGAGTGAGCCTACCTAGTTTTGAATCCTGGCCTTACCATTGATCAGTTCTAATACCTCAGGGAAACCACTTCACTTCCCAAAACCTCATTTTTTTCCTATGAGATGGAAATAGTAAGAGAACTTATATAACAGAGTAGAATTAAATATAGTATGTGAAACATACTACATGTCATAAAGATATCATTATCTTATTGTAGTAGTAAGTGTCCTTAATAACCCCCTTTTTAGAATAATTTAATTTAATATAATTACAGGATGGAATCAAACAATATTCGAGTACTTCAGGATCTGTTATCAAAGCAGCTGCTTTAACTAGTGACCCAGGTTTAGGCATGCAAGCGTACGGCCGACAGGTAAGCAGGAAAGATATCAGAGATATCACTTCTTCTCTAGAGCATTGGATGGTGTCATGCAGTAGCTGAGTTATTTTTAAAGTAATAGATATATGTTTCTTTGAAAATAAGGCTAAAATTCCTTGAGGAGAGACTGGAATAGAGTTTCCTTGAGTCTTCAGAGAACATTACAATTTCGGCTGATCCTGAACAACATAATCAGAGAAAATAATTTCTGGATACATATGAAGAAGATTTTAGTGGCAGAAGTTGAGATAACTATCTTATTGGAAAAGAGATAATCATATATATAAGAATATATGTAGGTTGATATATTCTTAGGTCAAGAGAAGAAAGAAGAATGTCAAATGCTAGTATCAATTTTTAAAATTATTTGAAGTGGTCATAAAATTGATCAAAAACTAATATATGTACATATATGAACAATAGCTAATATATCTTTTTGATAATACATGATCAGCAACTAATATATGTACAATTTTTATGTTTATATTTATAACATACATTAGTGTCCCAGAAATTTTATAAGTTTAACTTATGTACATTTTTAAAGACTGATATTAAAAGTGTTTATATCATAGGCTAATACTAGCTTAAGAAACAATGTTTCTGGTACTCGAAATGTCAAATGTGTTCAGCCTCCCAGCTAAGATAACTGATAGATTATAAAGCTATTATTGAGATAAATGTCCAATTTTGTAAAGCCATATATTGAAAAATATATATTTAAAAGTGTGTGATACCTAATGCCATTTAGAAGAACATTTATTAGGAAATGACTAGCATTAAGTTTCAGAAACACAGTATAAAAATAAGGGGAGAGGAAGTCTCTTCCACAAATGTTGCTGGGCAAACTGGATAGCTACATGTAAAAAAAAAAAAAAAGAAATTAGATCATTCTTTAACTCCACACACAAAAATAAGCTCAAAATGGATTAAAGACCTAAATGTGAGACCAGATACTATAGGATTCCTAGAGGAAAACATAAGCAGAAAACTCTTGGCGTATATCATAGCAATATCTTTTTTGGTCTATCTCCCAGAATAAGGGAAATAAAAACAAAAATAAACAAATGGGACCTACTTAAACTCCAAAGCTTTTGCAGAGTAAAGGGAACAGTAAACAAAATGAAAAGACAACCCACAGATTGGGAGAAAATATGCGCAAATGATGTGACTGATAAGGGATTGCTGCTGCTGCTGCTAAGTCGCTTCAGTCGTGTCTGACTCTGTGTGACCCCATAGACGGCAGCCCACCAGGCTCCCCCGTCCCTGGGATTCTCCAGGCAAGAGTACTGGAGTGGGGTGCCATCGCCTTCTCCCAATAAGGGATTAGTCTCCAAATTTTACAAACAGCTTGTGAACCGCTCAGTATCACAGTAATCCAAGTCTATGTCCCAACCACTAAATGCCAAAGAAGCTGAACGGTTCTAGGAAGACCTACAAGACCTTCTAGAACTCACACCAAAGATGTCCTTTTCATCATAGGTAATTGGAATGCAAAATAGGAAGTCAAGAGGTACCTGAATAACAGGTAAGTTTGGCCTTGGAGTACAAGATGAAGCAGGGGAAAGGCTAACAGAGTTTTGCCAAGAGAACGCCTTGGTCATAGTAAACACCCTTTTTCAAGAACATAAGATAAGACTCTACACATGGACATCACCAGATGGTCAACACAGAAATCAGATTAATTATTTTCTTTGCAGATGAAAATGGAGAAGCTCTATACAGTCAGGAAAAACAAGATCTGGAGCTGAGTGTGGCTTAGATCATGAGCTTCTTATTGCAAAATTCCAGTTTAAGTTGAAGAAAGTAGGAAAACCACTAGATCATTCAGGTGTGACCTATATCAAATCCCTTATGATTATACAGTGGAGGTGACAAATAGATTCAGGAGATTAGATCTGGTAGACTGAACGCCTGAAGAATTATGGGCAGAAGTTTGTAATCTTGTACAGGAGGTGGTGACCAAAACCATCCCCAAGAAAAGAAATGCAGGAAGACAAAGGGTTGTCTGAGGAGGCCTTACAGATAACTGAGAAAAGAAGAGAAGCAAAAGGCAAAGGAGAAAGGGACAGATATACCCAGCTGAATGCAGAAAAGAATAGCAAGGAGAGATAAGAAAGCCTTCTTAAGTGAACAATGCAAAGAAATAGAGGAAAAATAATAGAATGGGAAAGACTAGATATCTCTTCAAGAAAATTGGAGATATCAAGGGGACATTTCATGTGAGGATGGGCATGATAAAGGACAGCAATGGCAAGAACCAAACAGAAGCACAAGCGATTAAGAAGAGGTGGCAAGAATACACAGAACTATACAAAAAAGCCTGAGTGATGAAGAACTGACGCTTTTGAATTGTGGTGCTGGAGAAGACTCTTGAGAGTCCTTTGGACTGCAAGGAGATCAAACCAGTCAACCCTAAAGGAAATCAACTCTGAATGTTCTTTGGAAGGACTGATGCTGAAGCTGAAGCTCCAGTATTCTGGCCTCCTGATGTGAAGAGCTGACTCATGGAAAAGACCCTGATGCCGGGCAAGATTGAGGGCGGGAGGAGAAGGGGGCAATGGAGGATGAGATGGTTGGATGGCATCACCGGCTCAATGGACATAAGTTTGAGCAAACTCCAGGAGATAGTAAAGAACAGGGAAGCCTGGCATGCTGCAGTTCACGGGGTTGAAGGAGTCAGACATGACTTAGTGACTGAACAACAACAACACGTGATGCTTAACAGCATCAAAACAAACAGCCCACTCAAAAAAATGGGCAGAAGAACTAAGTAGACATTTCTCCAAAGAAGATATACAGATGGCCATTAGGCACATGAAAAGATGTTCAACATTGCTAATTATAATGAAATGCAAATCAAAAGTACAATAAGATATCACCTCATACCTGCGAGAGTAGCTATTACCAAAAAGTCCACAAACAATAAATGCTGGAGAGGGTGTGGAGAGAAGCGAACCTTCCTGCGCTGTTTGTGGGAATGTAAATTGATACAGCCACTGTGGAGAAAAGTATGAAGGTTCCTTAAAAAACTGAAAATAGAGCTACCATATGGTCCTACAGTCCCACTGCCGGACATATATCTGGAGAAAAACATGGTCTAAAATGATTCATGCATCCGAATGTGCATTGCAGCCCTGTTTACAATAAGACATGGAAGCAATCTAAATGTCCACCAGCAGAGGAATGGATAAAGAAGACGTGGTATATATTTACAATGGAGCATCACTCAGCCATTAAAAAGATTGAAATAATGCCATTTGAAGCAACATGGATGGACTGGAGAGCCTCTGTCTGACTTCACTCAGTATGAGTGGAAATACCATATGACACCCCTTACATGTGGGATCTAAAAGGCTTTGATACGAATGAACTTATCTGCAAAACAGAAGCAGACTTATAGACTCCAAGAATGAGCTTATGGTGGCTGGGGGGAAGGCTGGGGAGAAGGGACAGATAAATGTATATTTTAAATATATATTAAAATATAAACATTTTAATATATATTTAAATATCTTTATATTTCATTTTGTTAATTTTTAATATATATTATATATAAATATAAGTAATATGTTACAACTGAAAACTGTTAAGAGAGTAAATCTGAGACTTCTCATCATAAGGAATAATTTTTTCTATTTCTTTAATGTTCCATCTATATGTGATGAAAGGTGTTTTTTAAACCTCTTGTGATCCTTTCATGATGTGTATAAGTCAAATCATTATTATTATACACCTTTAGCTTAAACAGTGCTATATGTTGATTATATCTGAATAAAACTAGAAGAAAAATCAAATTATTAAAATTTAGATCAAGGCTAAAGAGAAATACCTTTACTTCATCATAAATATATCTATATAAATGTAGATTAATTCCTATAATTATAAATTTATGAAATGTGCATGTTTTCTATATTCTGTTCTTTGACATTAAAAGGCCTTTAAATGAAGGGGCTGATATAAGCTGTCTTACCTTCAGTTTATTTCCTGGGGCAAATATCTCTAAAATTAATTTTGCAAAATTGTTTTTGTAGCCAACCTGGTGCTACTCAAAGTACATAGAAGCCTTAGAACAGGAAAGGATTCTTCTTAAAATTCAAGAGGAACTAGAAAGAAAGTTGTTTGCAGGTAAGTTTTGCTCTTTGTTTTCAGGGCTGCTTTGTTGTCTTGAATCACAGGTTAATTCTAGAGGGTTTTGCTAATGATTCCTTCACTGTTTCTCTTGTTTCCGTGCAGCCACACCATCTTTTACAAATTTCAAGTCTACTGCTTCCACTCTGTCTTTGAAAAAGACTGTGTCCTCCCACAACATCCAGAGTGAGTGTCAAGTGACAGTCTGATTTCAGTTCTTTCTTCCTTATTGTTAGAACTCTACCTCTCACCTGGCCATCTGGAGAGGGCAGAAAGGGATGAGGACTGACTCCCTCCCAACTGCTCTGAGCCCCAGGTTAGGAGAATTTCAGAGTGTAGGTGCTCCATCTCTTTGTCTCTGTTTTCTTCTCTTTTGCTGAGGAGGATAGACTATGACATATACCCAACACTGCATACCATTTCCAGACAGCACTCACGGGAGCGCATATCCTGCTGCTAGGTACAACGGAAGTTCATAGACTGAATTGATCGGTCCCATCCATGTCCCTCTGACTCACACACTAATGCACATGGACATCTGCACAATGCGCACGCGCGCACACACACGCGCGCACACACACACACACACACACACACACCCCTACTTACACTCTCCACTAACAAATTAATAGGCAGGAGTAACTTGCCTCCCTTTTGAACGGCACAGTCTCCTGCACAGGAAGGCCCCTGGGGAATGATCATTTATTGCTCCTATCTACTCCTTATCTAGTTTTCTCTTATCTAGTTTTCTCTTCCACAAAGAACATTTATAGAAGAATGGGCTCAGTTTTCCAAGGTTTTGCAAGCTGAGTTTTTCTAAGTTCCATTTTCCCAAGATGGGAATACAAGAAGGAACTGATAATTAATAACTGAAAATCAAGCTGGGGTCCTTTTCTCATACAGATACTGATGTGATTATACAGTTTTGATCAGATACTAATGTTAGACTTTTTAACAATGCCCTAAGAAAGTAGTATTACTAGTGTAATGTAATATATGTGCATCCCATTGAACTAAAACTCAAAGGACCCAGTAAAAGTCCCATTTCTCTTCTATTTTGTAGCTTAGATTTTTGTTTCTCAAAATCCTTAGTTTTCTGGTTCTTGGGAGGATATGATGATCAGGCCTTTATGCTCTTAGCCTGCTCATCTCTCTTCTTTTCAGATTTATCCTTAACCACTGTGCTCCTGTCAGTTCCCTTACTCCTTAGATCAACATCACAGTGCCTCCAACATTAGGGTGTGCTGACTTATTTGTTAACTGTTTGATCCTTCTTACAACTCTAAGTTTTTGTTGTTATTTTGGATTTAAATTTTCTCTCATTGATTATGTTTCAGTCATTTCTTCTTTTTTCTTTGCAGGAATTCTTTAAACCAAGTTTTAACTAACATGGAAGCACAAGTGGTTTTTTGATGGTCTGCTTTAGAGCAAGCCTGTCATCTAAATAAAGTTTGGCTTTACTTCCATAGTTTAAAAATTACAGCTCTTCTGTACACATAACGTGGTGGTGGTGGTTTAGTCGCTAAGTCGTGTCCGACACTTGCGACCCCATGGACTGTAGCCCGCCAGGCTCCTTTGTCCATGGGATTTTCTAGGCAAGAATACTGGAGTGGGTTGCCATTTCCTTCTCCAGGGGATCTTCCCGACCCAGGAATCGAACCCAGGTCTCCTGCATTGCAGGCAGATTCTTTACCTACTGAGCTAGGAGGGAACACCTAACATATAAGACTATTAAAAAAAAACTTTAACTCATTTAGAATAAAACAAATTCTATCTCGGAAGAATCAAAATATTTTATCACAGACCTGAAGAAACCATGTTTTGCTCCTTAAATAGTCTTTTAACAAAAATGTTCCTTGAGCATTCAGTATACAGTTGACCCTTGCACAACATGATTTTGAACTATACAGTTCTACTTATATGCAGATATTTTTCAATAGTAAACGTTACAGTACTCCTGGATCTGTGGCTGGTTGAATCCACAGATGCAGAACTGCGTATATGGAGGAGCCATGGATACAGGGATCTGCTATAAGTTATACAGAGAATTTCAACTTTATGGTGCCCCTAACCTCTGTGTTGTTCAAGGGTCAGCTGTATTTGGTTGGCAGATACATTCAGCAAGTGGCTAGGGATATTCCTAGCAATAAATTGACCCAAAATATAGAGGGAAGAGCCTTCCTCATCTTGTCCCTATCCCTATTCCCAACTCTAAAGAAGCTGTATTTTAAATCTGTGTGGCTCTCAGACTTCAGTGTGCATGAGACTCACTGTAACATTTGCTAGCAATGCAGATTCCTGGGCTCACTCTCTGAGAGTTTGATTCTGTAGTTCTTGGACAGAACCCAGGAATCCCCCTCTTTAATGGACATCCTAGTTGTCCGTGTGATAAACTGTTAGGGTAGCAAGAGAAGAGTTTTAAAAGGCAAAAGCTCCCTTATTAACTAGAGACAGTAACAAATCTGTCTGCAACGCGGGAGACCTGAGTTTGATCCCTGGGTCGGGAAGATCCTCTGGAGAAGGGCATGGCAACCCACTCCAGTGTTCTTGCCTGGAGAATTCCATGGACAGAGGAGCCTGGTGGGCTACAGACCATGAGGTTGCAAAGATTCGGACACAACTGAGCGACTGACACACACACTTGTAGCAGAGGAAACCCAGACATACATCTACGTATCTTCTTTCCTAGAGGGAAAGGAGAATCTGTAAGAAATTATCTGGGAGGATGAACCTTCATCATCTGTTTGCCTTGGGACTCAGAAACTCCAAGGACTGTGACCTGGGTTAGCAGATTGGAAGCATTAGACTTCCACTTTACTATCATCCCAGAAAGTATATTCAAAGTGGAAACTACCATTCCTAATTCTTTAAAGAGTTAAGCATTGTATAGAGGGGCGAGCATCAGGAGAAAGACTTCAGAGATCCCACTTGTTTTCTAAAGCAGTGGGTTTGGACACCTTTTTTTTTTTAAGCATCAGAACCCTATAGTTTCCTCTGTTCCCATACTCCCCAATACCCTATATTAGTCAAGAAGTTTGTATTTGTTTTCCATTCATTGCCTTTTTTTAATTCCATTCGTTTTCTGCCTTTTGATTTTAAGTAAGCCACTCCAGTACTCTTGCCTAGAAAATCCTATGGATGGAGGAGCCTGGTAGGCTGCAGTCCATGGGGTCGCTAAGAGTCAGACACGACTGAGCGACTTCACTTTCCCTTTTCACTTTCATGCATTGGAGAAGGAAATGGCAACCCACTCCAGTGTTCTTGCCTGGAGAATCCCAAGGACAGGGGAGCCTGGTAGGCTGCCATCTATAGGGTTGCACAGAGTCGGACACGACTGAAGTGACTTAGCAGCAGCAGCAAGCATTTTCTGTGATTCCATTTTCTCCTTATCAGTTATACATCTTTTTAAAGTTGTCTAGTTAGTTGCCCTAGAATTTGCAGTATACATTTACAGCTAATAAAAGTCTACATTCAAATAATATTCTGCTGCTTCATGACTGCTTCATGGGTAATGCAAGTATAATACCTTTTAACAGAATTTTGCAATTCCCTCCCTCCTATCTCTTATCGTATTGCTGTCAGTTAATTTCACTTATCTATAAGCTATAATTGCTGAATGTATTGTTGATGTTATTATTTTTAACAACTGTTTTCTCCTAGGTCAACTCATAATAAGGAAATAAAAGGTATTATTTTTCCTTCATTTATTCCCCTAATACGCTTTCATTCTTTGTGTAGATCTGAGTTTCTGACCTATACCATTTCCCTTCTCTCTGAAGAACTTCTTTTAATATTTCTTTTAAGGAAGGTCTATTGTTTGCCTTAAAATATCTTTATTTCTCCTTTAATTTTGAAGGGTAGTTTCACTGGATACAAAATTCTAAGTATTTCTTTTTCTCTTTCAACCTTTCAAACACTTCACTCTCTTTTTGCGTGGTTTCTAAAGAGAAGGCAAATGCAATTCTTTTCTTGACTCTCAGATTCCTTCAAGATTTTCTCTTCATCTTTGACTTTCTGCAGTTCAAACATGATAGGTGTAGATTTTTGTATAAATGTCCTGCTGTAATCGCCGAGCTTTTTGGATCAGTAGTTTTGTGTCTTTCATTAATTTTTGAAAATTCCATCATTATTACTTCAAGTGTTCTGTTCCTTTTCTCCCTGCTATTTCATTATGTACATGTCACATCTTTTGTAATAGTCCCATAGTTCTTGGATATTCTTTTCTTTTTCATTGTTTTTTTCCTCTTTGCATTTCAGTTTTGGAATTTTCTGTTAACTTCTCTTTAAGCCCACTGATTCTTTCCTCTGCTGTATTTAGTCTATTGATAAACTCATCCAAGACATTCTTCATTTTTGTTTCAGTGCTTTCAGTTAGTTACTAGCATTTTCTTTTGATTCTTTGTTTGGATTTCTGTCTCTCTGCTTATGTTACTCAGATGTTCTTGCATGTTGTACACTTCTTTCTATTAAAATCTCTTAACACATGAATCATAGTGATTTTAAGTTTTTGGTCTGATCATTCTGAAGTCTCTGTCATACTGATTATGATTTGATGCTTGCTTTTTGTCTCTTCAGATATGTTTTTATGCCTTTTAACATGCTTTGTAGTATTTTTTGAAAGTAAGATATGAGGCATCAGGTAAAAGGAAGTGAGGTTTATGGACCTTTAGTGTGTGAGATTTTGTATTTATCTGACTAGGAGTTAGGCTGTATTTAATGTTTGCTGTATCTGTGGTGCCAGTGACTGAAATTTCCTCTATGTCTTTGTTATTTTCTTCCTGTGCTTTTGGGTTTTCTTAGAGATCTCTTAATAGGGTCTGAGGCTTGCAGTTCTTTTATCTGTAATCCCCGACATTATACAGGAGTGCTGTTGATGTGGTGATAGAATGTGGGAGGAGGAGGTGTTGTATAGTCCCATGATTAGATCTCTTTCCTTTAGTGAGCCTGGTTGGGTATTTCCCCCCTCCCATGTCAGTTAGGCTTTGGTGAAAACCACAGCCTGTTAGGCTGTCGCAGAATAGTTTCTGTTGAGGGCAGGCATTGTTAGGAAGAATGGATATATTGCAAAATTGTCACTCTGTCCTTCCCCCTAGGAGAAGCAGGAGAGGGGAGTTTTCTCCGATGGAAATTTTTATATTATAAATACTTGCATGTTCATTTTTGGCCTACCCTGAAAGCATCTCACAGCATGAGTTAGTCTCAACTTATGCCACTAGAGTCGGTTTCCTTATATTAGTGCTCAGGAAGAATCTTCTCATTAGCTCTACTGATTCCTTAACATGCCTTCAGTGCGTTTTCTCCTTCTCTCATCCCCCAGTGGATGGCTGCCTTATTTCAGATTCTTACCACCTTGGATGTGAGTTTTAATTAGTATCTCTAAAATAGAAGTGTTTTATTTAGCATGACATGTAAGGCCCTCCTGTCTTCTGATGTAAACAGTGCTTCAGATCAGACATTTGTTCCTCTGGGATGCTATCTTTGATATTCTTATTTCACTGAAGATTTCTAAACAGCTGCATGAGTTATCACTCACTCTTCTGTCCTAACACTATAGCTTGTTCATTACTCTATAATAGCACTAGTTACATTGATTGTAATTTAATTTCCTGGTTAAAGCTGTCATTTGAATTTCAGTATCTTACACAGAACATCTGTAAAATAGATGTTCTTTAAGGATTTGCTGAAATGAAAGAAATATCTGCACTGTAAAATCTCGGGAAAGTAAAAAGTCACTGCTCATTGAAGAAAGTCAGTATAATGCTATTCAAACAATGTTTTCATTGGTATTTTTGTAATTAGAAATGCACAGCAAAGTGGCTTGTTTGTATAAAGTATATTTAATAATCTTTGTTGTAACTACATCATTTTTTCATATTTATGAGAATAGATCTATGTGTCATTGTGTCTTTCAGAGAATAAATTAATACTTATTAAATCACATCCAATCACTTAAATCACTTTAGGCTTGGATTTCTCAGTCTTGGCACTGTTGACATTTTTGGCCAGCTAGCTCTCTGTTGTGAAGGACTCTCCTGTGCACTGTTGAATGTTTAAAAATACACCTGGCTCCCACACTGTGCGCTGGTAGCACCTCGTCGGTGATCGTGACCCAGAATATCTCCAGACATTGCCAAATCATCCCTAATTGAGAACTATTACTTTAGACTTTGGAGAGTTTTTATGTTTTACTTTTTGAAATCCCTAATTACAATGGAATCTTCAAATTATACGTATCTAGCATATCATTTTTTTTAAAGTATCGCACCTGCTAGCTCTGTAACACTGCCAAGAGTGCCTTCTAACTAATGACAGCTTATTTGTTCTAGTGGTATCTGTTTTACATCCACTTGAATTATTTCTTTTTTTATATCATCTTTGGAAGTATAATGCCTAAAGGAGATGCTCAACCAATGTTTATTGAATTAATAGAACATAAAATAAATTCCTTACTTAGATATAATGTCAGTGACATACACTATATTTTAGGTAATCTTAAAAGTGCCCTTAAATCTGCATTGGATTTGTACACATAAATAAATAAATTCTAACTGAGCTACATGTTTACATCTGATATGCTTCTTGATTTTATAAGTCCTCATAAAGAAAAAACAACTTACTTTTAGAAGTCTTACATTTTAAAAACACACAAATTACTCTGTAAACTATGTCAGCTTTACACCCTTCAATACATGGGAAAATTGAGGTTATACTTTCTTTATATTATTGTTTGCAGTGAGTAACTATTTTGAAATAAATATAATAGTGCAGTAATCTATCAGTAATGTGGCCAGTTGAGTCAGATTCAGATTGTGAATATTATTTTTTTCATAAAAAATTTAGTTTTAAAGGTATAACCTAATTCATGTTACATTTCTTAAATGGGTATGTTTATCATTTATTACATAATTGAAAATTATAGTATTTAGCGATGGCATCACTGACTCAATGGACATGAGTTTGGGTAAACTCCAGGAGTTGGTGATGGACAGGGAGGCCTGGCATGCTGCAGTTCATGGGGTTGCAAAGAGTCAGACACAACTGAGTGACTGAACTGAACTGAACTGAACTGAATCTGTGAATAATTTGTTTCTTAATTGACATACCCTTTTTAAAAATTATAGTAAACTTTTTACTTCAAAAAGTATCTCAGTTGGTGTATATACAAAGATTCAGTAGAAATTTGTTCTAATCTTGGATCTGTTACTGTCTTTCTGATATAGAGCCATTTATTTTTGCCTTTTTTGGTCTCAGTTTACTTATGTATAAGAAACAAAGCGTCCTTTTTTAGCACTAATATGTAATTCTGTGAGTTTATGATATTGGAGATTTTTTAATCTGTAACTGTATATAGAGTCTTGGTGTATTCCTCCATGAGCAGTTATTTCTGTATTTTAAATTAGAGATTTAGGTCAAAAGATGAAGTGGGGGAGGGTTCAAGATGACAGTGCAGGAAGATCCTGAACTCAGCTCCTCACACAGACACACTCAGCAGATCTACAACTGCATATGAAATAACTCCCTGAGAAAGGAACCTGAAAACTGGATGAATAAAGCTTCCACAAAAAAGGTTAAAAGAACACCAGCAAGACCAGTAGGAAAGGTAGAGATACAGGCTCACCAAGGAAAAACCCACACTCCAGATGTAGTAATTCACAATTGAGAGGGATCTCAAAGGCACAGATCTTTCTTCTAGATGAATGAGGGATTCAAACTCCACATCAGGTACACAAGCTTCTAGATACTGTAAAAGAGAGATAAGCACCCAAATACCTGGCTTTGAAAACCCAATTGGGAATATGCACAGGAGAACTATAGAACCAAGAAATGGGAAACCTGTTCTTAAAGAGCTTGTGCATAGACTCACTTGACCTGAAAACCATCACAAAAATACCAGTTGGAAGAGTTCATGAACCATAGGAAAAGGGACCCATGTACTAATCTTGAAGCATCTTTTTAGAGAGGCAAAAATCAGTTGGGTTACTCCTTGAGGACTGAGTCACAGGCAGGAACCACTTATGCAATCTGAGGCTAATGGCAGTACTGGTGGGCACCACCTCTAGGAAGTGGATCCAAAAAGATACTGCTGCTATTTATTGTGGTATAGTCTGAAATCACGGAGAAGGCAGTGGCACCCCACTCCAGTACTCTTGCCTGGAAAATCCCATGGATGGAGGAGCCTGGTAGGCTGCAGTCCATGGGGTCGCTAAGAGTCGTACACGACTGAGCGACTTCACTTTCACTTTTTCACTTTCATGCATTGGAGAAGGAAATGGCAACCCACTCCAGTGTTCTTGCCTGGAGAATCCCAGGGACAGGGGAGCCTGGTGGGCTGATGTCTGTGGGGGTTGCACAGAGTGGGACATGACTGAAGTGCTAAGAGCAGCAGTCTGAAATCAGGGAGCCTGATTCCTCCAGCTCCATTTTTCTTTCTCAGGAAGGGACTGTATTCTTAAGTTCAGTTCATTGCTTAGTTGTGTCCCAACTCTTTGTGACCCCATGGACTGCAGCACACCAGGCTTCCCTGTCCATCACCAACTCTTGGAGCTTGCTCAAACTCATGTCCATCAAGTCGGTGATGCCATCTAACCATCTCATCCTCTGTTGTCCCCTTCTCTTCCTGCTTTCAATCTTTCCTAGCATCAGGGTCTTTTCCAAAGAGTCAGTTCTTCACATCAGGTGGCCAGAGTATTAGAGTTTCAGCTTCAGCATCAATCCTTCCTTTGAATATTCAGGACTGATTTCCTTTAGGATTGACTGGTTGGATCTCCTTGCAGTACAAGGGACTCTCAAGAGTCTTCTCAAACACCACACTTCAAAAGCATCAATTCTTCGGTGCTCAGCTTTCTTTATGGTCCAACTTTCACATCCATACATGACTACTGGAAAAACCATAGCTTTGACTAGATGGACCTTTGTTGGCAAAGTAATGTCTGCTTTTTAGTATGCTGTCTAGGTTGGTCATAGTTTTTCTTCCTAGGAGCAAGCGTCTTTTAATTTCATGGCTGCGGTCACCATCTGCAGTGATTTTGGAGCCCAAGAAAATAAAGTCTGTCACTGTTCACATTGTTTCCCCATCTATTTGCCATGAAATGATGGGACTGGATGCTATGATCTTCGTTTTTTGAATGTTTTACACCAGCTTTTTCACTCTCCTCTTTCACTTTTATCAAGGGGCTCTTTAGTTCCTCTTCACTTTCTACCATAAGGGTGGTGTCATCTTCATATCTGAGGTTATTGATATCTCTCCTGGGAATCTTGATTCCAGCTTGTGCTTCATCCAGCCTAGCGTTTCTCATGATATGCTCTGCATATAAGTCAAATAAGCAGGGTGACAATATACAGCCTTGCCATACTCCTTTCCCAAATTGGAACCAGTCTGTTGTTCCATGTCCGGTTCTAACTGTTGCTTCTTGACCTGCACACAGATTTCTCAGGAGGCAGGTCAGGCGGTCTGGTATTCCCATCTCTTGAAGATTTCCACAATTTGTTGTGATCCACACAGTCAAAGCTTTGGCATAGTCAATAAAGCAGAAATAGATGTTTTTCTGGAACTCTCTTTGCTTTTTCCATGATCCAACAGATGTTGGCAATTTGACTTCTGGTTTCTCTGTCTTTTCTAAATCCAGCTTGAATATCTGAAAGTTCTCCGTTCATGTACTATTGAAGCCTCACTTGGACAATTTTGAGCATTAATTTGCTAGCGTGTGAGATGAGTGCAATTATGCAGTAGTTTGAGCATTCTTTGGCATTGCCTTTCTTTGGGATTGGAATGAAAACTGACCTTTTCCAGTCCTGTGGCCACTGCTGAGTTTTCCAAATTTCCTGGCATATTGAGTGCAACACTTTCACAGCATCATCTTTTAGGATTTGAAATAGCTCCACTGGAATTCCATCACCTCCACTAGCTTTGTTCATAGTGATGCTTCCTAAGGCCCACTTGACTTTGCATTCCAGGATGTCTGGCTCTAGATGAGTGATCACACCATCGTGGTTATCTGGGTCATTAAGATCTTTTTTGTATAGTTCTTCTGTGTGTTCTTGCCATCTCTTCTTAATATCTTCTGCTTCTGTTAGGTCCATACTGTTTATGTCCTTTGTTGTGCCCATCTTTGTATGAAGTGTTCCCTTGGTATCTCTAATTTTCTTGAAGAGATCTCTAGTCTTAATGGTACACACAAAATTTCACATGGTCTGAGTTCCACCACAGAGGCAGTAGTTTGAAAGGAGCCAGTGTCCAACCTGTTTATTGATCTTGGAGAACATCCTGGAGATGCAGGAGTCAGCTGGGACTTCCCTTAGGGATGGAGACATGGCAGCAGCCATTTGGGGAAGTCATTTTACTGCAATAAAAATGGTGATGGCAACTGCCACTTTGGAATAATCCCTCTAGCCTACTAGCACTGGGTGCTAATATGCCCACCAGCAGGATGGCTCCAGCATCAGGTCCTCCCGGGTCAAGCAGTCAGCTGTACAGGGACCCAGCACTACCCACCAGTAGGCTAGTGCCAGCCTCCAGTCCCCTCAGGCCATATAGGCAGCTGCATGAAGACCAGGTTCTGACTTCTGTAGGCGACAGCCTCTGAAGAAGACATCAGATCAGATCAGGTCAGATCAGTCGCTCAGTCGTGTCCGACTCCTTTCGACCCCATGAATCGCAGCATGCCAGGCCTCCCTGTCCATCACCAACTCCCGGAGTGCACTGAGACTCACGTCCATCGAGTCAGTGATACGTATCATCCAGCCATCTCATCCTCTGTCATCCCCTTCTCCTCCTGCCCCCAATCCCTCCCAGCATCAGAGTCTTTTCCAATGAGTCAACTCTTCGCATGAGGTGGCCAAAGTACTGGAGTTTCAGCTTTAGCATCATTCCCTCCAAAGAAGTCCCAGGGCTGATCTCCTTCAGAATGGACTGGTTGGATCTCCTTGCAGTCCAAGAGACTCTCAAGAGTCTTCTCCAACACCACAGTCCAAAAGCATCAATTCTTCGGCACTCAGCCTTCTTCACAGTCCAACTCTCACATCCATACATGACCACAGGAAAAACCATAGCCTTGACTAGACGAACCTTTGTTGGCAAAGTAATGTCTCTGCTTTTGAATATGCTTAACCAATTCAGGGTCCAGACCTGCCTATCAGGGCACCCTGTGTTGTCAGCCCTGCCACAACCTAAGGAAATATACACAGCCCGTGTAAGGGGCACCTCCAGAGCAAATACCTCTGATGACCAGAGGGGAGCATTCTGCTGAGCCTCATATGGCATCACCCATATAAGATAATTCTCTAACATCAATAAATACAACCGATTGACCTCTGTCTAGAAATAAACAGTACTGGGCAAAATGAGGAGACAGAGGAATATCTTCTAAAAGAAGGAAAAAGACATAACTTCAGAGGAAGAACTAAATGAGGTGATGCTAAGCAATCCACCCAATATAGAGTTCAAGGTAAAAATCATAAATATGCCCACCAAACTTGAAAAAAAGAATGGAAAATACAGTCAGATTTTTCAGAAATGAGAAGAATCTGACAAAACCAAAAAATACACTAACTGCAAAGATACAGTAGAAGAAATCAATAGTCTATTAGATGATACAGAACAATGAATCATCAATCTGGAAGACAGAGTAGTGGAGATCACCAAGCTGAACAGAAGAAAGGAAAAAAGAATTTTTAAAAATGAGGATAGTTTAAAAGACCTCAGGGATAACATCAAGAGTACTAACATTTGCATTATAAGGGTAGAGAAAAAGAATAGAGAGAGAAAGGGGTAGAGAAATTTTATGAAGATATAATAATGGAAAACTTCCTTAACCTGGGGAAGGAAAGAGACATCTAGGTTCAAGAAGCACCAAAAGTTTCAAAGTGAGGCCAAAAAGATCCAAACCAAGACAAATTGTAGTCAAAATGGCAAAAATGAAAAAGTTTTTTTTTAACATTAAGGAAAGATGTAACTAGTTATGAATAAGGAACTCCCACAAGACTCTTAGCTGACTTTTCAGCAAAAAGTTTGCTGGCAATAAGGGAGATACATTATATTTAAAGTGTTGAAAGGCAAATAAAATACAGCAAAGTATATCTAGCAAAGTTTTCATTTAGATTTAAAAGAGAAAGAATTCTACAATCAAAACCTGAAAGAGGGGCTTCTCTGGAGGTCCAGTGGTTAGGACTCCATGCTTCCACCGTGGAACTGGGTGGGGAACTAGCATCCCACATGCTGCACAGTGTGACCAAAAAAACCCCACAAAAAACCAAAAACCCAAAACCTAATAAAAGAGTTCAGTCATCTATCATAAAAACACTCAACAAAGGGAGTATAAAGGGAACATTCCTTGGCATAATAAAGACCATATGTGACAAATCCACAGCCAATATACTCAACTGTGAAAAGCTGAAAGCATTTCCTCAAAGATCAGGACCAAGACAAGGCTATCCACTATCACCAGTTTTATTCAACATGGTATTGGAACTTCTAGCCGTAACAGCTAGGTAAGAGAAGGAAATAAAGGAATCAGAGTGGGAAGAAGTAAAACTATCACTGTTTGCTGATGGCATGATACTATCTATATACAGAAAACCCTAAACAGTCCACTAAAAAAAAATTTTCTAACTAATGAATTTAGTAACAGGATACAATATCAATACACAGAAATCTGTGACTTTTCTATAAACTAATAAAGAACTTTCAGAAAGAGAAATTAAGAAAACAATTCCTCTTAAAATTGCATCAATAATAATAAAATACCAGGAATAAATTTAATCAAGGAGGCAAAAACATGCTTATTAAAAACTTATAAGACACTGATGAAAGGAATGGAAGAAGACATGAATAAGTGGAAAAGTATTCTGTGTTCATGCATTGGAAGAATTAATATTGTTGAAATATCCTAACTATCTAAAGCAATCTACAGATTCAGTGAAATCCGTATCAAAATTTCAATGGCATATTTCACAGAAGTAGAACAAATAATTCTAAAACTTGTGTGGAATCACAAAAGACCCAAAGAATCAAAACAACGAAGAATGAAGAACAAAACAGGAGGCATCATGCTCCCTGATTTCAAGCTATACTACAAAGCTACAATAATCAAAACAGTATGGTACTGGCACAAATACAAACACACAGATCAATGGAACAGAATAGAAAATCCACATATAAACCCACACATCTATGGAAAATTAATTTACAACAAGAAAGTAAAAATACACAACGGAGAAAAGACATCCTTCCAACAAATATTGTTGAAAAACTAGATCACTGTCTTACACCATATACAAGAATTAACTCAAAATGAATTAAAGTCTTGATGTAAGACCTGAAACCATAAAATTCCTGGAAGAAAACAATATCTTCATTGACACCAGTCTTAGCAATGTTTTTGTGGATACTTAGTGAGAGAAAGCATGTGTGTCAGTCACTTAATCATGTGTGACCCTTTGTGACCCCATGGACTGTAGCCTGCAAGGCTCCTCTGTCCATAGGATTCTCCAGGCAAGAATTGTGGAGTAGGTTGTCATGCCCTTTTCCAACTTAATGAGAGAAGATATTTGCAAATCATATATTTGACAAGAGGTTAATATTAAAAATATACAAATAATTCATACAATTAAAAAAAAAAGGGGGGAGGAGCCAAGATGGCGGAGGAGTAGGACGGGGAGAACACTTTCTCCCCCACAAATTCATCAAAAGAGCGTTTAAACGTCGAGTAAATTCCACAAAACAACTTCTGAATGCCGGCAGAGGACATCAGGCACCCAGAAAAGAAACCCAACTCTTCGAAAGGAGGTAGGAGAAAATATTAAAAACAAAAAAAAAGAGACAAAAGAGGGAGGGACGGAGTTCCGTCCCGGGAAGGGAATCTTAAAAAGAGAGAAGTTTCCAAACATCAGGAAACCTTCTCACTGCCGAATCTGTGCCGAGCTTTGGAAGCACAGAGGGCAACATAACAGGGAGAAAAAATAAATAAACAATTTAAAACTCGCAGATTGCGAGCCCTACAGTAACTCCCCCAGCAGAGAAGCAGCGCAGACGCCTGCATCCGCCATTAGCAAACCGGGGCTGGGCAGGGAGGCGCGGCGTGGGCTGCATCGCTGAGAGTAAGAATCTGGCCTGAATACCCTGAGCGCTATCTGAGCGAAATAATTTGGGCTAGCAAACCAGACTGTGGGATACCTACCACGCGAAAAGCCAGCCCTAACCTAAGACCGCCAGGCCCGCGCACGGAACAAAGGACTGAACAGAGATAGCCGGCTGCAGACCTTCCCCCTCCGGTGACAGGCAGCCAGAGCCGGAAGGGGGCAATCGCAGCCCCAGAGAGACATTATCTATAAAATTGTAAGCAGGCTTCTTTGCTAACTAAAACTTCTTGGGGGTCTGGACGGTCAACATCTGCCTGAGAAGGTACGCCGGTTTTACATCCAGATAACCGAGTGGCGGGGAGGCGATAAGTCGCAGCATTGGCGCTCGCCTGGGAAGAGCAAATTGGCGCTCGGACCTGGGAAGAGCACAAAACACAGGCCCAACTGAGTCTGCGCCTCTGAGGACTACCCGAGTGCCTGAACCTGAGCGGCTTGGACCTGGGAGGTGCATGCAGCCCAGGGCCAGCCTCGGATTGTTCCCGGCGGAACAACCTAGAGTCCGAGCAGTGTGGACAGGGAGGCTACACGCGCCGTGAGCAGGGGCAGACCCCGGGTGGCTGAGGCACTGCGAGCCCACGCCAGTGTTATTTGTTTGCAGCATCCCTCCCTCCCTCCCCACAGCGCGACTGAACAAGTAAGCCTAAAAAAAAAAAAAAAAAAGTGTCCTCCACCGTGCCCTTTGAGTCAGGGCGGAAACCAGATACTGAAGAGACTAGCAAACAGAAGAAGATATAACAGAGGGAAAAGCCTTGGAAGCTACAGGCAATAGATCAAAACCCTGTGGTTACTACGGACTACATAGGAAGGGGCCTATAGATCTTGAGAAATATAAATCTGACCAAGGAACTAGCCAAAAATGAACTGAACCCACAACACCCAATAAAAAAAAAACAAAAAAGTCCTAGATATATTTTTATTATTTTTACGATCATTCTTTCTTTTTTTTTTTTTTTTAATTAAAAAAAAAAAATTTTAAGTCCTCTATTGTTCCTTTAATTTTCACTTTTATAACCTATTACTTTGCAAAAAAAAAAAAAAAAAGACCCTATTTTTTTTTCTTCTTCAGCAAACTTCATATATATATATTTTATAATTTTTTGACCTTGTTTTTTTTGTTTGTTTGTTTTTGTTTTTTTCTTCTTTTCTTTAACATTGTATTTTTGAAATCCCAAACTCTACTCTAGATTTTTAATTTTCGCTTTTTGGTATATGTTATCAATTTTGTACCTATAGTTTTTTTTTATATAATTTCTGTGACTTTTTTTTTTTTTCTTCTTCTCTGTTTCTTTCTCTTCTTCTTTTATATAACATTGTATATCTGAAATTCCAAACTTTACTCTAGATTTTTAATTTATGCTTTTTGGTATTTGATATCAATTTTGTACCTGTATTTTCTTTATAATTTTTGTGACATTGTTCGTATTTGTTTGTTTGTTTTCTCTCTTTATTTTTCTTCTTCTTTTTTTTTTTTTTTTTTTTTTAACATTGTATTTTTGAAATTCCAAACTCTACTCTAGATTTTTAATTTTTGCTTTCTGGTATTAGTTATCAATTTTGTACCTGTACTTTCTTTATAATTTTCACGACCTTGTTTGTTTTTGTTTGTTCGTTTTTTCTCTCTTTCTTTTCCTTCTTCTTTTCTTTAACATCGTATTTTTGAAATTCCAAACTCTACTCTAGATTTTTAATTTTCGCTTTCTGGTATTAGTTATCAATTTTGTACCTGTACTTTCTTTATAATTTTCGCGACCTTGTTTGTTTTCGTTTGTTCGTTCTTTCTCTCTTTCTTTTGCTTCTTCTTTTCTTTAACATCGTATTTTTGAAATTCCAAACTCTACTCTAGATTTTTAATTTTTGCTTTTATGTATTTGTTACCAATTTTGTACCTTTAAGGACCCAATCTTCAGGACCCATTTTTCACTAGGGAGTGAGATTACTGGCTTGACTGCTCTCTCTCCCTTTGGACCCTCCTTTTTCTCCACCAGGTCGCCTGTGTCTCCTCCCTAACCCCTCTCTACTCTACCCAACTCTGTGAATTTCTGTGTGTTCCAGACGGTGGAGAACACTTAGGGAACTGATTACTGGCTGGATCTGTCTCCCTCCTTTTCATTCCCCCCTTTTATCCTTCTGGCCACCTCTGTTACCTTCCTCCTTCTTCTCTTCTCTGTATAACCCCGTGAACATCTCTGAGTGGTCCAGTTGTGGAGTGCACATAAGGAAGTGACTACTGGCTAGCCCACTCTCTCCACTATTGATTCACCTCATCTCATTTGGGTCACCTCTAACTCCCTCCTCCCTCTTCTCTTCTCCATGTAACCCTGTGAACCTCTCTGAGTGACCCTCACTGTAGAGAAACTTATCATCTTTAATGTAGATGTTTTATCAATGGTGCTGTATAGAAGGAGAAGTTTTGAAACTACTGTAAAAATAAGACCGATAATCGGAAGCAGGAGACTTAAGTCCAAACCCTGACTCCAGGGAACTCCTGACTCCAAGGAACATTCATTCACAGGAGCTCATCAAATGCCTCCATACCGACACTGAAACCAAGCACCACACAAGGGCCAATAAGTTCCAGGGCAAGACATACCAAGCAAATTCTCCAGCAACAAAGGAACACAGCCCTGAGCTTCAAGATACAGGCTGCCCAAAGTCACCCCAAAACTATAGACATCTCATAACTCATTACTGGACATTTCATTGCACTCCAGAGAGAAGAAATACAGCTCCACCCACCAGAACACCGACACAAGCTTCCCTAACCAGGAAACCTTGACAAGCCACCTGTACAAACCCACACACAGCGAGGAAACACCACAATAAAGAGAACTCCACAAACTGCCAGAATACAGAAAGGACACCCCAAACTCAGCAATTTAAACAAGATGAAGAGACAGAGGAATACTCAGCAGATAAAGGAACAGGATAAATGCCCACCAAACCAAACAAAAGAGGAAGAGATAGGGAATCTACCTGATAAAGAATTCCGAATAATGATAGTGAAATTGATCCAAAATCTTGAAACTAAAATGGAATCACAGATAAATAGCCTGGAGACAAGGATTGAGAAGATGCAAGAAAGGTTTAACAAGGACCTAGAAGAAATAAAAAAGAGTCAATATATAATGAATAATGCAATAAGTGAAATTAAAAACACTCTGGAGGCAACAAATAGTAGAATAACAGAGGCAGAAGACAGGATTAGTGAATTAGAAGATAGAATGGTAGAAATAAATGAATCAGAGAGGATAAAAGAAAAACGAATTAAAAGAAATGAGGACAATCTCAGAGACCTCCAGGACAATATTAAACGCTACAACATTCGAATCATAGGGGTTCCAGAAGAAGAAGACAAAAAGACCATGAGAAAATACTTGAGGAGATAATAGTGGAAAACTTCCCTAAAATGGGGAAGGAAATAATCACCCAAGTCCAAGAAACCCAGAGAGTACCAAACAGGATAAACCCAAGGCGAAACACCCCAAGACACATATTAATCAAATTAACAAAGATCAAACACTAAGAACAAATATTAAAAGCAGCAAGGGAAAAACAACAAATAACACACAAGGGAATTCCCATAAGGATAACAGCTGATCTTTCAATAGAAACTCTTCAAGCCAGGAGGGAATGGCAAGACATATTTAAAATGATGAAAGAAAACAACCTACAGCCCAGATTATTGTACCCAGCAAGGATCTCATTCAAGTATGAAGGAGAAATCAAAAGCTTTTCAGACAAGCAAAAGCTGAGAGAATTCTGCACCACCAAACCAGCTCTCCAACAAATACTAAAGGATATTCTCTAGACAGGAAACACAAAAACGGTGTATAAACTCGAACCCAAAACAATAAAGTAAATGGCAACGGGAACATACTTATCAGTAATTACCTTAAACGTAAATGGGTTGAATGCCCCAACCAAAAGACAAAGACTGGCTGAATGGATACAAAAACAAGACCCCTACATATGTTGTCTACAAGAGACCCACCTCAAAACAGGGGACACATACAGACTGAAAGTGAAGGGCTGGAAAAAGATTTTCCATGCAAATAGGGACCAAAAGAAAGCAGGAGTAGCAATACTCATATCAGATAAAATAGACTTTAAAACAAAGGCTGTGAAAAGAGACAAAGAAGGTCACTACATAATGATCAAAGGATCAATCCAAGAAGAAGATATAACAATTATAAATATATATGCACCCAACACGGGAGCACCACAGTACGTAAGACAACTGCTAACAAGTATGAAAGGAGAAATTAACAATAACACAATAATAGTGGGAGACCTTAATACCCCACTTACACCTATGGATAGATCAACTAAACAGAAAATTAACAAGGAAACACAAACTTTAAACGATACAATAGACCAGTTAGACCTAATTGATATCTATAGGTCATTTCATCCCAAAACAATGAATTTCACCTTTTTCTCAAGCGCACATGGAACCTTCTCCAGGATAGATCACATCCTGGGCCATAAAGCTAGCCTTGGTAAATTCAAAAAGATAGAAATCATTCCAAGCATTTTTTCTGACCACAATGCAGTAAGATTAGATCTCAATTACAGGAGAAAAACTATTAAAAATTCCAACATATGGAGGCTGAACAACACGCTGCTGAATAACCAACAAATCACAGAAGAAATCAAAAAAGAAATCAAAATTTGCATAGAAACGAATGAAAATGAAAACACAACAACCCAAAACCTGTGGGACACGGTAAAAGCAGTCCTAAGGGGAAAGTTCATAGCAATACAGGCACACCTCAAGAAACAAGAAAAAAGTCAAATAAATAACCTAACTCTACACCTAAAGCAACTAGAAAAGGAAGAAATGAAGAACCCCAGGGTTAGTAGAAGGAAAGAAATCTTAAAAATTAGAGCAGAAATAAATGCAAAAGAAACAAAAGAGACCATAGCAAAAATCAACAAAACCAAAAGCTGGTTCTTTGAAAGGATAAATAAAATTGACAAACCATTAGCCAGACTCATCAAGAAACAAAGGGAGAAAAATCAAATCAACAAAATTAGAAACGAAAATGGAGAGATCACAACAGACAACACAGAAATACAAAGGATCATAAGAGACTACTATCAACAATTATATGCCAATAAAATGGACAACGTGGAAGAAATGGACAAATTCTTAGAAAAGTACAACTTTCCAAAACTGGACCAGGAAGAAATAGAAAATCTTAACAGACCCATCACAAGCATGGAAATTGAAACTGTAATCAAAAATCTTCCAGCAAACAAAAGCCCTGGTCCAGACGGCTTCACAGCTGAATTCTACCAAAAATTTAGAGAAGAGCTAACACCTATCCTGCTCAAACTCTTCCAGAAAATTGCAGAGGAAGGTAAACTTCCAAACTCATTCTATGAGGCCACCATCACCCTAATACCAAAACCTGACAAAGATCCCACAAAAAAAGAAAACTACAGGCCAATATCACTGATGAACATAGATGCAAAAATCCTTAACAAAATTCTAGCAATCAGAATCCAACAACACATTAAAAAGATCATACACCATGATCAAGTGGGCTTTATCCCAGGGATGCAAGGATTCTTCAATATCCGCAAATCAGTCAATGTAATACACCACATTAACAAATTGAAAAATAAAAACCATATGATTATCTCAATAGATGCAGAGAAAGCCTTTGACAAAATTCAACATCCATTTATGATAAAAACTCTCCAGAAAGCAGGAATAGAAGGAACATACCTCAACATAATAAAAGCTATTTATGACAAACCCACTGCAAACATTATCCTCAATGGTGAAAAATTGAAAGCATTTCCTCTAAAGTCAGGAACAAGACAAGGGTGCCCACTTTCACCATTACTATTCAACATAGTTTTGGAAGTTTTGGCCACAGCAATCAGAGCAGAAAAAGAAATCAAAGGAATCCAAATTGGAAAAGAAGAAGTAAAACTCTCACTATTTGCAGATGACATGATCCTCTACATAGAAAACCCTAAAGAGTCCACCAGAAAATTACTAGAAATAATCAATGACTACAGTAAAGTTGCAGGATATAAAATCAACACACAGAAATCCCTTGCATTCCTATACACTAATAATGAGAAAACAGAAAGAGAAATTAAGGAAACAATTCCATTCACCATTGCAACGGAAAGAATAAAATACTTAGGAATATATCTACCTAAAGAAACTAAAGACCTATATATAGAAAACTATAAAACACTGGTGAAAGAAATCAAAGAGGACACTAATAGATGGAGAAATATACCATGTTCATGGATTGGAAGAATCAATATAGTGAAAATGAGTATACTACCCAAAGCAATTTATAGATTCAACGCAATCCCTATCAAGCTACCAACAGTATTCTTCACAGAGCTAGAACAAATAATTTCACAATTTGTATGGAAATACAAAAAACCTCGAATAGCCAAAGCGATCTTGAGAAAGAAGAATGGAACTGGAGGAATCAACCTACCTGACTTCAGGCTCTACTACAAAGCCACAGTTATCAAGACAGTATGGTACTGGCACAAAGACAGAAATATTGATCAATGGAATAAAATAGAAAGCCCAGAGATAAATCCACGCACATATGGACACCTTATCTTTGACAAAGGAGGCAAGAATATACAATGGATTAAAGACAATCTCTTTAACAAGTGGTGCTGGGAAATCTGGTCAACCACTTGTAAAAGAATGAAACTGGACCACTTTCTAACACCATACACAAAAATAAACTCAAAATGGATTAAAGATCTAAACGTAAGACCAGAAACTATAAAACTCCTAGAGGAGAACATAGGCAAAACACTCTCCGACATACATCACAGCAGGATCCTCTATGACCCACCTCCCAGAATATTGGAAATAAAAACAAAAATAAACAAATGGGACCTAATTAACTTTAAAAGCTTCTGCACATCAAAGGAAACTATTAGCAAGGTGAAAAGACAGCCTTCAGAATGGGAGAAAATAATAGCAAATGAAGCAACCGACAAACAACTAATCTCAAAAATATACAAGCAACTCCTACAGCTCAACTCCAGAAAAATAAACGACCCAATCAAAAAATGGGCCAAAGAACTAAATAGACATTTCTCCAAAAAAGACATACAGATGGCTAACAAACACATGAAAAGATGCTCAACATCACTCATTATCAGAGAAATGCAAATCAAAACCACTATGAGGTACCATTTCACACCAGTCAGAATGGCTGCGATCCAAAAGTCTACAAATAATAAATGCTGGAGAGGGTGTGGAGAAAAGGGAACCCTCTTACACTGTTGGTGGGAATGCAAACTAGTACAGCCACTATGGAGAACAGTGTGGAGATTCCTTAAAAAACTGGAAATAGAACTGCCTTATGATCCAGCAACCCCACTGCTGGGCATACACACTGAGGAAACCAGAAGGGAAAGAGACACGTGTACCCCAATGTTCATCGCAGCACTGTTTATAATAGCCAAGACATGGAAGCAACCTAGATGTCCATCAGCAGATGAATGGATAAGAAAGCTGTGGTACATATACACAATGGAGTATTACTCAGCCATTAAAAAGAATACATTTGAATCAGTTCTAATGAGGTGGATGAAACTGGAGCCTATTATACAGAGTGAAGTAAGCCAGAAGGAAAAACATAAATACAGTATTCTAACGCATATATATGGAATTTAGAAAGATGGTAACAATAACCCTGAGTACGAGACAGCAAAAGAGACACTGATGTATAGAACAGTCTTATGGACTCTGTGGGAGAGGGAGAGGGTGGGAAGATTTGGGAGAATGACATTGTAACATGTAAAATATCATGTAAGAAACGAGTTGCCAGTCCAGGTTCGATCCACGATACTGGATGCTTGGGGCTAGTGCACTGGGACGACCCAGAGGGATGGTATGGGGAGGGAGGAGGGAGGAGGGTTCAGGATGGGGAACACATGTATACCTGTGGTGGATTCATTTTGATATTTGGCAAAACTAATACAATTATGTAAAGTTTAAAAATAAAATAAAATTAAAAAAAAAAAAAAAAAAAAAACCCCTGATTTTAAAATAGGCAGAGGACCTGAATAGACATTTTTCCAGTGAAGACGTACAGATGACCAACAGATACATGGAAAAGTGTTCAGCATTACTAATTTTTAGGGAAATGCAAATCAAACCCATAATAAAATATCACCCCATACCAGTAGAATAACTATATTAAAAAGACAAGAAATAGCAAATGTTGGTGAGGATGTGCAGAAAAGGGAATTCTCATACACTGTTGGTGGGACTGTAAATTGGTACAGCTTATAGAAAACAGCATGGAGATTCCTTAAAAGATTATGACTATAACTCCCGTGCTGCTGCTGCTAAGTTGCTTCAGTCGTGTCCAACTCTGTGCGACCCCATAGATGGCAGCCCACCAGGCTCCCCCGTCCCTGGGATTCTCCAGGCAAGAACACTGGAGTGGGTTGCCATTTCCTTCTCCAATGCATGAAAGTGAAAAGTGAAAGGGAAGTCGCTCAGTCATGTCTGACTCTTAACGACCCCATGGGCTACAGCCTACCAGGCTCCTCCATCCATGGGATTTTCCAGGCAAGAGTACCAGAGTGGGGTGATCCCACTATTCCACTTCCAGGTATATATCTGAAGAAAATGAACACACTAATTTGAAAAAATACATTCTCTATGTTCATTGCAGCATTATTTGCAATAGCCAAGATATGGAAACAACCTATGTGTCCATCAATGGAATGGATGGATAAAGATGCTGACACACACACACACATATATATAGGTCTGTATATAAGATGTTGACATATATATATGAGACATACAATGGGATAACAATACTATTCAACCATAAATGAATGAAATCCTGCCATTTGAGACAACATAAAGGACCTTGAAGATATTAAATGAAATAAGTCAGGCAAAGACAGATACAATATGATTTCACTCATAAGTGGGATCTAAAAGAAAGCAATGAACAAACAAAAGAACCCTCATAGATAGAACAAATTAGCAGTTACCAGATGGGAAGGGGATTGGGAGGTGGGCAACATGGGTGGAGGGGATCAACTGCATTGTGATGGATGGCAACTAGGTTTGTGGGGGTGATCACTTTGTAGTATATATCGGTTCTGAATTAGAATTCTGTACATCTGACTCTTATATAGTTTTTAAAAGATTAAAAAGCTCCATACTGTTTTGTTTTCCAGAGTCAAATACTTAGTGTATAGGCCTGTCCTGAAATAGTTGTTATTTTAGAAACTTCTTGTTTAATGTAATTATTATAAAACTAGTTTTTAAAAAATTCAACAGTATGTTACTTTTAAGAGATAATCAGTCTTCTCAAACCTATTGCAATAGAGGTTGCTGTTTCCCAGCATCTATCCAACACATTCCTTTTAGTAATGAAATCTCCAAGTTTTAGCTGTGCCCATGACTACTTGAGCGTCCCAGGTAGCACTAGTGGTAAAGAACCCACCTGCCAATCCAAGAGACATAAGAGACATGGGTTCGATCCCTGGATCAGAAAGAGCCCTTGGAGAAGGAAATGGTAGCCCATTCCAGTATTCCTGCCTGGAGAATCCCATGGACAGAGGAGCCTGGAGGGCTACAGTCCATGGGATCACAAAGAGTCGGACATGACTGAAGCGACTTAGCACACACATAGCTCACACATGACTACATAACTAAAATTAACTATCATTTCCCAGTCTTCCTCGTAGCTAGATATGGCCATATGTTATGTCCAATGTCAGGTCAAGGGTATGGAAGCAAAAGTGTGAAATATCCATTCAAGTCTTTTTAGAATGAAAATGCTTGCCAGTTATTTTCTCTTCCCTCTTCCTACAATCACAGTTGTAGTGCTGGCTGACAAGGTCCCACCAGATAGATGGGGCACTTTCCTAAGGAATTACATAACCTGGTCTCTGGATGACCTCATGAAGAAGTGATGCCTTGCTCTGGACTTTTAGGTGAGAGAAAAATCTCAGTCTTATTTGAGTCACTTTATTTCTGTGCTTTTTTGTTATTGTAGTTTATACTTTGGAGAAGGCAGTGGCAACCCACTCCAGTACTCTTGCCTGGAAAATCCCATGGACGGAGGAGCCTGGTAGGCTGCAGTCCATGGGGTCGCTAGGACTTGGGCACGACTGAGTGACTTCACTTTCACTTTTCACTTTCATGCATTGGAGAAGGAAATGGCAACCCACTCCAGTGTTCTTGCCTAGAGAATCCCAGGGACGGGGGAGCCTGGTGGGCTGCCGTCTACAGGATCGCACAGAGTCGGACACAACTGAAGCAACTTAGCAGCAGCAGCAGTTTATACTTTACCTTAACTGATAAAAAAAAATTGCCATAACAAAAACTGAAAACGTGACATTCATTCATCCGTCGGTCATTGGGCAGCAAGGAAACATGTATTTGAAGGTAGAAAGGTGGTTACCTTTGCAATGTCATGGAAAAATATTTGGTGAACCTGTTACTTCTGACAACTTAGAAGGCAGAACAGTGCTTGCTGTGTCCATACTTTTCTTTTTTTCATCAAATGAATTTTTAAAATTTAAATTCTATTTCTTTATTTTTGGCTGTGCTGGGTCTTCACTGCTGCACGTGGCTCTCTTTAGCTGTGGTGAGTGGGTCTACTCTCTAGTATGCGAGCTTCGCACTGTGGTGGTTTCTCTTGTTGCAGAGCATGGGCTCTAGGCACGTGGGCTTCAGTAGTTGTGACATGTGGGCCCGATAGTTGTGGCTCAAGGGCTCTATAACATGGGCTCAGCAGTTGTGGCCCACAGGCTTAGTTTCTCTGAGGCATGTGAGATCTTCCCGGACCAGGGACTGAACCCACGTCCCCAGCATTGGCGTGCAGATTCTTAACCACTGGACTGCCAGGGAAGTCTCTGCTCATAGCTTTTTAAGGAAGTAGTCTCCCCAAAAAAGAATATTGGTGTCTGTTTATGTGTTGGTGGCTGTTTATGTGTTACAGTTTTATCAAGGTATCATGAGAGATATATCGGGCAAGAATTACCCCCATTTTCAATTAAAAAGGAAAGCTAAGGGAGTCACATTCTGTGAGTGTGGCTTGCAATTAAAACTGAGGTAAAATCTAATAGTTTGGGCCTGCAAAGCTGAGAATGTCAACTGCAACTATGCCTCATAAAACAAAGCCTTTGTTCAGTGCCCTTTTCAAAACTTGCTCATTAAGAGTTTTCATGTGGACAGTGGTGGCCCTATTACAAAAGTCAAAATCCAGCCTACTGTTTTAGATGACCATAAAATAGCCACCATTAAAATAACAGAGAGTGAAATGTGCTAAGCACAGAAGTGAATACATAAGAGTTGGCAGGCTTAAGAATCATGACAAGAAGAAATTTTGACATGGAACCAATAAATAGATTGAAATAGATTGAAAACGTACTAAATTTTGATGCAATTACATTCACAACAAAACCACAAACCTGGCCTGAAAATGCCTGTAATTTTTCAGTCTATTAAACAACCACCAGCTACCAAACTTACATCATCATCAGAAAGCAGGCTGTGAAATTATTCAACCTCCAAAGAGGCCCACTTTCCAATTCCAACTTCAGACATGGCTTAGAGGATAATAGATAAGGAAGCTCGTCTCAGAAGGCAAAGTCAGGAGCCCCAGAACATGAGGGACAATGGAGTTTCTCCCATACAGTAGCACCAGAATCTAACAAAGTGTCTTAGTTCAAGGTTCTATAAGAGAATACTATTGACTGGATAGCTTATAAACAACAAACTTATTTCTCCCAGTTCTGGAGGCTGAGAGTCCAAGATCATGTTGTCTGTAGTTTCAGTACCTGGTGAGGAGCCTCTTGGTTTATAGATGACAGCCTTCTTGCTGTGTGTGTGCATATGGCAGAAAGGAGAAGGGAACTTGGGGGTCTATATGAGGTCTATATGATAAAGGCACTAATTCCATTCATTAGGACTCTACCCTCATGACCTAATAACCTCCTAAAGACCCTACATCCCGTAACATCACACTGGGAATTAGGATTTCAAAGTATGAATTCTGGGGGGACATAAATACCCAGTCAATTGTAAAAAGGTATCCTCACAGTCCTAACCAAGAAGATGAAATGTGACTACTATGCTTTGTCCTTTCAAACCATCATAATTGTTTCTTTTCTCCACCCTGGTTTATATGTCAATATGCTCCAGTAGCTTTCTCCCTTACAAATATCGTTAAAACCTCTGATCCTCTGATGAATTCCTTTCCGATCTTCAATACTGTTATATATTTATTCTCTTTGAGCTTCTTTACTATCACATCTGTAGGTTTTTCAGAAAGAAGTGCTAGAAAGCATATGCTTAGTTTTGACATATCAAATGTGGTGCCTTTAGCAACTTAAAAATACTAAATTGCTAAGTAGGGTGGGACTTGTAGAATGACTGAGAAGTTTAGCAAATCATATCACCAAAAAGGAACAATAAAACTAGACAGAATTCTCAAAACAACTACTTTAGAATTCCAGAGATTGAAAAAAGACATATAGTAAATTGAGAAACATTTATTCAGGAAAAACTACTGAAACTTAATAGAAATAGTTGGGAGTTTATGGAATCTTGGTCTAGCCTGCTTCCATTCCCCCAATCCTGTTCCGTAGTGGAGTAGTTCTACCAAAGTAAGACAGCCCTAAGGACCAGTAACCTTGCTGCCAAAGGGGGCTGATTTGATTTCGATTAGAATGTGAGAAAAAAACTCATTCCCAGGAGTTTTGTCAATATGATGGGACAATCCAAGAACAAGAGCAAAACATCCAGGAAAGTCAGTTTCACAGTTTGACTGAGACAGAGATCAATGTGATAGAATTGAGAATCCAGAAATAAATCCATATATTTATCATCAATTAATTTTCAGTGAAGGTGTCAAGGCAATTCAGTGAGAAATTATCTCACACTGTATGCAAAATCTCCCTCAAAATTGATAATAGATCTGTATTAAGCAACAAAACAGAAACCCTTGAAAGGAGGCAGGAGAAATATCCTTATGACCTTGAGTGAGTCAAAGACTTTTCCGCATAGCTCTATAAAAGAAAAAGTAGATAAATGGCAGTGTATAAAATTTTAAAACTTTGTGCTTCAGAAGATGCCATTAGGACTTACCTGGTGGTCCATTGCTTAAAGAATTCGCCTGCCAGTGCCGGGACACGGATTTGCTCCTTGGTCTGGGAAGATTCTACATGCCACAGGGAACCTAAGTCCGTGAGCCATGTTCAGCAACTGTTGAAGCCCATGTGCCCTAGAGACAGTGCTCTGCAGTAAGACAGGCCACCACAGTGAGATGCCCACGCTACACAAGACAGAGTAGTTCTCTCGCTACACTAGAGAGAGCCCACGTGCAGCAACCAAGACCCAGGGCAACCAAAAAATGAAATTATCAGTAATAATAAATAAAAGTTTAAAAAAATCCCATTAAAAAATGAAAGAGAACAAAGGACTGGAAGAAAATATTTGCAAATTATTTATCTGCCAGAGGACTTATATTTAGAGCATATGAAGAACTCCTAAACTTCAGTAATAACCTGATTTTAAAATGAGCAAAATATTAGAATAAACTGTTCAGCAAAGAAAAATATATGAATAGCCAATAAGCACATGGAAAGCTGTTTAACGTCATTAGTCATTAGGGAAATAAATGAAAACCACAATAAGATACCAACTCATACTCTCTAGAATGTCTGTTATCAGAAATACAGACAATGACAAAGAGTTGGACCATAAAGAAGACTGAGGGCTGAAGGATTGATGCTTTTGAGTTGTGGTGCTAGAGAAGACTTTTAAGAGTCCTTTGGACAGCAAGGAGATCAAACCAATCAATCCTGAATATTCATTGGAAGGACAGATGCTGAAGCTGAAGCTCCAGTACTTTGGCCACCTGATGTGAAGAGCTAACACACGGGAAAAGACCCTGATGCTGGGAAAGATTGAGAGTGGGAGAAGGAGACAACAGAGGATGAGATGGTTGGATGGCTTCACTGATTCAATGGACATGACATTGAGCAAACTCTGGGAAACAGTGAAGAACAAGGGAAGCCTGGAATGTTGCAGTCCATGGGGTCACAAAGAGTCAGACACAACTTAGCGACTGAACAATAACAAGCAAATGTTTACAAGGATGTGGAGAAACTAAAAACATATAGATTGATGGTGGGAATGTAACTGACACTTTGGAGAAATTTGGCAATTCCTGAAAAACTGCCAAATGGTTACTATACTACTCAGCAATTCTGCTCCTAGGAATCTACCCGAGAGAAATGAAGACATTTCCACACAAACATTTGTGTGCTAACATTCATAGCAGCATTATTCATAGTAGCCAAAGTGTGAATACTATACAAATACCAACTGACTGGTGAGCGTATAACAAAATGTTGAACTTGCATACAGTGAAATAGCATCAATGGAAAAAACACTGTTGTTTTCCTTGATGTAACAGACTTTGCACATTTTTGAATATACATTTTCTAAATACCAAGTCTGAATAACTATGATTTGTATGCCAGCCTTACCAAGTGAAATGGTGCTCTGTGAGAAGAGTGACTGGGTCAGCTAGCAACTCACGCAATTACACAAGTGCCTTTTCTGGAGGTAACCATTATACTTTGGTATGTGACGGGCATGCGTTCTGTTTACTTCCCATTTCATCAATTAGAATATTGTAATGGTGTGTGCTCAGCAATCAACATTAGTAAAGCTAATACTTTTAGGCATTCTTAAGCAAAACTCTTTCTTTTTTTCCTATAAATGAATTCAGTTGTTTCAGTGCCACTGAGGGCTTCCCTACTGTCTCAGCAGTAAAGAATCTGCCTGCAGTGCAGGAGACATGGGTTCAATCCCTGGGTCAGGAAGATTCCCTGGAGGAGGGTGTGGCAACCTATTCCAGTATTCTTGCCAGGAAAATTCCATGGACAGAGGAGCCTGGAGGGGTGCAGTCCATGGGGTTGCAAAGAGTTGACTCACTGAAGTGACTGAGCACGCCGCCTTGATACATATAAAGGTGCCAACAGTTTTACCTACGATCACATTAGCATTATCAGCACAAATATCAACACAGTGAAAAAGGCACATAACATCTTAGCATTATTGTGAAAATTGCCTTTACCTCACAGACCTCCTGAAAGAGACCACTGAACAAATTACTTTTTTTTACAGCTGACATATAAGTTGTAACTGTTTCATATTTGTTCCCTCTGCCTGAGAATCCCTTTTCTCTTCTACCTGCAGTGCCCCAATTCATATTTCACATGCCCAATTCAAACATTCTCTCCTCAGAGCTTTCCCTGATCCTTTTCTACCCCATCTGAGTTGCTCTTTACCTCTTTTGTCTTACACATATCTGCTACACATGCCTGCATGCTAAGTCACTTCAGTGGTGTCCAACCCTATGGACTATAGCCTGCCAGGCTCCTCTGTCCATGGGGATTCTCTAGGCAAGAATACTGGAGTGGACTGTCATTTCCTTCTCCAGGGGATCTTCCTGATCCAGGGATCAAACCTGCATCTCCTGTGTCTCCTGCACTATAGGTGGATTCTTTACCACTGAGCTACTGGGGAAACCCATGATATCTTGCTACAGTACCTACCAATTGTGTTGCATTTTTGTTTACAACATATGTTTTATTCATATCCTTATTAGATGCTGTAAGCATCTTGGCTGCAAGCATTTTCACCACAAACATTTTTACCATATAACTAATTGTCCTTAAGGCACTTTTGACATAAAAAAATAACTGGTTGACAGTTTAGTTTAATTTCTCTATTGATGCAGTACTCCCATTTTTATATTACATAAATCTTAGCCCTGGTAATGGTCTATAAAATGATGAGTAGACGTGGTGGTCTTAAAATAGTGAATGATAACTACATATATCAACTTAATAGATAACATGGTGATAAAACCTCCTGGAAGTGTAAAGCCAGACTGCATACATCTATACTAGACAATGATAACATCAGTTTGAAAGTCCTTCAGTGATTTGAAGATGTATCAGGGAACCCGCATTTCTCATAAAACTTTGGAAGGTCTATTAACAGACATGTGACAATACATCAACAACAAATAATGGTGTAGGAGGCTTTCAAAACACGATGCAAAGCTCAGTTGCAGATTTGCATCCTAGGATTTGGAAACTGATACCTCTCTTGACAAAGGAAGAAACTTTAGTGAAAAAGAAAAAGTGTGATGCCCAAAGAGGAGACAAATCAACAAACAAGCAAAATGTGTAGTACTATGAAAGACTGGAAGGTAAGTGCTTAGGTACAATTCACAAAATAAAATCAGTTAACTGAGCAGTATTGCCATGAATCTACATACATTTTAAAGGTATTCAAATATTTTGTACTTCACAATACTTTTCAATTCTGTTATTCATTTCTCATGTTTCAGTATATCCTTTTTAATGATTCTCTTATTTTTCATTATTTTATCTTTCACAACAAAATTGCCCAGTTATGTATGTGGTGACACTTTTGACGCCAAAATGTCTACAAGCAAGAATACTTATGATCAAATGCTATGAAGCCATCATTATCCTGCTCCCAAAACCAGACAAAGATATAACCAAAAAAGAAAATTACAGGCCAATATCTTTGATTAATATAAGTACAAAAATTCTCAACCAAAATATTAGCAAACTGAAGCCAACAGCACATAAAAAGATGATACACCATGACCAAGTGGGATTCATTCCAAGTTCACAAGGATGATTCAACATATGCAAATCAATGTGATATACCACATCAACAAAAGACAAAAATCACATGATCATCTCAATAGATGCAGAAAAAGCATTTGACAAAATTCATTCACTATAAAATTCCATTCAGTATAAAAATGGGTATTGAGGGAACATATCTCAAAATAATAAAAACTATTTATGACAAACCCTCAGCCAATATAATAATCAATTGTGAAAAGATGAAAGGCTTCCTGCTAAAACCTGAAACATGGCTAAGAGGCCTACTCTTACCACTTGTATTCAACCTAGTATTAGAAGTCCTAGCCACAGCAATACTACAAGAAAAAAAAATAAAAAGGTATCCAAATTGGAAGGGAAGAGGTAAAATCCTTATATGCAGGTAACATGATATATGTATTATATATATATATATATATATATATATATATATATATATATATGGGGTCTTTTGGGGTTTTTATATATCATTTATATATATATATATATATATATATATATATGTGGGGTCTTTGGGGGTTTTTATATAAATGATATATAAAAACCCCCAAAGACCCCACACAAAAACCCTTAGAACTGATAAACGAATTCAGCAAGATAGCAGGTTACAAGATTAACCTGTAGAAATCTGTTGCATTTCTTTACATCAACAATGAAATATCAGAAAATTTAAAAAGCAATACCTTTTAAAATCACAGCCCCCAAAATAAAATACTTAGGAATAAACCTCTCCAAAGAGGTGAAACATTGAAAAGTATAAAACATTAATAAAGGAAACTGAAGATGATTCAAAGAAATGGAAAGATATCCTATTCTCTTGGACTGTAAAAATGAATATCATAATGGCCATACTACCCAAAGCAATATACAGATTTAATACAATCCATATCAAATATCACTTTTCACAGAACTAGAGCAAACCTAAAATTTATATGAAACAATAAACAAACAGAATTTCCAAAGCAGTCCTGAAGAAAACAAAGCAGGAGGCATAACCTTCCCAGACTTCAGACAGTGCTATAAAGCTACAATAATCAAAGTGGTGTGGTATAGAGAGCCCAGAAATAAACACCCACACCTATGGTCAATTATTTTTTGACAAAGAAGGCAAGAATATACAAGGAAAAAAAGAATGTCTTCAGAAAGTGAAGTTGGGAAAGTTGGACAGTCACATGTAAATCAATGAAGTTAGAACACGCCCTTGTACCATACACATAAATAAACTCAAAATGGCTTAAAGACTTAACTAAGACATGACATCATAAAACTAGAAGAGATCAAGGGCAAAACATTCTCTGATATAAATCTCACCAATGTTTTCTTTGGTTTTTCTCCCAAGGCAACAGAAATAAAAACAAAAATAAACAAATGGGGCCTAATCCAACTGAAAAGCTTTTGTACACCAAAGGAAACCATAAAACAAAAAGACAGCCTTTGGAATGAGAGAAAATACATGCAAAAGAAGTGACTGACAAGGGATTAATTCCAAAAATATACAAATAATTCATACAACTCAACAACAACAGAAAAAAAAAAAACATTCTAAAAGTGGGCAGAAGATCTAAGTAAACATTTCTCCAAAGAATACAGATAGCCATGAAAAATACAGGCACATGAAAAGATGCTCAACATCGCTAATTATTAGAGAAATGCAAATCCAAACTACAGTGAGGTACTGCCTCATACCAGTCATTATGGCCGTCAATAAAAAGTCTACAAAGAATAAATGCTACAGAGGCTGTGGAGAAAAGGGAACCCTCCTATACTAGTTGTGGGAATGTAGGTTGGTGCAGCCACTATAGAAAAACAGTGTTGGAGGATCCTCAGAAATCTAAAAACAGAATTACCATATGACCCAGCAATCCCACTCCTGAGCATATACTGAAATAAAACTAGAATTCAAAGAGACACATGCACCCCTGTGTTCTCAGCAGCACTGTTCATAATAGCCAAAGCATGGAGACAACCTAAATGCCCATCAACAGATGAATGGAAAATGAGGTGTGTGCTAAGTCACTTCAGTCTTGTCCAACTCTTTGCAACCTATGGACGGCAGCCTGCTCCTCTGTCCATGGGATTCTCCAGGCAGGAGTACTGGAGTGGGTTCCTGTGTCCTCCTCAAAGAATGTGCTGCATGAATACAATGGAACACTGCATGCATTGCATGCTCAGTCGTGTCCAACTCTGCGACCCGATGGACTGTAGCCTACCAGGTTCCTCTGTCCCTGGGACTACCCCAGCAAGAGTAGTGGAGTGGGTTGCTATTTCCTCCTGTGGGGATCTTCCCAACTCAGGGAGCAAACCTGCATTCCCTGTGGTTCCTGCATTGGCAGGCGGATTCTTTGCCACTGAGCCATCTGGGAAGCCCACAGTGGAATACTACTCAGCCATATGAAAGAAAGAAATAATGCCATTTGCAGCAACATGGATGAACCTAGAGATTATCATACTAAGTGAAGTAAGTCAGAATGAGAAAGCCATACCATATGGCTGTAGTCAGAACGAGAAAGAGAAAGTCTTTCAGGCTATGTCAGAAAGAGAAAGCCAAATACCGTATGATATTATGTGGAATCGAAAATATGGCACAAACGAACCCATCTACAAAACAGACTCACAGAAGCGACTTATGGTTGCCAAGGGCGTGTGGCATTAGCAGATGCAGGCTATTATAGATAGGATGGGTAAACAACAAGGTCCTACCGGATAGCTCAGGGAACTATATGCAATACCCTGTGATAACCCACAGTGGAAAAGAATGTTTAAAGAACAGAATGTCTAGGGACTTCCCTGGTGATCCAGTGGTTAAAACTCTGCCTTTCCCTGCAGGGGGTGCAGGTTTGATCCCTGGGGAACTAAGAACCCACATGCCTTGGGGTGTAGCCAAAAATTAAAAAAAAAAAAAAGAATGTCTATGTGTCAAACTGAGTCACTTCACTGTACAGCAGAGATTGGCATAACAATGTAAATCAACTGCTTCAGTTAAAAGTAATAAAATGCATATGGTCAAAATAATTGAACACAACTTATTTGGGAGCCCTATTCATTAATTATTCACATACAGAATGTGACTCCATGGACTGTAGCCCACCAGGCTCCTCTAGCCGTGGAATTCTCCAGGCAAGACTAATGAACTGGGTGGCCATTTCCTTCAGGAGTTCTTCTCCACACAGGGATTGAACCTGGGTCTCCTGCATTGCAGGCAGATTCTTTACAATCTGAGCCACCAGGGAATTCCCATAAATAAATGTAAACCCATCTATTACAGTTCCCATCATAAGAGTACTGAAATTATGCATAGTATTTTTAATTAAAATTCTTATCAAAATGCCCTTTTTTTAAGTTAAAGTAACATTTATGTACTGTTATCTCCCAGTCGTGTCCAACTTTATGCGACCCCATGCATTGTAGCCTATCAGCATCCTCTGTCTATGAAATTCTCCAAGCAAGAATACTGGAATGGGTTGCCAATTCCCTTCTCCAGTGGATCTTCCTTACTTTTCCCATTTATCACTAAAAGAAGAAAATAACTTACATTTCTTTCAAAGAATAATTAATTTGATTCATATGAAAGACACTTTATAACAGTGATAACACTCCATCTGAGGATTTTAAGTGAATTGTTATTAAAAAATCAGTGTGCGTTTTTTTTTCGTTTTGTATACTGTTCGTTTTTAAGGCTGTCAGCAGACCAAAAAAATGCACTTAATCCAATTGTGATTCTACTTGAATTTTTTTTTGTCCACTAAGACCATTATGGGCAAGGATCTTTTATGCCATATGTGTTTGAAGTTTCCATCTTGCCAGAAATATAATTTTTTTCAAATCAAGAGAATTATTTCTTCTCAGAAAAATATTCTTGCACACAGAAATGCAATCATCTCGTTAACTAGAATGTGAAATGAGACAAAGGACAGGACAAACAAGGAACAAACACATTGTCATACAGGAAGAATGTGCTAGCGTGTAACAGCTTATGCATTACTGTTGTTAAGACAAATAATGTGATATATCAACAAAATGTAATATATCATATAAGAATGTTTATAAGTGTCAGGGGTTGTGTGTGTTTGGAGGATGGCTATCCTTGTTGATATATATTCATTATTATGTTTCACCCTAAGCAGAATGACGGTTTTAATTCAGATGTAACTCAGCAAAGACCACTGTGTAATCATTATAGCCATCAACACACTGATTCATGTGCAGTTGGTCCAAAAGTTACAAAAGCTGTTTCTGAGTTCTTATTTGTACCCACCATCTTAAGATTACATCAGAATTAAAGCATGCAGGACTTGAACTGACTTCAAAGACTAAACTTAGACTTCTAGCTAGTTTAGCTTTTTTCTTTTATTGCTTCATGTTTTCCATTTGGCTTCCATATCCTGTTTTAGCTTGATGCCCCTTCTAGAATTTCATTTACAAATCTTACAGCTTTGGTTGGTGAAACACACTAATTAATGTTGTGGTGTAGGCTGAGGATTTTAGCAATCTCATCCCTCCTGCTTGGAAAAAAATATCTGTCGTTTTTCCACCCCATGTCTATTACCATACTGAACATGGCAAAATGCATCTTAAGTGGAACTCTAAATGCGTTTAATCAAAATGCATTTAAGGAGGACTGTTTACACTATCTGCTGCCAATACTATTAATCATGGAGCTCGAACCTTTCAATGCAACAGAAATATGAGATCTACTTTTTCCTAATTAGATTTTTTCAAGAAAAAAACAATGAAGTAAAAACAAGTTATGATATTTTTGAAATCCCAAGTAATGCTTAAGCCAGCAGCATTTCAGCTTTATAAAATGGACAATTCCATGGGCTTTGTAAATCTCTTTTGAATGCATTAAGCATTACCAATTTAAGGGACAAATTCCAGCTCCAAAGGTCTTTGGCCAGCCTGAGATCCTGTACAGGCAACCAAGCTCAGATTTGCAGCTTTATGCTTGAAGAGAGTTTTCTGGTGACCAACTTCTCAAAAATTTTTTTGTTAATACTATGGCGTATCCGTCATATTTTAGCTGGAACTGAATAAAGTTAAAAATCCTTGTGTTAATATGCCTGCTATGATTTTAACAGATCCAAAGGTGCTGTATATTTTTGGTTGAGTCTAATTAGGGTCATCTTATCTGCATGTCATCTTGTGACGGTATCAGTACACATCCATTCAGTGTTTTTTTTTTTTTTTCAGTGTTATTTTGAGCAGCAGGTAGGGGCCAGGCTTTTAGTAGGTTTAAAATGTTAGAATAAATAGTTGAATGGTTTTATAAGCACCATACTTTGTAGCTCCCGAAGTTATAGTTACGTTTTCAATTCTTGGTAAAAGACAATGTGATCTTAAAATAAGTAAATAAATAATTTTGACTTCTGGATTTCTCCAACTCTAGCTAGCTGGTAAAGAGGAAAAACAAGCTACTCTTGAAACTCCAGTGTGCCTGGAACATAACACCCTTGTTTAGTGGGTTGACTTGGCCATGTTAGTTGGCATCTATAAACCAAGGGAGAAGGAAAGGATACTTTGTGAATTTGTGCTGTAGATGTAGCAACTTACACTGCCAAGTTCAAGCTCTGCTTGCCTGGTTACCTTATCCAAATCTTCACATATTTGAAAGCTTTATGTGTCCCTTGAGACATTTTGATGAATGTGATTCCACCATACTTCCAAGAACCCGGGGATCCAAGATTAAATAATGAAAAGATAATTTAGAATGCATTTACCTTGAGCTCTGATGGTAGTGTTTGTGTTAACAGAGCCCCTGTGTTCCGTCTAACGTGTGTGTGCGCAAACACAAAGGAATGACGAGCTGGTTCCAAAACAACAGTTTAAAAATGTATGAGGAATCAGCCTGTATGTGGCTTGCTCAGGGCTGTTTTCCTCACAATTTAAAAATATCTCTTCAAAGATGGCATGCTCTGATTTTTGGACATTTAACTGAAAGTTTCTTTGGAAGTATAGAGAAACCTAGTGCAGGAATGTACTCCTTGACTTCTACTTTTATAACTACCACAATCTCTGTATGCCATTTCTAGTAATACTCCTATTTTATTAAGGGAGGTAAAAAGAAAGCCCCCAAATGATACACACCTATTGCTTCTTATTCACATCCTTGTACAAAATGAATGACAAAGTTGTGGTCAGCACTGAATTTCCTTACTATAGTGATGATGATCGTGATCATGATGATATTTGCTAACATTTATTAAACGATGATTCATTACTGGCTTCTTCTACTACATTCCTTACAAGAACAGAACCATCACTAAAAGTGATTATTTTACAGATGAGATAACTGGGGCACAAACAGGATAACTTACGCATGGTTATGCTAACAGTTTATATCATTAAATCATGCTGACTTCCAGCATTGATTCCCTTTTTAGCCTAGCCAGTTTTGTATCATTCTGACACCTTGCTTCAGTGTCAAGGAAGAATTAAAGTCCAAGCTCTATATGAAGCAAATTAGTCTTCTCATTTGATATTAATAATAATAGTGCTTATTTCCTAGAAATGAAATATATGACTAAGCAGTAAAGGCCGATCTCATCACTCTGGGCAGATGGGTAGAATAAGCTCTTTAGAAGTGTTTGATTCTTCTAAAATGTGATGCTTGGCTTTGGTTAATTTAGACTCTAACACATGACCTAAAGATACTGACATTGATACAATATATTTTGATAGTACAATTCTTAGATTGTACTTTTGCATTTTTGGTCATATAAGAATGGATTAATCACTTGAACTCTCAACAGATGAAGTGAGAAAATACTTTTTTTCCCCTAAAAGATGTGGAAGTTACTTGTTGAATGATCTCTGAGATGTACTTTATGGTGTGGCAACTTAAATGTTTATATATGGGTATAAGTTTTCATCTAAATACTAATGCATATGCTCATGATGCTGTTGTTCATGGGTGATAACAATATGGATGCTGTATGACTTCCTTTTATTTATTAAAAATAGTTTTATGATATTTTTTGATTGGAACACTGGTCAAGCTAGGCCAGGCCATACTATTATAGCAAACCCTGAAATCTAAGTGACTTAAAAACACTGAATGGTACTCTGGTAAGACTTAGGTGGATTCTTGATGTTTTAGCTATGTTTTTATGAATTTGTAAATCATCCTTTCTGGATCCTCAGTGCAAGCTGAGATTACTAAAGTCATAGGAAGCACACAGTTAAGGATTGCCCATGTCTCCTAGCCTGTACAGAACTGGAAAACACACAGTATAGGTTTCAGTTCAGTTCAGTTCAGTCGCTCAGTCGTGTCCGACACTTAACCTTTAGTTTCTTATTGTATAAATATAAGATTGACCTATGACAACAAGAAATATTTGTGAACTTTTGGCAGTGGACATGATGAAGTAACTAGTATCAGACCTCCCCTTTTGTCATCAACGATTAATCTTTTGACCTAAACAAATAGACTGCCGGTTGTTTCTCCAGCAAAAAAAAAGGGGGGGGGGATGTGGGGGGGGGGGAGTTGTGTTCAGGGTCAGCAGAGAATTACAATTTGGGGTCTGCAATCATGACAAGCCACATGCAACTTCCTGCACAGTAGGGGAAGGAGACTTCCTTTATAGAGGGAAAAGGAGCTTGGAAGGGCTATAGGAAACAGTATGACTTCTCACTAGCTGAGTTATTGCCACAGGAGTCTCTTCTTCCCATTGGCCTCTGCTATTGTCACAGTGTGTGAGAGCTCCCCCTTCTGGCCTCTTGGTTCTATTTAATTGAGGGTTTTGTTTATTTGTTGTTATTGTTCAGTCACTCAGTCGTGTCTGACTCCACCACCCAGTGAACTGCAGCACACCAGGCTTCCCTGTCCTTCACTATCTCCTGGAGTTTGCTCAAACTCATCTCCATTGAGTCCATGATGCCATCCAACCATCTTATCCTCTGTCAACCCCATCTCCTCTTACCCTCTATCTTTCCCAGAATCAGGGTCTTTTCCAATGAGTCAGTTCTTCACATCAAGGGCCAAAGTATTGGAGCTTTAGCTTCAACATCAGCACTTCCAATGAATGTTCAAGGTTGTTTCCTTTAGGAGTGACTGGTTTGATCTTGCAGTCCAAGGGACTCTCAAGAGCCTTCTAAAGCATCACAGTTTGAAAGCATCAGTTCTTCGACTCTCAGCCTTCTTTATGGTCCAATTCTCACTTCCATTTGCTCAGTCCATACATGGCTGGAAAAACCATAGCTTTGACTATATGGTCCTTTGTTGGCAAAGTGATGTCTCTGCTTTTTAATACACTGTCTAGGTTTGTCATAGCTTTTCTTCCAAGGAGCAAGCGTCTTTTAATTTCATGGCTTCAGTCACCATCCACAGTGATTTTGGAGCCCAAGAAAATAAAATCTGTCACTGTTTCCAATTTTCCCCTATCTATTTGCTGTGAAGTGATGGGACCGAGTGCCATGATCTTAGTTTTTTGAATGTTGTTTTAAACCATCTTTTTCACTCTCCTCTTTTACCTTCATCAAGAAGCTCTTTAGTTCCTCTTCACTTTCTGCCATTAGGATGGTGTCATCTGCATACCTGCAATTGTTGCTGTTTCTCCTGACAATCTTGATTCCAGCTTGAGCTTCATCCAGCCCAGCATTTCACATGATGTACTCTGCATACAAGTTAAATAAGCAGGGTGACAGTATGCACCCTTAATGAGTTACTTTCCCAGTTTTGACCCAGTCTCTTGTTCCATGTCTAGTTCTAACTGTTGCTTCTTGACCTGCATACAGGTTTCTCAGGAGGCAGGTAAGGTGGTCCGATATTCCCATCTCTTTAAGAATTTTCCACAGTTTATTGTGATCCACACAGTCAAAGGCTTTGGTGTAGTCAGAGAAGCAGAAGTAGATGTTTTTCTTGACTTTTCTTGCTTTTTCTATGATCCAATGGATGTTGGCGATTTGATCTCTGATTCCTCAGCCTTTTTAAAATCCAGTTTGTACATCTCGAAGTTCTTGGTTCACATACTGTTGATGCTACATTTCCCCCTTTTAATCAAGATCTTTCTCTGAAAACACCACTGATCAGCAATCGGGTTTTCAGTTTCAGTGGCTTCTCATCCCTCATTGCCAGGAAAGACCTTTCCTGGGTGTAGTGTCTCACATCAGAGGGAAAGTATGCAGATTGGAAACCTATTGAGATCACATTTGAGTAGCAAGAAGAAGAAGGAGGGAGGACTCTTAGGTGCTTTTAATCCAAAGTCCTGTTATCAAGGTCACAGACACTGGAGATCATCTGAAGTGTTGTGTCATTATCAAAGGTTTCAAGCCTGATCAGCTATCTTGGAAAAGCTGTCTCATCAAGGTGTCATCAGCTTCAATTCTGGGAAATCTTTAACTCACCAGATAACGCGCAGATCCAGTCAGCTTTGGTGCTTCCTTTATGTGTGTCATGTAAACCCAAGCGTCTATTCACATTTCTGTGCAACCATCACAACTATCTATTTCCAGCTTTTCATCTTCCCCAAGTAAAAGGCTGCACCCACTAAAGAATAACACTCCCATCATCACCCCTCCCCCTGCCATCCTACAGCCCCAGGAAACCACCATTCAACTTGCTATGATTCTGGGTATCTCCTATGGGTGGAATCATACAGTATTTGTCTTTTCACGCCTGGCTTGTTTCACTTAGCATGATGTCTTCAAGGTTCATCAGTGCAGAAGCATGTGTCAGAATTTCTTTTCTTTTTAAAGCTGAGTAATATTAATGGCCTGTGATTAATATAATTATATATTGTAATGTAATTATATATATATCAATCACAGTTTGTTTATCAATAGACACTTGGGTTGCTTCCATGTTTTAGATACTGGGAATAACACAGTTATGAACATGGATGTATAAATCTCTCTTTGATATCTTGCTTTAAATTCTTTTGGGTATTAACCCAGAAGAGGAATTGCTGTATCATATGGTAATTCTATGTTTAATTTTTTCAAAGAAATATCAGATTGTTTTCCATAGTGGCTACAACATTTTATACACTTACCAACAGGGCACAATAGTTCCGAATTTTCCACATTCTTGCCAGTGCTGGTTATTTTCTATTAAAAAAAATAACATCCAACCTGATGGATGTGAGATGGTATCTCATTGTAAGTTTTGATTCGAGTTTCACTAATAATTAGAGCTATTGAACATGTAATTGACTGTTTCAATATCTTCTTGGAGAAATGTCTATTCAAGTCCAATGCCCATTTTTGAGTTTGTGTTTGTTGCTAAGTTGTAGGAGTTCTGTATGTATTCTGAATACTAACCACTTGTCAGACACAGGATTTGCAGATATTTTCTCCTGTTCTGTAGGTTGCCTTTATACTCTGATTTTTCTGATGCACAAAATTTTTAAATTTTGATGTAGTTTATCTAATTTATCTTTTGTTCCTTGTGCTTTTGATGTACTATCTAAGAAAACATTGCAAAATCCAATGTCATAAAGCTTTTCTTTTCTTCTGAGTCTTATAGTTTTAGCTCTTCCCTTTAGGTCTTTGATTCAATTTGAGTTAGTTTTTATATATAATGTGTAAAAAAAGGGTCCAAATTCATTCATCCCCATGTTTCCCAACACCATTTGTTAAAAGATTGTCCCTTCAAAATTGAATGGCCTTGACATCCTTATGGAAAGTCATTTCACTGCGTATGTAAGGGGTTTGGGGTGGGTGGGAGGGGTCCTCTAGTCCATTGCATTGATCTGTTTGTTTTTATGCAAGTACCACAGTTTTTGTAATTGGGAAGTGTGAGTCCTCCAACTTTGTCCTTCTTTTTCAAGTTTGTTTGGCTATTTACAGACACACACCACCTTAACCAAGTTGTAAAATGTTAGCATCACAAGGAATGAGGAAGCTGGCGTTGTGCGCTTCCTGAAAGGACGCCAAGTAGCGTCACTCCTGTGTTATTCCGGCCAAACTGGGGAAATGAGAATATAGCAAACAAACTCAAACTTAGTGACATTTTTCAAAACAATTGGCATATACTTTTCTAAAAAAATGTCAAGGGCGTGAAAGACAAAAAGAGGCAATCTTCCAGGTTGAAGGAAATTCAAGGGACATGAAAACTAAATGCAATATGTGATCCTAGATTGGATTGTAGACTTGTAAAGAACATTGTCAGGACGGTCAGTGAAATTTGAGTGAGATCTGTGGGTTAGACGGTAGTATTGTTTCAGTGTTAACTCCCTGAACCTGGGTCATTCATTATATCTACAGGTTACTTTCAAATGGTTAAAAGTTATATTATGTATAAATATAAAAAGTTAAGGATAAGTATATATATGTACACGTATCTGTATATACATATACAGAGACATAGGGACAGAGAGAGACAGGAAGACAGAATAACTAAGCAAATGTGGCAAAATGTTCAAAATTAAATGTTACCAGTTAACAGTACTTAGGAGTTCTTTGTATTATTATTGTAATTTTCTGTAAGCTTAAAGTAAAAATTTAAAAATAGGAAAATGATGGCTAAATATAGACATTTTCAGAAAAACAAAGTGAAAGAAAGTGAAGTCGCTCAGTCGTGTCCAACTCTTTGTGACCCCATGGACTGTAGCCTACCAGGCTCCTCCGTCCGTGGGATTCTCCAGGCAAGTGTACTGGAGTGGGTTGCCATTTCCTTCTCCAAAATATAGACATTTTCAGAAAAACAAAAGCTAGGAAATTTATTGGCACTAGACCTGCAGTGCAGGAAATACGAAGTTCCCAGGGCTGAATAGAAATGATCCCAAATGGGAGCCTGCATTTGCAGGAGGGGAGAAAAGCCCTGGAAATAGTAATATTTCTAAACTACACCTTCAGGCTTGTAATTCTATATAGTGGACTAACCATGTGTGCTTAGCTCCTCTTACTCCAAACCCCTAAAAACTACTGTAAAGGATGTAGTTATAAACCTGCAAAAATAAAGAGAGGGCTTCAGTTTTTCAGAGGTTTCAATAAATTTCTGAAGACCGAAGGTGGGTGATGGAGTGAGTACTTAGTGAGGCAGAGAGCAAGAAACTGCACTTGAAAGAATGCAGGTTGAGCAGATGGTACAACTATGATAGCTTATGAACAATGTCGGATTCGCGATCTCCAAAGAAGATTTAGCTTCGGGATCAGCGACCAGGCTTGACCACTCAGGGCTCTTGTGTGGCAGAAGTTTTATTACAGTGAAAAGGGACAGAGAAAGGTTCTGACATAGACATCAGAAGGGGGTGGAGAGTGTCCTCCCCCCCGCCCCCCGCCTGCTAGTCTTAGCAAGGGAGCTATATACTTTCTCAATTGGTTATTGCAGTAAATCAAAAGAATGTCTCAAGGTTGTAAAGGTCTTACCAGAGTCATTCCCACAATATATATTTTAAGATAACCGGATTAGTCAGAAGGTTCTCAAGAAGGAGAAACATATCCTCAAGCAGGACACATTGCTATATTGACTAAGACAAAGCAATGTAGAAAAAAATGTTTGTCCTTTTTTCCTCCTTGAGAACTCCAGAGCCCTATCTCCTCCTCCAGAGCCTCAGACCCCTTTCTCTTCCTTGGGGGACCCGGACTTCTTATCAACCTGCCTAGGAATTGAGTCTCTCAACTACATTCCATAAACCTGGAGAGGCTGAGCACTCAGATGTGCCAGGTCTTCTGAGACAGCAAAATAGGCTTAAAATAGAGGAGTTACTGGAAAGTTTGTAGGCAAAATTACTATACACGTGTCTCTGTAAAGAATGTCCCATTCTCCCCCAGCAGAGGAAGAGAGGAGAGAAGGCAAGGGTGAGAGGGAAAGACTGGTTGATTTCATTTTAAAAGAAATGGAAAGATACCATTTGTTTCTTTTATGTGTGCTGAAAACACTTAAGTTCCAGTCTCTTAGTACATTTCAAGAATATAATACAGTATTGTTAACTATAGTTGCCATGCTGTACATTACATCCTCAGAACTGATCCCTCTTAGTACAAACTGAAAGTTTGTAACCATTAGCTAGTAGCACCCATGAACAGTAAACCCTGACAGGCTACAGCCCATGGGGTCATAAAGAGTCAGACACGACTTAGCAAATAAACAACAACAACCCCATTTCCTCCACCCCTCAGCCCCTGGCAACCACAGTCTTCGCTCTGATTCTGTGAGTTTGACTTTTTTTTTTACAATGAGATCATACAATATTTGTCTTTCTGTGTCTGGTTTATTTCACCTAGCATAATGCCCTGCAGATTTATCCATATTGTTACAAATGGGAGGATTTCCTTCTTTATATCTGAATAGTATTCCACTGTATATAATCTCACAGTGTACGTATATAATCTCACATTGCACACTTTAACGAGAACAAAAAAAATTGCATTGTATAACCTAAATTTATACAATTTTTGTCAATCATACCTCAATAAAGTTGAGGGGAAAGAAATTTAAACAAATTCATAAGACCTAAAACCAAATACCAATAAAACAAAAGAAATGAATTGCCTGGTGAGAGATTGGTCAGTGAACACGTGAGTTGGTGTCCTGATCAGCGCATGTGTCTCCTCATTTCATTTCTGTTGTTGTTGTTTAGTCACTAAGTCATGTCTGAATCCTTTGCAACCTCATGGGCTGTAGCCCACCAGGCTCCTCTGTCCATGGGATTTCCCAGGCAAGCATATTGAAGTGGGTTGCCATTTCCTTCTCCAAGAGATCTCCCCAAGCCAGGGATCAGGCCTGCATCTCCTATACTATAATAGTAAAGGTGAATTCTTCACCACTGAGCCACCGGGGAAGCCCTATGAGGTCTAAAACCTCAGTGGTTGCTCCCTGTCTCTTCACCTAAAGTGACACCTGCTGGGTGACAGACCCTACCATGGACACAGAGCTGGAGATGAGCTTTTATGTTGTGTTATTCTTAAGTATGCATGGGCAACCAAAAATCTTCAGAGATAGAAATGTGCAACATTAAAAAAATACAAAGCAAAAATGACTCCCTAGGGCAGCAATGGAGATGAAGACATAGAAGACAGACTTGTGGACACAGTGGGGAGGAGAGGGTGGGACAAACTGAGAGAGTGGCATTGAAGCGTGTACTTTACCATATGCAAAGCAGGAAGCTGCTATGTGACACAGGGAGCTCAAGGCAAACCTGGTTACCTGTGACAGCCTAGAGCGGGAGGACGGGGTGGGAGGTGGAAAGGCGGTTCAGGAGGGAGGGGACATGTTACCTGTGGCCGATTCATGTTGGTGTATAGCAGAAACAAACACAATATTGTAAAGCAGTTATCCTCCTATCAAAAATAAATGAATAAAAATTACTCCCTAGGAGTTGATTCATGGGGAAAAAAAACTTTAAAAGTTTACAATTACTTGTAGACTTTTGTAATTGGGAGAATGGCATTGAAACATGTATAATATCATGTATGAAACGAGTTGCCAGTCCAGGTTCGATGCACGATACTGGATGCTTGGGGCTGGTGCACTGGGACGACCCAGAGGGAGGTATGGGGAGGGAGGAGGGAGGAGGGTTCAGGATGGGGAGCACGGGTATACCTGTGGTGGATTCATTTCGATGTGGGGCAAAACTAATACAATATTGTAAAGTTTAAAAATAAAATAAATTTAAAAAAAAAAGAAAAAAAAAGTTTACAATTAGTATCCTCAGATATATCTATAGCTGAGAGTGAAAATAAGAGAGAGAGATCCCATAAAACAAAAGAATTGAAATTAGGGTCTCAAACTGATATCTACAACCCATGTTCATAGCAGCATTATACACAATAGCCAAAGGTGAAAACAACCTCAGTTTCCATGACACTGACACACCCATGAGCATATAAACAAAGTGTGGCATATATGTACAATGGCCTTAAATAGAAAGGCAATTCTACAACATGAATGAAACACCATATGATTCTACTTACATGTGTCAGTCAGTCAATTCAGTCTCTCAGTCGTGTCTGACTCTTTCTGACCCCAGGGACTGCAGCAAGAATACTGAAGGCAAGAATACTGGAATGGGTGGCCATTTCCTTCTCCAGGGCATCTTCCTGACCCAGGGATTGAACCTGTGTCTCTTGCCTCTCCTGCACTGGCAGGCGGATTCCTCACCACTTTGCCTCCCGACTACCCTTAGGTCAGTGCATGGAGAGTGTTTTTCCTCCCAGGTGAATGGTGGCAGCGTGGACAATGGGAAAGCCCAGGTTAACATCTCCAAACACTAACGGCTACACTGACTTAAAAAATAAGTCCATTTAAGGAAGAATGTTAATGAGTAATAGTATAGGGGTGTGCAGGTAAGCAAAGCTTGGAAACTTTGGGTTAAGCTGCAGGCACACTAAGATCCTGTCTCCTGGGGCTGCATTAACCTTTACTCATCCCGAGTCACTCTCTCTGTCTCTAAAAGGCAAAGAGAAAAGCACAGAAAATTGATACATGAGCTTAATTCTATCAATAATGAGAATCAGATCAGATCAGATCAGTCGCTCAGTCGTGTCCGACTCTTTGCGACCCCATGAATCGCAGCACGCCAGGCCTCCCTGTCCATCACCAACTCCTGGAGTTCACCCAGACTCACATCCATCGAGTCAGTGATGCCATCCAGCCATCTCATCCTCTGTCGTCCCCTTCTCCTCTTGCCCCCAATCCCTCCCAGCATCAGAGTCAACTTTTCCAATGAGTCAACTCTTCGCATGAGGTGGCCAAAGTACTGGAGTTTCAGCTTTAGCATCATTCCTTCCAAAGAAATCCCAGGGCTGATCTCCTTCAGAATGGCCTGGTTGGATCTCCTTGCAGTCCAAGGGACTGTCAAGAGTCTTCTCCAACACCACAGTTCAAAAGCATCAATTCTTCAGCACGCAGCCTTCTTCACAGTCCAACTCTCACATCCATACATGACCACAGGAAAAACCATAGCCTTGACTAGACGAACCTTTGTTGGCAAAGTAATGTCTCTGCTTTTTAATATGCTATCTAGGTTGGTCATAACTTTCCTTCCAAGGAGTAAGCGTCTTTTAATTTCATGGCTGCAGTCACCATCTGCAGTGATTTTGGAGCCCAGAAAAATAAAGTCTGACACTGTTTCCACTGTTTCCCCATCTATTTCCCATGAAGTGATGGGACCAGATGCCATGATCTTCGTTTTCTGAATGTTGAGCTTTAAGCCCACTTTTTCACTCTCCACTTTCACGTTCATCAAGAGGCTTTTTAGTTCCTCTTTACTTTCTGCCATAAGGGTGGTGTCATCTGCATATCTGAGGTTATTGATATTTCTCCTGGCAATCTTGATTCTGGCTTGTGTTCTTCCAGTCCAGCATTTCTCATGATGTACTCTACATATAAGTTAAATAAACAGGGTGACAATATACAGCCTTGACGAACTCCTTTTCCTATTTGGAACCAGTCTGTTGTTCCATGTCCAGTTCTAACTGTTGCTTCCTGACCTGCATACAAATTTCTCAAGAGGCAGATCAGGTGGTCTGGTATTCCCATCTCTTTCAGAATTTTCCACAGTTTATTGTGATCCACACAGTCAAAGGCTTTGGCATAGTCAATAAAGCAGAAATAGATGTTTTTCTGGAACTCTCTTGCTTTTTCCATGATCCAGCGGATGTTGGCAATTTGATCTCTGGTTCCTCTGCCTTTTCTAAAACCAATGCCAACCTCATCTGAAAGCCATTTGGCCTCTATTTACTGCCATGTTGAGATTATCCATAACTACATTTTAATTTTTAAATTTAATTTTCAATTTCTGGTCCTCTCATTCTTCTTAAGTGATTTTTTTGTTTTGGCTGTGCTAGGTCTTCGCTGCCCTGTGGTTGTTTCTCTAGTTGCAGAGAGTGGAGGCTACTCTTCATTCCGGTAAGCAGGCTTCTCACTGCTGTGGCTTCTCTTGTTGCAGAGCACCGGCTCTAGGCACACGTGCTTCAGCAGTTGCAACATGCGGGCTCAGTAGTTGCGGTTCCAAGGCTCTAGAGCACAGGCTCAGCAGTTGTGGTGCACGGGCTTAGTTGCTCTGCAGCATGCGGGATCTTCCTGAACCAGGAATCGAACCTGTGTCTCCTGCATTGGCAGGTGGATTCTTTACCACTGAGCCAGCAGGGGAGCCCAAGTCATCCTATTTTAAGTGGAATCAGACCACAACTAGCATTTCCCTAAATAAAGAAATATAAAAACTCTACTCCCTCTCAGTCTAAGGGACTTATTTTATAAACATTTACTGAGGTTACTCTGGGCCATACTTCATCACAGTTTTTGTGGAAGCAAAGGTGACCATGACTCAGTCTCAAACTTTGGGGAGCTCCCAGAGTCCTACTTCCTCATTCTAAACTCCAAGACCCGCCTTCTAAGCTTTCCATCTCTTTTATATCACCAGCTAAAGAATGAAGGGATGGAGCCAAAGCAAAAAGAATACCCAGCTGTGGATGTGACTGGTGATAGAAGCAAGGTCCGATGCTGTAAAGAGCAGTATTGCATAGGAACCTGGAATGTCAGGTCCATGAATCAAGGCAAATTGGAAGTGGTCAAACAAGAGATGGCAAGAGTGAATGTCGACATTCTAGGAATCAGCGAACTCAAATGGACTGGAATGGGTGAATTTAACTCAGATGACCATTATATCTACTACTGTGGGCAGGAATCCCTCAGAAGAAATGGAGTGGCCATCATGGTCAACAAAAGAGTCCGAAATGCAGTACTTGGAGGCAGTCTCAAAAACGACAGAATGATCTCTGTTCGTTTCCAAGGCAAACCATTCAATATCACAGTAATCCAAGTCTATGCCCCAACCAGTAACGTGGAAAAAGCTGAAGTTGAATGGTTCTATGAAGACCTACAAGACCTTTTAGAACTAACACCCTAAAAAGATGTCCTTTTCATTATAGGGGACTGGAATGCAAAAGTAGGAAGTCAAGAAACACCTGGAGTAACAGGCAAATTTGACCTTGGAATACGGAATGAAGCAAGGCAAAGACTAATAGAGTTTTGCCAAGAAAATGCACTGGTCATAACAAACACCCTCTTCCAACAACACAAGAGAAGACTCTATGCATGGACATCACCAGATGGTCAATACCGAAATCAGATTGATTATATTCTTTGCAGCCAAAGATGGAGAAGCTCTATACAGTCAGCAAAAACAAGACCAGGAGCTGACTGTGGCTCAGACCATGAACTCCTTATTGCCAAATTCAGACTGAAATTGAAGAAAGTAGGGAAAAGCACTAGACCATTCAGGTATGACCTAAATCAAATCCCTTATGATTATACAGTGGAAATGAGAATAGATTTAAGGGCCTAGATCTGATAGATAGAGTGCCTGATGAACTATGGAATGAGGTTCGTGACATTGTACAGGAGACAGGGATCAAGACCATCCCCATGGAAAAGAAATGCAAAAAAGCAAAATGGCTGTCTGGGGAGGCCTTACAAATAGCTGTGAAAAGAAGAGAAGTGAAAAGCATGGAGAAAAGGAAAGATATAAACATGTGAATGCAGAGTTCCAAAGAATAGCAAGAAGAGATAAGAAAGCCTTCTTCAGCAATCAATGCAAAGAAATAGAGGAAAACAACAGAATGGGAAAGACTAGGGATCTCTTCAAGAAAATCAGAGATACCAAAGGAACATTTCATGCAAAGATGGGCTCGATAAAGGACAGAAATGGTATGGACCTAACAGAAGCAGAAGATATTAAGAAGAGATGGCAAGAATACACAGAAGAACTGTACAAAAAAGATCTTCATGACCCAGATAATCACGATGGTGTGATCACTCACCTAGAGCCAGACATCCTGGAATGTGAAGTCAAGTGGGCCTTAGAAAGCATCACTACAAACAAAGCTAGTGGAGGTGATAGAATTCCAGTTGAGCTATTTCAAATCCTGAAAGATGATGCTGTGAAAGGGCTGCACTCAATATGCCAGCAAATTTGGAAAACTCAGCAGTGGCCACAGGACTGGAAAAGGTCTGTTTTCATTCCAATCCCAAAGAAAGGCAATGCCAAAGAATGCTCAAACTACCACACAATTGCACTCATCTCACACGCTAGTAAAGTAATGCTCAAGATTCTCCAAGCCAGGCTTCAGCAATATGTGAACCATGAACTTCCTGATGTTCAAGCTGGTTTTAGAAAAGGCTGAGGAACCAGAGATCAAATTGCCAACATCCGCTGGATCATGGAAAAAGCAAGAGAGTTCCAGAAAAACATCTATTTCTGCTTTATTGACTATGCCAAAGCCTTTGACTGTGTGGATCACAATAAACTGTGGAAAATTCTGAAAGAGATGGGAATACCAGACCACCTGATCTGCCTCTTGAGAAATTTGTATGCAGGTCAGGAAGCAACAGTTAGAACTGGACATGGAACAACAGACTGGTTCCAAATAGGAAAAGGAGTTCGTCAAGGCTGTATATTGTCACCCTGTTTATTTAACTTATATGTAGAGTACATCATGAGAAATGCTGGACTGGAAGAACACAAGCCAGAATCAAGATTGCCAGGAGAAATATCAATAACCTCAGATATGCAGATGACACCACCCTTATGGCAGAAAGTAAAGAGGAACTAAAAAGCCTCTTGATGAACGTGAAAGTGGAGAGTGAAAAAGTGGGCTTAAAGCTCAACATTCAGAAAACGAAGATCATGGCATCTGGTCCCATCACTTCATGGGAAATAGATGGGGAAACAGTGGAAACAGTGTCAGACTTTATTTTTCTGGGCTCCAAAACAACTGCAGATGGTGACTGCAGCCATGAAATTAAAAGATGCTTACTCCTTGGAAGGAAAGTTATGACCAACCTAGATAGCATATTAAAAAGCAGAGACATTACTTTGCCAACAAAGGTTCGTCTAGTCAAGGCTATGGTTTTTCCTGTGGTCATGTATGGATGTGAGAGTTGGACTGTGAAGAAGGCTGCGTGCTGAAGAATTGATGCTTTTGAACTGTGGTGTTGGAGAAGACTCTTGACAGTCCCTTGGACTGCAAGGAGATCCAACCAGGCCATTCTGAAGGAGATCAGCCCTGGGATTTCTTTGGAAGGAATGATGCTAAAGCTGAAACTTCAGTACTTTGGCCACCTCATGCGAAGAGTTGACTCATTGGAAAAGTTGACTCTGATGCTGGGAGGGATTGGGGGCAAGAGGAGAAGGGGACGACAGAGGATGAGATGGCTGGATGGCATCACTGACTCGATGGATGTGAGTCTGGGTGAACTCCAGGAGTTGGTGATGGACAGGGAGGCCTGGCGTGCTGCGATTCATGGGGTCGCAAAGAGTCGGACACGACTGAGCGACTGATCTGATCTGATACAAAAAGGAAAACGAAAGGTATCAATCACCTCCAAGAATAATACCAAGGCTGAAGAGTAGTCTGAAACTTGTATATAATGCTAAAGATATTCATTTGTTGCAAATATTTTATTGAGGAAAAACATCAAACATGTGCAAAAGTAGACAGAATAGTATGATGAAATACTGTGTAACCATGATGCAGCCACAGTAATGCCTATTTGACCAGGGGGTCAGCAAGTTCTGGCCTAAGGGCCAAGCCTAGCCCACTAGCTGTTTTTATAAATAAAGTTTTATTGGAACACAGTCAAATTCATTCCTTTATATTGATATTTTGCCTGTGGCTGCAGTCACATTGGATCTTCCCTGGTGGCTCAGACAGTAAAGTGTCTGCCTACGATGCAGGAGACCTGGGTTCAATCCCTGGGTTGGGAAGATCTGGAGAAGGAAATGGCAACCCATTGCAGTATTTTTGCCTGGAAAATCCCATGGATGGAGGAACCTGGTAGGCTATAGTCCACAGGGTCGCAAAGAGTCAGACATGACTGAGGGACTTAACAGGATAGTTGGATACTGTCAACAAAGACGTTGGCCCACAGCCACTACCTGGCTCTTCATAGAAACCATTTGCTAACCTCCGATTATTTCTCCCCTAGTCAACATCCCCGCCACTTTTCTCTACCTGCCTGCCAGCCCCACTTGTATTATATTGAAGGAAATAATCATCATCAAGCCATTTGATTGAGAAATATTTCAGTATGTACTTCTAAACCGTAAGTCACTTTCATTCTAAAGAAGAGATTTTACAATAATTTGTTAATTTCATAAATAGCCAGTATGTGTTCCCATAATTGGAGAAATTAGGATCCCACATGCCTCAGGCAACTGGGCCTACACACCGCAACTGCTGGGCCCGCATGCCTGAACTAGGGAAAAGCCTGCGCACTGCAGCAAGGAGCCCCTGCACCACAACAAAAGATCATGCCTGCTGCAACTAAGGGCTGATGTGGGCAAAAATAAAAAAATACATAATTTAAAAATAATAACTGAAAAGAAAAGCTATAGCTGATTCTTTTTTTTCTCCAGGGACCCCTTACCCTATCCACTAATATTATCAGTCATTAGTCTAGTTATTATCTTAAAATATTGTGTGTCACAGCAGTAAAAAATGATCTTTGTCAATTACTTTGTCAGGTATTTGTGCATTTTAAAGTCCTTTGTCATGTACAGACAGTTGTTGTTGTATTCTGATACTTTTGCAAAAGTGCTTCATCTTCCAGAAGATTCATAGTAAGGACTTTGGGACAAGTACATGTTTCTGATAACTTTCAGATCATACTGCTGAATTTGGTAAGAAATGAAAGAATCCTAATGGAAAAATCTGATGGTGTCATAAAACTATTAACAAAAGAATTGCTTGTTGAGTGAACTGGTAAATATGGTTATATTAATTTTCATGCTTTTTTGTCTGGAATATTATTGGTTTTGATCTGTGTTTTCCAGATATAAGGAAACTCTTCCCCTCATGCTAATTATGATTTAAAAGCAATTTGGTAAATTACATCTCTATGAGTAGAATTGAAACACTTATCTTTTCTCTCTACCTGATTCATTCAGAAATCAGAAGTTCTTAGGTTCTGAACAGCCTTATCAGGCAAACAAGAAAGGCTGCTTCCTGGAAGGTGCAGGAATCTATATATTTGAGGGACCTCTAGAAGAAAGAAATTCATCCAGCCCTTGGCATGGCTTTCCTGGCCTTGAGAGGACTATAAAAAGTTCAAAGACTCCTTATGTAAAGTTCCGATATAGCCAGTGTAAAAATCCTATGTAATCAGTTAACCAGACTTAATTTGTAAGCAAATTAGTCTCAATTTAGTTGTATGTGGTAAAAGTGAGGGTAATTTTAGAGAGAAAAAGGTTATATTTTAATGGCTATTAAATTCTAGTTCTGTTAATTAAGGTCTGTATTTACTAAGACTCACCTCCCAGATTGCTCAACTCCTAGATATATAGCAGTATGTCTTTGAGTTCTGCAGGAACTAAGGCCCTCACCCACCCAGGTGGAGGATGGTAACGCGAGGCTGCGCACCAGTCCCGGACACCGCTTGGTTTTTTCACCACCAGCCAATTGCAAGAAAGTCACACAATCTCCAGCCCTCATGGTAAAGTTTGCACTTAAAAACTCTTCCCCACAAACTATCAGGGAATTCAGCTCTTTTGAGGGTGGGTGGCCTCTTCTCTCTGCTTGTTTGTGTGTGCACTTAGTCGCTCAGTCGTGTCTGACTGTTTGCTACCCCCTCAACTGTAGCTTGCCAGGCTCCTCTGTCCATGGAATTTTCCAGGCAAGAATACTGGAATGGGTTGCCATTTCCCACTCCAGAGGATCTTTCTGATGCAGGGATCAAAGCCCTGTCTTCTGCGTCTCCTGCACTGGCAGATGGATTCTATACCACTCCACCACCTGGGAAGCCCATAAACCTTTCTCTGCTCTAAACTCTGACATTTCAGTTTGTTTAGTCTGTGTCTTGGGACAACAATAAGTAGCCTGAAAAATGTTGCTGAGGTACGAATCTACTTTGACCTTCAGTAACCACCAATTATGACTGAAAGGTTTCACTCCCCAGAACCATCTGTTAACAAGTCTCTGAGAACAAAGACTCCATGACCTGCTTCATGATCTGCCTAATAGCAGAGCCTGGTATCAATCCATATATGTTGAATCAATATTATGTAGCCTATAAATCCTTCACAGTACTTGCTGAGTTGACTTCAATAATGCAGTACCAATTCAGGTTATTTCAATAAAAACCAAGTCTGACACCCTGAAGGCACAAGAGTCTTACCTTTACAGACTACTTTCCATAAACTTCCAGATGTCTTCCTTTAAAAACACCAGTCTCTTACTAAAAGTCCACACAAGTACTTCCATCAAAATTTGTTCAACTCTGCTAAGCGGGTAATTGCTTCTGCAACAGCTAGGTCAGCTGTCCACTACAGCATCCACTGGTTGGGATTCATGATATTACTCTGTTTATGCCTGTCTCATTTGCTGAGCTGTGAGCTTCTGGAACTTGGCTGTCTGGTTCACTGTTTACCCAAACAAGTGGCTATATGCATAAGGATAGTCATAATGAAAATGTTGGTTTGTGCACATAGTCGGAGCAATCCATGCATGTCCAGGAAGATTTGTGCTGTATTTGTAGGGTATATATTTATTTAAATTCACACATTTAAAATCTTTGAATTCCTTAATCAGTTCATATCAACTCTGTGTATGAGTAAGATCAGTATGTCCAATTTACTAAAGAAACTGACGCAGAAGGTCAAAGTCTAAATAAATCCAAAGTTACCCAAGGAAGAGACTGAAAACCCTGGTTAACGTCAGCTGTGACCAGCGGGAGGCGCGCCGGAGGCTTTTTGGACTCTTTCGGCCACCGTAGCCGGGTCCCCTCTCCGTTCCCTCTATTTAGGCGCCTGCGCGCTGCGGAAACGCCGTCCATTTCTCCATCAGCCTGAGAGGACGTCGCGGTTGAGGTGAGTCGTGTGCCTACCTCCTCCCTTGTTTGGATTCCCCCGCCTGCCGCCTCCCGCTGCCGGTCTGCCTCTCTAGCCGTTACTCTCCATCTCTAGGGTCGGGAAACCTCGGACCTCTGACCCGTGTCGACCCCAGCTTCCCGGCGTTGCGGCCTCTTCGGGGAGGGTCTCCCGGGGACCCCGGGTTTGCTGAGGGGCGTGAGAGGGGCCTGGAGGGACCGCCAGGCTTCGGAGGCAGCCGGCCCGGCCCCGGGGACCGTTGCGTATCTCACTGCGTTGAGCGTGACCTTGGCGGCGTCCTTTGACCTGTCCGCTCCCGGTGTTTTCACCTGCAGAAAGGGAGCGGTTTCCCCCTCCTCCGGGCCCCGGGCGGGAGGGGCGCCGTCGGCTTTGTGGTAGCCTTGGGGTTGGGGTTGGGAGGCTGGGGGCCGGGGGCGGGCCTCCCTCCCGCAGCCGCCCCCGCGCGCGCAGGGCCTTCCCTCCCCGCGCGGGCGGCGCTCGCCGAGGGCCCGGGGGACCTGCTGGGGGGCCCGCCCGGGTGTTAGTCCTGACTGCGCGACCTTGAAATGTTTCCTTAACCTTCGTGCGTCCAGGTTTTTGTCAGTAAAACGGGAAAACACCTGTCTCACAGGATTAAATGAATTGGTGGTAGAGTTGTTTGCACTTGTGCTATCAATCTAGAGCCACTGCTGATCTTTCCTGTAATTCGGAGAGGCCTGTGTCATTCTTGTTCCCCGGTTACTGTTGGGTCGCAACCGGCTTGCTTATTTAGGGTGGTCGTTCAGCGTGTGAAAGGGAAAAAGATGAAGTCACTAAGCCCCTAAAGATCCTAGGTTTTGGTAGAGGAGTTGGTCCACTGTCCTGCTTGTGTCTCTAGGTACTAAAATGTATTGTGCATAAGAGTTCTAAGAGCTCTCTCTCATTCTAGCCGTCGAGAAGAAAAACTGCCATGTCCACTGCTTTGGCAAAACCTCAGATGCGTGGCCTTCTGGCCAGACGTCTGCGATTTCATATTGTTGGCGCATTCATGGTCTCTCTGGGGTTTGCAACTTTCTATAAGGTATGTATGTTTTATTTTTACTTTGTGCTCGCGGTCGAAAAATGTTTTCAATTTGAAAATATATTTCATTTTCGTAGATAGCTCATAGAGTCTCTTAAAGAAATTCCCTCTGTAGGGTGCTCCCTTGCTCTTACCTTTCTCTACCACTTCAGTGTGATGGGGACAGTATTTCTTATTCTCCAGATGGCTTGTCTTCCATCTTTAAATGAAGCTTAATTTGGTTGGGCTGCCATAACAAAATACCACAAAGTGGGTGGCTTCCACAGTAGAAAAAATTTTTGAGGCTAAAAATCCAAGATCAGGATAGCTGTCGGGGACTTCCCTGACCATCCAGTGGTTAAGACTCCAAGCTTCCATTGCAGGGGGCACGGGTTCTATCCCTGGTTGGGAAACTTAAGATCCCACCTGCCACAAGTGTGGCCAAAAACAACCAAAAAAACTTTGGGGTTGATTTCTTCTGCTGCCTCTCTGCTTGACTTTGTAGAAGATGGCTGTCTTCTCCCTCTCATCACATGGTCCTATATGTGTTAGTATGTTTCTGTCTGAATTTTTTCCTCCTGTAAGGATGCTAGTCAGATTAGGATCCATCCTAAAAAGTTCATTTTAACTTAGTTACTTCTTTGTTGTTTAGTTGCTAAGTCATGTCCAACTCGTGTGACCCCATGGACTGCAGCCCGCCAGGCTTCTCTGTCCATGGGATTTCCCAGGCAGGAATACTGGAATACTGGAGTGCATTGCTCTTTCCCTCTCCAGGGGCTCTTCCGGGCCCAGGGATTGAACCACGGTGAATTCTTGACCACTGAGCCACTAGGGAAGCCCTAATTACTTATTTAATAAAATGATAGGCTTCAAGGTGAACAGAAGCTTGGTCATTTACATTGTCTTTAGATATTGTTTCTAATAATCTAAAAAATAAACCCTGAATGTGATTGTTTCCTTTTAGTTTGCTGTAGCTGAAAAAAGAAAGAAGGCATATGCAGACTTCTACAGAAATTATGATTCCATGAAAGATTTTGAGGAGATGAGGAAGGCTGGTATCTTTCAGAGTGCAAAGTGATTTGGAATATAAAGGTAATACAGTTATTTGAAGTTACTGTTTAAAACCTTTCGATTGTGTGTATACATGAAACATACGGTCTTAATTACGAACAGTTCAGTATCGTCAAGTACCTTTACATCGTTGCACAGCTGGTCTTCAGAACTCTTCATCTTGCAGATGGGGATCCATTCTGTACCCATTAAATATTTCCGCCTTCCCCAGGCAGTCACCATGCTTCTGTCTAGGTACCTCATGTTAAGTGCAATAGTGACTTATTTCATTTAATGTAATATCCTCAAGGTTTATTCATTACAGCTGTGTGAGAATTTTCTTCCTTGTTAAGGCTGAGTAATCCATTTTATCTGTATACCACATTTTGTTTTTCATTTGTTATTCATTCATCTGTTAATGGACTTGGATTCCTTATACACCTTTTGGCTCTTGTGAATAATGCTGCTGTTCTGTGTGCATATCTCTTTGATACCCTGCTTTTAATACTATTTTGAGTATATACTCAGAAGTGGAGTTGCTAAACCATACGATGTTCTGGTTTTAAATTTTTAAGGAACCACCATCCTCTTTTACATAGTGGCTGCACTATTTTACACTTCACTAAGTTTTGTGTGCAAGGGTCTCTCCATGTCCTTGCCACCGCTTATTTTCTGGTTTTTTGATAGTAGCCATCCTAGTGAGTGTTAGGTATTGTTTTCTTTTGGTCTTCATTTGTATTTCCCTAATGGTTAATGATGTTGAGCCTCTTTTCCCATGCTTGTTAGCTGTTTGTATAACTTCTTTGGAGAAATGTCTATGCAAGTCTTTTGCCCATTTTTAATCGGACAGTTTTTTGTTGAGTTGTAGGAGTTATTTAAAAGCCCCTATCGGATATGATTTAGATATTTTCTCCCATTCTCTAATTGCCTTTTCAGTCTATTAATTGTATCTTTTGATGAATAGACATTTGAAATTCTGAGGGGATTCTAATTTTTTTTTTTTTGCCTGTACTTTTGGTGTCATATTTAAGAAATCATTAACAAATTCACTGTCATAAAGTATTACTTTTTTTCCTGAAGTTTTATAGTTTTATTAGCTCTTACCTTTAGGTCTTTGATCTATTTTGAGTTAATTTTTGGATATGATGTTAAGGAAATGGTTTGCTTCATTCTTTTGCATGTGAATATCCAGTTTTCCAAACACCATCTCTTGAAAATATTTTCCCATTAGTTTTAGTACCTTTGGTGTTTTTCTCTATATGGACGGGTTTATTTTGGGACTCTAGTCTATTGCATTAGTTTATATTTCCATCTTTATGCCAATATTACACTCTTGATTCAATACCTTTATAGCAGGTTTTGAAATCAGGAAGTGTTAGTCCTCTAGCCTTGTTGTCTTTTTCAAGATTGTTTTGGCTGTTCATGGTCTTATTGATAATCCACATGAGTTTTAGGATGGATTTTCCTATTTCTCAAATGTTGTTGGGATTTTGGTAGGAATTGCATTATACAGATCATTTTGGGTAGTGTGACCATCTTGACAGTTACAAGTATTCTAGATCATGAACACAAGATGTGTTTCCATTTATTTGTTTCTTTAATTTCACCAATGTTTTATACTTTACAGTATATAAGTCTTTTACCTCCTTGTTGAAGTTTATTCCTAAGAATTGTAGTTTAATGCTAATACGAGATTGTTTTAATTTGCTTTTCTGATTATTCATTGTTAGTGTATAGAAACACTACTCAGCTTTGCTGAGTTATTCTAACAGTTTTGTGTGTGTGAGAGAGATCGATCAATCTTTGAAGGTTTTCTGCATATAAGATCAGATCATCTGCAGATAGCTTTACTTCTTCCTTTCCAATTTGGATGTCATTTCTTTTCTTCCTTAATTGCCCTGGCTAGGATTTCCAGTCGGAGAAGGCAATGGCACCCCACTCCAGTACTCTTGCTTGGAAAATCCCATGGACAGAGGAGCCTGGTAGGCTGCAGTCCATGGGGTCGCTAGGAGTCAGGCATGACTGAGCGACTTAACTTCCACTTTTCACTTTCATGCATTGGAGAAGGAAATGGCAACCCACTCCAGTGTTCTTGCCTGGAGAATCCCAGGGACGGGGGAGCCTGGTGGGCTGCTGTCTACAGGATCGCACAGAGTCGGACACGACTGAAGCGACTTAGCAGCAGTAGCAGCAGGATTTCCAGTACTGTGTTGAAGAGAAGCGGCCAAAATGTGCATCCTTCCCCGCCCCCCCCCCCCCCCCCCCCCCCCGACCTTAGAGGAGAGTATATTAGCTGTGGGTTTCTCATATATCACTTTTATTATGTTGAGGTAGTTTTTCTTCCTATTCTTTATTTGAATTTTTTTTTTAATCATGGAAAGGTATTAAATTTTTCAAATGCTTTCTTGAATCAGTTGAAAAGATCATGTGACTTTTTGTCCTGCGGTGTGTTGTATTTTTCACATGTTGAATCATCCTTGTTCATGGTGTGTAATCCTTTTAATGAACTGTTGAATTGTTGGCTAGTATTTTATGAGGGATTTTTGCATCTATATTTGGGATATTGCTCTGTAATTTGTCTTTAATATATTTGATGGTCTTATAGAATGTGTTTTGTTTTTTTTTTTTTAATTTTATTTGTGGCTGTGCTAGGTCTTTGTTGCTAAGTGGGCTTTTCTCTAGTTGCTGTGAGTGGGGGCTCTTCTTTGCAGGGGCTCCTCTTGTTGGCAGAGCACAGGCTCTTGGGCGCACAGGCTTCAGTAGCTGTGGCTCACGAGCTCAGTCATTGCAGCTCCCAGGCTCTCGAGCACAGGCTTAGTGGTTGTGGTGCACAGGCTTAGCTGCTTTGCAGCATGTAGGATCTTCCCGGATTAGGGATTAAAGCTGTATCTCTTCATTGGCAGGTGGATTCTTTACCACTGAGCCACCAGGGAAGCCCCAAATGTTTTGTATTTTTAAATAAGATGGTTAGTCAGATGTGGACATATGAGAGACACAGGAAAACATGGAAGGGCAGTCTCTCTCCCATACACAGGTTTAAGTTGTCATTAATATATGCAAGTTAAAAAATACATAGAGTGAATTTGAAAGTGTTCCCCTCTTCAGTTTTTTGGAAGAGTTTGAGGAGGATTGGGGTTAACTTTTTTAAAATGTTTGGTAGAATTTACCTGTGAAGCCATCTTATCCCAGCCTTTTGTTTGTTGAGTGTTTTTTGATTGTGGATTTAATCTTCTTACTTAGTTAAAGTCTGTTAATATTATCTTTTTATTTCTTGGTATGTTTATAATAATCTTTATTTCCTGTGGCTTTGGTTTAGCTTGCTTTTCTTTTCTACCTTTTGAGGGGTAAACTTAGGTTGTTGACTTGATCTTTTAAACTTTTCTTCTTAAACCTACTTTGACCCATTGGTGGTTGGAGAGTATGTTGTTTAATCTCAACGTATTTGTGGATTTTTCTGTCTTCCTTCTGTTCAGTTGTGTCCGACTCTTTGCGACCCCATGGACTGCAGCATGCCAGGCCTCCCTCTCCATCACCAACTCCCAGAGCCTACTCAAACTCATGTCCATCGAGTCGGTGATGCCATCCAACCATCTCATCCTCTGTCATCCCCTTCTCCTCCTGTCTTCAATCTTTTCCAGCATCAGGGTCTTTTCCAGTGAGTCAGTTCTTCGCATCAGGTGGCCAAAAAGTATTGGAGTTTCAGCTTCATCATCAGTCCTTCCAATGAACACCCAGGACTGATCTCCTTAGGATGGACTGGTTGGATCTCCTTGCAGTCCAAGGGACTCTCAAGAGTCTTCTCCAGCACCACAGTTCAAAAGCACTCAGCTTTCTTTACAGTCCAACTCTCACATCCATACATGACTACTGGAAAAACCATAGCCTTGACTAGATGGACCTTTGTTGGCAAAGTAATGTCTCTGCTTTTTAATATGCTCTCTAGGTTGGTCATAGCTTTTCTTCCAAAGAGCAAGCGTCTTTTAATTTCATGGCTGTAGTCACCATCTGCGGTGATCTTGGAGCCCCCAAAAATAAAGTCTGTCACTATTTCCACTGTTTCCTCATCTATTTGCCATGAAGTGATGGGACCAGATGCCATGATCTTAGTTTTCTGAATGTTGAGCTTTAAGCCAACGTTTTCACCCTCTTTCACTTTCATCAAGAGGCTCTTCAGTAGTTCTTCACTTTCTGCCATAAGGGTGGCATTATCTGCATATCTGAGGTTATTGATGCCTGTCTTGGCAATCTTTGATTTCCAGCTTGTGCTTCATCCAGCCCAGCATTTCTCATGATGTACTCTGCACGTAAGTTAAATAAGCAAGGTGACAATATACAGCCTTGATGTACTCCTTTCCCAATTTGGAAACAATCTGTTGTTCCATGTCCAGTTCTAACTGTTCCTGACCTGCGTGCAGATTTCTCAAGAGGCAGGTCAGGTGATCTGGTATTCCCATCTCTTTCAGAATTTTCCATAGTTTGTTGTGGTCCACACAGTCAAAGGCTTTGGCATAGTCAATAAAGCAGAAATAGATGTTTTTCTGGAACTCTTGCTTTTTTGATGATCCAGCGGATATTGGCAATTTGATCTCTGGTTCCTCTGCCTTTTCTAAAACCAGCTTGAGCATCTGGAATTTCACGGTTCATGTACTCTTGAAGCCTGGCATGGAGAATTTTGAGCATTACTAGCGTGTGAGATGAGTGCAGTTGTGCAGTAGTTTGAGCATTCTTTGGCATTGCCTTTCTTTGGGATTGAAATGAAAACTGACCTTTTCTAGTCCTGTGTCCACTGCTGAGTTTTCCAAATTTCCTGGCATATTGAGTGAAGCACTTTAACAGCATCATGTTTTAGAATTTGAAATAGCTCAGCTGGAATTCCATCACCTCCACTAGCTTTGTTCATAGTGATGCTTCCTAAGGCCCACTTGACTTCGCATTCCAGGATGCCTGGCTCTAGGTGAGCCAGCATCGTGGTTATCTGGGTTGTTAAGATCTTTTTTGTATAGTTCTTCTATGTATTCTTGCCATCTCTTCTTAATATCCTCTGCTTCTGGCTTAGGTCCATACCATTTCTGTCCTTTATCGAGCCCATCTTTGCATGAAATGTTCCCTTGCTATCTCTCTTCCTTCTGTTAGGATTTCTAGTTTCATCCATTGTGACCAGCAAAGATACTTTATGTGATTTCAGTCTTAAAATCTGTTGTTCTATGACCTAACATGGAAATTAATCCATATGCACTTAAGAAAAAGTATACATATTCTGATGTTGGGTAGAATGAGATTTGATTGGTCTGTAGTGTTCAAGTCCTCTTATTTTCTTAATGATCTTCTGTCTGGTCATTTCAATTATAGCCATAGGTTTGCCAAAGAGTTTGTTTAGTTTTTCTGTAAGATTTTACATTCTAAGTCACCTATTGTTATGTAGAGCTGTCTATTTCTTCCTTCAATTCTGTTAGTGTTTGCTTCATGTATTTCCAGGCTCTCATGGTTGGTGTATATATAATCTGCCTTCTTGGTGGACTGACCTGCCATTATAAAATGTCCTTTGTGTTTGTAGCATGTTTTGATTTAGTCTGTTTTATCTGCTAACAGTATAGCCGCTTTTGCTCTTTAGATTGCTGCCTGTATGGAGTCTCTTTTCATCCTTAACTTCAAAACTATGTGTATCTTTGGATCTAAAGTGAATCTTTTGTAGATAGCTTGTAGTTGGACCTTGTTTTGTATCCATTCCTCAGATCCATGACTTTTGTTTGGGACGTTTAAACCAACCTATTGTTATAGTCTATTTTGAATTGCTGATAACACACATACAAAAATTTAATCACATACAAAAATTATCTTTTACAACCCTGTTCCCCTACTTTGTTATTGATGTCACAAATGGCATTTTTAGATATTGTGCCCATTAACACAGATGTCTTTTTTTTTTTTTTTTTTTTTAGTGCTTTTGCCTTTTAAATACTACAAAATTGAAAGTGGGGATATGAAACATGATTAACACTGGCTTTTATATTTATTCACATATTTACCTTTGCCAGGGAGCTTCATATTTCAGTATGGCTTTGAGTGATTGTCTAGTGTAATTTTGTTTCAAATTGAACAGTTCTCCTTGCAGATCTAGTAGTAATGAACTCCTTATCCTTTAGCTTTTGTTTATCTGGGAGTGTCTTAATTTCTTCCTGATTTTTGAAGGACATTTTCCTGAGAAGTCTACTGATAATCTTATAGAAACTCCGTTATAGACGGTGAATCTTACTGCTTCCAGGATTCATCGTCTTTGGTTTTTGACAGTTGGATTATAATGTGTCTTGATGTTAGGAGACTTTGGGTTCATCTTACTTCCAAGTAACATGTTTGTATATACATTTCTTTCTTCAGATTTGGAAAGTTTTTGGCCAGTATTTCTTCACATAAATTCTCTGTCCCTTCATGCACCTCCACAATACAAATGTTGGTCTTTTTGATGGTGTCTCATAAGTCCCTTAAACACAGTCACCATTGTCACCAGTGTTCGAGATAAAGATAGAAATAGTCCCTGGGGAGGCCCTCAGACAGCCCAGAACACTGTGTGCAAGGTCTGCTCTTTTCCTTCTTCCTGAAGCACTGGAAACCTTTTATGGTTTGTTATTTGGATGTCCACAGGTGACTTGGTGGCTTTCTAGATTCTGGTTGGGTAGTCAAGGTCCACTGCCTCATGGACAGTGTGAATTAAGATTCTGTGTCTAAAATTTAAGGATAATTTTGAGTATAAATAACTTTTGCCTAGTGTTAGATTCAATTCTGTTACATTCCGTTTCTGTAGTTGCTTATATTAAGAAGTATCTGAGTCACAGATCGATACATGTATTAAGTAGCCATAGTTGAATATATGTAATATATAGTAGTAGAAAAAAAAGTTTATTCCCAGTGGTTGGAAAACTGATAGGAATTGTAATTTCCATCATGGACTGTTATGTCCGTTAGAATTGACAATCACAAAGTAACAGGAATTACTAAAATAGAAAACTAAGAATGTTTTATGTAAAGGGTGATCTGTGTTAAAAGTGCATAACAAAAAAGGCTGAAGGTAAAAAGATAAAGAAAATACTAGTTTCTTGTGTGTGTTATCTTAATATTGCTGTTTTCTCGTACCTTTGAAATTTTCAAAGCTTTCGCAGTGGTTATACTTTTCATAATCAGATGTTAACAGGCTGATTTTTTAAACACATTTTTTTTTTTACCTTTTACTTATAAGAAGTTGATTGCTTAAAAAACAATAAAAAGAGGAGCAGATTTGGAGACAAGAATACAAGTTTAGAACAAATGGACTGCTGCTTTTTAAGAACTGTATGGGTATGAGACTGGAACGGACGGGGTGGACTTGAAGAAAAAAAGGTAGAACTTGGTACATGAAAGCAAGAAACCTCAGAAAAAGATGTGAATGCCCCAAATGGAATAGAGGTTGGACAGGGAGGTTAGGGAGCATAGGGGAAAATGGACCTGGAGCCCAGGCAGCCTGACTGGGGCTGCTCCTGGACTAAGGGTGAGTGAGCAAAACGTGCCCGCGTCGGTGGCAGTAGCACTCAGGGGACCCAGCGTGGCGAGGTATTGAGAGAATGACTGTCGTTAACTTGGTCACTCTGTTTTTCTCCACAGAATTTCTTTGGGTTGAGTTCCCTGGAAGTTTGTCACTTTCCTGTGTTCCTGAACTATGAAACTATGACTATCTGGGGTGAGAAATAGTCTCTCAATAAACAAACAATTAACATACTGTCGACACTTAAGTCTTTGTTCAGTTATTCTTACCGACATGTAGAGTTTGGGGTACTTGGATTAGAATTGGTCAGGGATTTTTTTTTTTTGAATTTGGAAAGTAACTTTATTTATTTATTTTAATTTTTTTTTTTTTTTTTAACTTTACAATATTGTATTGGTTTTCCCATACAACAACATGCATTCGCCACGGGTGTACATGTGTTCCCCATCCTGAACCCCCAGACTGTCTTTCCAATAAAATGTCTTTGGACTTCATTGTTATCAGATTGCCCTACTGGATCCAGCCATTGGGCAGATGTAATAGGTACATTTAAGGTTCTTTATTCAGTTACCACTTTATTGAAGGCCTAACTGTATGCGTGTACAATATGAAATACACAAAAAAAGTTTTTTAATTGGAATTGAGGTTGACTGATATTTGCTAATTGAGAGTGTGGTAACATTTTTCAGAGGAGGGCTTAGGAGCTTTCTCTCCTTTAGTAATTGTTTTTGTTGTGATCAAAAGAGCTTTAAGAATTGTGTCATTTTAGTGAAAACTAACTGAATCCCCAGTTCTTTAATTAGGTTAACAAATTTTCTTGTGCAGAATTCTTGAGTCCAATAATGTAAGCTGTAATAAACCTGGGTATCAGTGAAACCTGCATTTTAAGAACCCACGTTTATGTATGATCAGTAATTCAAGAATTTGTTTTATTTTAAACAATTTCATATAACAATTAGTAGTATGCAAATTTATCATAAAAGATACAAGACTTAATACATATTTACAAGCTTAAAAATAGTCACTCTTGTGGTTGACAAAACTATCACTTTCCTAAATGAGTATGATATAGCAAAGTAATGGTGGAGCCATTTTTTTCATATTCAGCCTAAAGTGTCCATTAACAGTAAACAACTATGCAGTGATCTCTTTCTTATGCCCAGTAACATGTGAGGCTTAAGTTAAAGCAGACATTTGAAACTGAAATTCCTTAGCATCTCACAACTGTAGGTATCAGGTTGTAGGCCCAAGTTTGGATGTAATAAGTAAAAATGTATTTTAGTTGGAGTATCAAATTTTTACTGAATGCTCAAGGTGTACGTGGTGACCTAGGATCTTGAGCCAAATCCATTTTTTAAAAACAAAAAATCATGGTAATATCTTTATGCTGGATCATGCTAAGTCATCAAAATGAACTATTGTTAAGGTTAGTGTTAGGGTCCTTGACTTGGCTAAGGCATCAGGGTGAGTCCGTCCATAAAAGTATCCAGTAGTGGGAGTTCCCCAGTAGTGTGTTGCTTATGGAACTAAAGAAACTCACCTGAGCACCCTGGATCTGTTTTTAGCAGTAGACAAAAAAAGATTTGCTTGCCTAGCAAAACAGATTAGAAAGACATTTTTCCAAAATGTACCTGGATAAGTCATCAGTAAAATTTCAGTAAAAGTTTAGAGTAGAAATGTACATGGCAGCTTTCACTTAAAATAGCATCACGTTTAAATAACATTAACAAGTTAAACAGTAAGATCTTAAGCATTGAATTTCATTTAAAGCTAAACTTCTGCAGAGAAGGGTGTTAGGCAAAGATGATGTCTCATCCTAAAAAGAGATGCAGCAGGAGATAAAGTTTACATCTGTTTCCAACGCTTGACTACAGAGTTGACAATCTTAATTAAAGTCAAAATTTTAGCAAAAAGAGCAAAAAGGAATGTATTTTCAATACACGATAAGACCAAACAGGAAAGGACTAAGTTTTTTAATCACTCAATTTTGAAGTATCTTAGTTGTAGGAAAAAGGAAGAGTTTGAATTGAACAGTGGTTTCGTGTCCACAATAGATGTTAAGAGCTCATTAGGTTTCTTTTTCAAAAATAATGGCACAAGCAGCAATCAACACCTTGGAGGGGACTCAAGGGAACCCTTTCCTCAGGGCTTTATTTTTCACCATGGTAAATTTACTAATGAAAACTTGGGCAAAATGTGGATCAACCATATAATGGTATGTTTTCACAGTGGAGGGGAGCGGTTCCACAGCCACCACAGGGCATGACGTCTGCACGGAGGAGCAGCCGGGGCCCAGGTGACAAGAGGTCTTTGTGATGTAGTCCACAAGTCTGTTATACTGTTGCTCTGACAGTCTCTCTCGAACTCCATCCACCTGCGACCCAAAAGAAGTTTTCAGTTTCCAAACCCTCTTAAGGACACTTCCATAACAAGATTACTCCTTCTCTTGCATTGATATACTGGATGTTTCGCCTTGTAGGTTACCTACTAAAGCCACTGAATAAGCGCTTGGTGTGTAAAAGTCCCATGTTTGACGGTTTGGGAATATTTTACTCTTAAAAACATCTGTCACTGTTCTCTGGTAGCCTAGTCCAGGAAAAAAGGAGAAAGGTATCTTTGCTTTGTTTCATTCTAATCAACATTAAACTCTGAGATAAAAGCTCTGCTTGTTTCTGGAAACCTCTCCAGATAGAACGTCTACCTCTTTCAAACCAGTGGCTTTGGACAGAGCATTAAGAAAACAAATACCTTTTGAACTGTAACATTTTCTGCTTTTATAAATATTAGGATTTAAAGCTAGAGAAAATTAAAAAAACTGGGCAGAGGAAGGGGAAGTTTTTATGGAGAAGAGGGAGGATGCACAGTGCACTCATGGTCCGCCAGGGTCTGGCACGTCTTCAGTGGAGCTCAAATAGAAGAACTGATGCGCTACCCAAACTCTTGAGAGAGATTTTCTCAGGAAGTGCCCATCAGGCAAGTGGAGCTATAAATTACCCCCTTCCTGGAATTCTGTAGCGGTCCACTGTGTAAATCAAGTGGAGTGGGACGTTTCCAGTGTAAGCCGCTGGTCTCTGGGAATCAGGTAGCCGCTGACCTCTCCATGGCCTTTACCTACCAAACGTTGGCAAGACTACTCTGGAAGACTTACAAACATTTTAATGAGGACTTTGGAGTTCTTGAAATAGTAGTAAAGAATGTATATATTTCTGTGTAGGGCACAGAGACAGCGCAGCCAAGGCTGTCTTAGAAGCGGCAGAAAGCCAGTGGGATGGTAAAGAGAGGTCAGCCTGCCAGAAAAATAAGTAGGGCGTCCATTAGAGTTCAGTCTCATATTTTTAAATTTGGGAAAGAAAATAAAGGCCCCCAAAGATTCCCTGACAGATGAAAGCTGTGCACCACCAGGCAAAAGCCAGAACTCTGATGATATCATCTGATGGGGTCAGGATTCAGCTGGAAAGCTTCGAATACACAAGAGTCTTAATTGCTCCTCCTGAACAGCAGCACAGGAAAACCCGTGTTGTGAAAGGAACATGGCCAAGGAATAAATTGACCTTCTGACTCATTTTGAGCCTCTCATAAGGGATTTCAATAATGTGCCAGGCATATTAAGCAATTATTACCCTACAAATGGCTGCATTTAACTAAGAAAAGCAAATGCTGATTAAAAAAAAAAAATCCTGCCGTATTTGAATATACTGAATGATGTCATCTACAAATTAATTCCTTCCAAAATTCAAAGGAGCTATGTTTGCTAGCATCTAGAGCAAAATCCCAGAAAAGCCATTTCATGTAAAGATTTTAAAATACTATTCTTTTGTTTTCACTGGAAGACGGTGGGTAGGCTTCCCGGCCCAGGTTTCTGCCCGAGGCATAGGTTGGGCGCGGCCATTGAGGGAAACGCACCGTCAGGCAGCACTGCTGAGCGACCCCCACTGCCATTTTGGAAAGATTGGATCAGAGCATTATTAAGGAAGCATCTACTGTCTCCAAAAAATATTTTTTGTGCATTTTTGTTTTGCAGCCTGGGTCTCCATTGGAGTGAGTGGGGGAAGGTTTGAACACAGGATGAATGGGGCAGTTGTTTTTTGTTTGTTAGTAAGGAGTTGGGGTTAGAGGTAAAGGGTGAGAAAGGGGAATTTAGAGGCTGAAGGGTTGCAAGTCTGCTGGTCTGCCCAGTGCCTCCTGCTGCTGTGTAAGCTGCCCTGCAGTGTTCCTGCTCCCAGTCATCTCTTCCTGCCTCTGTTGCAGCCAATCCCTTCACCCTGACCCCTTCATCCTGAGCACCCTTGGGAAACGAGTGGTGAGCATGGTGTCCACAATGTCAGTGATCCCATGGTCTCAGGCTGGAAAACGTCTCGGGTGGTGACTCCACCTGCCATCTCAGTAACCCCCAGGGAAGCTGAGGTGTGTTCCCCTCCAGCTACAATTCCCCACAGTACTCTTCTCAAGCAGAAAAGCCAAAGAAGGATCACAGTTGAAGACAGTTTAACAGCAAATGCTGATTCTCTAGTCTCAATAGTTTAAGATCTGAAATATTTCCCAAGCCAACTGAAGAATAATGATGGTCCCAGATACTCCTCAGGGCTTTGGAAGCTTCTCGTTAAGGACCAGGGACTTGAAGATAATGATACTATCCCCTGCCAAGGCCTGTAGCCAGATCATTGCTGCTTTATTGTCAACCGGATCAGAAGATTTTGGCAGATCTAATAAAGTCAGGCTGGACATCTGACCTCTGTTTATTCCCAGAAAGTCATCAACTCAAACCAGCAATGTAGTCTTAGTGCCAAGCCCCAGCTTAAAGCCTGACTGATTATGATCCAAGAAACTAGAGAAATCTCAGAGTTGTTGTGGTTGGCTGCCTTCCATCTTCTCAGATAATTTTACCCAAACGGTGGTGTGAGGGAGACGCAGGCTCCCATACCAGGAAGAACATAATGAAAGAAGGAATCAGGCAGGACCTGCCAGAGGCAAGGTTGGCTGTCCTTTCTGGGAGCTACTCAGACCCTATGTTAGGACAGGCAGGTTCCACTTAAACTCTGATCCAACCCCAATCTAGCTGTGTGGGAAAAGATGTCCGTTTCCGAGGTCATCTCTCGGGGCCCCAAGGATCAGGCCATCAGCAGGGAGGCAGAGGCAGGGGCAGAGCAGGGTTCCAGTGGGTGCATGTGCTCACCCTGGTCTGGACGGCAGGAAGCCCATGATCACCTCTGGCCCCCGACTCCCAGAATGCACCCCCCCTCCCAGCTGTTGTGTGGCCAGGGAGCCTGCCCCCGGAGCCCACGCAGTGTCCCCAGGAGGTAGCGTGTAGCGCTCAGGGGGTGGGAAATGTCCTGCGGGGAAGGGGACACAGAGCCGCGTGGAAGACAGAGCAGGGGGTGGGAGAGAGCTGGAGACAAAAGTTTGACCCGAGCTCTCAGGAGCTGGGGCTGAGGGAGGCAGTGCCTGTGCTTATTGCACGCGTGACGCCCCTCGCTCCTGGGTGGCCCTTTCTCTCTCGTCCCTGCTGGAGGGACTGGCTGCAGCACTCCCAGGCCACGCGCAGACTCGGGCCTGCCCTGTGGACTTCAGACCTGGAGGCTGCTCTGTGGAATCGCTGCCCTGGTCCTGGCCCGGCTTGTTCAGACCCGCTCACTCTAGAGCTCCTGCACCCCGGCCCCACAACGACCGACCTTGGACTCTCGGGTGGCTGAGCCCCAGCGGTGAGTCCACCGGCCTTCTGCCGCCCCTGCCCCTGGCAGCCCTCCCAGTCTCTGGCGCCCACTGCAGAGGCTGCCGGCTCACAGACACCCGGTACCTGTGCTCACCCTGGGTCTCAATGCTGCCGGCAGCTAACCCCAGGCACCCCGCTGTCGAAAAGTACCTCTGCGTCACAGGCCACTCTGGGCTGCTTGAGCTGCACGATGAGCAAGCTGCTCTGCTCGCGGTCCTGTGTGCAGTCGATCTCCGTGACTGGGAAGGCCTGCTGCTGGGTGTCCTCGCTGACGCTCACCACGAAGAGCACGTCTGACGTCAGCAGCAGGCAGCCCTCGTGCTCCTGGCCTGAGCCCCTCACCAGAACAACCTCCAGGGCCATGTGCACTTCCGGTCTGCCCAGAGACTGGAGCATCTTCCTGCATCAGAGGAGAAAGGTGAGGCCACAGCCAGCTTGGGAGAGATGCTCACCTCTCAGGGCTCACAGTTTGAACCAATGCAAGGGCCCTCACCAATCTGATGATTCATTTCATCTTGAAATGTGTAATTGTCACTTTAATTCTGATTCTGGTCAGTCGAACCCAGCTCCTCCTGAAGACAAAGATACCCCTTGGTTTGGTGAGTCCTCTTCCCCCCATTAGAAATGTCACCCCTAATTAGGATACAGATGACCTCAGGCCCTCTCGCGGGCCCCGGCATCCCTGCCAATGGACATCCTGCCCTGAGTGGGACCTTCTGCTGCCAGCCCAGAGCTGTGGACCAGCAGCCTCTCCTGAAAACAGCTGCTCCTTTTGGGCTCCCCTGGAAGGGTGGCCCGTTAGCTGAGAGGAAGCCAGGCCCTGTTAACATACAGTGCACATGTACAGCTTAACCAGCGTCCAGATAATCTTACCAGACATATTTGACGTGGCTGTTTGGAGCCTGGTCAGCGTGCAGATCACTTGGCTGATAGCGCTGTTTGGGAAGCTGAGAAAGTCCAGCTCCGTGTAAAATACCTGTAGTAAGAGAAGTAAGGGGGTTTTACTAGTTGTTTTCTGGAAAACAGCTTCATGCTACAGTGATGTCATCTGCTCAGAGGCATCTGTAAAATGCTACAGATCCGAAATGATGTCACATCTCTGGAAGTAAGTGTATAGATAATCATTAAACATTGCAATGCTCTTAACCCAGGTGATCTTCTATTAGCTGCAAGCTGAAATATGAATGAGCTACAGTCCAAGTACAGGCGGGCAATTAGAGGAAGCATAATGCTCCTGGGAATAGTCAGGCCTGAGCAATAGCTTACACATCATTTACAGTTGATGTGACACAAAAGACTGTTAGTTGACTTCCTTGCTTAATATTACAATATGTCTATCTGCAGTGTGGCTGGTCAAATAAAAAACACAACACAGATGCACACAAAGGCGTGTGGTTGCCTAGATACAGTATTTAAATGACTTGGTCCAGCTGTTAGACATGAATCCATATATATTTATGAGCGCTCGCGGGGCCTCTGGTTTATTACACGCTCTCCCCGGTGCCAGCACCGAACGAGGGCACCCAGCGGCAGCCACGCAGTCCTCCAGAGACGCTCCAGAACCAGAGATGGTACAGCCTGTGTGCTTTCTGAGGGCCTGTAAATGTTTATAAACGAGGCACAGTCATTAGACTAAGAGTTAGTGGTTTGTAAAACCTTCAGAGAGGTAATAAAACTTTTACAAGAATGATGGAAACCAATGAGGCCATGTGAAGCTCTGCTCTGAGATGCTCTTACATAAGGGAGAAACCCCACAGCCTTGGGAAACGCGCAGTGAGGGACAAGGGCGCTTTCAAGACCAGAGGAATTTATGAAGTCTAAGTTGACTTTATCTTGCTGCCATCCATGGCAAAAGGAATACTGTTTCTGTGAATGTGTAAGTATTTGATAAGGGAGCGTTTAACTTTGTCCAGTTATGAGTTGCAGCAGTACTTTTTGTCAGTTTTCCTGTGAGTGAAAACGTCATTCATGGGAGGAGAGGGAGGCAGGCGTGAGGGGGAGGCGGGGAAGGGGCGGGAACACATGTTCCTGTCTGTGTGGTCTCCTAAAGGAGCCGCTCCGGATGGCTGCCTGAGCGCGGGCATTCTTCCTGCTCTCTTCCTCTCAGACATGGGTTTTATGCCCTAATCTGGCTGCCTCTTGTCAGATCTAGCAAGGCGCAGAGCCGCAGTCAAATGTACCCCGCGGACTTTACGGCCAGATGCAGCTACACGTGCAGAGTGCCTGCCCATTGTTTGAGGTGCCAGCCAGCCACCACTTCATGACCAAATGATACCGATTTTAGGCACAAAGGTAACAATTCCAGAGCCCCTGGCGGTCCTGTTCGGACTCTGTGCTTTCACTGCAAGGGCAAGTGTTCAATCCCTGGTTGGGGAACTAAGGAAGATTCTATAAGCCTTGCTGCTGCTGCTAAGTCGCTTCAGTCGTGTCCGACTCTGTGTGACCCACAGACGGCAGCCCACCAGGCTCCCCCGTCCCTGGGATTCTCCAGGCAAGAACACGAGTGGGTGGCCATTTCCTTCTCCAATGCATGAAAGTGAAAAGTGAAAGTGAAGTCGCTCAGTCGTGTCCGACTCTTCGCAACCCCATGGACGGCAGCCTACCGGGCTCCTCTGTTCATGGGATTTTCCAGGCAAGAGTACTGGAGTGGGCTGCCATTGCCTTCTCCACTATAAGCCTTGTGGTGAGGCCAAAAAAAAAAAGTAATTCCAGTTACCTATTTGAGGAGAAGGGGATGACAAAGGATGAGATGGCTGGATGGCATCACTGACTCAATGGACATGAGTTTGAGTAAACTCCGGCAGTTGGTGATGGACAGGGAGGCCTGGCGTGCTGCAGTCCATGGGGTCACAGAGTCGGACACGACTGAGTGACTGAACTGACTGACCGTCACCATTTTGCAGTAACTTACACTGCAGACCTGCTGACACTCATTTCCACAAGCAAATGTCAAACTGTCTTCAAGGTAAAGTACCATATTTATTGTAGTATCTATGCATTTATTTCACTTTTAAAAGACTTCTTTTTTTATACTGGATGGTTAGATAGCATCACCAACTCAATGGACATGAATTTGAGCAAACTCTGGAGATAGTGGAGGACAGAGGAGTCTGGAGTGCTGCAGTCCATGGGGTCACAAAGACTCAGACATGACTTAGTGATGGAACAACTATTTATGTAAAGTCACGTAATGTGCTCTGCCCAGAATGCAGAAAATTAGCACAGGAAGAGGTGCTTCCTTTCCCACACCCCCACTGCGTGCACATGGCTTTGTGGAGAGCCCTGGCACCATCCTAAGGCGGTAGTTCCACGAGCCTGGGTTCTCTGCACCAGTCTGCTCTGGGAATGGTTTTCAGTGGCAGATGATGCGCCTGTGCTGACCTTGGCCGGGAGACTGGGCCTGGCTGCAATAGCAACAGAGTCTGATGGCGAGAAAGCCATGCCTGATGCCAAGCTGCACGGGCAGTGTGCATGCATCCACCGACACATGCGTGCTCTTTCATTTCTTCAAATTGCTCACCAGAAAAAGTAAGTCTACTCTCTGCTTCAATATATTCGACTTTCTGTCCTCAACCTCTAACTCGTTACTTTTCATTAAAGCCTGCTTTGTTAAATGACTATAAAAAGATTCCATGACACATACACTGAAATTACTAATTGATTTCCTAGCTCTATAATTTTATCATAATTTATTAGTAGTAGTCTAATTCTATTCTTCGTGTAGATAAGCCTAAGGAGGTGAGAAAAAGAACTATTATTTATAGCTTTATCTATTTTATTTTTCACTCCTTGGTCATGTGAGGGGCTAGATTATCTTAGGGAAACCTTGGTATAGTAACGCAAATTAACCAGTGACGTCCGAGTTGGCCAGTTCTCCAGGACTCACCATAGCCAGTCTGTGACACCAGCTCAGCAGCCCCTCCGATGGGCTTCGTGAACACCCCCATGATTCCTTTCCCCACGCCAGAGATAACACCCTTGGCCTTGTGTCCTGCTGAAGCTTGAGCCTCCGATGTTTTCTGGAAGTTCTGCATTGGCTGATCAACTATACCAGCAATTGCACCTGAAAAATAATGAAAGCCTGGGTAAGGACGGAGGCATGAAATCCTGAGAAAGGGAAAGCTTTCAATCTGCAACAGTTTTGTTTGGATTGAAAATGAAACCCCACCCTCATTATAAAGCGCTCTACCATGCACTCATTTACCATTTATCTAAGTACACTGAGGCTATTTTAGACATTTATTATTGCAGTATCTTCATCAAAACATGATGTTCTGACTAGGTTTGACCCAACACAGCCAGGATCTATGAAGTTCAGTTTAGAATTTAATAAACATGCCAGACTATTTCCAAGTGCACCCACACACCTTTCTCCAGAAATCAAGCAACACGGTTTAGAGCAAAGCAGGAACAATTCCTTAGGAGAGTGAGCAGAATATATTTTCACTGAATCTGGGGATGAAAAACCTGAAAAGGGCGAGCCTCTTTCTTGTTCGCTCTTTTAGTAAGAATAAGAGCAGTCGTTTAGTATAACATAATATTAATATATTAAGAATTACATAGTAAGACTAATTATTGATATCGTAATAATTATTTCTATTACAGTAAGTCTGTCTCAAGGGCTTACTGTATGCTAAGGGCTCACTTGTAGGAGATCGTTAATTCTCACAATCCTCAGGAGTCGTGGTTTTATCCTCAGCACAAGGCCGCCAAGGCACAGGGAGGTTAAGGAGTTTTCCCAAGGTCACACAGCTGTCCTGTGCTTGCGCCAGGATTTGGGTCTAGGGAGTCAGAGTCACAGCCTCATTCTTAACCACCAAGCTAGTCACTGATCCTGTTTATAAAACAAGCTTCTCTCCTTGACCAGTCTTGGAAAAATCTCCTTTTCTCTCACTTCAACTGAGGATTGGCCACTTAACTCTTCACTTGAGAACAGTAGAAGCCCAGAACTCACGGCTGTCTGCTCTAACAGCTTTCCCAGTGGGCAGCCGGGCCAGGCGTGGAGCTGGCGCGTGAATCCCTCAGCCTCTGTGGGTCCCCTCCTTGCTCCTTGCACTCTGAGGGACCAGGGGTGAGTTTGAGTAAAAGGCCTCAAAAATCCAGATTTTTCTGCCACAACGGAGTGAAGGGTTCCCTAACCCAGCAAGAGGTAAAAATTTCATTACAATTCTTGACAGAATTCTGTTTTCAACTCAAACCTGCTAGGATTAATGAAAATGTACCATCCCTGGGTAGAAATTTTAGCTAATGTCAAATCCCATTATTCCAAATGCCACTAATTCAAAGTCTCCTGGGTAAAGGGAGATTTCCAGGTCTCAGTTAATGACCTGCTAATTTCAAGTCATATTCCATTGAACAAAATCCAGTAAAACAAAAAGGCCAGTTCCTTTGTGTCAGTTATAAAGGGAACATTCTTCATGGATTCCACTCTTCTAAATTTTGACAGCGCCATTTAAGTTTATATATTGACAGATTAACAGTGACCTGAAGCGAAGGGTCTGTTTCCCAGCCTAGACCACAGCTTCCCAAACCTCTTATTCAAATGATGCTGGAAGCAGAGGAGGCTGCTCATGGTTGGCCTGGGCTGCCGTGGCGGTCAGCAACCACAGGCCACGGCGGTTCAGGCGCTCTACGACACCCAGTCTCGGGGCCTGGGCTGGGAGCTCGCCTCGCGTCTTCAGTCTGAGGAATCTGAGGTTCTGTTCTCCATCTATGAGGTCAGGGCAGCTGGGAAGTATTAACGGAACCCGCTGCACTGGGAGGGGCAGGAACCCTGGGGTCTTCTCTTCAAATCATCTCACGGCAGGCAGGTCAAAATGAAAAGCATCATATAAAAGAATATAGCCTTTGCGATGTCACTTCCTGATTTCTTTGAAAGACGCCCATGCTGAGAGCAGAAAAGGTGGGGTAAATAATAACAAATCTACTATCAAATTAATTGCCTTTGCATTTTTCTGGTAGAAATGTCTTTTCTCAGGTGCAGATTTCCATTAAGACTATTAAAACTGAGTTAGGAGGGGGGCAGGTGAAAATCTCCCATTTTCCCTTAACATGTCAGGCCTGTGCCTGGGGCAGCCCCCACCCCGGGCTCTGACCTCCACCTGCCTAAGCGCAGAGAGGAACCGCAGCGAGGCTCCCCTCTGATCCTCCACTTTCTGCAGCCCCCGGCTGCAGTGAAGGCTCGGTTACTGGGGCTTTGATAGATAACCTCTTCTGGCCGTCCCCGAAGTGGGAAGCCTGAACACTGTGACAGGTGTTAGATCCTAAGAGGCAGAGGAGGAGCTGTGGGGTCCCGGGGTCCCGGGTGGGATGCTGGCCCGAGGTACACACGGGGCCCGGTTGCCTGAGACCCCAGCCCCGCCCACGAAGCAGCTCTCAAAGAGGCAGAGGGGCTTTCTCCATAAGCCTGATCCAGCCAAATCCCACCACCGGTAAATTATTTACTGCTGTATAGTCCAACTCTGCTCTGAGGCTTTAGGTAGTGGAAATGGATCCCAAAACTTGTCTGCTGGGCATCAGGCCATGGAGGCCAGCCATGTGGAGCTGGCTGTGATGTGACGAGGTGAAGCAGGGAGGGGAGGGGGCTTCCAGGGACCCTTCCTGTGCCCGCCAGCCTGGCTTCGCTTTCTCCTTTTCTTTTATTGCCGTGCTGCGTGGCCTGTGGATCTTAGTTCCCCAACCAAGGATCAAACTCATGCCCTCACGTGGGAGGGACATGCAGAGGCCTAACCACCGGACCACCAGGGAAGTCCCAGCCGTGCTTCCTTTCCTGCCCTTCCTTTGGTGGAAGAGGGGGGCTTGCTCTGTGAAGCAAGGAAACGAAAAGGCTCTCCTCACCTCTTCTGTGACTCGCTCAGCTTTAGGCTTGGTCACTATTGATGTTCTGCCCGTGTGGCTGTTCCAGTGCTGCCGTGTTGCATGTTGTAATTTTATTTTGGGCTTTTTTGTTTTTAATCACGATGGTGGAGGCACAGGCTGTGACACCGCTCCAAAGCTCACCGTTCCACGGACAAACAAGCCCCACAGAGTGTACTGGGTATCCCAGCTTGAGGCTCGCTTGTTTTTGACCAGAACAGATCAGCAAACTGAGAAGGAAGCATGCTCGTTGTTCCGAAACTCCCTTCTAATTGGAACGCAGGGTGCTGATGGCTGAGGGCGGCACCAGGGGGACCGCGGGCCAGCACCTTCTGGGCGCCCACGTCCTGACTCACCTGGTGGAGGTGTTGTGGCTGGGATTCTGAACGTCATCCCGAGAGTGGCCATGGAGATGGGGCGTGGCTGCTGGGAAATCCAGCAACTAACTCTTAAGTCAGAGAAGGGAGTTCTGACAGCCTGCCTTTGGTATTCATGAGAGAGAAGTCCCATCTGGGAGGTAACGTGCCCGGTAAGTGCCACATGGAGCTCACATCTCCTCTCAGCAGGCTCCAGGCTGAGGTAGAAAGTGGGGCTGTCCGGGGAACAGAGCTGCTAAGTGTGGGCAATCCTGCACTTAGAGTTGACGCCAACTCTGCCGGCTGGACAGTTCTTCCAAAAGCCACTGCTTTCTGAAAACAGTTGTAGACCTCCTCCAGGAGCTTTGGTGGCATCCCTCTCTGCGCCATCATTTCCTTGCTGACCCGGGGCGATGGGCCTGGCCAGGCAGCTATAGATGTCCTTGGATTTTTCAAGAGCCTCATAACACTCCACAGTGTCCTCATGAGGGCTGAGCTGAGTCAAGAAGGCCCATCAAACTCATAAACATTTGGGGGAAATGTGTTTTTCCTACTCTGCAACTTTCAGTTGTTCAGTCTCCCCACATCCTGATTGTTTCCAGGCGTGGAGCCCTTCAGGGTGGGTGACATGTGGAAAGACCCAGGCTCTTGTCCCTTCTGGATGCACGACCTGGGCAAGTCAACTAACTTCATCCACATCTAGGGTTTGAAGACCAGACAAGATGACTCATGTGGAAGTGCTCTGACAACCTTGAATTGTTATTTAAATATATTTTTACTAACTAGGTCATTTATATTTACGTCATGTATGAAGTGTTATTTAAATATATTTTTACTAACTAGGTCATTTATAAAGGAAGAAACTGAGGAACTAGGTTTTTTATTTCACTAAGCGTGGCTATTATATATAAACAGCTCTAACTTCAGCTGGGCACTTACTGGCATGCAGCGGTTTTATACACCATTTCTGGGGATGTATTACATGGCGACAAATCCATTCTAGCCTCCCTTTTTTCTTCCTGCCATACATCAAGGACCAGACATTTTGAGATGACCCAGTGATCATGTGGGATACAGTTATTGAACTCTTTCAAGAAAGGAAGCTGGTTGGGTCAACCTTAGTCTGAGGAGCACAGAAATGGAAACACTGCTCATGGTGTGTTGCTGGGAGCGGAGCTCCTGGGGGCCCAGGGTCAGAGCACTGCTGGCAGGGGCAACCAGATTCACATCATTCCTGGAACTCCTAGGTTTGCGGAAATTAACTTTAGATTCTGAAAGACTCCATGAGCCTACTGCAATTTCCATAGACAGCCTAAATGATTCCCTTGCATGGAGGAGTGTGTACAAAACATGATGACTATAGCAAAGTTCAAAGGTTTGGGATTATTTATCCTGGTTAATAATAGGAGCCATGCTCCAAAGGGTGACGTCACAAAGGCAGAATCACAGCTCCCCACGTAAGTGATTTCTACCACCCCGCAGAGTCTCAGACAGTGGAAAACAGGGAGTGGGTGTGGGCATCTCTGGGTGGGAAGAGCCCAGATCAGCCAAGATGGAAACAGCCACATGCCAGCCAGCTCAGGTCTCCTCTGCTGAGTGCCTCCGTCCAAGATCCTGGACAGTGGGGAGGAAGCACTCCTGCCCATAGCAGAGGGCATGCAAGGTCACAATTCTTAGCAGAAAGAGGTCCCACGGTTGCCAGATAATGACCCAAGGCCTCCACAGTAACCTCACAGTCACTTCCTATGGTTACAGCAACCGGACTAAAGCTAAAGCCAAGACGCCCCAGCCACTGGTCAGATGGCTCTCTTTGCTGAAGAGGTCTGGTCTCTGGTCTCGATGGAACCAGACGGCCCTTCTCGTTCCCCTGCTACCATAACATAATGAAGGTGCTGCTGACCAAGCACGGACGCTGCATCTGGCACGCAACGGACCACCACTACTTCTAGTAACGGCAGTGTCATTTCTAGCACGAATTTACAGAATAGAAGCCCTGAGGTCACAAAGATAGGGACCTGGAACCCGAGCCTGGGGGTTGCTGACTCCTGAGGACCATGTCCCGCTCCTCCCCGCCCCCTACCTACACCAAAGCAGCCACGCCACCAGTGAGGGGTTCGCTCCTTAAGCAGCTGCTCCACCCCAGGTCCCCATTCCCACACGGTATCACCGGCCATGCCCCACATCCCTGCAGGTTCGTTAGGACTTAAACAATTTCTGGTAACTGCACCTGAACTTGAAACATCTCACTGCTTCCTGTCAGAGCCTCACTCAGCTGGCCGCTGTGAGAGGAGGCCTTGTGTACAGAACTGCAGCCTGGAGAGAGGGCAGGTCCTTTCAAGCTCATCGTTTCTGACCTTTGGTCTCCCTGCTTTGGGCCCCTTTGATCTCCCAGAGATGCAAACTCCTTCAGATGCTCAGCGGGCAGGCGGCCAAGCAACACAGTTTTAAATTCCTTTGCAAACAAATAAACAGAAGATACCCTTGAAAATCCTGCTCTGCAAAATTTCAGCTCTGAAGCTTCCTTTTTTTATAGATTTTTTTTTTTTTTTTCCCAGAGCAACTTGTTTTTCAAACGTTTGTAATATTTGGAAATACCCAGAGCAGTCTTCCCCTCTCCGTGTACCACTTGGCTGCTGGACAAATGGCAATTACTCGGAAAAATAAAAGGAAAGAGTGGGCTCCTCACTGAAGTTTACATGACATTTGCACATGGCTCAAGTGTTTCTCAAACAAAAGCAGGCGATTCGATTGCTGATTGCTCTATCTGAGGAGGAGAGGGGGTAAGGCTTCAGGAGGCTGGCCGGTTACTCCCTTGGGCAAGCAGGCAGCTGTGGGCTGACATTCTCCAGTTGACGCCCGGAGCGGGACCCTCCCGGGAGAATGACGCCTTAGGGATGCCACGAGGGAGCAGAGAGGAGGCGGCGGGAGAGGCGACTCCCACTAGCGCGCGGAAGGGCGGGGCCCAGGCCCCAGGATGGCCCTGAGCAGCCACACCAGGATCGGTGTGGGGACCAGGCTGCGGGCCTCTTCTCAGCCTCAGCTTTGTCTGCAGGAAAACGGAAGGGCCACACCACCCCTGGTTCCGGCCGGGGGGTGGGTACCTGGCCCCGCCAGGGCCGTGAGCAGACGCCTGAGCGCCCCTGCCGCCTCCCCCGCCCCTTACCGAGCAGACTGATGCCCAGCCGGGACAGGCCCTGCCGGAGCCCCTCGCCCAGGCTCTCTGGGAGCTGCCGCCGCCACTCTTCCTGCCGGTTGTAGTGCTCCTCGTCCAGCGACAGCCGGTCCATGTTCCGGGCCAGGCTCGTGGCCAGGTTGGTGATGGACGTGAGGGTACCTGAGGACACAGAGGCATGTGGGTTTGGGGTCCTGGTCACATGGATGCCGGCCCCAGGGGAGGGGTCCCCGGAGCGCTGCGGGCGAGCGGAGTCCACAACGGCCTTCTGGACTCGCCCGTGGAGAGTGAGGGCGGCTTCCCCCTGGGCAGGGTGAGGCCTCGGCCTTCGGAAAATGAGGTGAAGGTGAACACTTGCTGAGGAAAGGTGATACACTCAGTCCTAACAGAGGATAGGATTAGACCCTCCCTCACCAGAAAAATGCCTGCAGTCTCACACACAGCTATCATGCACTCATCTGACCGCCAGGGCTTGGCTTCAATAGTTAGTTTTGAAGTCCTCAGGGAGGCCCAGGTTTTTGAAGGTTGCAATTTGCCGGCTCTCATTTGAAAGGGTAAGGTTATGTTGCTGAATTTTAAACAGATTGTAAAGGAATGTTTCCACTTTAGAAGTAAGATCTATGCTTCCCCATTACTCTAGTCATAGTAAAGGAAGACACTCAACTTTATCATTTGACAGTCAGGAAATAATTATTATGCCACAGAGAATATGTGTAATTTTTATATTCAGGGTGTGAGCTGGAAAAAAAAAAGTGAAGACAATAAAGAGAGTAAGGCATGTGAAAGCCAGGATTCTATCTGGTTTTCCCAAGAAAGGCTATTTCTGCATCTTGCTCAAGACAGTCATAATCCCCTCCAGCAAGTCTGCATAGGTCTCAGTGAGCAAAACTGAAAGACATTAACGGACATATCCTGAAGCTAACGAATTAGTTCATCTGTTATTGGATGTCTAGGTTCAAGAAGAAATGGAAGATGTTTTTGCAGCTGCATCTTTACCAGTCATCTGAAAAGAAAAAAAAAAAAAAATCCATGTACACACACACACACACATACACACACAGACAAACCAAACAGATTTTGCTAAGAGGAAAGAACAAGTGTAAAAAAAAATTCAGTGAGTCACTACACTAAAATTACCACTGGAGTTCGATTTAGCAGGTGTTGGTTGTCTTATTTTAAAATAAAAACAACAGAACCACAAAGATTCAAGTGTCAGGAGTGAGAAATCTGCAGTGACTCACCCTTGGGTTCCTGCGGCTCAGCTCACAGGCCTCCCGGATGACCGGGGGCCCCGGGGGGAGTGGCCCTGTCCCTGTCCATGGAATTTGGTTTATTGCTCTTGCTGTTCTCTTGCCAGTCCCCCCTCTATGGATCATGGGTTCTCGTATTTCAAGCTCAAGTCTTGTTTGAAGCCTTCTAGAGACTTCTATAACCTGACCACTCATAAGAGAGTTGCAGTACTGTTGACTGTAAAAGGTCTTTTACCGGGTGGGGGGAGAAGGCCTTTGCCCTGTTTCCCCTGCCTCCCGCTGAGAAGAAACGGGGACTCAGATGGACCTTGTTAGTTCCTGAGTCACTGCCAACTTGACCAAAATATGGGCAAACAAACACGGATGAAAGGGAAGCACGCTGCTTCCCGAGGTGGGGGGTGGGGGTGGCCGACTGCAGTTTGGCTCCTGCGCCCGATGACGCGTCCTGGCCACAAGGTGGCGCTGTGTACGTGGCGAGCCGGGGGAAAGCTGGCCCGCTCACCTCCCCACCGGCTTCCACTGTCAAAATGTATCCTGCTCCTTAAGAAAGTTATGACAACTGTATCTACGTTAAAAAATATATGTATATGATGAGGCAACACAGTGTAGGATTTCTGATGTTTAGCAGAAGTCCTGAACACCTTTAATATTTCTGCATTTATCACATGGAATAACAGTCGAGCCAATCCTTGTTTTCCCAATGGGAGGTTTCAAATTCTGAAGTTTCTGAAACATTTTCACACAACTACAGGCAAGCAGTGATCTGTTTAAAACATAAGACATTATATATGGGCTTTGTTACAAATCCAACATCTCACTGCCAGCTAACAAGCCAAACAAAGCTAGAGGCAATGTTAATTCATGGAGAACGTTTAAGACGTTCTCTAAAAAGACAGGGAAGTAATGAAAATCAGGCCTCATTACCAGGAACCTGAAGAGCTACCTTTGGAAATGTGCTTCACAAACGATGTAGTCCCTCTGGAAACCCCGCTCACGAAGGCTCCCGGGCCTCGGGTCAGCCCCTCGTACGGAAGCCTGAAGAAGTCGGCGATGCCGTTCCCGATGCTTCGCACCAGACTCGCCGGGCTGCCAAGGATTTCCAGGGATCCAACCACCCAGCCTGCGAGGGAGACCAGAGAGAAGGGGTGACTGAAACCTTAAATGCAGCACTTTCAACATTTGGGAAAAGTGACCCATTTTCCCTGCAATTCATTTTTCACACTAGAATTGAGAATGTAATAAGCTCCTCTGGAGCAAAATATGGGAAATAACTCATTCACTGTGAATTCATAAATGGCAAACTTTCATACTTTATAAATCAAAGTGATCCTTTTGGCAGCCTCACAAATAGCTTTAATATGACTTCCCTGCCTCCCGTATTCCTGCTAAAAGGGACCCGTGTGCAGGGGGATGACGCTCCCGCCCCCTCCAAGTCAAGGCGGCCCCTGGGGCAGCAGGTGTCCGCAGGCTGGGGGTTCTCCTTAAAGCTCCTTGGTGCAGCGAGGGGCCGGGACGCGGAGGAGGCCAGATGCTAAATGGGGTGCTGCAAAGGGGACGCGCAGCTCTGACAGGGACGGAGGAGTTATTTTTAGTCTTTCCCAATCCCACCAAGCTGAGCGCTTCCCTTTGGAGTGGAGCTGGAGCCAGAGAAATGTCTCCCCTTCCAGCCCAGCTTCAGTTGTGTAAACTCTAGTGACAGGGACATACTGATTAGCTTAGCGAGAGGGGCGTGTTCCCTGAGGGTCCCAGGCGGGGAGCTTGGGATCTGGTTTCCTATTTGAGCTGGGGCTTGCCAGGAGCCGGCCTGCTTGGCGGCCTGACTGCCGAGCGTTCGCCCCGTGGGAACGTGGCTGAGTGTGGACCCTGGAGCGGCTCCCCGTCTTCGCTCCTGGGTGGGGGCTTGGGGCTCTCACTCAGAGGATGCAAGAGGCAGGCAAAGGCTGGGGGCTCAGGAGAGTATGAGTCCAAACACAGTGTCTTTGGGGAACATGCTGACCTCCCCAGCCCAGGGCTGAGAGGGCTTTAAGGGGAGGTTGTGGGGGGCAGGACCCAAGTGGGAGCCGATCCCATGTCCTCTGAGGCAGGTCCTGGGAGGCCAGGCCTGGGACAGAGACCACCCGCCCCCCCCAGTCAAGTCATCAACCCCAAAGGGTCCCCAAGCCCAGCCCTTTGGAGAGGAACATCCTTACATGTTGGGCCCCCTTCTCTCCTCTGGAACATTAGAAGACAACATCAGGGTTTAGGTGAAAAGAGGGAATTATTTCCAGAAGATGAGGATTATAAATGGAGGGGCCTCTGGGTGGCCAGGCATTCACCTCACTTACTTTGCCCAGCCACTCTGCAAGCCTTAGTACCTGCCTTCACGTAATTTCAGATTTAGCTAAGGACTAAGCCTCTCCCTGGCCGAAGGGACCGTGCCAGGCTCAGGGGACAGAGCCTCATGGGATGTCGTGTTGCCCTGTCACCAGTGTCTTGAGAGCGGGCGGGACGAGGAGGGGACTGTGGCTCAATTCTCCCCATCTCCCTGCTGCTTAGACACACGTGGGAGGGCTTCAAGGCCAGGCTTACCCAATTCCAAAGCCCACCCTCCCTCTTCCTGCAAGCCCGGGCCTAACTGAGTAGGCAGGCTACCATGGAAGGTTGTGGAATGTTCTCCCTCAGAGGGCCTTCTCCGGATGTAAAGAAACAACAGATTTCCTTTAGCCTGGAAGAGTTGGAAGGTTCACTTGGAGGCAACAGATTGGACTCGAAACAACTGCCCTTCTCTCCAAAGCTTCCATACAGAGATGAAGAAAGGAGAGTTAGCTACTGCCAAGCAGAGAGCACGCACTGTCCGATGGGCCTGGTCAGGCCGGCGCAGCGGGGCACAGGGCGCATGGCAGGCAGCCAGCCCCACCTTCCAGCCCACAGCCCGGCCACATGAAGGTGAGGCGGACAGTCCTGGGTCGGGCCACTGCAGATGGGGAGTCTAGGTATGGACCAGAGCTACTTCTCAAGGCCCCTGAGAAGGCCAGAAAAGGACCAAACCACCCAAAGGCATTCTGCCTTTAATTATTTCTCTCCAAAAGCAAACATATCGTTTTGCTTACTGGGTTTGGAGATTTTATTGAAAAAAGGTAACTGTCTGGCTGCCCATAGAGCCAAGTCTTGGAAATAGAGAGGGAGCCCGGGAAATTAGAGAGTCCACACAGTCTCCTTCAAATAGGGTCAGTGGTCACTCATTTCTAATCACTTTATTGTACTTCCCCAGAAATGAGGTCAGGGTACTTCAGCCATTTAATCAAGTCCCATGGGTGAACCCTGACCCAAGTGAGACAAGTGAGGCAACCTGCCCACTCCCAGGCCAGCCCTTCCTTTCCCAAGAAGGCCAGTACATTCTCTCTGAGACGCTTCTACCCAGGGGAAACCTCCTACCCTCTTCCCATTCCCACTGCTTTCCTCCAGATAATCTTCAGACTGTCTGTAAGGCCTTTAGTGACAGAACTCCCAACAGGCCTAAAAACTTGGCTCTCTAGTGTAGAATTTGTTTCAGCATATAATGAGACTGGGACAGCAGCTTGGAGAACTTTTAGGTAGATTACCAAAAAATCCAAACAGAATGTTCCTGTGAAAGCTCATGAAAAATGAAAGAGAGGTCACTTTTAGCACAGAGGCTGCAGGACATGGTTCCCTGGTGGTGGTCACAGCTGGAGTTTCCCTGCCAGCTCACTACTCTGACGGGTGCTCCCACACCTTCGCCCAAGGCGATGACCGGGTAGTCGGGAAGCTTACTCCTTCCTAAGCTCCAGACCAGAGCTCAGTAACCTACCTGCCTGCTTCTCATGGGAAAAACAAAAACTGCCTGAAAGAGTAAAGCTTTTCATATACCTATTAAATTTGAAATGGTAGCTGCTTGTTTTAAAATAATTTCTTAGCAAGAGGGAAGTCTTTTCTTCCTTGTGGTACAGGCTATGAGAACAAGTTTCAGGGCAGGGACCTCCTCTGATCTGGCCATGCAGAGTTCTGGGTAGCTAAGGATTTTGTTCCGGAGAAAATATAATCTTACCAGTATGGCAACAACATGGGTCGGCTGGTCACTGCTACAATGTTGTCTTATCTGGGAATGCACTCACCAAGGACAATGTTACCACGTTCTGTCCTGCGTTAGTTTTAGAAAGTAAGACCTCCCTGCGCTTTACCAGAAGGGACTGCGAGACCAGCTCCGGTTGGTTGGTGTTGGTCGCCTGGAGTTCATAGCAACGTGAGGAGCCCGATTATCAGACTGAAACCGGAGAGTTTCAGGCGTGAGAGTGAATTTAGGTCAGGAAGGTGAGCTCTGACGCCCATTACCATAGGGAATCCAGAGACAACCTGGTCTCCAAAACCACCTTCAGCTCACAGTACTCCCCACAGCACACTCTGTACACACAGCCAAACACCCCCCGCGGACTCTTCCCGCTCAGGTCTGTGGAGAGGCTGAGACACCTACAGCCTTCTCTTTGCCATCTGTCTAGACAGGCAAGGCTGCACTGGGTAGGTAGAAGGCTCTTTATGCATCTGACGAGCACACAAATCCTCTGAATTTCTCACCTAGAGCTATTCATGGGCCGTAATGAAGAAAGTTAACAGCCCAGAACTACATTTCTTTTAGGCCCAGGGGCTGAGAGGGCCTGGGCTGGTTTTCCTGGCTGCACTAGCTCCCTGATATAGAGCCTTGTGTCTTTAAGGAGCGGAAAAGGCACTTGCTAAATGGGAATCAAAATTCTGTTACATAACAGCAAATTTAACGGCTGCTACTGCTTAAGGGTTCATTAAGCGCCACTCTAAATTCAGGGTACTTCACACACTTCCATTGTTTTCTTGTCAGAAATCTTAAAACCCATTTTACGGGTGAGGAAACTGAGATGTGGGAGGTTCAGTAACTTGCCCCCGCCTCACAGCCCGCAGTGGCAGGGTCTGCATTCCAGTCACTGCTGTCCAACTGCCCCTCACCCTCCCATGCCGCTTCCCTGTGTCTTGGAGTCAGGACCACCCTGAAGCCTTTCTTTCTCGCTCAGGCTCCCTCTGCTGTGTCCTCACCTGCTCTGAAGAGGGCCCCTGCGGCGTAGTGCATGGCCAGGGCGTGGACGAGCTGCCTGGCCGTGGTGAAGATGGGGCCTCTTTCAAACACTGAGAAGGAGAGCGGAGTGTGGTCAGAGGCGATGTACAGCTTGAGGGACGCGTGGATGCTGACGAGGAGGTTCACGGGCTGTATCACCAGCTTCTGCAGCTTCACGGGATGCACCAAGGCCCGGGCGTGCTGCCTCACCTGCGCGGGCAGCACCTGTCTGCCACCTGCGAGAGCTGTGGGCTGAGTGCCCGGGCTGCTGCTGGGCAGGTAGGTCTCAAACAGAGTTTTGATGTAGTAGACAAACGTGTCTTCCACATATAACCGGGCAGGTTTCAATTCAAAACTGAACTCGTTCACATCAAACAGGACGTCCTTGCCTTCGGTTAACGTGAGGCAGAGTTTGATAAAGCAGTTTTTCTTGTATTCTTCCAAATCTTCGCTGGATACGAGGAGACTCTGCATCTTGGAGCACTGAGGAGATTCTGTTTTCTCCCCCTGGCAGACCAAGACAGCGAAGTGGAAATTGGACTTGTTGTACAGCTGGTTGTCCAGCTGCAGGTCCCCGCAGCAGACCTCCACGGAGTAGACGTGAAAGGGGGCGGCGGCCATCTCTTCCCCAGGGAGGTGACCAGCCACGGGGGCCATCTGGAGGAAAACGTGGTCCAGTGTGAGTCTCAGAAGCTCGGATGATGCTCTGTGGTGAGTGAGGTCATCAAACACCGCCAGGCTGAACTGAGTGATGAACATTTTAAATGTCACGATCTTCTCCAGAGTTCTGGAGGAGAAAGGGAAGAGAACATGAGCATTTCTCCTCCAATTTTCTTTTCTTTTCCTCCCTCCCTCCTTTCCTTAATGTCTTAGTAGATTTTCAATGACAGAGCCTTCTTAGAAACCTCCTGATGTCCCATCAGATTCTCATAAGAAACAAATTAAGAACTGAACTTCCAGTACATTGTGTCTGGACAGAGCCAGGCACACTCCAACAGCACTGGGAGATGTTCCCAAAGGGACCATTACAAGCTCTCGTCATGCTGCTCTATCCTGTTCCCCTCATCAACACCGGATTTTTATTCCCAAATCCTCTGAGTTCTTTGTGCACTAATTCTGTTGTGATCATCACGAGGCGAAAGGTCATGATAAAATAACCAAGGTGCCTTATATTGGGAAAAGTAAGAGCAAGCAAGAGAAAACTTCCCATGAACCTCCCGGCACGGCCCAGCAACCAGCATGGGCTGTGCGCGTGCTCTGCTCTCCCTGTCACGTTTAGAGCTGAGCAGACCGCGCTGCTCCACTAACCCCTCTGTCCTGAGCTAAGCCATCATGCTCTCACCCTCTTCAAAGTCACTGCTCTAGCAATTCACTCCCTCCTACACCATTTCTTCTTCCTTACCAGCAGCTTAAAAACATGCTATTATTTCTCTTATCTTAAAAAATCCCTCTCATTAACTAACTCCTCCTCTAGCTACCCTTTTCCTGATCCCCTTCACATAAACACCCCAAAGCACATACACCTTGTCTCCTGTTCCTCACTTTCCATTTTCTTTTAGCCTTGCTCCAGGCAGGCTCTGTCCCACCTCCTCTACCAGAGCAACTCCCATTAGGGACCCCAAGGGACTTCCTTGTTGCTAAATTGAACAATGAGCTTGAAGTCTGTGACTCACGCCCGTACTGTGGCATTCAAGTGGCCAACTCCCTCCTTCTGGAAATCCTTTCTTGGCCCGTCTGCTCTCAGCTCTTGTATGTCTCGTCACTCATCACCTATGGGACTCCCTCCTCTTAAAGGGCAGGTGCCCAAGCTTCAGCCCCAGGCCCTCTTCTCTCCCCATCTCCACTCACTCCCCTTGGAGGGCTTCATCTGGGCCCGCGGTTTGGCATCTATATGCTGATGACTTCTACAGTCACACATTCAGCCTAGAACTCCCTGTGAGCGCGGATCTTGCATTTCTAACTGCCCATCCACACAGGAGTCTCTTACAGGTCTCAGACGTCTCCAGGGTCATGTGTGTGGTCATACTCATGATCTTACCCCCAAACCCACACAACAGTTGTTCTCATCTTAGTTTATGATGATTACATCCGACCAGTTGCTCAGACCAAAACTTTGAGAGTTCTTGATGCCTCTATTTTCAACCCACATCCAATGCATCAGGGAAAATTCCATTGGTTTCTTCTTAAACTGCATCGTGAATCTAACCATTTCTTACCACTTTCCCTGTAGTGTAGCCTAAGCCTCTAGTGTGAATAACTGTAACAGTCACCTAACCAGTCTCCTTGCTTCCTCCTTTACTTCTCTATGCTGCTACTGCTGCTGAGTTGCTTCAGTCGTGTCCGACCCTGTGCAACCCCAAAGACGGCAGCCCACCAGATGCCCCTGTCCCTGGGATTCTCCAGGCAAGAACTCTGGAGTGGGTTGCCATTTCCTTCTCCAATGCATGAAAGTGAAAAGTGAAAGTGAAATCACTCAGTCGTGTCTGACTCTTAGGGACCCCATGGACTGCAGCCTACCAGGCTCCTCCGTCCATGGGATTTTCCAGGCAAGAGTGCTGGAGTGGGGTGCCATTACTTCTCTATAGTTTACTTCAAAAGCATAGGGAACTATATTCAATATTCTGTGACAAACCATAATGGAAAACAACGTGAAAAAGAATGTATGTGAAATATATATATATATATATATATATATATATATATAAACTATACTTCAATAAAATTAAAAGAAAAGGAGCCATGGTCTTCTAAAAATTTATGTCAAATCAGGTAACTTCTCCGTTCAAACAGATCCAATGACTTCCTCATTTCACTCAGAAGAAAACGAAGCCTTGTGCAACCTGTGCCCTCCTTCCAGCCATCCCCTGCCTGGCCCCGGGCCCTGGTTCCTCCTAGCTCACCCACTGCACTTGGCCCGCCCTGGCCTAGTCCCTGCTCCTCCAATATGCCCGTGCACTGCTTCCGACTTCTGAACTGGCTGTGCCCTTTGTCTGGAGAGTTCTCCCCAGATAATCATATTACTAACCCCCGCTGGGTGCTTTCAAGTCTTTGCTTAAATGTCAGCTTCTTGGTGAGGCTTACCTATACCAGTTTTTCAAAACTATCCTCTTTCTGTTCCTATAGCTGGGTAATTCCTGGTCCCAACCAGGCTTTGCTTTTATTGCTACAGAACTCCAATCTTCCACTAAACCATAAAATTTCCTTTTTTATTATGTTCATTCTGTCCTCCCATTGCACACCTATGAGAATCTGATCTCCTCGGGAACAGGGACTCGGGACTGTTAGGTCACAGGTAAGAATAGCACTGGCATCCAGTAAGCATTTGAGAAATACTTGCTGAACAAATGAATTAAGGAAATACCAGTAAATACTTAGGTCTTTCTTATTTCTGTCACTGAATGCATGGATTGTTGCTACTGCACAAGCAATGCCCTACTAATGCCCTATATAAAACATTCCTGAGCTGTGTGGGCTTGAAATCCTGGCTTATGCAATTCAAAATTTAGTCTTTGGTTTTATTACGCTATTAATTTGTTTTTACAAATTCTTCTGGTCAAAGGAAACCATCTACCCAACCTATTTGCAATATTATAAATTCAAATTAATCATACTATGGCAAGGTCCAAATTAATGAGTTCTTAACCATATATGAAAAGCAAGGAATTTAGGGAAAAAAAAGGGCTTAAACAAATGTATAAAAGTTGATGACAGTATTTTATATTTTAAATTAAAATTTAAATAAATTAACTTTGATTATAAAATATGTTCTTATATAAAATTAATAAATAGAAAACCTTATACTTATACTTATAACTGTACATCTATTAACAACTTTGATTCTTTTCTTTCCAGTGTTATTTCTAGGAATGTTTTCTGTATGTATGAGAATGTGTGTGCATGTATGTACGTAAGTGTGAATATGTGTGTGTGTACATAACTAGGATATATTTGTATATTCGAATTTATATTCCATTTGCTTTATTTTAGATTCATTACAAGTATTTTTCTATCCCACTAAAATCCTATAATGGTATATTCTGTGGATATACCATTTTTTGTACAACTGTGTATCATCTATTTCCCTGCTGACAGGATCTGTACTCTGAATATTTTGCCATTATAATTAGCAATGTGATAAAATCTCTCTGTATATCTTTGCCTACTTCTCTAATTATTGCTTTAACTCTTAAGCTCTTAAAACTCTTAAAAGCAGAATTTCCAAGCCAAAGGGATTTTAAAGCTCTTAATACATATTACTAAAGTGCTTTCTAGAAAATAGTAACAATTTACGTTTTTAGTAGGACTGTATATGACGGAAATGTGTGTTTTCGTCACTCAGTCATGTCTGACTCTTTGCAACCCCATGGACTGTAGCCCACCAGGCTCCTCTGTCCATGAAATTCTCCAGGCAAGAAGATTGGAGTGGGTTGCCATTCCCTTCTCCAGGTATATGATGGAACATCACTGTTAATTCAATATGTAATGTCTCATTTAAAGTTTGCATTTCTTTGGTTATTTGTGTTTCCACTTCCCAGAATTTTCCGGTTGTGTTTTTTACCCTAATTTAATTTTTGGAAGGAGGGACTATCTTCATATTATTCCTACTGAGTTATATGAATTCTTTTAAGTTAAGGATATTAACTCTGGTTCATATTTACAAAACCTGATGGCAACATTCAGGTCAAAGCGGGGGAAATGTGGCCCTAAGAGGTGACTTTACTTTTGCTGTAGCTCTAATTGATAAGTCTAATTACTGATTACTAGGTGGTCATGTGGATAGAGAGGCATTAATCTGTATTTCATGCTAACGATAATGTATAATTCTAAGATGCATGTCTCAGTCTATAAATCAGTTTGTTAAGCTTGCCAGAGAAGAATTGGAAAGCGTATCCATGGAAGATGATATATTGCTTCTTCTTATGGGTGTAACTAAATGCTAATAACCATATCCTTATGGATTACAGAATAATTAATCAAAAGCTTTATACACACACATATATATATGGATAACAAAAAATGGTGAATAGTAGATTTACAACTGTTTAATGTGACACTTACCCTGCTGCTACTTGGATACTAGTTAAGCCTACCTGTTGGTATTAGTTACGACAGGCCCAGCTTTTCCTTCTGGGGCCACGTTGATGAAGACTGTGCCACAGTGATGGATGGTGTCCACGTACACATAGCCAAAGCCAGTCAGAAACACAACCTGTGAAAAGAACATTCAAAATCAGGTTGGGAAGCAATACAAAACACTGCTGAAAAGGCTTCAAATGTCTTCAGTTCTGACTCAATACTGCAAACACTTGCTGGTTATATTTCTTTATATCCATGTATATAGGCTATTCAGGTGACTTGAAAAAAAATCAAATCCAGATTTTCAATATCCAGCTGTAAGGTTCATAGGAAAAAAATGATGGATGACAGGGCATGAGTGTCTTCATTCTCTGCTTCTCTGGAATTGGCAAATAACTCTGCATGGGCTGGAGACTAGCCATAGACCAGCTTTATGTGCGCATGTGAATCTCTGTGGGGGAAAAAAATCCCTGAATTGAAATGAGATGTGCAAAAACCTTTCAGGCTTTTGAGTTTTGACTAAGCGATCATAATGATGTCCTTCTCTGCTGGGGACACAAAAACATACCTGAAAACCCACCACCAAGACACACTATAATCTCCTCAAGGTCCCTCGCATAAGTTGGAACAAGAATGTCAGGTAACTTCATTTGCTTGGAGTAAAAATTGATTTTTCTTCCATGAGGAGGTGGACTTAGACCTAAAAAAAAGTTCTATCTCAGAAGCCAGGTGCCAGGCTAGCAGAACAGATGTCCTTTCAGCATTAAATACTGATGTTGCTTAAATGGATAAATATTTGAAAACAGAACTATTTGAAAAATAACTCCAAGAACATCGTGTTCACAGCCAGCATTACCTGAGGGTAAGGGCAAGAACCTCCTCATGTTTGGGAACATTGATGCTGACGATGTGTATTATCAATTCAGTCCATGCCTGGGCCCTTTTTATTATTAGAACAGCAAATAAAAAGAAGACTGAAAATTCCTGGATGAAGGAACAAAGCTAGGTGTCTGCTTGGCATGGGATGAATGTGTTCTAATTTTGACCAAATGAAGAGGTACCTGAAAGAATGTACACAGAACCACAAGAGTCTCTGATTCTCACCCTTGGATGTGACTTCAAGGTCACTGGGCTTCTTTCTTATACAATGGCTCCTCCTGCAGAAATCCTGATCGTCTTCAATATCCAGGGCATCTGGAGGTCATCTCTGCCTCCACCTGTTTTCATCTCCTGCTCCGCTGACTCCTGCAATAGCCTTCTTTCTTATTCTACGGCTACTGCTCTAGCTCAGACCCTTGTCTGCTCCTCAGCACCATCTGTGCAGAGAAAGCACTGTTTCTCTATGCAAATCCTTTCCAAATCCTGTATATCTTTGCACATACAGGGTGTTGTTACTCAGTCACAAGGTTGAATCCGACACTCTTTGTGACCCCATGGACTGTAGCAAGCCAGGTTCCTCTGTTCTCCACTATCTCCTGGAGTTTACTCAAATTCATGTCCATTGAGTCGGTGATTCTATCTCACCATCTCCTCCTCTGCAGCCCTCTTCTCCTCTTGCCTTCAATCTTTCCCAGCATTAGGGTCTTTTCCAGTGAGTCAATTTTTGCATCAGATGACCAAAGTATTGGAGCTTCAGCTTCAGCATCAGTCCTTCCAATGAATATTCAGGGTTGATTTCCTTTAGGATTGACTTTTTCAATCTCCTTGCAGTCCAAGGGACTCTCAAGAGTCTTCTCCAGCACCACAGTTTGAAAGCATCAATTGTGTGGCTCTCAGCCTTCTTTATGGGCCAACTCTCACATCCATACATGACTACTAGAAAAACTATAGCTTTGAAAAGCTATCCTGGAAAAACTATTGTCAGCAAAGTGATGTCTCTACTTTTTAATACACTGTCTATGTTTGTCATAGCTCCTTCCAAGGAGCAAGTGTCTTAATTTCATGGTTGCAGTTGTTCACTATCCGCAGTGATTTTGGAGACCAAGAAAATAAAATCTGTCACTGCTTCCACATTTCCTCTTTCTATTTGGCATGAAGTAATGGGACCACCTGCAATGTGGGAGACCCAGGTTTGATCCCTGGGTTGGGAAGATCCCCCAGAGAAGAGAATGGCTACCCACTCCAGTATTCTTGCCTGGAGAATTCCATGGACAGAGGAGGCTGGCGAGCTACAGTCCAAAGAGTCAGATAGACTGAGCAACTAACACTTTCACTTTTCACAGTGGGACTGGATGCCATGATCTTAGTTTTTAATGTTGAGTTTCAAACCAGCTCTTTTACCCTCCTCTTTCACCTTCATCAGGGACACCCTATTCAAGGAAGATATTCTCTGTTTTTTCTGTTCTTTTCCTCAGATTGATACCTATAGCTACATTCCAAAAGCACATTAACTATACTTCTGTTTCATCACTAATCTTATTGTTTGTATTACTGTCACCGGTTTTTATCATAGACTCAATCACTAGATTGTCAACTTTTTGAGGGCAGGAGTGGAGTCAGTTTGTATTCTCTATGGACATGTTTCCCAAATCGATCATTTTGCAAAAACATCTGTTTCAAAAGACCGTATCCTGAATTTGCCCTTTCTGTTCCAAGATAAGAACTGAACTTGCCTATGATAAAATGTGGAAGGCAGCCAACCTAAAAAATGGCTCAGCTCACGAATCTAAAACAAAACAGATATTCTTTGAGAGCCAGTCACATTTATAAAAGCTATTATTTTATATGATATGCAGAGTAAGTCAACTGCTTTGTTACTAGGTTTACAGACATGGGATTATTCATTTGACACAAGCCTTTTAAAGGTCTTAACACTCCCATCTCCATTCCTTCCTCTCAAGGACTGTCCTAACTTCAGAGGATACCTTAGGGTTTTAGCAGAGAGTGTTAAAAACCAGAACTACCACCACTCAAAGTAGGGAAGGAGGGGACCAGAAGAGGAAAATACTTAATTGTTCAGCTCATTCTCAAAGCAGTCTGCAGGCCTTATGAAATGAGGATTCATTTACTTCCTAAGATAGTAAAGATAAAGAAGCTGAGGATTTCCATTAACTTCCCAGGAGACTCTGAAAGCAAGCAAATTAACCTAAACCTTTAAGGTATTTCTGCTGGCCAAAACCTTGGACTTGGGAGAGAAATTCTGCTGGGTGTCCCTCTTAGTCATCAGTAGAATGGAAGGAATGCAGACTTTAATTCTTGGAGCCTACTCTTGCCTCCTTTCACATGGAGAGAAACCACTCGCAACATCAGGTATCTGGTACAAAGTGAGTTCTAGGGACTAGAGAGTTAGGAACTTCAGTGCCAGAATTAAGCGCCTACACCCTAGAAATTAAAACAAATCCTTGTCTTGGTCTGGTGGTTTGATCATTTAATCATTAATTAAATCAATGATCAGATATTTAAGGTGAACCCACAAAGAGCTCCTCACTGCAGCAGGCATTGAGAAGATAAAATCACACCCTCGAGTTGCTACCAGTTTGGTTGGTGAAAAAGCCAAGTACACAGATAATGAGATAAGAGCTAAAAGTTCCAGGACAGCAGTGTATATTTTTCCATCTTAGAGCATTATCCACCATGGTCTCTGTAAGTTCATGAGGGCAACACTTTGTATACATTTTCTTCAGTATTTACAACCAGTACTCAGTAAAGATCTGAATGGGCATCAGCTCAAGGTGGCTCTCGTGGTAGAGACTTCTAGTGTTCACTCACACCCAGCCGCAGTTGGGTGCAGAGCAGGCTTATTCCCGTTAGCCCCTTACAGTGAGACCAGCCTATGAGACCAGCTTTGGCCAACAAGCTAAAGGCAGCACTGACAGGTGTTAGTTTCGAGCCAAAGGTAAAAGGGCCAGCCTTTTCCCTGCGCTGCAGAGACTGAACAAAAGCTTTATGTTCCACATCAGTGTGGCCCATATCCAATTGGATGCTTGTCTTTTGGTAAACTTTATTTTGTATTGGAGCACAGCCTATTAACAAGGTTGTGACAGTTTCAGGTGGACAGCAAAGGGGCTCGGCCATACATATACATGTATCCAATCTCCCTCAAACTCCCCTCCCACTCAGGCTGCCACACGTCATTGAGCAGAATTATATACAGTAGGTCTTTGTTGGTTATCCATTTTAAATATAACAGTATGTACATGCCTGTTCTTTTAAATACAGTTTTACTGGAACTTATTTACATATTGACTCCATCTAACAACAGAGTTGAAAACTTGTTGACAGAGACTATATGCTTTGAAAGCCTAAAATATTTACTATTTAGACCTCAAAGAAAAAGTCTGTTGATTCCTGTTCCAGGTGGTGGTTATGGTAGATTATTCTCCATTGGAGAATTGCACATCCCAGGGTCTATGACTTTGTTTAATCCCTTCCTATACTGATATGAAGCTTGGCTTTGTGACCTTCTTCAGATAATGGGATGTCCGCAAGGATGAGGCAAGAAGCGTGAAAAAAAGCTTGCTTTGGGGTATTTTCCCCCTTGGCAACCGTGTGAGGAAGCCTGGCTTAGCCTTCCTATGGAGGAAAGACCACGTGGTAAGAGAGTTACCCAGGCTCCTTAGATAAACTCCTCCCCTGCCAACCCTCCACCCAAATGCAGCTACATGGGCTCATCCTGCAAAAACACCACCCAACCAAACCCTCCAGATCACTACTGTTTCAAGCCTTCAGGCTTTGGGCTGGTTGTTACAATGGGGCAGACAGAAGATAATGAAGCCTCTGTCAACCTGGGTCCCTGACTGACCATGAGGACAAATCCCTTGATGACAAACATTGGGATACAGCAAGAGCAAAAAGTCAATGCTAGGACTGTGATAGACAGCATAATGTAACCTAAACTAATGGAGAGAGATATCAGTGATTCAAGTAGGGTTCCAGCAAAAACCTAAAACAGGAGTCTGCTTAATGCTGTGTACGTGTTCAGTCACTTTAGTCGTGTCTGACTCTTTGCGATTCTAGGGACTGTAGCCTGCCAGGCTCCTCTCTCCATGGAATTCTCCAGGCAAGAATATTGGAGTGGTTGCCATCCCCTCTTCCAGGAGATCTTCTCAATCCAGGGGTTGAACCTGAGCCGCCTGAGTCTCCTGCATTGCAGGTTGATTCTTTACCACTGAGCCACCAGGGAATTCTGGCTTAACGGTAGCAGTAGAAATTGATATTGAAAGCTACAAAAATGGGAATTTATGTTGTGAGTGGCAAGACACTGAGTTGTCTAAGATTACTTGGGAGGCAGATTATAAAACCTAATAGATTTGTAGCTCTAGAAGATGAGGTTTGAAAACAAAACATCAGCAGTGTGTGTTGGCTGCTGCTGACTGCACCTGGCAATGCACTGTGAAGACGAGATGAGCTCAGGAAAGAACTGGCTGGTTTGCAAAGATAAATTAAAGAGAATAAAGACATTCCAGAAATTCAGAGCTTCGCAAAGGCAGTAATGCTTTTAAACCCCAAATAGTAAGAGATAAAATTTAATCTTTGAACATGAAGGCAGATTAATACTTAGACTTAGGGCTACGCATAGGCATCAGAACACACTGTTGAAATTTTTAATTGTTAAAGTTACTCAGAAAAAAATTTAGAACGACTGTTTACCATTGCCACAGAAGCTCCCTTAAATCCAGAGGGAGGTAAGGAAGCAGAATAGTACAGAAATATGTCATTAAAAGGACCAATGATGTGATTATTAGCACATGGGATTCTCTGGAATCAAACAGATCAGAAGTCCACTGAGTTTCTGAGAAATTACTACTGCCTAGAGGAACTAAAAAGCCTCTTGATGAAAGTGAAAGAGGAGAGTGAAAAAGTTGGCTTAAAGCTCAACATTCAGAAAATGAAGATCATGGCATCTGGTCCTATCACTTCATGGGAAATAGATGGGGAAACAGTGGAAACAGTGTCAGACTTTATGTTTTTGGGCTCCAAAATCACCGCAGATGGTGACTGCAGCCATGAAATTAAAAGACGCTTACTCCTTGGAAGGAAAGTTATGACCGACCTAGACAGCATATTCAAAAGCAGAGACATTACTTTGCCAACAAAGGTCCATCTAGTCAAGGCTATGGTTTTTCCAGTGGTCATGTATGGATGTGAGAGTTGGACTGTGAAGAAGGCTGAGCGCCAAAGAATTGATGCTTTTGAACTGTGGTGTTGGAGAAGACTCTTGAGAGTCCCTTGGACTGCAAGGAGATCCAACCAGTCCATTCTGAAGGAGATCAGCCCTGGGATTTCTTTGGAAGGAATGATGCTAAAGCTGAAACTCCACTACTTTGGCCACCTCATGCGAAGAGTTGACTCATTGGAAAAGACTCTGATGCTGGGAGGGATTGGGGGCAGGAGGAGAAGGGGATGACAGAGGATGAGATGGCTGGATGGCATCACTGACTTGATGGACGTGAGTCTGAGTGAACTCCGGAAGTTGGTGATGGACAGGGAGGCCTGGCGTGCTGCAATTCATGGGGTCACAAAGAGCCGGATACGACTGAGCGACTGAACTGAACTGAATAAACTCACGAACCTAGACTAAAAGAGCCTGTGATTGATTATTCGAGATTCGATACAATTTCAGATGGAGCCAAGGAGGGTCTCTGAGCATGGACCCAGGGACGAGAAGGATGATGGTTAAAGAGCTCTTCCATTAGCAGAGACACAACTTAGAGATTATTCCTTGCTTCCAAGGTTAAAACCCCCAAAATATGTGCTTAAAACAATTTTGGAACTGTTATGGGTGAGAGCATGTGCACGTGTCTCATTCTTCCTCTTTCCAATCTGGAGGAGTTCTTACTATTTTCTGTCCTACAGTTTGGCAGGGTGAGGGGAGCCAGTGAGCTTATAGGTCTCCAGATGAAAAGGAGCTATATACACACTAAGAAAGCATCACTAAGAAATACTGGATTTCCACTGGGGTGTGGAGACTGGTTAGCAACCTGGGGAGGAGAGTTCTTCTGGGCAGAGGTTGGAGGTGGGGTTCAGTTCAGTTCAGTTGCTCAGTCGTGTTCGACTCTTTGCAACCCCATGGACTACAGCACGCCAGGCCTCCCTTTCCATCACCAACTCCCGGAGTTTACCCAAACTCATGTCCATTGAGTCGGTGAGCCATCCAACCATCTTATCCTCTGTCGGCCTTTTTCAGTGAGTCAGGTCTTCACATGAGGTGGCCAGAGTATTGGAGTTTCAGCTTCAGCATCAGTCCTTCCAATGAATATTCAGGACTGATTTCCTTTAGGATAGAGGTGGGGTAGCGGTGGAGAATGAATTAAGTGATTGATGGCAAAGGGGATTTTAAAAATTTAGTTATCATTGCAGAAGAAGCTAGTGAGTCCTGTTCAGTGCTATCATTTAGTTATTTTTTACTTTCTTCACCTCACATTGGTAGTGTGGGGGTGTGTGTAGAAGGCTATAGGCAACAAATAGTGAATTGCGGCTTTAACCACAAAACATTTGGGGAATGGTCTGTGTTCTGTCACTCTTGTCTCTGTTAGCGCACCTAGATCAGTATGACTTTCTCTTACATGGTGTGGGTATAAGAAAACCACTGAGGCCTAGGTCTGCTGCCCACCTAGTATATTATCTTTTCCTACAATTACAAATAAGGAACAATGTAATATAAGCTGTGCTTTTTATATATTCAGTTACTTTTATAAATATTGAATTTATTTACTATATTTACTGCTACTAGAGATCAGTGGAGAAATAACTCCAGAAAGGATGAAGAGACAGAGCCAAAGCAAAAACAACACCCAGTGATGGATGTGACTGGTGACGGAAGCAAGGTCTGATGCTATAAAGAGCAATATCGCATAGGAACCTGGATCCATGAATCAAGGCAAATTGGAAGTGGTCAAACAGGAGATGGCAAGAGTGAACGTCAACATTTTAGGAATCAGTGAACTAAAATTTAGGACTGGAATGGGTGGATTTAACTCAGATGACCATTGTATCTATATCTGACTATATTTATATCCAACAAACATTTACAATTTTTACTTTACTGAGTAATTAGGTTACAAGGTGACACCTGGGAAATCACTGAAGGCGTTCTTGGAAGTCTGTCTCCTGCTCTTCTCTCCCACTCTCTCTCTCTTCTTCTCCTGACAGGCTATGTGCGATAAACCCGGGATAGTCAAGGGGGAGTTACACGGCATCCCAGCACTTCAGTTCAGTTAAATAACAGGCACTCCTGTTATTAAAAGTCCTTAAGTACCTCCTCCTCTGATTTGTCCTAATTCCCTCTGTCGCTGGGCTCCAGTCCCCATCATGGTACACTTGCTGGACTTCATCCCTCTTCAATCCTTTCTTTCACCTGATTCATTTTGCCCCACCTCACATGTTCACTTCTCTTTGGATGGTCAACTTGGTGTCAGTTTGATTGATCACTGGGTACCCAGATGAAAACATTATTTCTGGATGTGTCAGTGAGGGTGTTTCCAGGTGAGATTAGCACTTGACTCAGTGGCTCTGCAGACTGCCTTCCCGAGTGTGGGTGGGCATCATCCAGTCCACTGAGGGTCTGAACAGAACAAATGGTGGAGGAAGAAGGAACTTGCCCCCCTTTGCTAGAGCTGGGACATTTCATTGCATCTTTTCCTGCCCTTGGACTGGAATATACACCATGGTTCTCCTGGGTCTCTGGCTCGTCTATGGCAGATTGGGGGATGTCTTAGCATGAACTGATCTGAAAATGTGATAAATCAGGCATTGTGTTTGTTCTGCTGATCTTTGGCAAAAATTCGTAAGACATTTCACCCTCTATTTTGGGAAGAAATAAATATAAATTTTACTAATTTTATGAAATTAAACTTAAACTAAAATTAATAAAAGGCTTCCTTGTAGCTCAGTTGGTAAAGACTCTGCCTGCAATGCAAGAGATCCAGGTTCGATTCCTGGGTTGGGAAGATCCACTGGAGAAGGAAATGGCAACCCACTCCCATTTTCTTGCCTGGAGAATTCCATGGACAGAGGAGCCTGGCAGGCTACAGTCCATGGGGTCGCAAGAGTTGGACACGGCTTAGCAACTAAACCACCACCACCCAGATCAAATAGTTTGTAAAAGAGTATCATAAGAAGGAAAACCCTGGAATAGAAGAATTCAAGACTTGAAAGGGAAGAAGAGATTTCCACACATGCTATGGGATTGAACACTAACCTGCGGAAGGAATAAGGAGTGAGATGTGGTCTATCTGGTTGCAGGGAGTGATTTGTCTTTAGCAGCCAAGTGGCCTGGAGAGACTTTTCTGGCTGGACTCTATTTTACTCACCACTGTGGTGGCAGTTGTAGAGGCAGGTTTGAGGGTAGGAAGCTTGACAACAGAGAGACTCTTTAAGGGGCTGTTGCTAAAATCTGACAGAGGGATGATGAATAAAAGACTTGAAACAGACCCTGGTCACAAAAAGAAGGGGAAGATACAGAGATCCTTCTTAGGAATTTCTGCCAGAACCTGTGGGGGAAGTGAGGGACAGGAAAGTACTGGGGTGCTGCAGGAAAAGATGGGCTTGGAAGTCAGACAGTCCTGGGATGGAATCCCAGGCCCACATGCTCTGTGCAAGTTAACCTCTCTGAGTTTCGCGTACCATCTACCTGTGCAGACTAATGACAGTATTTGTGTAGAATGCTTGACAGGAAGCAGGCATTCAATACGAGTTCATATCAATGTTACTGAAGGTTTTAACACTGAAAAAATGGGGGTGATATTAATTAAAGCAGAGACTCCAGGAGAAGCTGGTTTGAGGGAACAGAAAATGAGTGCTCTGGTTTCAGATGATGACGGCGGTTTGATGTGTCTGTAGGTCTTTCGGGCAGAGATATCTGGTGGGTAGCTAGAAACACAGAGTTGGAGCTTGGAAGGGATGACATGGCCAGAGATAAGATATTTGGGAGTGACTGGATGATGGGAGCTAAAGCTTGGAGACAAATTAGCTCTCTGAGAGAGGAAAAGAAGGGGGAAGAATTTCCAAGATAATCAAGGCAGGAAAGACTGGAGGAGGAGAAGAAGGAAATAACAGATATTCTGGGTGTAAGTCTAGTCCAAAAAGGTCTGTCTAGTCAAAGCTATGGTTTTTCTAGTAGTCATGTGTGGATGTGAGAGTTGGACTATAAAGAAAACTGAGTGCTGAAGAATTGATGCTTTTGAACTGTGGTGTTGGAGAAGACTCTTGAGAGTCCCTTGTACCGCAAGGAGATCCAACCAGTCAATACTACAGGAAATCAGTCCTGAATATTCATTGGAAGGACTGATGCTGAAGCTGAAGCTCCAATACTTTGGCCACCTGATGCGAAGAACCGACTCATTGGAAAAGACCCTGATGCTAGGAAAGATTGAAGGGGAGAGGAGAAAGGGACTATAGAGAATAAGATGGTTGGATGGCATCACCAATGTGATGGACATGAGTTTGAGTAAGCTCCAGGAGTCGGTGATGGACAGGGAGGCCTGGCGTGCTGCAGTCCATGAGGTCGCAGAGTTGGACACGACTGAGCAACTGACCTGACTGACTGACGTCTTCCTTCTGTATGTTATTGTTATTGTTCAGTTGCTAAGTTGTGTCCAGCTCTTTGTGACCCCATGGGCTGCCAGCATACCAGGCCTCCCCGTCCCTCACTATCTCCCGGAGTTTGCCCAAGTTCATGTCCACTGAGTCAGTAATGCTACCCAACCATCTCATCCTCTGTTGCCCTCCTCTCTTTTTGCTTTCAATCTTTCTCAGCATCAGGGTCTTTTCCAGTGGGTCGGCACTTTGCACCAGGTGGTCAAAGTATTGGAGCTTCAGCTTCAGCATCAGTCCTTCCAATGAGTATTCAGGGTTGATTTCCTTTAAGATTGACTGGTTTGATTTCTTTCTCTATTACTAAAAAATACTTTAGAGATATCCCTTCTACCAAGTATCTTTGGAAGAAATGGTGACTCAACTAGAACAACTATAAACACACAGAAGACTCCTGACCAGGATACTTGGCAGATGTCAGAAGTGGATGCCAATCTGCTGATCTCTCTTCTGGCCCTGATAATGCAGGGGGGATGGGGAAGGTGACGGAAGTAAGGAAGAAGCCAAAACATCTGCCCCACACATTTTATAAGTCAGATAGTCCCTTGCATTGACAACTACTTCTCTATGTAAAAAGTTGGGGCTGGAGGCTAATGAAGTCTCTGAAGATGATCACATGCTCTTTGAGCATTAGTGCTCAGCGTTACCCCATCTGATCGGCACCAAATGGGCTGATCACACATTTAAGTCCTGGCTCATCGGGGCATTTACCAAAGTGTTTCATGATATTCTTGTAAGCAAGATAAGAAATACTTATACAGTACAGTTTAAAAGTGCTTTTATAGATGCATTTTATTATTGAAGAAATATGGTCGAGATGACAGTACAGTCTGGAGTGTTACTGGCTGACTGAACTCACGCATTAGGGAAGTGTCTCGTGATTCACCACAGCACGTAGACCTTGGACTTGTCCCGTTCAACATATTAATGACTTGGATGAACACATAGAATGCAGGTTCACCACATCTATGGATGACCTAAAGCTACTAGGGATACTTAATAGGGTGGATGACAGCATCACAATTTTTTAAAAGTGATTTCAACAAGTGGACTAGGCCAATAGCAACAAGATTTAATTTATTGGGGATAAATGTAAAGTCCTGTCACTGGGTTCAAAAAGTCAACTGTACAGCAAGTCATATGATAAAGACCTGGAGGATGTGGTTGACCACAAGTTCAATAATAACAAACAGTCTGAACTCATTAATAAAAAGCTAACTCAATCTTCTACTTTATTAATGGAAGCACAGGGAGGTAATAGCTGGTTAGACCACATTTGGAATAGTATGTGTAATTCTGGCTGCCAGATTTTTAAAAAGGAACATAACATACTAGTGTGTTCAGACCAGGGTAACTGTGGTGATGGGTCTGGAAATCACATTTACTGAAGGAATGATTCAAGGAACCAGAAATATTTGGCCTGGATAAGGGAACAGTTAGAAAAGATGCTGAAGCTGCCTTCAAATAATTGCAGTGTTGCTGTATTAAAGGGGAAGTAAATACTCTGTGATGCCTCAGGGGGTTAAACAAGGGTGGGTGAATGGATGCTACAGAGACACAGAGTATAGCTTGATACAAGCCAAGACTTTCTCATAATCACTGCTGGAATAAGCCATGACTGTGAAATCAACTCTGAATATTCAATGGAACAACTGATGCTGAAGCTGAAGCTCTAATACTTTGGTTACCTGATGCAAAGAGCTGAGTCTTTGGGAAAAGACCCAGATGCTGGGAAAGATTGAAGGCAGGAGAAGAGGACAAGATGAGATTGTTGGAGGATGAAGTGGTTGGATGGCACCATCGACTCAGTGGACATGAATTTGAGCAAACTCCAAGAGATGGTGAAGGACAGAGAAGCCGGGTGTGCTGCAGTCCACGGGGTCACAAAGAGTCGGACATGACTGAGCGACTGACCAACAATGACACGGGTAGTTTTCTAGGGTGGGATGCCACAGAAGGGACTCTTGCTCTAGGTTAAAGCGGGAATTAGAAAACCTCTTCTCGCCTGTGCTTTTACTGACTTTCAGGTGGCAATGTTTGTAGCCAGGGCTGGACTCCAAAGGACAGATAGTGACCCTAGTTTGGTAGAGCAAAAATTACTAGCCACATGTGAGCAGACCCAGGTTCCAGCCTGATGCTTAATTATAAACCACCTAGTAGATTACTCTTTAAGCCTGAATCCTCTCATCAGTAACATAAACATCAAAATTACTGCCCCGACTACCTTAGAGCTTTTGCAGTGATCAAAGGCTCTATCTTAGGATTTACTACACTTGACTGCATTAATTTAGTTACCCAGGTGCCTTGAACGTGGGAATTAAACACATTCAGAGAACAGGGTTTGGCCCTAGATAGGTCCTCAGTAAGAGTTTGCTGGATAAATGGATGGAAGACTAAAGACTGGAGGGGAAAGCACTTTGTAAAGGTCCAGAGTTTATCGGAGAAGAAAACGGTGATAATGCTGGCCCTACTAAACACTTCTGTTAAGACTCAAAGATCATGAGAATTTACTGGATCTTTGTAGAATTTACCTGCAAAGGGATAATTTTAACCAGCCTTTTGGGGTTTAAACTGCTGTTCTTTGGCTCAGAAATTGCTTTTCATAGACAATTCAATCACTTCCTGTGGTTCTTAAAAACCCAAGTCCTTGTTGGAGCTACAGGATCCTGCCAGATTGGGCCTTGAACCGCCTCACTAGCCTCCTCCCTGGCCCCCCTTCCCTCCTCTGGCCACAATGGCATTTAGATCGCTGGAAGCGATCCTTCTGAGCTCCCTCTCTGAGCACCAAAACTTTGAACCTGCTCGGTCTGCTAAGCAAGATTTCCATTCTCTTGTCTACTTATTGCCTGTTCCACTTTAAGGCTAAGATGTCAGGGCTCATACGCAGGGACACAGCCTCTCAAACTATTAATTGTCCACTGTATCATAGCACACCTGTACCCACCTCTCCTTCAAAACTGATCAGAGTTCGTAACAGCACAACCACCTGGGACTGCTTATCATCTACCTCCTCCACAGGGAATCTCCTTGAGGGAAAGGGCCATGTTCCGTTTTTGTTCACTGTATTTTATGTAATCCCAGCTCCAGGTTATAATACAATGAGTGTCACATATTAGAAACTCAGTATTTGATTGAACGATGGAAGCCTACTTCACTGTGTTTATATTAGTTAAAGGGTAAATACTGTGTTTTCTGTATACCTTATCTGTCTTGAATTTTTCAAAAGAATGTTGCCTAGCTTTGACAGAAATAAGGTTTTGGACTGTCAGCAATTGAAAGCCCATACACTATGACAGGATTCTAAAGTATTTCCCTCATAGGACCAAAATTATGACTTAAAATGATCAACATAGTGGCTGAGAGAGTAAAGAATCTGACTGCAATGCAGGGGACCCAGGTTCGATCCCTGGGTCAAGAAGATCCCCTGGAGAAGGGAATGGCTATGCATTCCAGTATTCTTGCCTAAAGAAGTCCACGGACAGAGGAGCCTGGCGGGCTACAGTCCATGGGGGGTCACAAAAGAGTCGGTGAGTGACTAACACTTTACTGATTTTCCTCCCCTGTTGTCAGGGTCCCTGCACTGCCATTATGGATAAGAGCCCCAGCTGTCCCTGCAGGGCCTCTCACCTGAGGCCTCACCCAGGTGTGAGCCAGGGACACAGCCCCAGAAAACCCACACCTGTCAGAATTCTTAGGTCTTCTCAGTAACTCTTGATCCAAAGAACACTTCTTTGTGTAACTATAGTTATTCTCTGCACATTTCCTCTCATATTCCACCTCAAAATTATACAAGACGTGGTCTGATTTGCAAAACCGGGGAGGCACAGAGGGGTATCTCTGTCATGGACAAAAGAGGAGTTTTCTTCCCTGGGGCATAATGGAGACTTTTGGGGCTTTAATTCTGCTTTTGTTAGGTCAGCTTTGAAATCCACATCATGAGCCCGACACCCAGGGCTGAGGCAAGGCTCCTGGAAGACAAGCTTCCTCCTACAGAAGGGCTGCTTCCTTTCATCAGAGGACACAGCTCCCCACGCCCCGCCCCCCCCAGTGATTTATACGCCCTGGTGTGTTCCCGAGGAGACGTCAGCAAGGGTCTGAAACGAATCTTCCTCCAGAATAGGAAGTGAGCAATGGTCTGCAGGACATATGGCTCACAGCTCCTCCAAGATTAATGGGAACACGAGATTCTGCTGGGTCCTCGGACCGGGGGTGGTACGGGTGTTGGAAAGAGTACCTCCTCTCAGCTTTGAAGTATCCCCGACTACAAAGGTTTGAGGAAATTTAGAGTGAACAGGAACTCCCAAAATAAGGTTTGGCAGGCAGACTGCCTATTGTAAAGCATTCCCTAGACACACATAAGCAAGGCTTCAGACACCTTCACACGGATGCAGGGCAGTTCAGGGGCCTTTGAGAAGCTGGTGATGCTTATTCTGTAAAGGACGGAGACCGGGAATGTCTCCAGAGGTCGTGCCACCCCTGCGGATCTTCCCTGTTCATCACACGAGCGCTGCGGGGTGGACATCACACCCCTCCGCAGTTTGGGGCACCACAAGTGCAGGTCTCCCGGGTGAGCGGGGCCCCTCCTGCACCTGCCCACGGCCATGTCCTTCACTGTTTCCACAGCTACGCTCTCCCCAGGCCCCCACCCCTTTCCCTCCCTCTCTCAGCAGATGTTGCGCTCTACATTCCCTGATAAACTTAGGGCCACTGGGTATCACTTCACTCCATTTCCAACCCTCAGCCCTCCAGAGATCTCTATCTACCCTTGTGCCCATCCCCACCTCTTTCCTACCATCAGAGAAGAGGGCGTGGCCCTCCTGTTCAAGGAGAATTATACTCCCTGAGTTTTGCACTTGTCTCTCTGGCGATTCCTTGCGCATGTTCTCACATCTCCTCCACTGACTCCTCTCCTGCAGCATATAAAAAGCTTCCTCTCCAGGGGTCTCATTTGCTTCTTGAAAAAAAAAAAAAAAAAAATACCACTTCTCCCCTGTCCTTGCACTCCCTCTGGACTTGTAACTTCCAATGTGATCTCGCCTGCCCTCTGCCCACCATCTTCCATCCCGCAAACTCTCTCTCTCTGAGGGGCTTTCCTGTTTCCGCCCCGCCCAGCCCCTCCTCCTGCCACTCTCCAGCTCCTTCTCAGTCTGCTGCTGCATCACACTCACACGGCAGAGTTTCCAAAGTCAGGCCTGGCACCCTCTTCTCCTCCTTTACAAGACCTCTCTTGGTAGCCTCATCTTCTCTTTCATTCATTTATTTGTTTGATATGTCTTCAGATCTCACTGTGTTCGCAGGCATTCTGCCATAGGCTGTGCATGAATAAGGCAGGGGTCTGACTGCCAGGAATCTTGACTTGGTAGGAAATCATTTACAGAAGTAAATGAGATTAAATGTTAAAAATGTTATATGAGTATGTAGAGGGTCCTGGGATGGGTAGGGACTTCACAGGGGTATAGGGAGAGAACCTCTAGAGAGATGAGAAAAATGTGCCAGCAGGACTGGGGAAGTAGGGGAGTTAAGGAAGTTCAGGTAAGGAAGTAGCATTCAGAGCACAGCAGTTCACAGCACATGCCGTGGAGTCAGGTAGGTCTGGATAAAATCCTCATCCCTTCCCTCGTAACATGTGGGAATCAGACCATGTTTCTTCGGAGAGCTCAAGTTTTCACTTCTGTAACATGGAAATGACAGTCCCTATCTTGTCTGCCTGTTGCATGGGTTAGAGAAGAATGAATATAAAGTGCTTAGCACAATGCCTGGCATATAGTAAGTGCTTATTAAATGATAATCATTATTATTACTGTAAACACATTTTTAATTTTAATATGTGTTTTATTACCATTACAATAGGATCTACTTCATAAGCTAGTTGTGAAGATCAAATGAAGTAACAGATGTGAAGGGACTTTTAAAAAAGTACAGCACAGTATTATTCAGCCATAAAAAGGAAAGATGTTCTGACACATGCTACCACATGGGTGAACCTGGAAGATACCATGCTAAAGGAAATAAGCCAAACGCAAAAGGATGAGTGTTGTACGTTTCTCCTTACGTGAGATGCCTGCAGCAGGTAGACTGAGAAAGCACAGAAGAGGTTACTGTGGGCTGGGGAGAGGGGGGATTGAGGAGTTACGGGTTTATAGTGTCTGTTCAGGACGATGAAACATTTCTGGAAATGGATAGGGGCTATGGTTTTACAACATTGTGAATCTATTTATTGCCACTGAATTGTACTGAAAAATGGTAAATTTTAGGTAGAGCAGAAAGGGAATGCTAGGTCCCTGAGCCATTTTCAACAAAAATATTATCACCAACATCTAGAGTAAGACAGGGACAAATCAGGACATCTGATCTGTTCAGGGTTTTAAAACTGTACTTATATTCACAAAGTTTCATGTACTGTTAGGAATAATATGTATATTTCAAAATTAGTAAATTTTCAAATGAGGTAATGAATCCAGGTTTGACATTATGATTGTCTTAAAATCTGGACAGCTGGATTGATTACCTTTTACATGAAGAAGATTAACATTTCTATTTCACTTTTGATCTGGGTTTAGACCCAAGATGGGCTTGTTTTACCAAGTGTTCCCCTTTCATAAATAGTTGTATAGTATACTTTGGGGATGTACTTCCCAGGCAGTGCTAGTGGTAAAGAACCCGCCTGCCAATGCAGGAGACGTAAGAGAGGCGGGTTAAATTCTTGGGTTGGGAAGATCCCCTGGAGGAGGGCATGGCAACCCATTCCAGTATTCTTGCCTGGAGAATCCCGTGGACAGAGGAGCCTGATGGGCTACCTTCCATGCGGCTGCAAAGAGGTCGGGCACACCTGAAGCGACTGAGCAGCAGCAGCACACTTTGGGGATACACACTTGTGTCTGAGAATTTATAGCCCATGAAGGTGTAAACGTAGGTACACATGTGCCCTCACACAGAGACAAGACAGTCAGCGTTTAGAAGCAGACAATCACCAAAACCTTAGGAAAGGGACCTTTTCCTCAGGCTTTGGCAGGAACATGTGGGTCGCTGACCTGTGTCCCCTGATTGTTGATGTCGATGGCATCACTCCACTCGGTTGTCATTTCCTCCAGCAATTCCACTCTCAAAAGGAGGCTAGGAAGGAGGTCTCTGGTCTTGCAGTCTGGATAACTGGAAATCTGATGATATAGCTCATGATGAATTGAGCACTCAGGAGGAATTTTTCTGCAATAAACCTCAAACTTTGGAATATCTAAAATTAAAAAAAAAAAGCACATTCAGACTTAGGCCTTGAAGACAAAGACTTGGGGATATTAAATGTAATGTGGCAAGAGAGACTTCTCAAATAAGTTCACTCTTAAGGATCACAGGCAAATACTAAGTTAAAACCCTCCAGAAAGAATGTAAGTTTTATATTATTTAAATTCAATACTATATCATATACCTTTAGTATTTTCCTTTATAAGTATTGTCACTGGACATCTGTTGTGGAAAATTATTCGAGGACTAGGGTCTTCTGAGAGGGTTAAATAAGTCACTCCAAGGTGTTCTTGATATGTTAGTGCTACTGCCCTAGAATAGAATCAGATCAAATAACAGAAACAGCTTAGAAAAAAATGCGTGCTTTTTCTCCTGGTACATATTTATTTAGATTTGCAATATTCAGAACCTCTAGAACACCCTCCCTCTTACACATCAGAGAAAATGTTTTCCAGACAACAGAGGCCATCCGGTCCTCTATTACCTGCCAGACACTAATGACAGGTTTACTAATTTCTTTTTCTGATAGCAGTTACATTTTTTATCATAAAATATTCAAAAAATGTGTAAACTACTGTATAGCACAGGGAACTCTGCTCAGTGTTCCATAAACAACCTAAAAGGGACAAGAATTTGAAAAAGAATAGCTACATGTGTATGTATAACTGCATCACTTTGCTATATACCTGAAACTAACACAACACTGTTAATCAACTATGCTCCAATATAAAAAGAATTAAAAACATAACATTAAATTAAAAAAAACCCCATAACTTGTAGTACTCAGAGAGAATCACAGATATCCTTGTGCTAGCTTTTCCTTCTCTTCTTTTTCCCTCTATGTACATGTGTCTTAATCTCTAGAGATGGGGTGCCTTCCTCCTCAAAAGTGCTTGGTAAGTTTTGGTAAAGGAGGAGCCGATGTGCTTCTAGAAGGATGACTGGAGAATCTGTGTACTTGCTATTTTTAATTCTAAAGGTAGGCAGGTTCAGTATGTTTGCTGTCAATTTTCACAAATCACCGTACTTTCTAGGATCTCCATTTTGGCTATCAAGAGCAAAGCCGTATTTTCTATTTGGCCTCAGAGAAATTGCTGTGTGGGCATAGACTGCTCTCTGCAATGGACAGAGAGAAGGCTCCAATTTAGACTGCTGCTGCTGCTAAGTCGCTTCAGTCGTGTCCGACTCTTTGCGACCCCATAGACGGCAGCCTACCAGGCTCCCCCGTCCCTTGGATTCTCCAGGCAAGAACATTGGAGTGGGTTGCCATTTCCTTCTCCAATGCATGAAAGTGAAAAGGGAAAGTGAAGTCGCTCAGTCGTGTCCGACTCTTAGCAACCCCACGGACTGCAGCCTATCAGGCTCCTCCATCCATGGGATTTTCCAGGCAAGAGTACTGGAGTAGGGTGCCATCCAATTTAGACTGAGAGACTATCAAAAAATATTTCATATCAAATCAGGAAAAAAAATCTCTCTTAAGTTTAAATTACATGGACTGGTTGTTCAAATTAATCAAAGAAATCAGATTATTTGCCAAATGTGGCCCTCAGTTTACACTGATTATAAGCAGTCAGTAACTGGCACCCCACTCCAGTACTCTTGCCTGGAAAATCCCATGGATGGAGGAGCCTGGTAGGCTGCAGTCAGTCCATGGGGTCGCTAAGAGTCAGACAGGACTGAGCAACTTCACTTTCACTTTCATGCACTGGAGAAGGAAATGGCAACCCACTCCAGTGGTCTTTCCTGGAGAATCCCAGGGACGGGGAGCCTGGTGGGCTGCTGTCTATGAGGTCACACAGAGTTAGACATGACTGAAGTGACTTAGCAATAGCAATAGCAACACACTAAAGAGTTTCCCATTCACTATCTATTCTGTTCGCCAGTGTGAGTTCTTCCCAAAGACTGCATTTGTCTGAAATGCGAAGGTGAACTGTTGATTAGTATTTGGGAAAATCACGTTAATAACACCATCTTATGTGCACTGTAGGACTGAGGGGAGGAGATGAAACACTTTCACAGTATAGTCTTCGGATCTTCTCTCAGCCTAATTCTGGAAGAGCCAGGCAAGCTGACCACAGAGAATGTCTTATTGATAACCAAGAGAACTGCAGTCAGGACTAAAATATGGTACTTCTAATATCATAACTGGGCTTCCATAGTAGCTCAGACGGTAAAGAATCTGCCTGCAATGCAGGAGACCCAGGTTCAATCCCTGGGTCGGGAAGATTCCCTAGAGAAGAAAATGACAACCCACTCCAGTATTCTTGCCTGGAAAATTCCATGGATGGAGGAGCCTGGCAGGCAACAGTCCATGGGGTCACAGAGGGTCAGACATGACTGAGTGACTAATGCTTTCACTTGTCACGTTCAATCTAATAACTAGCTCAATAGTTATTTACATTTACATTACAATAAACATTTACATTAACAAAATCTTTGAATTTTAAAAATAAATTCTAAGTGTTTATTATAAATTTTGTGTTTTAGTTTTAAAAATAAGTTTGTTTTCCATACATAGGTTCACATTGCTTTCAAAAATACTTCCTGAAACTTACCATGGAAATGCTCTACACACTCACTGCATCAACACCAACATCCTAGATGTGATACTAGGTTTGTAGGATGTTCTGTAAGAGGTTTCAACTGCGGGAACTGAGTAAGGGATACAGGGGACCTCTCTGAATCACTTCCTATAACTGCATGTGAATCTAAGATTATCTAAAAATAACACTTAGAAGACATTTTTTAAATTGATTTACAATACTGTATAAGTATATAGCTCAGAGATTCAGTTATATATATTCTTTTAATATATATATTCTTTATATACATATTTTTTTCCCTAATTGGTTACTACAGGGTACTGAGTATAATTCCCTATGCTATACAGTAGGTTCTTATTGACTATTTTATACACAGAAGTGTATATGTTAACCCTGGCCTCCTAATTTATCCCTCCCCACTGCTCTTTCCCCTTTGATAATGATAAATTTGTTTCAGTAACAACAACAACTTACCATACTTCTCCAATCAGGATACAAGGACAATCACTCCTTTTGAGTTGGGGATGGAAAGTGATTATAAAATCATGGATGCTTGTGAATGTTGTGAAAGAAGGGATGTGTGTAGGGAACAGAGCCTTAACTATTAAGGACAACTTGAGTTAGGAAGTTATCTTTTAACTAGAAATCTCTATATACATCAAAGTTAAGATGGCTAAAATCTTAAGTCTATAAATTCATAATCACAAAAAAGGTACCTCTCATAAGGTTACAATATGCTTTCTTTTGTACTTTTTATATATACCATAAGTAAGCTGTTCCTGACAGCTACAAAAAGGATGTACTGCATGCAAAACAACCACAAAATAAAAGTCCAGTATGAACGAACCATTACATGTCTCTGGCTTGATTCTGTGGTTGTTATTTGCATAATTGGTAATTGGTAATTGGAGTAACTTGCGTGCAGGAACAACCACAGAACAGAGTCTTCTGTGACTTGTGTTTATCTAAGTGATCTCTCTTAATGACTTGAGAAAAATTCCATTTTGAAATAGAAGTAAAATACGGGAAAAGAAAAAGGTTTTCCAGCTTGACTCTCTCATATTTTAACCCTTATTTCTTATCACCTGACAGAGGCTAGGAAGCCATAGGAGAAGGGCATCTTTTCATTATGATAGACTATGGCTACTCTATGGTACAAACACCATTTCCCCCAATAAAAGCCGCATAAGGGAAAAATCTCATCCGTAGTTCACTGGGACAACCCGTGTGTGATCCTCACATTTGTCCAGTTGTATGCAAAATACAGAACCATGAAAAATAAAAGCAAAAGTTAAGTTTATATGTGGTGAGCACTGCCAAGTATTCTCTTGTCTCTCCCAGCACATGGATGGGGCAAAGAAGGGCATTCACAGAATGTAAAATACCTGGTACAGAAGCCATCTTCCCTGTAGTTCCCCAAGGGCACTGCCACGCTCTGTCTGGGAAGCTCCTGTCTGACTAGGGCTGGCAGGCTCCAGCACTGGGCGCTGTCGGCAACGGCGGTGGGAGAAAAGGCCAGCAAGACCTGCTTCTGCAGCAGGGACGCGTCCAGCGTGGACTGGCCGAGGTCGGGCATTAGGTCCCAGCAAGGAAGGGAGCTGGCTCTCACGGCAGGCTGCTCGCCACCCGGGCAAATGCTGAAAGTAGCACTGTCTGGAACGTGAAAATACTGAAGAAAGACAAGACGAGGCGGAGAGAGCACAGTTACACAGTCCGACACAGAAGCTAAGCTTCTCTAAAGCACTGCTTCTAAGAAACCATGACACATTCTCAGGAGGGGGGAACATGGGAATATTAGATATCCTGTTCCCATGAGGAAGCCCGAATGAGACAATTACAAGCAGCAAGAGCAGGGTCTGCTTCTCTAGGCATAAGGAAAATGATAAAGCTGATGTGATCTGAAGGGGTGGGGGTTGCCAAGTTCTCCATCTCCCCCAGTTACTGCAAAAAAGCCAGATGCCATGGAGCAGAAATGCTGTGTGTTGGGAAGGGAGTCGTGGAGAGGGTGTGGCTGGACTGAAAGGGTGGCACCCCGGGGGGACTGTGGGCAGAAGCGATCAGAATGAGATGAACAAGGGGAAATCGGGAGCTTGGAAGACAAATGTTTCTGAAGGCTCATCCTGAAGGAGTAGGAGACCCTGACCTCCCGCCCTCAGCTGGAGTTCCACATGCTTTCTGGCACATGAGAGAGTCTCAGGAATTAGGACTTAAAGAGGACCTGGAGGGATAATTTATCTGAAGCTCCTTGTTCACAGCTGAGGAAGCTGCTTCCCAGAGAGAGGATGATGGCGTCTGGCATCACAGAGCCAGTGTGTGGCAGAGCCTGGCTGGAAGCCAGGCCGCCTCCTTTCCTCTCTGCGGTGTCTCCCACTGTTCCAGACCGTCTCCCTGAGAGGGGAGGGATGACCCTGTCTCAAACAATCCCCACACCTGCCCGAAGCTGGGTCAGGGCTGAAAAATGGGGCCCCCTCAGCTGCAGAAAGGATGAGGGCCCTCCCCTTCTCACGAGGAGCCCACTGGGATGCTGGTGTGGAGATGGCCGCCGGCAACTCTCTTTTACTGCGTGCCTGGACTTTTTTTCTCAGATTATCTCACTGAACCTTCACCCAGACCCTGCAAGGAATGCAAAATTATGCTGCTTTTCAGATAAGGCAGTGCTAGTGTAGAGGGTGCTGACCCAGTGCTTTGGGAAGCCCCTAGGGTGGGGAGAACTGGGAAAACTTTCAGGGCACACGCTGGTTTTTTCCCTCAAATCCTCACCTACCATGCAATTACTGTTGACCTCTATTTCCCAACATGGGGCTTCTGGTCACCTATGTATTTTTAATCAATACTTCAATGAACCAAGATGAAATTCTACTAATCTGCCATTTTTATAAATCCTATAATGCACTGTAGGCTTAGAAGAGTAAGACTTTCATCCTAGTGTATTGTTCTAATGTAATTTTTAGGAGCCGCAAGTACAGGCTAACAATAAATGAGGATGAAAGTAAAGAAAAATAATACTTTTCTGTGTGACGGTTTCAACAGCATAAAACAACAGCATACCACTTAACATATTCTGTTTGTAAATCCTTTTAAAATATCTCCTTACTCTCTTAAAATAAAACTATTCATCTGAACTGTATAAAGCATAGAGTAAAAAGAAAAAAAAAAATCCTTCTTGGATTCATTTTCCGCATATTCTGCCACAGAGATGTTAACATAAATGAGCTGGTACATTTTCACATTTCCTCTCCTCCTGGACACAGAGCTCAGTGCTCCCAGATCTGGGGCTCTGTTGGGGCTGAGCCTTCTGCACACACGGCTTCTCTGCGAGGCAGATGTTCTTTTCTGTAGCCTTGCAGCCAGCCCTCAGGCCAGCTTCCTGCCAGGGCGTTAGGAGCGCTGGCAGATGTGCTGGCAGCCTGAAGCCGCCAGGGCGTCCGGATCTGCTGCTTGGGAGCCTGTCTCCTTGTTAATGACCTTGGAAGAGCTCATCATGACACAACGGTTTTAATGAAAGTACAAAGAAACGAATCCTTCACCTATATTTGGTGTTAGCTTTTGATCTGTTCTGGGTTAAAAAAAAAAAGTTGATCCTTACCATTACTGACTTAAGAAAACTTATAGATTAAAAAAATTCATGTGTGCATGGCTTACCTCCTTTCCAGAGTGGGGTTTGGTGACAGTTAACTGTGGCTTATAAAATATCTGATATGGTGTGTTATTGATTATCGTGGTCTTATCTTCAATCTGAATGATCTGTATGCCTTGCTGTACCATGGAGGAAATGCAGAACTGGCACAACTGCAGAACAATTGAGGAAAGAGCAATTCTTTAAATATCACATGGTATATAAAAACTTCTTTTTTTAATATATATTTATGTGGCCACTTCGTCATTTTGGCTGTCCCAGGTCAGAAAAAGAAGGGGTATTTCATCAGAGTAGTGCAATTCAGAGTGAATTACAGGGATCTGGTATCCATGTTTATGAAGATAAATGCAAAAAACATACTTAAATCAGTTATTTAACTAAATATAAGTGGGATGTGCTTCTCAACATGAATCTTTTCTAAGTAGTATATGGATGCCAGTTAAAATAACAGAGTAAGGAATCACATTAAACTATGTAGGAAGTACTGTCTAGAAATCTCGATGGTGCACACTATCATGATAATAATAATATGTTTAAAAGGTCATTTTATCTACTGGTTTGCCCATGACAGTATCAATTTTATCTTTTGTTCCAGAGTATTTAGTAGAGTTCCCTTTCAGTCTCAAAATTGTCTTGGTCACTAAAAGGGATCACTATTTACTCTGCAACAGGATGCCTTAGCACACCGGTTACCTCTACCTTAGAGGGACACAGACTTGTTTTCGAGTTATTTAACCTATTTCCTCACAAAATATTTATTTATAAAAAGCACTTACACATAAACAGATGCCACTAATCTTTTTCCACATAAAGCACTCAGGCCAGTATTCCCTGTCTCACACTCATGCTAGCAGCTATGTCACTGAATGTGTACAAGGGCCAAGGGGAGCACTTTAATGATGATGACAATGATGAAGGAAACAGCAACAACTCCCCTTATATATTGCATTCTTGTGCTCCTGTTTAAAGTATTTTATGCATATTAACTCACAGAATCCTTACTACACCTCTATGGGGTAGCTACTATTCTTCTCATTTTACAGAAGAGAAAGAATGAGACACAAAGGTAAGCAACTTGCCCTAGGTCACCAAGATAAAGAGGGGCTAGGGGTTGGAATTAGAAGCCATGTAGACTGGTTCCCTGGTGCTGCCCTTAGCCACTGTGTGTTTCATCTCACTGTCCCACCACATTGCATGAGGAACTGATGCTCAGAGAAGACATTATTTGCCTAAAGATACCCATCTAGTAAGTGGTAATGTTCTCCAAGTATGGTCTGGGAACACTCCTGACCTTTCAGGAGGCCCCAAGGCCAAAAGTAATTTAAAAATGACACCAAGATGCTATTTGTCTTTTTCACTGTTTCACATAAGCATACAGTGGAGCTTTCCAGAGGTCCTATGACATCATCATAGATATGTCATCATAGGATGATGTCATCAGTCTTATGCCTAAAGAAATATTTGTGAATTCTCATGCTTAAAATTTTTTATATTTTAATTTCTAATTTGACAAAATCAAATAGATATAATCCACACAAACAAAAGCGTTTTGGAGGTCCTCAGTAGTTTTTAAGAGTATAAAGGGGTCCAAAGACTAAAAAGCTTGAGAATCACTACTGAAGAAAAATGAGATATAATGATATTATATTTTCCAACAGCTCATTCATTCATTTGTTCACGAGCATTTATCTGTACGTGGCCACTTTGTGAGGTGCTGGAGGTACTGGGTGTTTGACTGTGAATCATAACTTTCCAGGTTTTGATGGTAGTTCTCAACTTGCAGCTATTCAACTTCGGGTGATTCACGCTCACAGCCCTTTGCCGTTCACACCCATGTTACAGTATTTTGGCCAGCAGAGGATGAACATGCGTTGCCCAGACAACTTTGAGGAAATGGATACCAGCCTTCAGTACTGAAGATCAACTTCTTTGTATCAGAGAAATTTATTTTTAAGAAGTCATCAAATGACCCTAACCTTTTTTAAGAGGCTCTTCAAATATGCCTGTCAAAATCTGACTTCTCCTCAGAGAAAGAGCACTCTGAATTACACAACTCTGATGAAGTGCCCTTTCTTTTTCTGACTTGGGACAGCCACAATGACGAAGATACCATTAAGCACAGCACGAGATTTCTAGATAGTACACTATGGTGCTGCACTTTGTACATAGTTTAATGTGATTCGTTAGTCTATTATTCAGCTTAACTGGCCTTCATATACTACTTAGAAAAGATTCATGTTGAAAGCACATACCACTTATATTTAAATAACTGATTTATGTATCTTTTTTTTTTCTTTTTGTATTTATCTTCATAAACAAGGGTACCAGACTCCTGTTCAAGAACACTACTCCCAGGGCTTTTCTGGTGGCTCAGTGGTAAAGAATCTGTCTGCCAATGCAAGACACAGTGGTTTGATCCTTGGTCTGGGAAGATCCCACATGCCTTGGAGCAACTAGGCTTATGCCCAACAACTGTTGAGCCTGTGCTCCAGAGCGGGGGAGTCACAACTACTGAGCCCATGTGCTGCAACTACTGAAGCCTGAGCACCCTAGAACCCGTGCTCCTCATCAAGAGAAGCCACCACAATGAGAAGCCCCTGCACCACAGTTGAGAGCAGCCCCTGCTTGCTGCAACTAGAGAAAAGCTTGCTCACAACCAACACCTAGGACATCTAAAAATAAATAAATTGTTGTACAGTCACTAAATCATTTTTGACTCTTTGTGACTCCATGGACTGCAGCACATCAGGCTCTTCTGTCCTCTATTATCTCCCGGAGTTTGCTTAAGTTCAGGTCCACTGAGTCAGTGATGCTATCTAACCATCTCATCCTCTACCACCCCCTTCGCCTTTTGCCTTCAGTCTTTTCCAGCATTAGCATCTTTATATATATGTGTGTGTGTGTGTGTATATATATATATATATATATACTCCCTCTTAAAACGTTGGTTCTATGGGAGAATCAGATCAACCTACGTCCTTTCACTCAGGATACCCTTTCCAGGAATATAACCTTTCTGGCAGGAGCCTCTGTCCTTTCACTCAAAACCCAGAATGTTAGCAACTCTACTTCCTGCTCTAAAATGAGGAGGCCAAGTACAATTTGTGGATATTTTGGAATAAGTTCTTTTTTCCTTCCACATACAATAAATCAAGTGACTGCTGAGTGTTCTGAAATAGAGTGGTTATTGGATAAATTATGTGACACAGCTTTTATCACTGGTAAAGGAAAGGAAAAAAAAACCCTGTAAAACAGAAAGGTCTAAGAAATCATGTGTTGCACTATTATAAACTGTTTGGAACATATAATACTAAAAAGGGATTAGAAAAGAAAAGGGAAGGCTCATTTTAAACAAGTTGAGGGGATGGCATGCTATCCCCAGCTCCACCCCGACCCCCCACTACTCCCTGTCCCAGCCAAGAGCCAAGCAGACTTTGAGAGACTTTGACCCTACCTTCTGATGTCCTGGGAAAGCACCGAGTCTTATTTCAGCATGAACAAACCCTTCTTCGTCCAAAGATACAACTTCACCGTTACCTCCCTCTTTCCACTTTGGAGACGTCAGGTTATGGACCAGCTTAACAGCCGCCGACTTGTGCACAGTGTTTGTATTTGCCCAGTATATTCCAATTTGAAAAGCTTCCTGGAAAAATAATTCCTCAATTATAAAATAGTTTTCTTAACTTTGATATTTTTACCTCAATTCATAGGAATTTTTTCTATTATAGGTCTACCTAGGCAACGACGTCCTTTTTACTTTTTTTTGGTAATGGCAACATACATTTTATTTCACTTCCCAATGCCTTCTTTGAATCACAGTGGAATTTGTATTTATGGAAGGAGGGAAAAAACATCAACCCAAACTGGGACTACCCTATAAATACCAAAGGCTTAGAAACTGAAGGTTTCATTTTGTTTGATAAAAGAATAATATGCAATATTAGGTACATGCAGGTCAACATTCCAATTCCATAAGGTAACATCATATGATTATTTAAAAAAAAAAAAAGAAAAAAATGCAATTGAATAAAGATGTTTATAAACTGGAGCTAAAAGAAAAGGACTCTCAAATTGTTCCATATCAGAAAAACATTTTATTTAGGAATTCCATGTACCCTATTCTCTTACAGATTTATATGCTTTCTTGGAACTGGGCTAGCCTTATCAAGAAAGTTCTCTTGTGATGAAATATAAAATCTTCCTATGAAGTTCTATTTTACAACCAGATTTTTCTCCCCTTGTTAGTAATGATTCTATGTTGTTATCAGTAACAGGTGGGCATCCATGATTATGGACAGGCAAGTCCACTTATAAAGGAAAAGGGGCCCGACAAAAATAGCTGTTCAGAAATCTTCTTATTCATCTTGCAAATCTATGAGAGTTTCTATAAAAACTACAAAAACATCTAGAGGGTAGGTGAGCACAGCATACAGCTCTATATTCTTAACATATTCTGAGTAGACCAGTCCTAATACTTGTCAAACATTCTGTTGAGGAATGGAAATGAGAATGCAACTAGTACAAGTTATCGAATTCAATGATAACTCAAGCATGAATACTGCTGACGGGTGGGAAAAAAAGAGACATCTGAGATGTCTTTAAATATCAAAGAACATTCCATACCCCTTACATATGATTCTAGGAGGACAGTTTTCCACAACTGATTGAGTCTGTTAAGAACATAAATGCAACCTTAGAATAAAAGATGGTTGTTGAAAGAAAGAATTCCTATTAGTTTAAAAGAAGAGTTATAGTACCTGAAAATTAGGAGGGATAATAATTTTGCCAGCAGGAACCTGTAGAACAATCTTCTCTCCCTCAAATAGCCAGAGGTCCCACTTGGACTGATTGATAAGCAGGGCCCAGGGTAGCAATTCTATCAATAAGGTCCTCACATATGGTTTCCAGGCTGACAGCTTCACTCGCATTGGGCTGTCCCACTGGCTCAGTTGCTCATTCCTGTGCCAAATACCACATCCAACAGACTCAATGAAACATGATTTCAGGACTCATGAAATGTGTTTAAGAATTCCAGACACACAACGCTCCTGTATGGTACCTCTTCACATCAGAGTCATGCAATGCCAAATTTGCATCCAGGAGGAAGAAACTTTTCATGCAATTATGTTCTAGATTAAGAATGAAGTAATTTACAGAATACATCTACTAGGAGATAAAAGGTCAGAATGTGACAGATACATGCAAACATCTTTTTTAAAATGTTTTTTAGGGTATCTAACATATTTGTGAACATTCATTCATTTAATATTGAGAACTGTTCATAGAAAACCGGGGCTGGAGAACATTATCTGTCAGAAAGTGAAAAGTTTAAATGAAAGTTGTTCAGTTGTGTCCAACTCTTTGTGACCCCATGGACTATACAGTTCATGGCATTCTCCAGGCCAGAATACTGAAGTGGGTAGCATTTCCCTTCTCCAGGGGATCTTCCCAACCCAGGGATTGAACCCAGGTCTCCCACATTGCAGGCAGATTCTTTACCAGCTGAGCCACAAGAGAAGCCCAAGGATACTGGAGTGGGTAGTCTAACCCTTCTCCAGGGGATCTTCCTGACCCAGGAATCAAACCAGGGTTTCCTGCATTGCAGGTAGATTCTTTACCAACTGAGAGGCTATCAGGGAAGCCCCTTACCTGTCAGAGTCCTTTTTATTATAGGGCCATGTGGGTTGAAGGAACTTCTCTGGCCCGTAGAACTCATCAAGGATCTGAGTAACTGTGCCTCCGGGGTGTATCTTAGTAGCTATCTGCTTAATGAGGGATGTTGAGATGGGAACAGCACAGTGTGAAGGGTCATCCTCTTCTCTAGGAAATGGAAAGGAAAAACAAAAATGATTACCAGATGTATTACAAACCAATGTATGTTTGTTTTTTTTTTTTGAGAGCGAGTCAATTTTTGGTGCTTTAGGGATGAAACAGTTTGGGGAATGATCTGGGATTTCCTCCCTAACGCATGGGTGGAGCGCTCTCATTCCTCTACAGAAATTATGTTGTCAATTAGATTTTCTGATCATCCCTCTTTTTCATTTCTAATGCGGCTGAATTTTATCTTCAACTACGGAAGAAAACAGGAGAACACTAGGCAAGGCAATTTAAAAATAACATTCTCATAAGAAATCACACAAAAAACTCTATCTTTTCTTGCCCCCCCTTGACAGGGCAAGGTACTTTTTCTTCTGAATCTGAGGAAAAAGTTAAGGATTTTCCCAGTACCTTGCTTGAAATGTTAGGTGATGTACAAGGTCAGGTTCTATGTTTTGCAGTGGTTTTTCCTGTCCTTTTCCTGGAATAATTTGTGTTTCACTCAATCCCAGACTCCTTTTCTCCAAATGTATGATAATGGGGTCTGGAAGATGACTCCTCATGATAAAAAGAGGGCTGAACACAATCTATAAAAATAAAAGGACAGAACAACTTTCATATTTGCTTTGTTGCAGTATTCCAGCTGTTTGATGCTGAGACAAACTTGTAATAAATCTCTTCCCTGGGTCACTCTGACCTTAATTTATTTCAGAACAGGAAAGGTCAGAGTTGTATGCCATATTTTAGGATCTGAAAGCACTCACCATTCGCTGCTGCACTTGAGAGCTGGGTTCTAAAGTCAAAACTGTGCACCAGACATAAATAATGGAACTGTTTGAAGATGGCACCTGCACATGAGAGAGAAAAGAGTTCTATTAAACACTGAACAGTTTACTAATTAATCAAAATAAGGCAGAGATATAATATCAGTTTGAATGATAAAAAAGTAAAGTTATTGAAAAAAGCCATTAAAAAAAAAGAATACCTAAGCAAAAACAGACTTCACTATGGCATAAAGTGAATGTGCGGTGAGTCAATGGGGCCAATTATTTCCATAAAGATGAAGGGATTTGTATGTGGAGTGACTGATATAAGAGTGAGTGGGAGAACGAAAGAGAGATTTGTGCTTCGTGGGAATGAAAGTGATGATGGTGGAGATTGAGAAAGAGATAAAAAAAGTAGCAGGTCATCACAAAGCTTCTCAAGTGGGGAGGACACGCTTTTTTCCCTCCCATCCCTTCAAAGCCCTAGAGCAACAGAATCTTTTTCAAGATATAACTCATCTCCATCTGGAAGGGTAGAGTCTTGGCTACAGGAAGTACTGGAACTGATACAAATGTGTTGTTGTGGGATGGGGAGGAAAAAGTTTGAGAAGTAATATTTAAAGTCTTTGCATATTATTTCAGGCCTCCCCTCTTTTGTACCTATCATTTATTAATAAATTAAGTGCTACACTGAATAAAGAACATAATGAGAACTTTACAATTTTAAAGTTGCTCTGTTCTGGACTGTGCTACTACTTGTCACACCTGAATGACGACGCTATACTCAGGGGCCTTGGATTCCAGGCACACGTCTCTCGACCAGTCTTCATCTCCTTTGGCCCTCACACACAACTCAGTCAGTTCGCTGTTTTCTAGTATGTACGAAGGCAATTTCTGTTTGGCTGTGAGGCAGTCAAAGTGTTCCCGAACCACAGCTTGTCCATCTTGACCAATGTAATGCTGAACCACTTTTAATTCTATGCTTTGAGACAAGTAACTACAGATGATCTGTCTTCCACAGATGATAATCTAAAAACAAACAAACAAACAAAAAACAATCAATCAACCCCTCAATCAGTAAGACTTCCATCAATTTAGACTCCATGAACTGGAAACAGAGCAAACTTGGGAGATATCACAGGTTTGGTTTCAGACCACCCACAATAAAGCAAACATCTTAATAAAGAGTGCAATAAGTTGCACTCTTATGCAATACAAGATCTCTGTATAAACTGATAATACAAACAACTTTTAACTCATATGCTGAATTATATTTTATCTTATTCACATTTTTCCTATAGTGTAGAAGCATTTATATTTATAAAACACACAGAATTATCCATTAATCCCAAGAATTATTTAACTTTTCATCCAGTTAAGCATATAATTCAGGGCAGGCATTAAGAAATATTAATATCTCTTTTGGTGGAAACTGATGCAGTAAATACTTTTAGAAAGCAAATCCCTGTGTAATATGAGTTTTCACCATGGTTGAGGAAGACAGGACTTTCTGATACAGTTTTCCTTATTTGTAATATTTTTCCAGGTTATAAAATATATAATAAGTAATACATATATGCCATAGTTAAAGGTCTAAGGATATGATCTAGCTCTAAGGTCTAATTTTATATGTCAACTTGAATGGGCCATTCAAGATATTTTGGTCACACATTACACTGGGTGTGTGTGTGTGAAGGTGTTTCTAGATGAGATTAATATTCGAATTGGTAGACAGACTAAAGCAGACTGCTCTCCCTAACTGGTGGACCTCATCCTAGCAGCTGAAGACCTGAAAGAATGGAGAGCCTGGGTCAGGAGGCAACTCCTCCTGCCTCATGCTTGAGCTGGACACTCATCTGTTCCAGCCTATGGAAACAATTGAAACATCAGCTCTTCTTGGTATGCTAGCCTGCTGGCTTTTGGACTGGAACTTCACATCAGCTCTTCTGGTCTTCCAACCTGCAGACTGCGAATCTTAGGACTTCTCAGCCTCCATAATCATGTGAGCCAATTTATAGTAAATCTCTCTTTCCCCTTCTCTATGTGTGTATGTATATACATACATACAAGTATATGTGTGTGTACACACACAAACACAAAGACACACCCTTTTTGTTCTGTTTTTTTTTTTCCTTTTTGGAGAACCTAATAAGTATTTTCACAAATTATCTCTTATTTTCAAAACCACCACATAAAACAGGTGCTATAATGAGTCCTCATATTAATAAGGAAAAAAACAGAGGCAGAGAGATGTTGAATAATTGGCCTGATGTTACCCCGACTGTCTGGTCCAGAGTCTGATCACTACCCTGATAGTCTGTATCTCATAAAATCAATACCTACCTATTAAGAAAACAGAAACAATATAAAGAGAATAAAGCTTGCTCATCATAAGGTAATGTATTATAGCAGAAACCAGTGGTTCCATTCCAAATAACTTCTTTTTCTTTGTTAGTCTTTCCTTTGCCTTTGCTGTCAAAATCACCGATTTGGTTTAGGCCTCAAGCAGCCCAGTCCTCAGGGAAGGTGGACACCTCGCAAGACCCCTAAAAGCTGTATCACAGTTGGTACATGCTAATCCTGGTAACTCATTCCACCATTGCCAATGATTAGTGGTGAACATGGAGCTCTGTTTTGGCAAATAATACAAAAAGGAAGGCTGCTAAAAGTCTCTGGGAAAGATTTTACTCTTTGATAATAAGGAAGACAATTTGAGAAGAGAAAACCCTCCTTTTTCTCTGCCATGGAAGATATCAGGAGAGGATACAGATTTTGCAGCTATCTTGAGGCCAGGAAGGCAAACTCAAGAGGACAGCAGAGAAGCAGATACAGTACTGAGCGCCTAATTAACTACCCAACACTGAACCTGCCTTAAGATAGGAGCAATAGTATCTGCTTCATTAACTTGCTATCAAGATTAAAAAGCCTATTTTTGTAACATCATGGTGAAAGCATCCTAACTGATACATTTTTCTATGTCATTAGGAGCACTTTGTAACCACCATTAAAAAAAAAACTATTACTTATACAAATTAATATATTAACAATTATTTATGAACTATTATTTATCCCAGACAAATCTGCTAGATTGATAGACCAAAAATTAAAGTCATTGTTACTTCAACTTGCATTACTTGAGTAGTGAGGTTTAGCAATTTCTTGAACATTTATTTTCCAACAGTCTATTTCTCAGAATCTTCTTTAGAAGGAACACGTCTGCAAAAACCAGGCTATGCTCAACTGTTATATTCCCCCTAGATACTCTGGCCATTATAATCTTTTAAAACAATATTTTCAAAATAACAAAACACACACAAGTCAACTGAACTATGAGTCCTAAATCAGCACACAAGATTTTCTTTAGCACATATAGGGGTTACGAGACACTTATGATAAGCCTTATGATGCCATAGCATTGCCTAATTTTGAATAAACATTTGGAAGCGCTGAGGCAGTATTTAACTCTGTTCCTCTTCTGGATGTGTCCAGGCCTGGCAATGTGTGTTCAGTGCTCTTGCTTCAGAACCTTTGGGCCCCATGAGATTTAGGAGAGAATTTGGCTGTCTCTCACAGAAACCACAGAATCTTTGCAACCATCTGGGACTCACTTTGTTTAAAGACAAAGATCCTCTTGGTGGGTTTTTATAGTTTCATTTTCAACCAAAAAGCCTGTTAAATAGGCTTCAAATTTGATAAAAAGAAAATCCTTAAAAGTGGCCAGGGAGGAAAGGCTACTAAGATGAAAGGAAATCCAAAATGGCTGCGCCTTGGAACTCTGCTCTACATGGCTGCTCCCTTGCAGGGTTCAGTGGCAGCCATGCCTGCGTTCCTTCAAAGTGGCAACACTTACAGTGCTGATATTTTGAAAATTATGGTTAGAATTTCAAGATTAATTTATCAGTTGAAGACAGCTACTTAATTTTTTTAATGTAGGGTTTCTCTTTAGTACACATTTCCAGGTTTCACACCACTTCCCCTTTTTCTCCAAAGCCACAAAGATGTGTATTGAAGATTTCTACATATGATTTTACTTAGCAGGTTTCTGAACTCTTATTAGATCAGTGCCAAGAAGAATAGCAATATTAAAAGAATAATTCCAGAGCACCAGATGCACTGGAAAATGATATCTTAACCATGATTAAAAGTGTATGTATAAAGATACAAATATATATACATACATTCATATATGTACATTAAAATTTTTAGAACGGTAAAGCTTTCCTCAATGAAGAGATGGAAAACATAGAAGCAAAGATGTGTACATGAGTAGTTGTATAATGTACAAAGTTTCTGGGAAATTTTGTGTGTGGTCAATTTTTATTGAATTGGAGAAATGAGAAGGGTCTAGGAAAGGAAGGGTACAGGCAACTAAACGTCATTGTTCCAACAAGCTTTAGCCAATTCTCCACTGTCCAGAGGCACGGTACACGGTTAAGGTACATCAGGGAGCTGCACACACTCACCTCCCCAAATGGGGTGTGGTAGTTAGGCAGCTGTGGTTTCTTGTAACTTTCCAGGCCCAGGTGGGATAGAAGGAAAGAAGCCAAGATGTGAGGGAGGCAGGAGTCCACCACGCTCTTCTGGAAGGTTGATACCTATCTTCCTTCCTAACCTGGCCACCTGAGGAATCCTGTGTCTCTGCTGTACTTTAACTAGAGCTAATCTGAATGTTAGTTAATCTACCCTGACCATAGGAAAAAAAAAAATCCAGTTTAAAGGAAGTAATACTTTGTGTGTGGGAGGGTAGGGTGTGGAGGGGAGAGGGGGTAGAGAGAGAGAGAGAGAGACAGACAGACAGACAGAGAGACAGACAGACAGGAACAGACAGAGAGAGACAGGGACAGACAGAGAAGTGGGGGGAGAGAGAGAGAAAGAGAAGAAAGGCTGAAAAACATTGACTGGGAAGGTTTTTTTACAACTTTGATACATGCAGTGGTAGGTCTGAGGTTGCCATGGTGGTCTGCTGAACCTCGTATTACCCAGGTTCAGTATAAACCACTTTCCATTTGCTTGAATTTTAGGTTAACGAATTGTTGTTTTTGTGTTTCACTTTTCCCTGCTCTGCTGAGTTTTTAAAAATGGCTCTAATATAGAGCACAGTCTCAGATGATGATGACAAGAAATGTTAAAACTCAAAATAAGTTACGTGTGTAAGGCCTCCCATGATAGCGGGAATGTAAAATGGATTTTCCCAGTTCCTGTGGGAGAAGAAGACACCTCTTCTCCAAAAGGTAAATGCCATGTGAGGGCCGCTTATGCTTCCATTATTTCTTTCCACATATCCCTTTCCTGTTTGGCTAGACTTGACCTTTTTTTTTTTTTTTTTTAAGAGTATTTATTATAAATGGGTAAGAAGCAGAGAAAAGTGTGAAAGGCATTCTCCCCCACACCCAGAAAAGGATTATTAACATTTAACAGTACAAATAACATTTGGAAAAGTCCTGAAATGTGATTTGGCACCAGATGCCTTAAAATCTATATTTGGCATTAACAGAGAGAGTGATTAAAAGAATTCCTTAAACTCTCAATGCACGGAAAATTTTTTTAGTTCTGATTTGAACCCTTCATAAATATTTAAGGTTTAAAAAATGCTAATAGTTTGAAAAACTCATGAAGTCGGCAGATGTTTTAGGAAAAATATATATTTAGTTATTTAAAAGATTAGCATAGTAGCAATAAGACTCTGGTAAGTCAAAACAGTGAGTTTTGTCTAAGAAATAAAGTATATCTTTTTAATTTGGAAATATGCATCAAGCATCACAAAAATATTCATATCCTTTGGGCAGGTAATTTAAATTTTATAGCAATTATTTTAAGGACAGATACAGAAATGTGGACATATATTTATAAAAAAGATATTTATTGCAGGATCTATTACAGTGACCAACTGGACATTAACTGAATGTTCAACAGCAAGGAAATGTCTAGGTGTATTTCGATATACCATATGGCAAATCACTAGGCAACCATTAAAGGGATAACTCCAGGAATTTTAAATAACAGGAGAAAATAAACATTACATAAAGTTAAAAGAAGAAACAAGTTGAAAAATTATGATTACAGTTCAATTTCACTCAGATGGTAAGGAATCTGCCTGCAATGCTGGATGACCTGGGTTTGATCCCTGGGTTCGGAAGATCCCCTGAAGGAAGACATGGCAACCCACTCCAGTATTCTTGCCTGGAGAATCCCACGGACAGAGGAGCCTGGTGGGCTACAGTCTACAGGGTTGCAAAGAGTCAGACACAACTGAGCGACTAAGTACACACAGTCAGATTTCGAGTTGTTTCAAAGAAAAAAAGGTACCAAAGTAATAACAGAATATATTTTTTGGTTGGTTGATTTATGAGTAAGTTTCATTTTCTTCATGAGGCTTTTTGTGTTTCCAGATATATTTTATAATAGTTAACATAAAAATAACAGTGTGAACTAGTATTTATTGGGTGTTTTCTATTATAAAAGGAATATGAAGCATAAAACAGTTAAGAAATTTGCTTAAGGTCATATAGGTAATAAGTACAAGGGCTGAGAGATCTTTTACAATCAGAAAAAAGGTAGGTAAAACTTTGTAAGAATTAAAAAAATGTATTTTTCATGACAAATTTTTTTGACTTATGGTATATACTGTTGCGATAGTTATCTACTCAGGTACAGTGTATATACTAATGTATCCTGAAATCTAATATCAGTTCTTGAAAGTAATATCTATGGCAAGAATGAGGTGTCTGTATGTAGCAACACAAAAACACATGAGTGTTGCTCATGCCTGGAAATATTTCATTATTGTAATAATAACTGAAGTTCATTGGGTTATGACAGTGGGCCAGGCACTAGTGTAAGCACTATACATATACAAACTTATTTAATTCTCACACCTACTTTACGAGGAAGGCACTATTATTATTCCCATTTTACAGATGAGAAAAGTGATCACAATGGTAAGTAGTAGCTAGCAAGGGTGCCTGTGACTTTAACCATCAGGACATATCTTTAAAACATTTCTCCACAGAAGGACCCTGCCACTCCACTCATTGGTAAATGTCCTCTGAACTCTGAACACAGAGCTGAACGAACTGGAAAACTTCAGACCAGAGCTATGGTAGTCAAAGCATCTGAGAACTTGTTAGAAATACAAATTCTCGTGCTATACCCAAGAACTACTGAACCTGGAACTCTAGGGGTGGGAATCCAGCAACCTGTGCTTCATTCAACAAACCCTCCAAGGGATTCATTCAGACACATACTCAAGTTGAAGCCTAGAGGGAGAGAAACTAAGGGGAAATATGCTAATTCCTCATGTTTTTGGAAGGCTTAATATAGAGGAGAGGCAACAAGTTGCGTGCTTCCTGTGTATGCCTCTCAAGTTCTGAGGAATAGTAAAAACTGGCTAAATGGTAACAGATCTTGGCTCAAAATTAGGAAAGAATTTCTTATTTCATTAATATCTGGAAGTAACCGACAACGGAAAGAGCTGCCATGTGAGAGAATGAGACTCTCGTTCAGAGTATTCAAACAAATGCTCTATGACCATTTCTCAGGCACGCTGATGAATGGGGAGGTAGACAAGGCATTCTTGAGAGATCGTGAGTGACGGAATCAGGAAACCAGTGGGTGCTGGGCAGATGTTTGTTGAGAGCACGTCCATGTAAGCAAGGTCTGAGGGAAGACGGGAGAAACGATTCTTGTTTTTAAGACTTTCCAGTTCAAAGCCCACACTAGCCATGCTGGTCTCCTCCTGAGTCCTTGGGTAAGATCCATTTGTCCAATATTTGTATCTTTGTTTATCCCATACTGCTGAGTGGGGATGCCCTCTCTTAATCTCAATTCAACATGCTTTGTAAAGCCTAGTTCAGGTCAAATCTTCTTAGTGAAACCTCTAAATTCCCTTCACACTTACTGTCAGCCGTACACATTGTTGGGTTTACATAAATTTATGTGAATTTCCACTTTGAGAGCAAAGGTTGTGTCACATACTTAGGGTCTTCTGTTATACCCTGTTCTACAGGAGGCAATCAACAAATACTTGGGGAAATGGTCGGCTGATGGGGAACACTCTTCCACGCTTCTGAGACTCTGCTGCTACTGTACTCTTCTCACTTGTTGCTCTCAATAATGAGAGCACGAAGTCCGGCTCCCTGATTAGGTGCAGACCAAGAATGCACACGGGACGGGTCCTACTGTTCACTTTACCGGTTGCCTCCTGCTTGCCCCCTGGCACACAGCAGTGAAGGGGCCCCAGGTGCTCAATACAGAAAGCTCCCTTTTTCCTTTTCCAGGCACTGGTGCTGTGTCTATCACGTCTTCAGTTCACATAACCTTTGGATAGATTGTTACAATCCAGATGCAGATGTATATGTTAAAACTCTTACGACAAATCCAGTTATTATGTGTGCAGTGAAGCCAGTTTTCAAATTTTAATACTTCCTTTTTTTTTCTTTCTACTCTTGTCATGTGCTCCATGCTTGAAAAACATCTTTTAAAAACCACATTTTCACATCTTAAGAACACAAAAAAGTGTCAGATACTCCCCCCCCCCCCCGACTTTGCAGTCTTAGAACTTCAAAAACAGCCAAAAGGAAGTTTTATAAAATACGTAAAAATATGTGCTGAGAGCTGAGGTTTTATAAGCCAAGAGTAAGACTGCAGTGAATTTTTACTGTAGTTAATATTAACTCCTAGGAAAAGAACGCTTGCTGGAGACCCAGGCCCACTCTGCCATGGGAGAGAACCTCGATACTTTCTTGCAGGTTACTCTTGCATGCCTGAGAATCAACTCCTGGTTATCCACTGCTGGACTATCCAGAGTCCCCACCATCCTTGGCTTCTTTTCCTTCTCAATAAAGACCCTTTGGCCATTTCACAGCTCATTAGCACCTCCACCAGAAGGTAGGTGGTGACAGGGAGAAGAGGTGAAATGAAAATCAGTAAATTTTACTGCTCGTTAGCAGCTCTTGTAAAAGACCTGGGACAAGGGTACGAAGCCATCAGCATCATCAGGATCAACAACAAACACTTAGTAAGTGTGCACACGCATGGCTGGAGTAGGCACAGCTAGGAAGAGCTCTGCGATTTTTTTTTACGATTGTTATTTTCATCTCTTTAAGTTTCCCTTCCATTATAACATCCAATGATTCAGAGTCGTCTGGGCCATGGACACACAAGAACTTACCTGTTTCTGCACGCCGCTGACTTGCTGAGCCTTGATGATGAGTGAAGCAGTTCGACCCTTGTACTGAATAGTTCTAATAAATGTCCCCGCATGGTCCACACTGAAGGGCTCTGACCAACGCCAGTTGCCCCAACCTTCAATACAGATGTGTAACAGCTGGAGAGAGAAACAAGAATTGTCATAATGCCAAAAGTGCCAACAAAAATCTAGTCCTAAAATGAAAGTCTCATTGCTGGAAAACCTTCCTATTTGTAATACTTAGCATCTGTTTTCTTTCTAACCTGCATTATTCATCCACTTCCAGCTTATTCAACCAGGCTAAGAATAGCAAATATGCCACATAGAGTCAATGCGGTTTTCCAGATCACATTTTAAACCTTCTTAAAAATAACTGTCCTATCAAATGGTAAAAGGGCCTGTTGAACATTTGAGGAAAGACTGTTTCATTCATCTGGAGGACAAGAAGGCTGAAATGTGAGATCAAAGAATCATGGTCTTGGCTGATAGCTTATTCCTTCCTCTGGCTAGACAGTAATTAAAGCTAAATTTGGTTTGTAGCATTATTTTTGACCCTAAATTGCCATTCTTTATTTTTCCTTTTGATAAAGAACAAAATAGCAATCTGAGAATGCAATTCATTTAATATATTCATTCTCCTTATGAGATCACATATATCATATTAGAAATACCTTTAACATTTTGAATGTCTGTTCTATTCTTTTTCTTAGTATGTATTTATTGTAATTTTTACCAGTTGAGTCCCTGATCCACATTCACGTTTATTCACATAGTATTGCCACTTTTAGTAATACTTAGATTTCTTTCATGGACATCAAATACTTTCTATTTCTACTGCTACCTATTAACTGCAATTAAGTATTCCAAACTTAAGTTCACTAACTAAAAAGGCATTCCAAAACAACAATGACTGTTTCTTTAGGATACATGTTTAAATGAAAATAAATAATGTTCTTGTTGTTCAGTCACTAAGTCGTGTCCGACGCTTTGCGACCCCATGGACTGCAGCATGGCAGGCTTCCCTGTCCTTCGCTATCTCCCCGAGTTTGCTCAGACTTATGTCCATTGAGTCAATGATGCCATACAGAAATAAAACTGACATTTTAGGAAAAAGGTTTAGATAATATATAAACAATATTTCCCTTCATATCATATATAATTTTTAAAAGAGCTAACAAAGGTTAATCACATGAAACATTTTCCAACTAACAGAATAAATAAAACTTTGAAACCATTATATAAGAGCTATCATAATGGGCTCTTAAATACATTAAGGACTTCATGAGAATTGCCATAATAATAAAAGTCTTTTGATAGCAACATTATTTTTTAGTTTAAACATTAAGAGGAACCCTTATAAAGTGCTTAAACTTGAAAATTTCCCAAGGTCATTGTTCATCATAATGTAACATTTGGTGGAAAATTCAGAGAGAGATTTTTTGTTTTGTTTTTAAATATCTTAAAATATTTTTAAAAATCTGGTAACTCATCTCCCTGCTTTTAATATGGCTCCACTCAGTTCTTCTTCCATACAACTGCCAGTGATCTTGTGAAATCAAAAGGCTACCAGTCAGATGATTTCTAAAAAAAGAAGTCTAACAGCAAAAAAAAATTAAAAAAAAAAAAAAAAAATCCTGGACGGCAAATAAAATACCTTTAGGGAAAATTTGGTTTTATATACAGTCTTCAACATAAAAGTACCAGAGTATCTTTGATGTTTAAATATTAGTTACAGGGAAAAAAAAAAGAAAAACAATAGTGGTGTTTGGAACCACTTCAGTTTTTGTAGCAGCAACTGGGAATACAGCTCAGGGTACACACAAAACTAAAAGAAACAAAGAAAGTTGTTTTCTTTGGAGAGACTAGTAGCTGGAAATGACAAAAACTAATGAGGCAAGGTACTTAAGGTCAAGCTCAGCTGTATTTTTCTTGAAAATTCCATAGCCTCTAAAGAAAGTTTTAATGTACACAGCGTAATTTTAATTAAGGAGTGTTCACATTTGCATACGAGCTCAATCTTAGGTAGCTGTTCACTCTGTGTGCACAGCGTTTAATGATGAATGTCACCAAGGAATATGCTGTCAGGTTTTGCTTGGCAGCTATTTGTTCTCAAAACGTTGGCACATATATCATATATATTGTCTTTGAATTATGAAAATTCAGATATGTTTGGAGTTAGTGCACACAGAGAAGTTAGGTGGGAGAAAAATATGATGTTTCTCCCCACCTGTATGACCAACAGAATATTTGTAATGTCTGGCCTGCAGTTAAAAAGCATTTAAATATCACTGGCAACTACATGTATATATAAGTTAATAGGAAAGGAATGACATTCCTTGGAGAGAAAAATCTACAAAAAGGAATTCAGGAGGCCTAGCAGTACTTCAGCTGTAGAACCCCAGTACTTCAGTACAGTGCCCAGTACTTCCCCTGGGCACTAGGCAGGGTGCTCAGGTATCCCTGGACATCAAATGAGGGTGGAAAATCCTGTACCTGTTGGACTGACTCACTAAATTTCACTGTTATAGGTACTGAGAAGTCTCCATTTAATAACAAATACCCATATGTCTATTTTTATTTCTATACCAAAGAAACTATAAAATCAGGCATAAAAATGTGAAATTTGTATTAGATTGCCTAATCCTAATGAGACTTGTTTCTATTATTCATCCAATGCATTTTTATTAGTCAGATACTATAAGGAAGGCAATATGTGAAAGACTATGGAGGGCATAAAAAAGAGCTTTGGTCTTTATTCCACAAGGAGCTTAAGATCTTACAGGAAAACTAAGGCCTGTATAACTAACCCACAAGAGGCATTAAGAGAGGTACACGCTGATACAGGAGTCTGGAAGAGAGAGGGCTTGTTCAGGTTGCTGTGATTATGAGAGCTTCCTAAAGCATTTGGGCCTGAGAATTTGGGTAGGACTTCAATTGGTAAAGATGACAGTCACTGGCCAAGGAGGACAATCTGAGAGGTGAAGTCAGAAGGTTTGCTTGGGGCAAAGTTCATAGTCTCAATTGGCTGGAGAAGAAGAAATATGTCAAAAAAAGAGTGAGGATAAGGTCTGAGAAGCAGATCTAGATGGTGGCCAGCCCTGATGATTTGCTGAGCTACGGAATTTGTGCTTTATTCAGGAATTAGCCTTGTGTACAGATAAGCGATGTGTTGAAAGGATGGTGAGAGCCGAGTGTGGAGGGGTCTGGACAACTGCAATAGAATGAGAGCAATGTGGGCCAGAAACAGGAGAGAGGAAGTATTGGCCTTAACAAAATATCACTATCCATTCTGTCTAGAGCCCACGGTGTCTTTAACGTTCTCTTAACAATTTGGAAATTTTCTTTCCCCTTGTTTCCATTAAGTTTCCCTTTCAGATTCACTTCCTTCACCATCTTTCTTTTCCATTCAGCTTTTTCACTCTCTGTGGCCTACTTAGCTAGTGTCTAATTTTTTACACTGGGGGGGAAAACAGTCAAATAAGAACCACTCTTGTTTGAACTTTTCAGTGGGAAATGAAATGAAGTATAAGGCAGGTTGTACAGTAGCCACACTCAATGGAAGGCCCCAAGGGGCTACACTGACATTTTTTTCTAGCAGACTGCCCTACTCCAGGGCCACATTGGCAGCAAGATCAAATTCCACTGAAGACTCCAAATGGGAGCACAGAACTTTCCACTCATTTTTTTCAATAAAAAATAAAACTTAAAACTGAATTACTGATCAGGGGCTTGGGGATCAGCTCTCAGGACCACCCACAGTCACATCCAAAGGGAGAATTCCTGACTCGACAGATTACAGAGGAAAGAAAAACAAAATGAAATCTAGGATAACAGGGTACACCAAGGAAGAGGAAGCGGGGGGGGGGGGGGGGGGGGGGGTGTTAAGAAAAAAATTTAAATGATATCTGAAATATAAATGAAAGTACTAGATACTTTTCTTTGACCTTTATTTCACTATTCATTTAAAAATTGTTATCAAGATGCTTTGTACCTAATCAGAAATTGAAAATTTGTCTTCAGAGTCATTTGCATATTTTTTGTACTTTATAGTAATTTATTGTACAGTAATATGCAATGTTCCAAAAAGAAACTGAAAATCTAAATAATGTAAACATATTCCTCCAATGTATTTTATTCTTGACAGAAATTTTAGTTCTGAAAGTTATGTGAAATGCAAGTGAAAGAAACTACTGAATATATGCTTGTAGTAAATATATAGTATATAATATATATTAATATATACAAAAGCTTAAGCATCATATTTGTTTTTTAAACTTCTAAACTCATATCTATATCCTAAGAGCCTAGTGTACAGTAGGCACTGAATGAAATAACTGTTGAATAAAAAATCAGGATTTTTGAAAAATAACCAAAATAACCCAAAGCAGATATCAAAAAATTTTAGTGGTGATATTTGGGCATAAAATATCATAAAATGAGAATGAAATCAAAATATTCAGAAACAATTTCTATTTTGAGTGACCTTTCAATACAGATTTGCTTTACGTGGATAACAATACTAGATTAAGCTACACATCAATGAAATCCCTAAAATCTATAATTCAGACACTGCAACATGATACTAAAGCATAAAGTAGACCCTAAATGATATGTACTAGGTAAACATGCAAATGAAAATTAAGTTAAAATATGAACAAATTCTTGTCTATCCAAAATAACATATAAAAAGCTACAGATCAAATTAAATAGATCAAAGCTAGATTGCTTGTTTAGAATGCACAAGTGGAACTGACAGTACACTTCACATCAATAAACTAACATGAAAACAAAATGAAATATGTTGCTCATTATTGCTTTTTTAAGGCCATTGAATTTCAGGATGTTCAGAGTATCTGAAATAATGCTAGAAAATATCTAGATAATTGCTAATCCTTGGTGTCACTCTGATTCAATATTAGAACTCTTAGGACTCTATATCTCCTTTTTATATTTATAGAGCACAACCTAAAAGAATGATAAAGTAGAAATAAATCAATTTGAATTATTTTCTAGTGGACAACTTGGATTCTTTGATGCAGTATATTTTGGAAGAAAGAGGAGAAAAAAAAAGATTTCCAAATCAACCTTTCAGGGGGTGATATAATGGTCACTGTCATCACACAAGTATCAATGACACAAAAGATGATAGCTTACACGTAGGTTTTCTCTCAAGACTGTTTGCATTACATGAAAGCTACAAATTCTGTGCAATTGCGTAAAGCAACCTCTTACAGGAGAAGGGAAACCTGGCACGCTCAAAAAATGGTTAGAATGAAAATTGTACCTGGAGAGTAATCTTTCTATCAAAAATCTAAGCTTCAGATACTCACTGGACTCCTCAATTCTAAACAGGAATTTATCTTGATATAATAATTATAGACATGTGCAAAGATCTACCTAGATGTATGTTTATTCCAGCACTGTTTTAATAATGAAAATATGGCATTACTAGGTTATTAGTCAAATAAAATATAGCAAAAACAATAATACCTATCAGTTATTAGACATATACTTTGGGCTTTCCTGGTGGCTCAAACGGTAAAGAATCTGCCTGCAATGCAGGAGACCTGGGTTCGAACCCTAGGTCAGAAGGGCCTCTAGAGAAGGGAATGGTGACTCACTCCAGTATTCTTGCCTGGAGAATTCCATGGACAGAGAAGCCTGGCGGGCTACAATCCATGGGGTTGCAAAGAGTCAGAGTGATGACTGAGCGACCAACACTCACTTTTTCTTTCACTTTCATGTGTCAAGCAGTGGGCTAAGTGCTTTTTATACATGCTCTTATTTATTCCTTAAAATAATCTTAGGTGGGAGATACTTCTATTTTATGAATGAAAAAGCAAGCTGAGCTAGAGAGAGGCCACAGTGCTCAAGAAGGCAAGGTTTAAGATTTGAACTGAAGTGTGCTTACTAAGAATCTCTCTTCTTAATCAGGCTTATACTATAGAATCCTCTGAAACTATTGAAAAAAAAAATCGCAGCATGAAAAAAATGAACAATTTTACTCAGCCAAAGATTAACCAGAAAAATTCGCATTACAAAAAGATATGTGCAATATATACCTCATTTTTATAAAATGAACAAAAAGTATACACGTCTATTCCTAAAGGGAGAAAAATGGCTAGAAAATATACCAGAATGCTAACAGTGGTTATCTTGGGGATGTGAGCTTTAACTTTACTTTTTATGCGTGTGTTTTGTGTGCTTTTATGTAATTTCCAAATTTCACACTATAATATGTATTACTTTGCAATCAGATAAAAATTAATGTTATTAAAATCAAAAAAGTTCAACAGAAAGCATACAGAGCCTTCAAGTAAAACGAAATTAGACATTTCTATTTTAAAAACTCAAATTCAGCTTCCTGCATGAAGTCTCCCCACCTGTCCTGGTCAGTGTCACAGATTTACTATTTGCTCTGTTGGCATTTTGCTGAAAGGGTGACTGAGACTCAGTTCATTTCTGAGGCCTCCATCACTGCTCTTCACACAAGGTCTGGCTTGCTGTATTACTTACTCATATGATTCCTCGGCAATTTAATGAAATTATTTGAGGGTTTTTTCCCCCCTAAAGCAAAAGGTTTTTCCCCTCAATTTAGCAAATATTTTCAGGATTCATATCTACTAAATGCTCACCATAAGCCAACTAACTGTACTATACATGGTGGTGGTGGTTTAGTCGCTAAGTCGTGTCTGCCTCTTTTGCGACCCCATGGACTGTAGCCCACTAGGCTCCTCTGGCCATGCGAATTCCCAGGTAAGAGTACTGGAGGGACTTGCCATTTCCTTCTCCAGGGAATCTTCCTGACTCAGGGACTGAACCCATGTCTCCTGCATTGGCAGGCGGATTCTTTACCATTGAGCCATCAGGGAAGCCCACATGGTGGAGAGAGAGACAAATGAGATGCACACTAAAATTCTCACAGTATAGTGGGAGAGAGATTTAACAAGAAAAAGTATAGTGTAAAATTTATGAGAGGAAGAAAAAATTGTAGGACTCTAGAAGCGACTTAGCAGCAGCAGCAGCAGAGTTATTATGCTTGCGTGTGTCCTAAGTTGCTTCAGTCGTGTCTGACTCTTTGCGACCCCATGGACTGTAGCCCATCAGGCTCCTCTGTCCATGGGATTCTCCAGGCAAGAATACAGGAGTGGGTTGCCACACCCTCCCCCAGGGGACCTTCCCGACCCAGGGATCAAACTCTTGACTCATGTCTCTTGCATTGGCAGGGGGGTTCTTTACCGCTAGCGCCACCTGGGAAGCCTTATTATGCATGGAGAAGTTAAACAAGTGACTAGAGATTGACATATTTTACTTATCCAAGGAAATAACATGAAAAAAGATACTGGAATAGAATAAAAGACATTTTTGTTATTTCTCATAAACAAAAGCAGGTGACAGCTTAACTTGGATTGGTTTTTCTTGTACAAAATTCATGTCTTAAAAAACCACACTGACTGCATTACAAACAAGTCATAAAAGTAGCATACTATAGCTTTAAGTAGGGAAAACCATTAGACCATTCAGGTATGACCTAAGTCAAATCCCTTATGATTATACAGTGGAAGTGAGAAATAGATTTAAGGGACTGGATCTGATAGATAGAGTGCCTGATGAACTATGGACGGAGGTTTGTGACATTGTACAGAGACAGGGATCAAGACCATCTCCATGAAAAAGAAATGCAAAAAAGCAAAATGGCTGTCTGAGGAGGCCTTACAAATAGCTGTGAAAAGAGAAGCGAAAAGCAAAGGAGAAAAGGAAAGATATAAGCATCTGAATGCAGAGTTACAAAGAATAGCACGGAGATATAATAAAGCCTTCCTCAGTGATCAATGCAAAGAAACAGATGAAGACAACAGAATGGGGAAGACTAGAGATCTCTTAAAGAAAATTAGATATACCAAGGGATCATTTCTTGCAAAGATGGGCTCAATAAAGGACAGAAATGGTATGGACTTAACAGAAGCAGCAGATATTAAGAAGAGGTGGCAAGAACACAGAAGAACTGTACAAAAAAGATCTTCACGACCCAGATAATCACAATGGTATGATCACTGACCTAGAGCCAGACATCCTGGAATGTGAAATCAAGTGGGCCTTAGAAAGCATCACTACGAACAAAGCTAGTGGAGGTGATGGAATTCCAGTTGAGCTATTTCAAATCCTGAAAGATGATGCTGTGAAAGTGCTGCACTCAATATGCCAGCAAATTTGGAAAACTCAGCAGTGGCCACAGGACTGGAAAAGGTCAGTTTTCATTTCAATCTCAAAGAAAGGCAATGCCAAAGAATACTCAAACTACCTCACAATTGCACTCATCTCACACGCTAGCAAAGTAATGCTCAAAATTCTCCAAGCCAGGCTTCAGCAATATGTGAACTGTGAACTTCCTGATGTTCAAGCTGGTTTTAGATAAAGGCAGAGGAACCAGAGATCAAATTGCCAACATCTGCTGGATCATGGAAAAAGCAAGAGAGTTCCAGAAAAACATCTATTTCTGCTTTATTGACTACGCCAAAGCCTTTGACTATGTGGATCACAATAAACTGTGGAAAATTCTGAAAGAGATGGGAATACCAGACCACCTGATCTGCCTCCTGAGAAATCTGTATGCAGGTCAGGAAGCAACAGTTAGAACTGGACATGGAACAACAGACTGGTTCCAAATAGGAAAAGGAGTACGTCAAGGCTGTATATTGTCACCCTGCTTATTTAACTTCTATGCAGAGTACATCATGAGAAACGGTGGGCTGGAAGAAGCACAAGCTGGAATCAAGATTGTTGGGAGAAATATCAATAACCTCGGATATACAGATGACACCACCCTTATGGCAGAAAGTGAAGAAGAACTAAAAAGCCTCTTGATGAAAGTGAAAGAGGAGAGTGAAAAAGTTGGCTTAAAGCTCAACATTCAGAAAACGAAGATCATGGCATCCGGTCCTACCACTTCATGGGAAATAGATGGGGAAACGGTGGAAACAGTGTCAGACTTTATTTTTTCGGGCTCCCAAATCACTGCAGATGGTGACTGCAGCCATGAAATTAAAAGACGCTTACTCCTTGGAAGGAAAGTTATGACCAACCTAGACAGCATATTTAAAAGCAGAGACATTACTTTGCCAACAAAAGTCCGTCTAGTCAAAGCTATGGTTTTTCCATTGGTCATGTATGGATGTGAGAGTTGGACTGTGAAGAAAGCTGAGTGCTGAAGAATTGATGCTTTTGAACTGTGGTGTTGGAGAAGACTCTTGAGAGTCCCTTGGACTGCAAGGAGATCCAACCAGTCCATCCTAAAGGAGATAAGTCCTGAGTGTTCATTGGAAGGACTGATGCTAAAGCTGAAACTCCAATACTTTGGCTACCTCATGTGAAGAGTTGACTCATTGGAAAAGACTCTGATGCTGGGAGGGATTGGGGGCAGGAAGAGAAGGGGATGACAGAGGATGAGATGGCTGGATGGCATCACTGACTCGATGGACATGAGTCTGAGTGAACTCTAGGAGTTGGTGATGGACAGGGAGGCCTGGCGTGCTGCGATTCATGGGGTTGCAAAGAGTTGGACACAACTGAGAGACTGAACTAAACTGAACTGACTGATAGCTTTAAATCTTTGTGCAAACAATTTACTGTCAATATAATGTGGAAAGTTAACTTTATATTATGAACTCATTGGCTTACATTCTTCTAATAACCCATGGGATTTTGATCCTGCAAAGGAAAAGAGTCAAACTGGAACAAAAATCATTGTTTCACGTCAGATCTTGCTCTCAAAGCAGCCATGTGTGCAGATTCTTGGGGATGAAGAGAGGTGAGAGTTAGGGAGAGGACCTGCCTGAGAGAGGATGGTACAGAAAGGGAGGCTGAAGAGGCAGTGAGCTCTTAGGTCAGGAATTGCCACTTATTTTCACAGCACCAGTCATCAATAAACACCAGAGTGTGAAGCATTAAAGGCAATGAAACATAGTAACTGATAGATGTTTGGCTGTTTGAAATTATGCTGTTCACTATCTGGCTGGTCTTTCTATATATATTCAGAAATAGTAGCTACCAGGAAACAACAGATTCTAGCAGCACCCCACTGTTTATTTTTATGAATGGTTATCACAAGGCAAACACTGATGAAGGAAGAGTCAGGAAAAAATAAACAAAAAAACAGTTGCGTGAATGAAGCAAACTGTAGCTCTGCATGACTTTTGACAATTCACAATAACAAAGAAGCATGGGAGGATGTAGAAACTTTCACCTGTGTATACTTGAGATATTAGGAAATGCCAGCTGGAAAATGGGAAGTAGAACAGGAGTTGACTTTATTATCTGGCCTTGCAGCTGGAGAATAAAAATCACCATTCCTCAAATAATATAGTATAACAAAGGGCAATCCATAATATGATATAATCATTAATAAATAGCAAAAAGGACATAAAAATAAGCCATGAGACCTTTGAAAAGATACTGCAAAGCAAAGGAAAAAGCATATGACTGACATTTACATACTAGAGAGAAAAATAAATTAAAAAAAAAACAAAAAGAAAAAGTCAGGTGAAGAGTAGTGGCACTTTTATATATTATCTACAAAACTATGATGCTTAATGAGTATTCCTTGCTAAAAAGCTACCTAAATAGAAATTATCTAAATTAGAGAAAAATAATTCACTTCACAATTTTTTTTTTTTCAAAAAGATTTAAGGAGCAAATTTTCTCATTAGTTAAAATACAATGCTATGTATAAATTTCGGGGAACATATTAATCGTGAAATCAGATATAAATGTACACAGTAAAAAAAAAAAGCATGAAATGATATATAGGCTTGTTTTAAAAAGGTCATTTCAACATTACACATATCTGTTGTTTTCATGTTTCTAAAGCGCATGGGCTTCCCTATATTTAAACGACATACAACTGGAAAAACAGGAGCTGTGACACTAATAGCTGCCTTAAGTCCAGAACTGTGTGATAGTCTTTGAGGCTGTTCATCCTTAATGCTACCATAAGAGGCTGAAAAGTAAAAATTCAGAGAAATTTTACATGTATGCTTGTGTGTCTATACAGAAAAGGGTAGTCTGTCTATAAAATAGGAAATAATTCACTTTAAAAAAATAATTAAATAAAATAAATACAAACAATAATTGCTTAATTGAGTGACACTAATAGTCAGAAGATTTTGGTGCTGGGTAGACATACTCTTGACAGAATGATAGTGAATGATTGTCATGCTCATGGTTGAACCCAGCTCCTCAGTGAAAGAGATAAGGGTAAGTTGGATCGAAACAATAAAGAATACTTTAGGTAAGCTGAGAAATGGAAGCCAATAAGGTAAGCTGGAGACACTGTTTGATAGTCATTCAGACTTGGATAAATGTTCTGAGCTTGTGAGCCAGATTGTCAGTTCTTGTTTGTTTGAAAATCAATTTTGACTAAATACAAATATAAACCATGGAGGAAATCTAACAAAAATTTGAATAAAATTGTTCTTTTAAATTTTCTTTTAAAATGTTCATTCACCATTTAGCAAAATTTAGTTGAATGTAAAATAGAAGACATGCCAACATGTGTTCTAAGAAAAGATCAGGTAGTTCTATGCAATCTGTAACTTATTTTCAGTCATCATGGCCATTTAGACAATTAAAATTGTTACGCCTAATTTTTAATTAGAAAAAAAAGAAGTCAACAGATGGGATACAAAAGACATCCAAAATTTTTACAGTTATTTATTTTCATTTAACTAAACTGCCTTGCCATACTAAGAAAACATTTTTGTAAAGGTTAAATAAAGTATTTTATGGCAACCGCTGCTTCTTAGTGCCTGTGTAACAAGAAACATGAGCCAGCCAAAGTTGTGCAAGTTGGTTTTCTTTCCCAGTAAGGGAATGTGGTATCTAAGACCTTGTCCTAACTCATTTAATCCCCAAGTGTAAGTCAAGCAAGTCAAATATGAACTAATGCCTGAAGGGAAGTCCCTGACTCCAAAAGTATGGATTATTTCACATTTATCTTAAAAATCTGCTCTCAGAGTTCTTAAAATTCACTAACTTGGCAAGTCAGGAATTATCATGAGAAATGAAATAATTTCATAACTATGAAGTCATCCAACATTCCATGCATCTGACACTCATTGGGCTTGGCCATGTCTTGGGCATTATTCTGACCTTTAGATAATAAGCTCTTCAATATCCTGCTCAGCATGGAAATAATTAAAAAGTGCCACAGTGTAATAGGTATGCCATTGTCTTTAACAGAGTTAATGCTTTTGTTACACAGGCTTGTGGTAATACGTTATGATTAACCGCAATCACATTCTGAATGCTGAAATCTTTATAACATTCTTAATCAGTATTTCCCATTACTTACAAATGGCAAAATACCATGCTTTAATGGTCCAGCTGCATTCCCTTTCTCCAAGCACTCTGTATTAAAATTCACATTTCAAATTAGTTCAGTCAAGGACCTTTATGTTTAGACATCAAGAATTCACATTTGCAGAGCACTAGCTTGTGAAAAGCCTTTGAGTGTCTTGTAAAAAGCTTAAGGAAACCTCAGTACATTTTTCTCCAAAGCTATATTTCAATATCGAAAATTTATTGCCAGAGAAGGGATGGCGAGACCATTAGCAGCACCAGTAGTCACTCCTCTGGGTGCTTCACAGTTGAAACAATCCCCAGTTGTGCCCTTTTGTGAAGGCTTGTACAAAACTCTAGAAATCAGTCCTGGGACTGGATAAAGTGTCTTATCACAAACTGTCTTTGCTACTTTCTTGTGGAAGACTTCACAAGTCTTAACAAGGTCACAATGCAACCATTTCTACATAGTGACTGAAATATACAGGAAAAAGAAAAAAAAAACTAGACTCCAAACTTCTTCCTCTCATTTAAATAGAGTAAATGTATTTACCAACAGAAAATGAAGAAATTCCAAACATCTCTATCCACTAGATATTTAATGACCAAAACTGCCAGGGTCCCGTTTACTGGTGACTTCAACAAGGCACTATAACCTTCCTCAGAGAATATAAGTTTCTTGGAACCTCTCAGGAAACCGAAAATATTTGACGAGAGAAAGGTGAAGAGACAGAGTCTACAAGTCTTACTATTTTGCTGTTTCAATGACTGCTTAGAACTAAAATAAAAAAGCAGTTGATGGTGACTGGATAGTAGGTCCCGGGTACTCAAATGGAGTTAGTGTTTACAGAATATTTTGGATTGAAATCCTTGCCAGATGGTCCTAAGAACTGTTTACCTCACTGTTGATTTTAGCTATCTTAATGTCAGCAACAATAAAAGAAGCTTGTTACTGCCACTGGGGAGCAAAGGCACACAGTCCTTCCATCCCAAACGGAACTGCTCGTTGCGGACAGCTGTGCGCTACGCAACAGTAAGGGCGATAATGTAGTTTACGGGAATCTATTTCCATGATTAGAGAAAGAGAAAATATAAGGCAAATTTAACCTGAAATAATGTCTACTTTAAATCAGTACTATTTTGTAATTGCACAACATACTTTCAGCTTATGATAAATAATACAAGTTTTTCAGAGTTAAACAAAAGCAGGCACAGTCGGACGTGCATGTGGACCTGTAAGTTGGTGTCCTTTGAAGTATACTGCTGGTCCTCCTGCAGCATCTCCCTGTTTCGTAAGTTTCCATCAGAGGCCACTGGGAGGCCAAGGGGGCAGAGGTGGCGGAGACGAGTGGCTACTCTTGATTACGAGTCCAGTTGCACAGACAGCATACAAAAGCATGTATTTTGAACTCAGAGGACCTCTTTTTGTGTGCCTGTACAACATACATAAAAGCATCCAATATGACCCATACTGTTTACCGTGGTCATATTGTTAAAATAAGCTTTTAAATCTATGTTCTTGAGAAATGTCAGATGTTATGAGAAATCTCAACATTTATTTACTCAGTGTACACTTATCAAATGCCAATTATGAGCAGGATACAGGATTAGATATTGTGGAAAGTCATGTTCAAAAAAGCCTTCTACTTTCCTTCCCTCTTTTCACTTTAAGCAAATACCCACTACAACCACCTCAACATTTATAGTCAACCTCAGTTCTCTCTCCGGTCTCAAAGCAGGAGGAGGCTTTTGTGCTAAGTTAAAAATGGTCCCCGATTCTCTCAGCAACTCACATCAAGAGGTTATGATTCTGCTTCTTATCCTCTGGATCTGGCCTCACCTTGTGACTTGCTCCACCTAGTAGAATGTGGGCAGCAGATTCTATAAGGGCTCTGAGCTTAGGCTCAATAGGTTTTGCAGTCTTTGCTCTCGTTCTCCTGTCTAGGCGAGACTGCTGGAAGGATCACATGGAAGAGAACCCTGGCCAGTGGTCTGCCAAGTACCAAATGTGTGGGCAGGGCCATTATGGACCACTCGGCCCCAGTTGGCCGACCAGGTGACTGCAGCCTCATGAGTGAGCCCAGCTGAGACTAGGAGAAGAACCTCTTAACTAAGTGCATCCAGATTTCTGACCAACACACTTATGAGCTAATAAACTTTCAAATAGAAGTTTTGGGGTGGTTTGTAAATAGTGGATAACTGATAATTCCATCCTGGGTCCACCCTTCCACCTGTAATCTGGATGCATTCTTCTTTTTTTCTGGGACCTTATGCCATTAATCACTCTTCCTGTCTTCTGCATCATCAACCTATCTGCTATTTACTCCTTTTCATATATGAACATGCCTAGTTCAGTTCAGTTCAGTCGCTCAATCACGTCTGAATCTTTGCGACATGAACCATGAACCACAGTACACCAGGCCTCCCTGTCCATCATCAACTCCTGGAGTTCACCCAAACACATGTCCATCGAGTCAGTGATGCCATCCAACCATCCTATCCTCTGTCGTCCCCTTCTCCTCCTGCCCTCAATCTTTCCCAGCATCAGGGTCTTTTCAAATGAGTCAGCTCTTTGCATCAGGTGGCCAAAGTATTGGAGTTTCAGCTTCAACATCAGTTCTTCCCATGAACACAGAGGCCTGATCTCCTTTAGGATGGACTGGTTGGATCTCCTTGCAGTCCAAGGGACTCTCAAGAGTCTTCTCCAACACCACAGTTCAAAAACATCAATTCTTCGGCACTCAGCTTTCTTTATAGTCCAACTCTCACATCCATACATGACCAATGGAAAAACCATAGCCTTGACTAGACGGACTTTTGTTGGCAAAGTAATGTCTCTGCTTTTTAATATGCTATCTAGGTTGGTCATAACTTTCCTTCCAAGGAGTAAGCGTCTTTTTATTTCATGGCTGCAGTCACCATCTGCAGTGATTTGGGCGCCCAAAAAAAAGAAAGTCTGACACTGTTTCCACTGTTCCCCCATCTATTTCCCATGAGGTGATGGGACCAGATGCCATGATCTTCGTTTTCTGAACGTTGAGCTTTAAGCCAACTTTTTCACTCTCCTCTTTCACTTTCATCAAGAGGCTTTTTAGTTCCTCTTCACTTTTTGCCATAAGGGTGGTGTCATCTGCATATCCGAGGTTATTGATATTTCTCCCGGCAACCTTGATTCCAGCTTGTGCTTCCTCCAGCCCAGCGTTTCTCATGATGTACTCTGCATAGAAGTTAAATAAGCAGGGTGACAATATACAGCCTTGACGTACTCCTTTCCTTTTTCGACCAGTCTGTTGTTCCATGTCCAGTTCTCACTGTTGCTTCCTGACCTGCATACAGGTTTCTCAAAAGGCAGATCAGGTGGTCTGGTATTCCCATCTCTTTCAGAATTTTCCACAGTTTATTGTGATCTACACAGTCAAAAACCCTCACCTGACCCTTCAGCTTTCTTGAGCTAACACTCAATCAGGATTTAAAAAAAATCATGCTCATTTTCCCCACTTCCTCACCTCCCATTCATTTTTCAACCCACTCAATCTGATTTCTATTCCTATATAGCCACAGAAAACGCTTTCCTTGGGCTATCAATGAACTCCCCATTGCCCATACAGTGGTCTCTTCAGTTATTGCTTCACTCAGTCTCCTTAGGGCAATCTGAAGTAGAGAGGGGGGGAAAAAATTCAAACAAAATGAACAGAACTGCAGGCTCTTGTGATGACTGTGGTTCCAGCTAATGTCTTGACTACAAGAATCTTGACTTGTCAGAGAATCTGAGCTGGAATCACCCAGGTAAACTACTCCTGAAATTTTTGGCTAATAAAACTGAGAAATAATTTTTTATTTACTTAAGTTGTGGGCTAATTGTTAAACAGCAATCTGTAATAATATAGAGTATGGTATGTGTATGTGAGGTGCTACTATAACAGAAGCCTACGATGTGTGTGTGGGTGGGTGCTTTGGAGCAAGTAAGTGGGCAGAAACCAGAAGAACTTGAAAGTGTTAGTGTCTGGGTGTGGATTTCTTTCGAATGCCTGTTTGGAGTTCTCTGAGCTTCCTGGGTCTGTAAATTTCTGTCTTTCACAAAGTCTGGGACATTTTCTGAGATGATTTCTTAACGGCGGGGGGAGTCCTATTCTCTCCTGTAATTCTTTGATTACAGTTATTCATATATTAGACCTTTTGATTGGATGGATTTCTACTGATCCATCTTCAACTGAGGTGTCAGCTGGGCTGAATTCTTTTTTTTTTTAATTTGTTTTTAATTGGAGGATAATTGCTTTACAATGTCGTGTTGGTTTCTGCCACACAACAAGGGCTGCATTCTTATCTAGAGGCTTGACTTGGGAAGAATCCTCTTCGAAGCTCACTTGGGTAGCTGGCAGAATTTATTCCCTGGTGCCTATATGAGGGGGCTTCCTAGATGGCACTAAGGGTAAAGAACCCGCCTGCTAATGCAGGAGATGTAAGAGACCTAAGTTTGATCCCTGGGTCAGAAGATTCCCCTGGAGGAGGGCATGGCAACCCACTCCAGTATTCTTGCCTGGAGAATCCCATGGACAGAGGACCCTGGCAGGCTACGGTCCATAGGGTTGCATAGAATCAGACTTGACTGAAGTGACTTAGCACGCACGCATGCCTGTCTGTGAGGAGGCATGTGAGGAGGGTTCTGACTTAATGACTAGCACTGGCAGCCACCTGCACATCTCCGTGGCTTCTCACACCTCCCTGCCCCATGGCCCTCTTCATAGGCAGCTATAACATGGTAATTTGCTTCTTTCAGGCCAGCAGGAATGTATGTTATCTCTCTCGCTCTCCTGATAAAAGGATCCAGTACCTCTTTTAGGGCTTTTACCTGATTAAATCAGGCCATCTAGAATCGCCCTGTTTTGATTAACCAAAAGACAACTAACAGATATAGAGAACTAGTGATCACCAGTAGGGAAAGGGAAGGGGGAAAGGACTTGATAGAAGTAGGGGGTTATACACACAAACTACTGTGTAAAAAATAAATAAGCAACAAGGACATATTGTACAGCATAGGAAATATAGTCAATTCAATATTTTGTAATAACTTAAAATGAAGTCTAATCTATAGAAATTTTGAATCACTATGTTGTATACCTGAAACGAATATATTATAAATCAACTACTTACTTCAATTAAAAAAGAATGTTAAAAATCAAATTAATTTAGGAATTAATTATAATAAAATCCCTTTTCTGTTGCCACAGTGGCTTTAAAGTATATGCATGATAATTTCAACCTCTGAGTCATCTTTACGTTGGCATCTGTTAATCATCTCTCCCTTGAAATTGAGTAATTCTTTTTTTTTTAAAGATTTTTGAGACCTGTCAAGTAATTTTGGGTCATAGTGTGGACACTATTAAATGCTCTGTGGTGAAGACTCTGAATTCTCCCATAATTCTTCCAGAATGTTAATATTTCTAATAGGTAATTAACTAGTTTAGAATCAAACTAGTGGTAAAGAACCCGCCTGCCTGTTTTATGCAGGTTAGACGTAACACACACAGGTTTGATCCCTGGGTCGGAAGATCCCCTGGAGGAGGGCATGACAATCCACTCCAGTATTATTGCCTGGAGAATCCCATCGACAGAGGAGCCTGGCAGGCTGCAGTCCATAGGGCTGCACAGAATTGGACATGACTGATGCAACTTGGCACAGCACAAAAACTCTTAAACCTGGGTGAGTGGCAGTGCAGATAAATTCAGTTCTTTAAGGCTTGGGTACAATCTGCTTTCAGTCTGCCCCATGCATATGTGCTTCAGCAGGAAGCAGATAGGTGGGCCACATTTAAACGTATTTCCCTATTCTCTAGATTTACCTTTCCCAAGATTTTCTCTTCACCCTCTAGTGACCTTGGTTGCCTGAGTTCTTTCGCCTGGTACCTTGGCCCAGAAAGACAGTGGGCCCCCCTTGCATGGCTGCAACTGCAGGTGACCTCAAACCAAAGCCACGACAAATGGGTGAACCGCTGTGCAGTTTACTGGCTCAAAGATCCTATTCCCCTCCAAAATCTGTCTGCCTCTGTTCATCTTTAGAGGTAGATGTTTTGTGTTTTGCTCAGAATTTATAGCTGTAATTCACAGGAAGATCAGTCTGTTAGGTATTTATACCAGTCTCTGACTTCTACTCTGTCTTGGCTCAGTTACTGTAATCTCTCACTCCTGGGTTATGCAGTGGTGTCCATACAACCGCATGCATTGTCAGCCTCCTCTAGACTGTTTACACAACTGCAGGACAGGAACCTTTCCAAAATGCAACTGTGACCCTGTGATGATTCTACTTAAAACCCTTCTGTAGACAAAAGCTGCCTGTCACATACAGGTATATCTCCTCAAAATGCTCTTCAGAACATAACTCCTCCAAATAGCAATGAGGTGGCTCATACTTGTTTGTGAGAAAGTATTGCTAAATATTCAAGAATCTAGTGAGCTGGTTGCTAAATCATTGGTAGCCTAAAATCAGCTATGGTGGGAGTCCTTACCCCATGAAAGTTGGGCAACCCTACAAATTAGTTTTCCCATCACCATCAAAGAGCCAGTTTCCTAGCACACATCTCCTCAGCAAGGCCTGCAGTTTTAATGCCTGTGTTTATTCTGAACAAAACCTGAATTCCCTTGAACCTGACAGGCAGCCTGCCTGCCTGTCTGTTCCCTGGTTCTGCCTCATGTGCACAGCATACAAGGGCCCTCATGGCCTTCACTGACTTTACGGTCTTGCAATTCCACACATGTACTCTACATTGTAGTCAAATCAGTCAAGTGCTACCCTGCCATGTTCTTTCTTGCCTCTGTGGCTTTCACACACGTTGGTTCCTTTACCTGGGAACACCCCTTTCCCACCCTACTTCACTGACCTAGCACTTACTTAAACATGAAAATTCAATATAAATATTACTTCTACCAGGAAGCCTTGGCAGATTTCCCTCCTCATGTTAGGAAACATTTCCTTTGAGTCCCCATTAAGACCTTGTCCATATTCAGAGGCAGGTGATTTTACTTTCTAGTCCTCTTGCTTTTCTTCCTATGGCTGGTATTTTAACTCAGTCTCCCTGTCTGCAACTACTGCCACAAAATCCTCATAGATAATGATCATGTCTCTAATTTGTTTCCTTTCTGACTCCCTCATCAGACAACGTATTTCTTAGAAGAATGTACACATTTACAAACACACAACAGGCCATAAGAAATTATTATTTGTTGATTAAAAATCAATGGGATATAATAAGCATCTAGATAGAAATAATAAGTCAGGTCTTAGATACCAGATAATTTGGGTATATTTAATAGACGATGGTTGTAAAGATTTTTGGACAAGAAAGTATCAAAACATCATTTAGGAAACTTACTTGAATTGTAGTTTGCAAGGCAGACTGAATTGGGGCAAAGATGTAACTAAGGAAATAATTGAAAAAAACTATTTCAATAGTTCCCAGAGAACCATTATTGATATAGTATTATACTTGCCACTGTTCTAATTAGCTTTTGAAATTCCTCTGTCTATATATAAATATTTTCAGAGTTTTTACTTCTTTCTGACTTAATAATCTGTATTCTTTATTTTAAAAAGTTGAGAAGTATATAAAAATGTAATACATTGGAAAAAAATATCACCTTAAAAAATATACCATTCAGAGGCAACATTTTGACATATCTTGTTTCAGTATTTTTCTATGCATTTATACTTAAATGTTTAAGATCATATTGTATGTACAGAGTTTTATATTTTGCTTTTCTGACTGATATAATATGATAAGCTCCAATACTTTGGTCACCTGATGCAAAGAGTGGACCCACTGGAAAAGACCCTGATGAAGGGAAAGACTGAGGGCAGGAGGAGAAGGGGATGACAGAGGACTAGATGGGTGGATGGCATCACCGACTCAATGGACATGAGTTTGAGCAAGCTCCAGGAGATAGTGAAGGACAGGGAGGCCTGGTGTGCTTCAGTCCACGGGGTCACAAAGAGTCATCAACATGGCTGAGCAACTGAACAATGATATGGTAGCACTTCGCCTTCCTATGTAAGAATGTAAAGGTCCCATAATAGTTCATCTCATAGGTATGCCAGATTTCTCTTACCTATTTCTTTAAAATTGAGCTTTTGATGTTTAAAATTTGATAGTATGAATAAAATTATGATAAACATTTTTGTGTACACACCTTTGTATTAATTTGGACTGCTCCCTGAGAGTTGATCACTAGTAAGAGAATTACTAGGTCAAAGGCTATGATCATTTTAATAGCTATGATACTTTTTATCAAATTGCTTTCTAGAAAGGAAATATCAATCCCATTTGTACCTTCTGGGTGTAAAAATGTCTTTTCCTTTGCCCTTTCTAACAAACTCTCATATGCATACCATGCTCCATATAATAGCAGAGGCCAACACTTGAAAATTTATCAGTGAGAACAGTTTGCCAACATAGAATATTCACCTGCCTCCCTCGTTCAGTTCAGTTCAGTCGCTCAGTCATGTCCAGCTCTTTGCAACCCCATGGACTGCAGCACACCAGGCCTCCCTGTCCAACACCAACTGCCAGAGCTTGCTCAAATTCATGTCCATCAAGTTGGCGATGCCATCCAGCCATGTCATCCTCTGTCACCGCCTTCTCCTCCTGCCCTCAATCTTTCCCAGCCTCCCTAAGTCTGATTTTAAATTTTAAAAATTGTGACAGTTGCAACAAGAACGTGCTCATTCTTTAGATATATGTGTACACATACACTATATAAAGGGATATAGAGAGAGTGGTAACTGAATAAGAAATTACAATCTAATAAAACTGACAGCTGACTGGAATTACCATAAGATAGCTAGACACTCAAAAACCCATTACTTTTTCTTTAGACAAGAGGAAAAATGATCAGATCTCACTTTTAAATATTTTCACATCTGAAAAAAGAACAGCAGAACTTTCTGTATATATGGGCAAGAACAAGAACAATACAAATATTTTACTATTATGTGGCATGCTGCAGTCTATGGAGTCTCAGAGTTGGACATGACTTAGGGACTCAAGAACACTGTTATGTGGTAAGCACAGGTTGATTTTATGTGTTAGATTTAATATATTACCCGTCATTTCATAATTTCTGAAACATGTTACCAAGTTTTCAAGTGATGGGAATATCATTTACAGCAGAGCAAAGACACTTTTCTGTCAAGTCTTTAGTCTACTGAATTTTGTCAAGTGAGAGACCCGAAAGCAGGGGTTGACAAATAAGGCATGACTTCTGGGTCATTTGGGGCACTGCCTATTTCTATAAAGCCAGTGAGTTAGGAGTGTCTTTACCATTTTCAGATAGTTGAAAAAAAGAAAAATACCACTTTGTGTGCAAATTATTGGAATTCAAATTTTCTTTTCTATAAATAAAGTTTTATTGGCACACAGTCACACTCATTTATTATGGCTGCTTTTGTGCAAAGCTGAATGGCTATGAGAGAGGCTCCAAGGCCCTGAAAGCCTAAAACAGTCACTGTCTGGCCCTACTCAAAAAAGTCTGCCAAACTCTGCCTGAAAGTAATGTCTGATTTATGTTTTCTTTCCTAAATCTGATTACTTTGATGAGTATTTCCCAGATGCTCTGCCGCTCTTCCAAATTGACTCTTGTTGCCTTTCTCATTTTTAACTATCTGCCATTTTCACAAGATGATAAAACTTCCTACTACATCCCATTTGGAGCAATCTTTTATTTTCTATAGCTCTGTCTGGAGCCTATTTTCACCTTGACTGATGGTTTGGTTACCAAATTAAGTCATTGGTAGTTGGAATTCTGCAAACCTTAAAAAAAAAAAAAAAGCACAATCTATAAATTGTGTGTGTTTTAAGGGTAAAGCAAATGTAATTCCTTACATACAAGCTAGAGGAATTCTTGTTTCAAGAAGTTTAATTAGGCAACAGTGCTCTCTCTTTACCAGAACAGGAAGTTAATTTGAACAGCCTACACAAAAACCCTACTACGATGGACGTGTCACTGTATCCAGTTTGGTTAAATTAAACAGAGCTCCCCTTGACTCTGAGCTGCACAGACTGTCCATATTCCGGGGAAAGATTCCATAAACTCACACATGTATTTCAATTCCATATACTGTGAAGCCCTTCTCTGAAGACCATTCCTTCACTGGTTACTGTTCTTGTCCAACTGAAGTAAAGTCTCCTGGAGTGGGATATTTAAGGGCCCTTTGAGGTGGCATATACAGCTGTGCAGCTGAATATATTCAATTATCCCCTAGGAAATTGTTTTGTTCTTCCTTTGTTTGTTTAGGCAAGCAAATGTTGTAGGATAGCCAGCATTTTCAAGTGATTTTGCCTCAGAGTGTGTGTTAGAAACTATAGGGAGAATTTACAACTTTTCAACTCTGAAAAGGTTTTTCAGCTTTGGATTTCTGCAATTGGTTGTGTCCGTGTTTTTCCCTATCCCGTTGGGACTCACTGTTGTTAGCAACCTCCTGTGTGGTTCTAAGACATGCTGACCTCTTTGAAACCTTTCCAGGTGTCATTGCTACTTTCTTGATCTCTGCAATATAAGCTACATTGTTTAGTGGAGTTAAGTTCTCTGAACTTTAGAAATCCTCCCTGAGACTATGAATTGACTAACACCCAAGGTAGCATAAACATGCAGACACAAATGTTCCTAAAACCAAGCCTGCTGGGCAGTGCAGGATATGACTTGGAGTCTGGAAAAAGGGAACAGTTAGCTTACTTGTGTGTCTGTGACCACCTCCAGGTGCAGTCTGAAGCTCAGTGGCTAGTTTTTCTGATCCTCAGATGTAATCTCTTATTAGAACACAGCAGAATCCGTAACTATGGACGTAAGGAATTCCATGAAGACCCCTGGGCCCATTAAGACCTCGCTGGCTTCAAAAGGTCCTAAAACACTTCCTTCAGCATACGTAGCTGTACTAAAGGGACACCTTTTATGAATATGATCTAAGTTTTAGTCTAAAGATTATTGACTATAGCTCATCTTAACATTTGTATCCAGAAGATGCAGTTACAAATTAAAGAGAGAAAAAAGTTTAATAGATACCTGTCTTATGTTTCCAGTTTGTCCCTAAAAGGTTCTTATTGTTTTTTGTTCTTAAAGCTCTGCAAGGGTTCATATTGTACTAAGAATGCCATGTTACTCTAGCTTTAAATGTGGAGTATTATAGCAGCGATTTCTCAGCCCTTCTCTTAAAATCTCACAGTTTGGCTCTTCTAGCAGACAAATCCTGCTGCCAAAACCTAGGAGAGTTTAACAATGTTGTGGAAATAATAGTATATTGAAAATGCAAAGACATGGGATTCAGTCCCAACTCTACCACTATCTTAGCTTAACATTTCTGTATCCTTATCTATAAAATGTTCATAACAAAAATACAAATCACACAGGGATACTATGAAAATAAGACTAGTAATAAATACAAAAAGACCTTGAAAAAGTACAGAAGAGTTTAAATATGAAAGGTATAGTATGGCAGTGGTCGGCCATTCTTCTTTCCTGTTCATGTCCTTTCCATTCAGAAACTGTACATCTACAACATGAAGACACCTGTTCCTCCACACCCCTGAGCCCACTGTTCTTAGCATCATCCTTCCCGTCCTGGCTCCAGTATCCAGAGAATCTTGAGTCAGGGAGGGTCATGATAGTCTATGCAGCTTAAGATGACTTTGAAGGAAAATGAGCTTTCTCTGCTTTGCTTTCGGCTGAGGCCTGCAGCCTGCATGTATGAATGGGTGAAGTGGCTACAGGTACAATGTATGACTGCACATTAACACACCTTCTCAGAGGTTTCGTTCCTGTCACTACCAGTTCATCTCTGGGAATGCAATGACCATATAAGCCTTTTGAAGGTCTACACGGCTAAACAAGTCTTAACATGGATTGTCTCTGGGTGGTTGGAATTATAGGTTGTCTTTTCTGTCTCTCTCTCTTTTGGTTTATATATCTGGTCTATATTCTTACTTTTGCAATTAACAGGAAAAAATAACTGCTTAATTTTTAAATGAAACAACTGACCAAGTGTCCTTTAATGATGTTACAAGGAGCAAACAACCAAACAACTTAAAAACTCTCTAACATGGACATTTGTCAAAAGGAGAATTAGAAAAATAAGGACATGTCATTCATTCTAAAAATACAAGTGCAATATCATACCATACACATTTCTGAAAGAACTCTTATTAAAAAAGGATATATGGTGTTTTACCATCCTGTTAGATCAACCAGAATTAAATACATAGACTTAAGAAGAATTTTACTGTATCTACTTTGCCAAATTTGATACTAATAGTGTGGCAATACGATTAAAAAGAAAAAAAAGGCAAGTAAGAAATCAGAATCTAGCTACTGGAAAAAAAAAAAAAAACAGCAAAAGGGAGCCTGAGGATATAACATATCCTAAAGCTGGTCTATAGACCAGATGGGAAAACTTGTTCTCTAATCTAATGACTTTCTTTTAATCATAAGCAGACAGTAGTTTCCTTATTACCCAGGGTTTTAGAAATACATTATTCTTGAGAGTACTTCTTAGGATTTCTTTTACTCATTTAAGACCACATCTTTGTATTTAATTCGTCCTCAGTTATCCCTGCAGGGCACATCCCTCTAATTATTCCCATCTAAAGTGACAAGAAAATGGAATTACACTCCTTGGAAAACAGACATCCTTTGGTATATCTTTTCTCAGCGCTCCCTTGGGTACTCCCTGCAGTCTGTCACTGCAGTCACTCTGTCGCGGACCGTGAGCTGTCCTTGGAGGGTGAGGACTAAGACTTTTTTACCTTTGAATCTCCAGTGCCTATGCATGACTGGCACGAACTATACACACAGTAAGAATCCGAATACACAAATGGAAAATAACTCCCGATATACAATGTTTACAGTACATCAAGCACTCTTTTAGCACCTTTTATGTATTAACTTACTCAGACCTCACAATCCTATGAATCAGGTACTATTATTAGCCCCAATTTACATATAAGAAAACTGAAGCACGAAAGCATAGAGAGGTAATCCAGAGCCAGGAGCCAAGTCTCCACACCGTGGCTCTGGAGTTCAACATCACTGTCACCACACTACCCTCCGCAGTGCCCACGTGAACACGAGAATGTCCACTTCAAGAGGAGCAGGGGTACGCGGTGCTCCCAGCTCTAAACATTTCTGGGCTTCTGTCAGATGGAACTATATATACTATGTGGCCGCTGGGGAGACTTAAAAAGGGAAATAACTGGACACAGGCATACAAATGTAGAAGAAAGGCATCCCCAACCTTAACAATTGCTGTGTTTGTAAGGCTGTTTCTCAAGTACCTGTGGGGATTTGTGAGAGCGCCAGCTGTACTGGTGACTGCAGAGACTGGCCAGCAGGATATTTTCATCAGTATCCACCTGGCCAAACCGCAGTGTCTCCTGTGTGTCATTACAGATCACAAAATGGCTGAAGACCAACTCCTCTACCTCAGGGCATTTGTTCTGAAAGAAAAAGAAGACGAAAGCCAACATGCATCAGATTAATTGCAAGATGTTTGGCAGCTGTCTGCCCAGTGGCGATTGTTACAACACAGAAATACTAAAAGATCTGTTGTCATTAGCTCTGGTATACAAAGTATTCTGTACTTCCAGGATAAGCACCAAAAAATACCTTAAAGAGACCTTAAATGTTCCAAGAATATGTTTTGATTTATATTCCTGCAAAATAAATCATATATACAGAAGAGGAAAAAGAACAATGAGATCCCTCAAACGTTTAATGTTTTAAAATGAATTAACATGCTACAAAGAATGCTGTACTGGGTAGTGCACGTTTTTGAGCATAGTACCAGAGGCTAGAATTACCATGTTCCCGGCCTTCTAAACTTGACAATCAAGACCAATTACCAAAGCCACAGTTTGTACCCTACAGAAAGCAAGGATCATTTAGGTAATACTTCCCCAGTTCCCTTAAGGGGGAGGGTGGCGTGTGTCTGTGTGTCTGTCTGTGTGTGTGTGTGTCTGTCTGTGTGTGTGTCCGTGTAAATCTGCTCAGGCAGAGATGTAAATAAAACCATAACTTTCCCTCTATTGTTAACAGGCTGAACACACACAACAGATCAACTTCAGAGTCTGTGTAAGCCAAGCTGCAGTTTTCAAGAGAAAATGTTAGTTGAAAACCAGTTGCTGATGTCTATTTCAGCTAATAATCAATCAGCAAATGTCTTTCATTAATCTACTGAGGCTCAGCAAATTAGTAATATGCTCCTAATGTGTGGATACCTCCTTCTCCACTGGTTGCTGTTACATCAAAGCACTGGCTGAGTCATAGAGCATTTCTGTGTTTACTCTTTTTATCACGCTGACTAGGTTATGGCTTAAAAACAATCAACATACCTTTGGTAAACAGAATAGCTAAATAAATGGCTAACTTGAGAATGCAAGAAAAAAATCTTTATTAGCCAATGATTTTTCAGATAATGGGAGGTAACATGTCACTGATAGGGCTTCCCTGTGGCTCAGATGTAAAGAATCCTCCTGCAATGCAGGAGACCTGGGTTTGATCCCTGAGCTGATTTCTCCAATTGGCCTCTATTTCCTGGATGTGGCTCTAAGTAATGTAACAAAGCCACACTCCATCATTTGCCATTTTACTAAGAGGAGGGAGAGTAAAAAGGGCTATATCATCATGAGCATGGAGATTTAAGTGACTATGTGGCCTGAAGCCTAGGAGTCTATGGATGAATGTACTGGAATCCAGCCTGGACCAAGACCTGATCTAGAACCTTATGAGAACAGTTATCCTGGGAGGTACAAGCCCCTCCTAATCAACCAGAAGGCCCTCCAAGTGTGCAGGCAGAGCTCCAAGGCTGCAGTGAGTGAAGAGGCCTTGAAATATCTCATTCTTCTAGAGACATCCTTGAGGGACTTCTAAGCGCTCACTCTATCATCTGTATCTGTCTATTCTCATCAACCCTCTCTGTTCTCATGGAGTGGAACCTTGCCTGACAACCACACTAATCATAAAGAGTCTCTGGGTAAGTGAGACTGAAGCAGTTATAACCAATAATTACCTGCTGTCTACCCATACTCCTTTTTGCTGTGGCTTTTAATCATGAGCTGTGATTTCAAAACTGGAGTGCCGGCGGGTTTCAGGCATTCTGCCTGGTCCGGCCCCCACCGCATCTTGAACCACTCTCCTCTAGACCCCAGCTCCACCAGCCCCTTTCAGCTCCTCCAACACCACAGGCCTTCTCTCAATTCATCCAACACGTCAAACTCCTTCCTGCTTCAGTGCCATTCTTTTGCTTGGAGCTCTTTTCCTCCTTGCTCAATTAATTTGTTCCGACTCAGTTTTCAGGTTCCTGTCTTCAGGTCATGCTCTCAGAGTAAGCAGCCTCCTGAGATCCTCCCTGATCACCTTAGGTCCACCTATTTTTTTTTTAATAATATTTATTTTTATTTATTTGACTGGGCAGGGTCTTAGTTGCAGCATGTGGGATCTATTTCCCTGACCAGGGATCGAACCCTGGGCCCCCTGCATTGGGAGCATGGAGCCTTAGCCACTGGACCACCAAGGAAGTCCCAGGTCCACCTATTTTACACTTGCACAACACTGTATGTTTTGCCTTAACCGTACTGATCCCTGTGCTATGCTTAGTTGTTCAGTTCTGTCTGACTCTTTGTGACCCTGTGGACTGTAGCCTGCCAGTCTCCTCAGTCCTTGGGATTCTCCAGGCAAGAATACTGGAGTCGGTTGCCATGCCCTCCTCCAGGGAATCTTCCTGATCCAGGTATTGAATGCAAGTCTCCAGCATTGCAGGCAGATTCTTTACCATCTGAGCCACCAGGACTGAGTAATTACTTGCATGATTTTAGGTCACTGTTGTCTCCATCATTAGACTCTATGCTGCATAAGGGCAGGATCCAGTTCGGTGTTATTTACAACTTCATCTCCTGTTCTCAGTATCATGCGTGACATGTAAGTACTCAACAAACACTTATGAAACAAATAAGTGAGCAAATTTAAAATTATAAATGTAATACAGGTTCCAGTAGAAAGAAAATACAGGAAGCACTGATTTTATAAAAAATCTCTAATTTTAGACTCAGAGATAACTGCTGTTAACATTCTGGAGAATTTTTTTCCAGCAATTTTTCACTTCTGGTATCCTGCTTGTTCTCATTCTGATCTATCCTATCCAATCCTATTTTATGTATCTTTTTTTAAATAGTGAAAATATACAGCTTTACTGATGAAACTCAAGAATCAAAAGACCAACTGGATTCCCATTCCCCAGAAAAGGGTTGCTAAGAGGATGCTAAGGAAACGGTTATATGCAAAACAGACCAATCCTATCTTATATATCTTATATATTTAAAGGTTTGTAAACCTTTAATTAAACTGGAGTCACAGTGTATAATTAGTTTGATGAGATTTTTCCATTTAGCATTATATAATCAACATAAACCGCTCTCCTTGTAAACATTTTTCTCCTTTAGGTCCAAGAGTACAAACATGAAGAAAGGGATATGATTCCAATGTCCCACTTAAGATAGTCAACCTGAGACTGAAATTCAATTTTCTTAATGAATTGGGATCAATTTGCTGGTTAGACAAAGGTTAAGTTACCAGATGGGGACTGAGTAGGAAAAAAATAGTCATATTACTTTCCTCATCTCTAAAAACTGACCTTTAATAAATGATGAAGGTTTTGGGGAAAAATGTAAATGAAAGAATACAAGGGGGTTGTTTACATTTTTCTAAAGAATACTGAAAGTCCTGAGGGAACTGTTTCTCTACTGCTCCTTCATTTGTGGGGTTCATTATAACTGTAATAAGTTTAAGCATTTCTTGGAATGCTTAAATTCTAGTGTATTATAAAAAATTGGTACATATTGTATATGACATCATATAAAAGCAAAACCTCAGAACGGTTTTGTAATTAAAAGATGGCTTATTTACATTTAAGATTTGTGAGGGAGTGTTAGGCATTTAAAGAGGGATATCCTTATGCTCTAAGCTAAGACACATGAGCATAATCTTAACTTTTAAATAAAAATCTCCTTTATAATGCTATTTGGTCCAAATGTGGGAATGTGACATAGAAATATAAAGCAAACTGCAAGTGGCATTTTGGGTCCTTAATCTGGTTTCACAAAACATTAATCACTCACAAAAGAGAAAAAAAAATCTACAGCCAGAGAAATCAGACACTGATGAAGGCTTCTGTTAATCTTGAACTTGTGACCTAAAGGTGAAAGGTCAAATTGTTTCATGCTTCAACTGTCTGCTTCATCCACACTGGATACAAATGACTTGTCTCCGATACAAATCTGATAAAGTATGTGGAGAACTCAAATAACATATCCTGCTTATTAAATTCACATTTCTCATTGGCAATAATTACACTGTATATGAGCATTATATACACAATAAAATCCAAGCTTGGGAAGCTAAGTTTCCCTTCTAAAGAGGATAAATCACATTCAGAACATCTTAGAAACAATGAACTTAATAACCCCTCTATAAGACCATTTCAATGTCAAATGTCCTATAATTTCAAAGTAGTGCATTTTCGTATTTACTTTAGAATACACAGGGTTAGATGCCTACCACATTAAAACTTGGTGGCAAGTACCCTTGACATGGGAGGAAACAAGAAAATTACAGCAACAATTACAGAAGTATATCCTCTTGTGGCTCATGTTAACATTGCCAAATCCCGGTATAAATCAGAACCAACTATTCATAGAATGTACCTGTCAGCAATATGCTACGTGACATATGGCTCTACTTAATCAAATATACAATTCCATTTTTTAAAAAAACTCAGAATATTCCTTCAAGGCACTGTGTTAGCCAGTCAGTCATTCACACTCTGATGTGGTTTAAGACATTTAAATATTTATGCACCGTGTTTTATTTATATGTATAGCTGTGTCTAAGAGAATATTTTTATCCTGGGAGGAAACTGATGTTTCTGAGGGCCATTTTGCAGTAGTTGCTACACATGAGTCCTTTTATAATGGTCCTGATACCAAGACAAAAATATCCTGAGTTTAAATGCTCTATCAATGACTCTCTTGTATTCTCTAGGTTTGTTTTTTATTAAATGCATTGTTCAAAATATGACAAAAAACAGAAATTGGAGCCACAGAGGTTTTTTTCACATCGCTATTCGAACCAGCTGCAAAGATTTAGATCACACTAGCTCTTATTTTACGCATGTCCTCTGCAACAAGAAAACCATGGAATGCCCTTAAAAAAGAATTTTAAAATATGAAACAGATGTGTTATCTTCTTTCCCTTTGCTATTGTAGTGCCATGTTAGGTAATTAATTCCTTAGTCTTGTATAGGTCTTCATGCATATAAAGAAAAGAGTTCATTCCCATAAAAATTCTTAAGTTAGAGAACTCAGCCTCCCCCCAGTCCCACTGTCCATCCCCACATGAGGTCAGGGTGGAGTGAAGGACCATTTCTCTTGGGGAGTTAGTCTGCACAAATGCATGTAACGTACAAAATGTGGGGAAATGTCTCAGCTTAAATAACAACACGGGCTTTATGAAAATGCAGTATTATACTGAAAATCAGTAAGGGAAGCAGAAACGATTTGTTATCCAATCACTAAATCACTGAGCATACTATGATCCAAATATTTTGTGAAATTATATTTATGATAGTAAACACAGGCAGGTTCCCCACTTTAAATGTCATTCAAAACAGACTTATATTCTATCTCTTTTCTAATACAGCTAATTTCTGACAAAAGATAAAAGTAAAACATTACTCATCAATAGTCTTTAGCTGGTTAAAAAATCTAATACTGAGTGCTTTTTTTAGTGAATCAAAATGGCAGAATAATAATGGGAGAAAAGCTAAGATTATATCATGCTCACATATTTCCTCTCATTGCCTTTTTGCTTTGAAAGATGAAATGCTTTTATCAGAAAGACTCACACAGGTTCTTCATTTCTGCAATGGCTGCTTAGACAATTTGATACATACCAAGTTGAAGCTTTGGCAAACTAAAGCCATAATACTTGGAAAAAATTTCTGGGAATATGTTACTTTCCACACAGATGTGGTACATTAGTCACAAAAATGTGGGCATGATCTCTGATGCATGTGTAGAGAACCCATATTCTCCAAAGGTTTTAAAAATAACATGCATCGCTTTGCCCAAACAGAAGAGGCCCCAAATATAATGATGCCCGTCAGATTCTTCATTCTCTCACATTTTTGTTTGTGCTTAATTTATTATTAGAAGTGATAACACAGACTGTCTAGTAAAAGATCACACACGGACAAACTGTAAACTGTTCTAGAATGTGCATACCTGTTGCCAAGCTTGTACTGCAGTGTTGAGAGAATGAACTACATGTTGCCCAAAGTTTACAAATATTGAGTCAATGATGATGGAGCAATCAATCAGCTTTTCTACTGCATTGCTGGAAATTGCAGTCTGTCCAAAGATGCTGAAGGGTTTCACCAAGCTTTGCATTGTCACATTTCTACACTCTAGAAGTTTACAGTCTGCTTGAGCTGAGAACTGGATCTCCTGACAGACAGAACTATTGTTCCACTGTCGAAGATACATGTGTGGTTCTTTGAAGGAAATAACCATGTATTCTAGTTCAGATGGCACATTTTTATCAGAAATAAATGGCTGTAGGTATTTTGGTGGAGCTGTTGAGAAAAACAAACAAGAAATACAGCAGCTGAGATGAGCCAACACTTTATGGAAATATAGAGATGACATTTAAATTACTCACTTCTTGGTTATTGAATGCAATAGTTGCTGGTTAATAAATTCAAACATTCTCTTGAAGATAATATAACATTTGAATTACCATTTGGCATTTGTAAACAACATTTTTGTTCAAAAAGACAAAACAAAAAAATAAATTAAAAAAAAAGCAAAAACAAACCAACAAAAATAAAGTAACAAACAAAACTGATAAAAAAAAAAAAAGCTTTGTTCAAACAGCAGGTCTTTTTCCAAAGGTTACACTTGCAGATAAAAATAAAATGAAGAGGAGGTAAATATTTAAGGCGTGTTTCACAAAAGTGCTTTGTATCTACCCACCAAATCTGAAAACCAAAAACATGACCCAGAATTAGAAAATACAGGTTAAACTCCATTTTTGCTGAAAAGGCAAGATGCTTAACAGCAGCTGTGTTTAGTTTTAATCTGATGTTTTTTTCCTTTTTCCATTACATGTAGGTTGAAAACCTAATACCAGAATCAAAATGTATTAAGGAGAAAAGATTTCGTATAGACTTTTAGGAATAATTATTCATGAACATGAGCAAATTTGTAAAAGGTCACTTTTGATATGTGGAAAAACTTACTATTCTACCTTATAAACTTGTAAAAATGCTAGTCCTTTAAAATATTGGAGAATTTGTCCATTTTTGGTGGAAGGTATTCATACTTATCAAGATAAAGTAATATCAAGTACTTTTGGAAACTATTTGCCATTAATGTAATGGCTCAGAATATAAAACAAAAACAGATGTACTTCTTTCAAAAAATTCATAATTGGAGTAATAGTAAAAACCTGCAATTTTTGTAACTTCCTTGAAAATTCTCATTAGGAAGTGCACTAAATCATAGCAATTCACTATAACTGGTAACCTATATAATAAGTAAATGAGATGGTTCAAACATAAGGGGGACAATTATTATATGAAATAAAAAAACTTCAGAGTAACTTTGCTGGTGCTCATTGTTGAAGGAAATAAATGCTGCTTCTAAAAATGTCCTCTTTCCCCATGTGAGTGGTGGTCATTTGGGAAGGAGTTTTGTGTAGGGACAAAACAGTAAGTATTAAGTGGATGTTATTCTGATGCTAAAATAAAGAGTACCTGTGCCAAGCTGATCAAGGTGATGACAAAGATGGAACTCCAGGTGAGCAAACTGGAAGGAAATGCAAAGAGATGGGACAAACCATGGGGTAAAACAGGAGTCAACTCTCGTACAGGCAGCCAGGGCTGTTGGAGTTACAAGTTGGTCACAAGTGCTTTGAGAACCAGATTCACTTGCAGAGCTGTGGGAAATAATAAAAGTTCAGTAACCTAAAATTTCCAACATCATATAAATGAAACATCTTTATATAAGGGTTTTGAAAAGCTAGCTCCCATAATCCTATAGTCAGTATATTATCAAATCTTCCATATTTGTTCACATAATGAGTTTCTTTAAAAAATGAAGTTCTTGTTGATTATTCTCTATGAGCTATTAGCAGAAAAGTTTCATAGGATTACTGAAACCCCAGACCATATTGACTGCCAACCCAATTTTCTTCCATCCACATTTCATATGACTTACGGACAACTTGTTCTCATATTAAAGACCAACACAACTCAGAGTATGACTCTGCTGTTCAAAAGACCAAATGTTTTCAGCATCATAAATCTTTTGTTTTACTTCTCCAGATTGTCCATATCCATATTCCCATATAAGTTAGTCAATACTATTTATTGAATACCCACTGAATACTGTACTAAGTGCCATAAAAGTTATGACCATGTTCAGAAGAACCAAGGTCTCATGGACAATTACACTGCATGTATATTGAGTACACATATAATCAATATATGTATTGGGTCCTCTCTTTATTTGTCCATTCCCCTAACACATTTTATACCAGAAAAATTCGATTAAAATAAATAGTGAAGGCATCTGTAGGAGGGAACAAATTTTTTCAAAGTGGCTGCTGGTATGCGTGGGAAATACGCAGCCTCATTACCTCGCCTCAGTTTGCTCGTAGAAACATGGAGCTGGGGACTGGGAGACGCCAGGGTGCATTCTGGTAATTGTGGCTCATTGAATAGATGCAGCTCCAGTCCCCTTCACTGTCTTCTACCCTCTTCTTGCCAAATCTGAAATTTGCTTATAGCTGTGGTGGAGCCTGGCTCCCACATCCATGACGAGCTTAGAGAAGAAGCACTGGCTTATAGTGTCCTTGGGAGAGCTATGACAGGAAAAACTAAAGAAATAAATCCTAGGTTTTCAATGAAGTCACAGTCTATCTGGTGGTATGAAATATGTAGACATTTACAAACAGTATAAAACGGAACAACCACCGAGGAGTAGGAAAGTTGGAAGGGCGGCCAGAGCAGAGACCTAAGAGGAACTCAGGATGGCGTGGGGGAGATCATGGGGGGTTCTCAAGAGTGTGAATCTTCAGCTGGGTTTTGAAAGAAGTGGTGAAAAGGCTGGTGAAAAGAAAGCTAGGCTTAGTGAGTGTTTAACTTCAAGGAGTTTACAGTGTGGTGGTATTTACTGCAATGTTATGACTCTGTATGCAAAAACCCATTGTATACAGAGAAAACACAACTCTGGGCCAATATGTTTCTGATGAAATGTTATGCACGAAAATGCAGCTAGGTATACTCTTAACACTTCTATAAACGGGCATATTAATCCAAACAGCTTTCTAGGAATTTATTTGTGGAGTTATAAATAAAGATCTCATTTAAAATAAACAACAAGGCCCCACTGTATATAGCACAGGTAACAATTTTTAATATCTTGTAATAACCTATAACAGAAAAGAATATGAAAATATATATATAATACACATTATACATATGTAACTGACTCACTTTCCTATATACCAGAAACTAACATAACACTGTAAATCAACCACTTCACTTAAAAAAAAAAAAATCACAGGTAAAAAAGATCTCACTGGCAAGGTAAAATTAAAATTTATATTTATTCAAAAAGGCCAAACTGTATTAGTTGTATTAATACATGTGTTTTACCCATGTGAACTCTCTCCCTTAAGAAGTTGTTAAAAATAGGGTATAGTGTTAGTCAAAATATTATTAAAAATCCAGGTGAGAGTACTTTGAGATCAGTTCTAAAACTGTAAGCACACAATTTGAGGTGTTTATCTGAAGAATTCTTTTTGCCAACTGCCATTTTTGACACTCTTGATATTTTCCAAAATTTACTTTTCTCTCTCCTGAGAGTAGCAAATACTGTAATAAGTTGAAAAAGTTGCTAAGGTATCACAATCTTTATTTATAACAAGTTGATTGACTTTTTACTTTTCCCAAATTAAATGTACAAATCAATGGTTAAAACAATATTTTTAGGTCTTATAGCAACTCCTAACATATATATTCAAGCAGTCAGTACTCTTTCAATCTTGAAATCCTTCTAAAATGTTACTAATCTATATTTAAAAACTTGAGTTATAATAAAATTAAAATGTCTTAAACATAAAATATGGCACATGTAATATGAATATGCTTTATATTTTGAATCAATAAATTTGAAGTTTTTTGATGTTCACCTTAATTTGATCATCACTAATCAGAAAACTAAGATCATGGCATCTGGTCCCATCACCTCATGGGAAATAGATGGGGAACAGTGGAAACAGTGTCAGACTTTATTTTTGGGGGCTCCCAAATCACTGCAGATGGTGATTGCAGCCATGAAATTAAAAGATGCTTACTCCTTGGAAGGAAAGTTATGACAAACCTGGATAGCATATTAAAAAGCAGAGACATTACTTTGCCAACAAAAGTCCGTCTAGTCAAGGCTATGGTTTTTCCTGTGGTCATGTATGGATGTGAGAGTTGGACTGTGAAGAAAGCTGAGTGCAGAAGAATTGATGCTTTTGAACTGTGGTGTTGGAGAAGACTCTTGAGAGTCCCTTGGACTGCAAGGAGATCCAACCAGTCCATCCTAAAGCAGATCAGTCCTGGGTGTTCTTTGGAAGGAATGATGCTGAAGCTGAAACTCCAGTACTTTGGCCACCTCATGTGAAGAGTTGACTCATTGGAAAAGACTCTGATGCTGGGGGGGATTGGGGCAGGAGGAGAAGGGGATGACAGAAGTTGTGATGGCTGGATGGCATCACCGACTCAATGGACTTGAGTTTGAATGAACTCCGGAAGTTGGTGATGGACAGGGAGGCCTGGTGTGCTGTGATTCATGAGGTCACAAAGAGTCGGACACGACTGAGCAACTGAACTGAACTGAATACACTATAAATGGCTTCCCAGGTGGCGCTAGTGGTAAAGAACATGCCTGACAATGCAAGAGACATAAGAGATGCGGGTTTGATCCTGGGTCAGGGTCAGGCAGATCCCCTGGAAATCCAGGGTCAGGAAGATCCCTTGGAGAAGGAAATGGCAACCCACTCCAGTATTCTTGCCTGGAGAATCCCCATGGACAGAGGAGCCTGGTAGGCTGCAGTTCATAGGGTCACACAGAATCAGACATGACTGAAACGACTTAGCACTCATGAACACACATACACTATAAAAGTAGCATCTGTATGGTTACCTCTTACATAAGGATTAAAAATATCTATGTATAATAAAGCTAAACAGTCAAAGATGAGAACAGTGACGGTGCTAGGGACACTTATAGCAGCTTCATTTCCTTAATTATGATGGAGTTTGATCTGATCCAGATATCAAAAGGTAAAACATAACTTATGAGATGTGTAATAATTAGAAATAGAAAAGCAAAAATGGCTCCAAGGAGCAAAACCTCTCAAATAGTAATACACAGAACTCAAGATTTAATAGTTCAAATAATCAATTAGTTCCTAACGGAAATTCTAATTTTTAAAACAGAGGAAATATTCTAAAAAGTAGAAAGTATGGCAGGAGTTTTACATATCCATACCTTCAATTTAGCCAAAGAAACTTATAGGCTGTCCTAGGAGAAGGCAATGGCACCCCACTCCAGTACTCTTGCCTGGAAAATCCCATGGACGGAGGGGCCTGGTAGGCTGCAGTCCATGGGGTCGCTAGGAGTTGGAAACGACTGAGCGACTTCACTTTCCCTTTTCACTTTCATGCATTGGAGAAGGAAATGGCAACCCACTCCAGTGTTCTTGCCTGGAGAATCCCAGAGACGGGGGAGCCTGGTGGGCTGCCGTCTATGGGGTCGCACAGAGTCGGATACGACTGAAGCGAGTTAGCAGCAGCAGGTGATCCATGGACGGGAATCAATTCCTTTAAACAAGGAGTGTTTTAGTAAGTCTGAATCTTGATTGATCCATAGGCACTGCAGGGACCCAAGCATAATCCTTAAAAATTCACTCCTGGATGTCACTCCAGGTATCCATCAACAATAGCTCTGCAGGTATCCAACAATGATCTGACTTGACTGAAAAAGCCTTGAGCTTTTCTCTGGATCCCTCTGTGGTAATAAGAGTTTTATCATACAGCATAGAGATTAAGCAGAGACTGATGTAAGAAAACCTAGATGAAAATGCTTGAACTGCTACCACTTAAATTGTGAAAGTGAAAGTGTTGGCTGCTCAGTTGTGCAGGAGTCTTTGTGACCCCATGGGCTGTAGTTCACCAGGCTCTTCTGTCCATGTAATTCTCCAGGCAAGAATACTGGAGCGGGTTGTCATTCCTTTCTCCAGGGGATCTTCCCAACCAGGGATTGAACCTGGGTCTCCCACATTGCAGGCAGATTCTTTACCATCTGAGTCACCAGGGAAGCCCCACCACTTATATTGTAATCGTGGGCAAATCATTTCACCTTGCTAAATCTCAGTTTTCTTATCTATAAAGTGAGTATAGTAATTGGACTTGCTTTTTGAGTATTAAAGGAAGTACTACATACAAATTGCTTGGCATACGGTCTATCACTCCATAATAGGAAAAAAAACCTATCCCCCTTTTCCTGATTGGCAAATAGGGTACCATACTGTCTACTTAGTTTAATGTTAATTGTTAGTGATTACCCTCAGTTCCCAAGTGAAAGTGAAAGTCACTCAGTCCTGTCCAACTCTTTATGACCCCATGGACTATATACTAGAGTGGGTAGCTGTTCCCTTCTCCAGGAGATCTTACCAACCCAGGGATGGAACCCAGGTCTCCCACATTGCAGGCGGATTCTCTACAGCTGAGCCATGAGGGAAGCCCAAGAATACTGGAGTGGGTAGCCTACCCCTTCTCGAGAGAACTCGTAATATCATGCTGTCATTCATCCCAGCGCAGCACTACTCTCGACACTGGTTCACCTAAACTCTCTCTTGCCTACTGCAAAACACTGCCCTGTCCATTCTGGGAGAGCGCTGAGTGGACGAGAGAGGACGGGACAACGTGTGCGCCTGCCACACCGTGTTCTCTCTACTCCTTAGAACTGTCTTTCTGGGGGAAAATGTCTTAATTCAGACCCAAAATAAGAAATACACTTCTGCTGTAACCTAGTGCACACATAAAATGGGAGGGGGGACTACTCCAAATATGATACTCTCTGATTTTTTTAAGTTGTGGTAAAATGTACATAATGTGAATTTCACTGTTTTAACCATTTAACAGTTTACAGTTCAGCGGCATTAAGTATGTTCACATTGCTGTGCAATTATCAACAGCATCCACCTTCAGAATTTTTTCATCTTCCCAAACTGAGATTCTATACAACATGGATGGAGCTAGAGATTATCATATTAAGTGAAAGAAGTCAGACAAATACTGTATGATATTGCTTATATGTGGAATCTAAAAAAGTGATACAAATGAATTTAACTTACAAAACAGAAACAGACTTACAGAAATAGAAAACAAACTTAGGGTCACCAAAGGAGATAGTGGGGGGAATGTCATGAGAAAGGGATAAATTAGGAGTTTGGGATTAGCTGATACAAACTACTATATATAAAATAGATAAACAAGGACCTACTGTACAGCACAGAGAACTAATCAATAGCTTGTTACCAACTATGATGGAAAAGAATCTGAAAAAGAATATATCTCAAGCATTTTGCTATATATCTGAAACTGATACAACACTATGAATTAACTATACTTCAATTTTTAAGAAATGGTTAAAAAATTTCACCTGCAACCTGCTATGTTGATTCCATGACCCACTAATGGATTAAAACTACATATGTAGCTTTAAAAAGATGGGAAGAAGGACTGCCTGGCAAAGTCCAACTCCCTGGCGGAGGGGTAAGGAGTTGTTACATTGAGTTTCATTACTAACTAAAAGGAAACAGTAAAAGGATTCAAAAAGATAATTGGGGAAGAATACAAGCATTCCTTACCCAAGGGGCAGAAGACAAAATCTCACGTTTAGTCCTAGGAAAGAACTTTTTGGATATCCTGGATTACATCATTGTGGGAGCAGAAATAAGTGGCAAAGCACTTCTGACCAAGATTATTGTCTGAATGGTTTATGAAAGTCAAAAGGTTAAAAAAATGGTACCCAGGAAATTTATGCACAGACACTCAGTTGTGACTGACTCTTTGCAACCCTATGGGCTGTAGCCTGCCAGGCTCCTCTGTCCATAGGATTCTCCAGGCAAGAATACCGGAGTGGGCTGCCATTTCCTTCTCCACCCAGCAAATTTAGATACATCTAAAAGTACAACTCTAAGCAGCCAAATGGAGGGGAATGGTTATCTAGTGGTCCCAGTGATCTTCTGGTGGAAAGTCCAACAGCGAGAAGAAAGGAAATGATCCAGGGACTTTGCCATCACAACGTTCTTTCTCTGACTCCTGGACTACCTTTACATGTAAGAAAGAAGGCTGAGGAAATGAAGAGCATCTCTCTCTCTCTCACACACACACACAAAGTTATGGACCACTGTCTCAAAGTACATTGAATATGAGCTGACAGTGACATCTTTTATAGGATCTTCAGGGAGTGGGAGAAAAATACTATTATTATTTGTACTCTAAAAACTCAACGGAGTTTTGATGTTCATTGCATGAAGATAGACTCTTTAAGCCACTTCTCTTTCCAGGATGCCTTCCTCTATGAACCTGCATTTTTGGGGTGGAGACAAACAGTTCTTGTTAGCAATCTACTCTCACATGTTTTAACATTGTGAGAAAGTGACCATGTAATATTCAGGAAAAACACCAAAGACTTGGTACAGGTGAACAGAGTTTTTGTTGTTGTTCACTCACTCAGTTGTGTCTGACTCTTTGCGACCCCATGGACTGCAGCATGCCGGGCTTCCCTGTCATTCACCGTCTCCCAGAGCTTGCTCAAACTTATATCCATTGAGTCGGTGATGCCATCCAATCATCTCCTCTGTCATCCCCTTATCCTCCTGCCTTCTATCTTTCCTCAGCATCAGGGTCTTTTCCAGTAAGTTGGCTCTTTGTATCAGGTGGCCAAAGTATTGGAGCTTCAACTTCAGCATCAGTCCTTCCAATAAATATTCAAGGTTGCTTTCCTTTAGGATTGACTGCTTTGATCTCCTTGCTGTCCAAGGGACTCTCAAGAGTCTCCTCCAGTACCACAGTTCAAAAGCATCAATTCTTTGGCGCTCAGCCTTCTTTATGATCCAAGTCTCACATCCCTACATGACTACTGGGAAAACCAAAGCTATGACTGTAGGGACCTCTGTCAGCAAAGTAATGTCTCTGCTTTTTAGTATGCTGTTTAGGTTTGGCATAGCTTTTCTTCTAAGAAGCAAGTGTCTTTTAATTTCATGGCTGCAGTCACCATCTGCAGTGATTTTGGAGCCCAAGAAAATAAAGTCTTTCACTATTTCCATTATTTATTCATCTATATGCCATGAAGTGATGGGACTGGATGCCATGATTTAGTTTTCTGAATGTTGAGTTTTAAGCCAGCTTTTTCACTCTTCTCTTTCATTTTCATCAAGGGGCTCTTTAGTTCATCTTCGCTTTCTGCCATAGGGTGGTATCATCTGCATATCTGAGGTTACTGATATTTCTTCCAGCAATCTTGATTCCAGCTTGTGATTGATTCCAGTCTGGTATTTCATGTGATGTACTCTGCATATAAGTTAAATAAACAGGGTGACAATATACAGCCTTGACGTACTCTTTTTCCTATTTGGAACCAGTTGTTCCAAATTCAGATCTAACTGAACCTGTTGTTCCATATTCAGATCTAACTGTTGCTTCTTGACCTCCATACAGGTTTCCTGGAGGCAGGAAAAGTGGTTTGGTACAGAGTTTAGCATTATCAGCAAACACCTTGTTATAAAATTAACTGGGTATATATACCTAGATCTTCACAGTTATTGTTGTGTAACACAACAACTGCCTGAAACTTATCTTTTATGTAGTCATATACTTCCAGAGTTAGCCATGTGGGGTGAAAGTAGGAGGGTGAAACCAAGCACAAAGTTGTTTTGGTCCATCCGAAGACATCTGGTTGATACTGAACTCAGAGAACCTAGCAGAATAGTCCAAAGCCTGAGACCTGGGTCCACCAGCTCATTTCTCATCTTTCCTTCCAGGTCCATCACTGGGTAAGAAACCATAAATTCCAAATACAGCATGTGCTTGCTGGCCATCGTGTTTGCTCTCGAAATCCACTTTCTACCCTTCCCTGTCCTATTCTCTGCCCCTGACTCTATCAACGAGCCACTTTGTTCTCAGCATGTCTTTTTTTTTTTTTTTTTAAGATTTTTAAAAAATTATTTGTTGTATTAATTTTGGTTGTACTGGGTCTTCGTAGGTGTGCACAGGCTTTCTCTAGTTGGGGTGAGTGGGGGCTGCTCTCTAGCCGCAGTGCACGGGCTTCTTACTGTGGTGACTTCTCTTATTGCAGAGCGCAAGCTCTAGGCGCATGGTTTTCAGCGGTTGCAACATGTGGGCTCGGTAGTTGTACACAGGCTTAGTTGCTTTGCAGTGTGTGGAATCTTCCTGGACAAAGGGTTGGATGGTTCAGCCAGTGGAAGGTGCCCACAGGAGATCAGAAGATGGGAAGAGACTAGGGGGACGGCCTCCATCCCCCTGGCTCCTTCTTAGTCACATTTCCTCACATTGCTGCTACAAAAACAGCTACAATCACGTGTTCTGGGTTAGTTTCAGTAATGGCTGGATCATCTGGCTCTTCCAGGACTAAGAATGGGATGGTTCCTCATGGTTTCTAGCCTCAGGTTACTGTCCTATCCTTTAACCTTGCCAACACTTTGGAAACAGTCTTTACATTAAACTCTCCTCAAGTAATCTGTTTGAGTGTGCTGGCTGTTTCTTGTCAGGACCTGACTAGTAAAAGGGGTTTATTTAAACTTCAGCAGTGGGTAATGGGGATGGGCAAATATATACATGATGAGATTCAAAATAAATAGCTAAAATGGCTATCCTGAAAATGTTAGTTGCTCAGTTGTGTCTGACTCTTTGTGACTGCAAGGACTGTAGTCTGCCAGGCTCCTCTGTCCATAGGATTTCACAGGCAAGAATACTGGAGTGGGTTTCCACGCCCTCCTCCAGGGGATCTTCCCAACCCAGGAATCGAACCCTGCATAGCAGGAAGATTCTTTACCATCTGAGCTACCAGGTATCCTCCAGGTCAGGCCTTAAAGACTGTATCTGCTGTTTCAGTCCAGTGCACCACAAATAGAAGTCTCATAAAGGTCAGTACTATTGTGGAAACTAAGACTGACCATTACCCAATCTTCATTTTCATATGACCAAGCAAACCATTAATTAAAGACAGTAGAAAATAAGTATTACAAATACATGGGGACCGAATTAAAGAGTATATGCCTGTATGGGATACACAGACCAAGGTTTAAGAGACTGAATCTTTTTCCTTCAGTCCTAAGTACTGAAGGCTACCTGTCACCCTTCAGACTGGTTAGCTCCTACCCCTTCCTAAGCGTTCAGCTCACAAATCAGGTTCTTGAGGCCAAAGAGCTAGTTGGGGATGGAGCCAGGACGTAAACCCAGGTCTCCTGACTTGGAATTCTCCAATAAACAGAGCTTCTATTTACACACACACGGTAAACCCAGGTCTCCTGACTTGGAATTCTCCAATAAACAGCGCTTCTATTTACACACACACGGTAAACCCAGGTCTCCTGACTTGGAATTCTCCAATAAACAGCACTTCTATTTACACACACGGTGATGCCGCTATCACCAAGTGTCCTACACTGCCGCACTTTTTGACAATTGTGGGCAGGATGCCTTTTTTTGTTTTTTTTTTAGATTAAGCTTCATGGAACTTATTTTTATGAACTTTCTTCTAGTAATGTACAATGGTCTGATGCATATCCATCTCAAACCATAAATATTACTTAAGATAAGACAAATTCTAATCATGAAAGTGTCAGGTTTTCGCTCAGTTTTAGATCTCTCATGACAGAATATATTGGATCTAATTATAGCAGTTTTATCTCTACATAAAATGTTGAATATTACCAAAGCACTGATGTTTTCCTTCAAGAAACTGGATGAAATTTATTTACTGTCCTTTTTGAAAAATGTCTTAATGCTGGTGTTTTATTATGTTGACTTTTAAACCAGCTCTTTAAATTTAATTTCACTAATATAAATTTCTACCTGAAAAATTTATGTCAAGCAATTTAAAGCAAGATCAATTATGAAATATTAGGCAAGATGAAAAATCCCAGGTGAGGACAAAAGACCTGTGATTACAATGTCAAAAGCCTGGTGAAAAATTGTCTAAATTTGACTGCATAAATTTCCATTCCCTAAAGATTCCACATTTCTGCACTGCTAGATTTTTATGAATGTTTCAGATTCAAAGGACTTAACCTGTTCAATTGATGAAAATGTATTCTTTCATTATTAGAATCAAGAAATGATGTGTAACTTGATACTAATAATAAAACAGTGGTTTGTTTTTAAATCAATTTCATTACCGATAGCTCTGTTTTCTGAGATTTCCTGGTTTCTAACTAGGTAATTTATGCTTAGAAGAGGCAATCTTTCTATCCACCTGCTAACTCCTCACAGGATGGGTGTTCTTTTCACAGCTGCATTTCATATATGTAAAATCAACACCCCACTCCTCTAGCATATTTTCACCAGTCGTACTTTAGTAGGTAATATACTAGGAAGGTAATTATTTTTAAAGAGCCCAAATGACCTAGAAATAGAGTATGTAAAGTATAAGACATATTATTATTAAGCAAACAAAGTAATTAATGAAAAAAAGACTGTGAGGCTACAGACTAAAATGCGAACAGAGGTTTGTATTGTGTGAATATGATGGGTAATGGTATTATTTTCTTTATTTCCCAAATGTTCTTCAAGGAACACATATTATTACTAATTACAAAAGAGAAAGTATTTACAACTATCTATAATATAAAATAGGAATCAGAATACAAAATGGTATGCTATGATTATGACCCTGTAAAGGCATACAATGATGGCAAAAATAAAGGTAAAAAAAAAAGAGAAAACAGTTCAGCTGCAAGGTGTTGGAATAGTGGATTTTTTTTCTCTCTGTTAGTGTCAAAATGGTGCTTGGGAAAGAAAGGGAGGGAGGGATTATATATAAGGAATAAGATGATGCTAAAGCGAATCTGTCAGGAGAATTCAAAGGTAGGACATTGAAAGCGATGGGCAGCAACATCAATATGGGTCCACAGCACACATACCACATGACCCAAGAAACTGTTCCACTTATGGTGATTCAGTGTCTTTTTCTTGTCATTATGAGAGCATAACAGAAAGATATAACAGATATGTAATCTAGAAGGAGCGCTGAAGAACACATTGCTGAAGCCATTTTTTCTCTAATTTAGTGGATGTATTAAGCAAGCAAACACTGAAAGTGGGAACAATTTGTCTCTGTTTTGTCACTAACCAGATATCCTGCAGGAGGTGTGGAATAGGAAGTTCTAGGGACATGATTCAGAATACCTGAAGTCTATAGCTTTCAAGATACATTACAGACAGATAGATTCAAGAGCTGCATAAAGCTCTGGCTATCTGAAATCCTTTGAGTATAAATTATTTTGGTTAGCCAAGTTTTCCTAATGTCTGGAGGTCTGTCTTTTAAAGGTTTTTTTTCTTTTAAAACCATGTAAGAAGGAAATATTTCCAAAATTTATCTTTTCAGAAGGAGACAATTATTTACTTAAACTCTCTTTTAATGCCCCATGGTTAACCATTTACATATACTGATGACTGTCATTAAGACTCTACTGAAGTGTGTATGGCTCTTTTCGTCTACAGTTTTTAGTTCAGGATAACTGGATCTTTGTAGTTTGCCTTTTGCTCTCTTTTCCTTTTATATCTAAGGAATAAGCACTCTGAGAGAGCTCACAGTAAAACAGGAATTTTAATACACAGACTTTGAAACATCAGCTTCTACTTCGCTTCCTGGTTCTCATGCATAGTTCCTACAGATGCAGTTGCTAGAGAGCTGAGATACAGCTAAATGAGGGGCCACCAGACAAGATGATTTGACTATGATTTCCTAGTACAACACCACTATTTCATTTTTCACTTTTTTCAGAGTTACCTTTGGTCATCAGCTCCATTTTGGCTGCTGTTCAAGACAATTCTCCAAAGATCCGAGGATACCAGTTTCTTCTGGTCATTCACAAGATTGATATCTGGCAATTGCAGTTCACAAACTTTGCTTTCAGACAGACTAAATTCTCGAAATGTAACAAAAACCTTCTGGAGTTCATCCCAGTATTCCAAACTACAAGGAATCTATATTAAAAGAAAGAAGATTTTAGAAGTTGCAAAGAGAAACTATGCTTTTGTATTTGTTGACATGCAAATCAAATCTTCATAAAAGTTACAATTTAAAAGGGGAAATAAGTAAAAAGGACAGTAATTTAGGATTTCTTTTCAGTTATATTCATCCTGTTTACCTACTTTATTTTAAAAGGCCCATTCAATAATAATATGTGAAAACAGTCAAGAAAGTTTTTAAATAAAGGAGAAAGAATGGGGAATTAATTCTACCAGATGTTAAATGTGTTACAAAGCTATACTTACTAAAGCTAAAGATAAGGTTGGAGTAGCAACATACAAATAGAAGAATAGAAACAAGAATAATAAAATATAAGTACAGATAAATTTTAGTATATAATGAAGGTACTATTTCAAACAAGTAGGGGAGAGACCGAAAATGAGGTTGCAAGGACTGGTTAGCCTGGTAAAACAAAGTGAGTCCCTACATGATTCCTATATCAAAGTAAGTTCCAAAAGGATCAAAATGTTAAGACTTTAAAGGCTAAAAACTGAGAGCATAAGGGAAAAAAATCAGTTAATATTTATATCATAATAGGGTAAACTTTTCTGTGTGTGGCATGAAACCCAAGGATGGTAAGACAAACAAACCTCACAACCGGTAACATCAAAATTAGTAAAAAGCAAACTAGGATAAAAACAGGTAATATTTAATGACAGATCTAGGGTCCCTGTTGTGATAGCAGAGAACTCTTATAAACCAATGAGAAAGTGATAAGTAAGCATATAGAAAAGTAAGCAAAGGCAGTTGTTGGAAGAGGCCCTGAATGTCCCTGCATATTCTTGCCAGGTTACCGCAAAGGATGCGAGGCCCTGAAAGCTATTAACTGGGGCCGTTTCTCAGGTTGTGTTTGTAGAAAGCATCCTTGAGCGATGAGGTAAAGTTTCTTTCCAGGACAAAGAGCAGACTTGCTCTAAAATGGGTGGATTTGACAAGGTCCAGGTTCCATGCTGTGCCATTTATCTACTGCATGCTGAGAAAACCCTGGGGGCCTTTCTGCATGGCCCCTGTGGGACATGGGGGCAAGAGGAACCAATACAAAGATGATGTTCATGCTGTCTGCTGTGCCATAAGCAATGATATTCTTTGTTTCTGACCAAAGTCTAATATCTTCTGTAAGCATTCATAAAACATTAACAGGCTATTAGTCTGGATAAGGTAAAATCCCAGATGTGGACAGTAATTAATCCACAGAAGAAAAGATATAACCAGTCAGTAAACATGAAAAGATACTCAACTTCATTAATACTTATAGAAATTCAAATTAAAGCAATAATGTAATATTTTTATTTATTAACGTGGCAGTTTGAAACGACAGTTCTAATTTCTGTATAGGTGTAGGAAAAAAAAAGCATTTCTACCCAGTATCTTTGGAGAATAATTTGGCAATATATATTAAACGCTTGGAAGGACACATCTAAGGATTTGTTTTACAGATATTCCAATGCAAGGATGTGTGTATGTGTGTGGATTTACTTCAGTACTATATGAATAAGAAAGTGGAAACATTAAAATATCTGCCAATATGAGATTAAATATAACATGTAGGTCTATAGAATGGAATCTGTACAACCATTAAAACGAACAAGGAATTTCCTAATTATGACCATTCTCAGAGCTGATCTCTACCTTTCTTGTGTCACTTCCATATCTACCACACTCTTCTACCACAGAGGTCATTATACTTTGCAATTCCTTATTTGTGTGTGTCTCCTTTAGCTGACCCTGTGATCCTTGAAGCAAAAATTGCATATTCTTTTAAAACCTATTAGCATCTAAGAGTTTGGGGGACATAACAGTATATTTAGTAGATGCTTTCTGAATGAATAGACTTCTCCTTAATCTTTCTTTCTTAAATAAAGCAATTCTTAATCTTTGGGAATAAATTCTACTGTCATCTATAATAGTTTCTTTTCCTTAAACAGTGACTTGAGCATCCATGTATGGAGAGGAGCTAAATGGAAGAAAGGGGCACAAAATGGATATGTCTAAGAGGCTAACAGAGTGATGAAATGCAGCATATTTTGGTTGGTGATAAGGACAAGTGACATATCAATAAATTCTACTTTCAGTCACCATTTCTTGAAATTCTCCTTCTTGCTTTCCAAGACACACATATTTTTCTAACTTTCTTCTCGCTGGGTCTTTGTTCCTATATTGTCTCTCAGTCTGAAATATCTATAGCATCTTTGGTTTCTCATTGTCTAATGTTTAAATCTTTCCCATTTATCAGGGTCCAAATGAAATACCACCTTTCTTTGAGCCTTTTCACCTCCCAGATGGAGAAATGCTTTCCCTTTTCTGAATTCCAATAGTTTTTTAAAATGGGAATCTGTTTCATAGCTCTTATCACTATACACCTCATGTTACAGTTATTTCTATACATGACATTTTCCCTGATAGACACATTCTTTGAGGGAATGATTTCCATTTGGCTAAGCTTTAGATTTTCACAGCACCTGGAAAACTGTATACAGTGAATGTTCAAAAAATGCTGCTGAATAAATGAATGAATAATTCATGAATGAACGAACGAATAAACACATTCTGAGTGATTCAGTCCATCTCTGGCACACTAAAAATTCCCCACAGAGAAGTATAGAAGATTAAAGCACAAACTTTGGAGTTACATCTAATGGGATTCAATTCCTAGCTCCATTAGCTATGGGTTATTGGGCTAATTAATTTTCCTAACATCAGTACTCATATCCCTAAAAAGAGGATAATAACAGAACTGGCTCATGAATTGTTGTGAGGATTAAAAGAGACAAACATTCTATTTAATAGCACACAATAAAAGCTTAAGAAATGTTAGTTACTAAGTATTTATCCTTCTCATGCGCAAAGAACACTTCTTTTTTATGGATCTATTCCAACTCTCTCCTATACATCAAAACTTAGAAGCTTGGGCATTGTTAAAAGAATCAGGTAGGTTGTGAATAAGAGTCCTGCTTGTTAGATTTCTCAACAATGGGTTGGACTTGTGGAAAGAATAAACCTTGAATCTGGATGTTCAGGAAGCTTGTAATCATAGTTCAATATGGTTTTCTGCTGCATATCTATTAAGATGTGTTCCTGAATGATGGCTATTATTTGAGAGATAAAGGAATATCTCCTTGCTGAACCCCTTTCTAGACTGCCAGTAAGTCAGTCCTTTATCAGTTATGGATAAGATGTGGGAAGTGAGGTGAGACACATAAGAATCTCCTGGGAGAGGGCAAATGAGTTTAGAAAAAACATTTAACATACTTATTGTTTTTTTATTAGTAGTAAATTAACAGAACGTAAAGTTCAAAAATCATCTTCTTGATAGTAAGGTTATATACAAATGGGATGGAGAAAAGACTTGTTTCTGGTACTGTCTCCAGAAGTTCCCCATTAAAATTAACGCATAATAGCTTATGAGAATTGGCTGTCGCACTGGAAAGCAGAGTGAGACATCAAGAGAAAAGCACTACTAAGTTTTGATGTACAGGAGGGAGTTGGAATAGATCCATAATAAAAGGCAAACCCAGCCGGCACCCATCCTGGGAAGCCATCAGGTAGTTCAAGGGGAACGAAAGGGAGCTGCACCACACTGGGGCTTGGGGAAAGAGAAACTGCGAAAGTTCACAAAGAGAGATTTGGAAGAAAGCCAAAGAAAAATTTTATTTTGTTCACAATTTTGTGTGAGGCTGGCTCTGTGGTTATATACTTCAATCGCAACATTCCAGGCTACTCTCAAAATTAGAAAACAGTAGAGAACTTCTATAGACACACATCCTAAAATATGTGTTGTGTGTTCGTCAGGATTTTCCTTGGTTAATAAAGGGGTATTAATAAATGAAACTTCCAAATGAAACTCTGTTGAAAATATTTAAAATTGTGTGTCTATAAGTACATTTACAAAAGTCATATATGAATCCTTTCCACCATTTTAAGAACATTTTTGTCTTGAAAACCTCAAAAGAAAAGCTGACAACAATACTCAGTACAATTAAACATTTTAAAGGTAATTTTAGTCAACTGTCTACTAAAATACATATTGAGCCACAAATTTATAAACCATATAAATATAATCGTCATTTTTTAAATTTCTTCATCATAAAAAGAAAAAAAATCTTGGTATTTCATTGGATAAAATTCTGGCCACAACCCTTAATCACCACTCTGAGACCTTGAGCACCTTATTTAATGACTCCAAGTCTTAGTTCCCGCATTGGTGAAAAGTAAGTAATAAAAACAAAATTATTTTAGTCCATGATAAGGATTCTGGACTTTATCTTAATGCCTATGAGGTAACTTTGAAGGAACAATGCTTAAAGTCAAATTTATATTTTTAAAAGCTTCTGGATACTGTGTAGAGAATGTGTTAGAAGAGAATGAGGTAAGCAAGAACATGAACAGATAATAAGAGGTTAGGACAGTGGTCTATGCTACAAACTAGAAGGCTTATGGTATGGTTGGTGAATGTGGGAGATTCTTGAGACATAAAAACTTGCTGACTGATTAGATACTGGAGAGGGAAGAGTTAAGGATGACTACCAGGTTTCTGGACCAAGCAACTGTATGGGTGCTGATGTCATTTACTGGTATAAGTAAGACTGATGTATCCTGTTGGGGAGTAGGTTTGTGGTACGTATTGGGTGGAGGAGGGGAGAACCTAAGTTCATTTTTGGACAAGCTGAGTTGGAGGCACCAATGAGCCATCTAAGTGGAAATCCTGAGTACGGAGTTGGCTCTTCTAGAATGAAGGAGAGGGAGTTAACTATGTTGATACATAGCTGTAGATTCAACCAGCCTTAACCTTTCATCAAGAGAATGCAATGGAAAGACAGCAAAGAAGCTTATAGTACTTGTTCTCAAGAAGGTGTTTTAAATGATGAATTAAGAATATAAACTGTTTAGAAAGAGATGTGAGAACAGAGCAAGCTGATGGATAGCGAGAAAGCAGAGACTGTTAAGTTTCTATACATTAAAGTTTAATGAATGATGGTAGTGGGGTTTGCCAAGCGAGCAGACTGGAGAGACGGAAAGATTGCTAGTAAGATTAGGATGCTGGAATGAATGATTTAGGAGGAGGGGCAGTTTGGGATGTTGACAAGTTCCAGGGCTGGTGTGTGGGAGTGAGTACTTAGATGGAGCAGAAGAGGAGAGCACTAGAGTGAGGAGCTCAAGCTGGGGTCTGGCTGGGTCTTTTACATGGATGCTGACAGCTGTGAAGAAAAAGGCCAGACACCACGGGCTGAAGACTTCTGAGGATGAGGGAGAATGACCAAATAGTTAGCAGGTGGCTACAACAGAGAGTGGTGAGGAGGATACAATTTGGTGCCACAAGTATCCAAGAAGAAGGAGGTTTTTACAGGAGGGGAGAAGAGTGCAGGCATGTGGCACAGGTGAACAGCAGATCACTTTATCTCCTGAGCCCGAGGCAAAAGTGATGTGGGAGAATAAACCGCTTACACATCAGGGGGTTACAGTGGTGTACAGAGTCCCAGAGGACAGCAGAATTTCATTAAAGGAGGAGGAGAGGAAATTCTTGAAGATGAGGCCGAGGTTTATGAAAGTTCACTAGTCATTGAGCAAGTGTTGCAAAGGGCTCAATGGAAAAGTCTGGGAAGCAGAGGAAGGAGGTGGTTTGGGAAGAGCAGGAAAAAAGGGATACAAATCAGTCTCCAGACAGTCAGTTCAGTTCAGCAGCTCAGTCATGTCTGACTCTTTGCGACCCCATGGATTGCAGCACGTCAGGCCTCCCTGTCTATCACCAACTCCTGGAGTTTACCCAAACTCATGTTCACTGAGGCGGTGATGCCATCCAACGATCTCATCCTCTGTGCTCCTCTTATCGTCTTGCCTTCAATCTTTCATAGCATCAGGGTTTTTTCAAATGAGTTAGCTCTTTGCATCAGGTGGCCAAAGTATTGGAGTTTCAGCTTTAACATCAGTCCTTCCAATGAATACTCAGGACTGATCTCCTTTAGGATGGACTGGTTGGATCTCCTTGCAGTCCAAAGGACTCTCAAGAGTCTTCTCCAACACCACAGTTCAAAAACATCAATTCTTCGGCACTCAGCTTTCTTTATAGTCCAACTCTCACATCCATACATGACCACTGGAAAAACTATAGCTTGACTAGACGGACTGTGGTTGGCAAAGTAATGTCTCTGCTTTTTAATATGCTATCGAGGTTGGTCATAACTTTCCTTCCAAGGAGTAAGTGTCTTTTTATTTCATGGCTGCAGTCACCATTCACAGTGATTTTCAGTGCAGTTCAGTTGCTCAGTCGTGTCCGATTCTTTGTGACCCCATGAATCGCAGCACGCCAGGCCTCCCTGTCCATCACCAACTCCCAGAGTTAACTCAAACTCATGTCCATCAAGTCGGTGATGCCATCCAGCCATCTCCTCCTCTGTCATCCCCTTCTCTTCCTGCCCCCAATCCCTCCCAGCATCAGAGTCTTGTCCAATGAGTCAACTCTTCGCATGAGGTGGCCAAAGTAGTGGAGTTTCAGCTTTAGCATCAGTCCTTCCAATGAACACCCAGGACTGATCTCCTTCAGAATGGACTGGTTGGATCTCCTTGCAGTCCAAGGGACTCTCAAGAGTCTTCTCCAACACCACAGTTCAAAAGCAGTGATTTTGGAGGCCCCCAAATTAGTCTGCCACTGTTTCCACTGTTTCTCCATTTATTTGCCATGAAGTGATGGGACCAGATGCCATGATCTTCATTTTCTGAATGTTGAGCTTTTAGACAACTTTTTCACTCTCCTCTTTCACTTTCATCAAGATTCTCTTTAGTTCCTCTTCACTTTCTGCCATAAGGGTGGTGTCATCTGCATATCTGAGGTTATTGATATTTCTCTCAGCAATCTTGATTCCAGCTTGTGATTCTTCCAGCCCAGCGTTTCTCATGATGTACTCTGCATAGAAGTTAAATAAGCAGGGTGACAATATACAGCCTTGACAGACTCCTTTTCCTATTTGGAACCAGTCTGTTGTTCCATGTCCAGTTCTAACTGTTGCTTCCTGATCTGCATACAGATTTCTCAAGAGGCAGGTCAGGTGGTCTGGTATTCCCATCTCTTTCAGAATTTTCCACAGTTTACTGTGATCCACACAGTCAAAGGCTTTGGCATAGTCAATAAAGCAGAAATAGATGTTTTTTCTGGAACTCTCTTGCTTTTTCCATGATCCAGCAGATGTTGGCAATTTGATCTCTGGCTCCTCTGCCTTTTCTAAAACCAGCTTGAACATCTGGAAGTTCATGGTTCATGTATTGTTGAAGCCTGGCTTGGAGAATTTTTGAGCATTACTTTACTAGCATGTGAAATGAGTGCAATTATGCAGTAGTTTGAGCGTTCTTTGGCATTGCCTTTCTTAGGGATTGGAATGAAAACTGACCTTTTCCAGTTCTGTGGCCACTGCTGAGGTTTCCAAATTTGCTGACATATTGAGTGCAGCACTTTCACAGCATCATCTTTCAGGATTTGAAATAGCTCAACTGGAATTCCATCACCTCTACTAGCTTTGTTTGTAGTGATCCTTCCTAAGGCCCACTTGACTTCACATTCCAGGATGTCTGGCTCTAGGTGACTGATCACACCATTGTGATTATCTGGGTCATGAAGATCTTTTTTGTACAGTTCTTCTGTGTATTCTTGCCACCTCTTCTTAGTATCTTCTGCTTCTATTAGGTCCGTACCATTTCTGTCCTTTATTGAGCCCATCTTTGCATGAAATATTCCCCTGGTATCTCTAATTTTCTTGAAGAGATCTCTAGTCTTTCTCATTCTATTGTTTTCCTCTATTTCTCTGCACTGATCACTGAGGAAGGCTTTCTTAACTTTCCTTGCTATTCTTTGGAACTCTGCATTCAAATGGGTATATCTTTCCTTTTCTCCTTTGCTTTTTGCTTCTCTTCTTTTCACAGCTATTTGTAAGGCCTCCTCAGACAGCCATTTTGCTTTTTTCTATTTCTTTATCTTGGGGATGGTCTTGCTCCCTCTCTCCTGTACAATGTCATGAACCTCTGCTCATAATTCATCAGGCACTCCATCAGATCTAGTCCCTTAAATCTATTTCTCATTTCCACTGTATAATTGTTAGGGATTTGATTTAGGTCATACCTGAATGATCTAGTGGTTTTCCCTACTTTCTTTAAGTTTGAATTTGGCAATAATGAGTTCATGATCTGTTTCAGAGTCAGCTCCCAGTCTTGTTTTTGCTGACTGTATAGAGTTTCTCTATCTTTGGCTGCAAATAATATAATCAATCTGATTTCAGTGTTGGCCATCTGGTGATGTCCTTATGTTTTTGGAAGAGGGATTTGCTATGAGCAGTGCGTTCTCTTGGCAGAACTCTATTTTGCCCTGCTTCATTCTGTACTCCACGGCCAAATTTGTCTGTTACTCCAGGTGTTTCCTGACTTCCTACTTTTGCATTCCAGTCCCCTGTAACAAAAAGGACATCTTTTTTGGGTGTTAATTCTAGAAGGTCTTGTAGGTCTTCATAGAACTGTTCAACTTCAGCTTCTTCAGCACAGACTTGGATTACCGTGATACTGAATGGTTTGCCTTGGAAAAGAACAGAGATCACTCTGTCATTTTTGAGACTGCATCCAAGTACTGCATTTCGGACTCTTTTGTTGACTATGATGGCTACTCCATTTCTTTTAAGGGATTCTTGACAAGACAAGAATCCAGACAAGTGGGGGAGAAATCTCAGTTCAGGGAGTGAGTAGGAAAGAGAGAAGTGAGGCATGTGTTGGAAGTGAGATCTCATTTAGGAGGTAGGGACAATGGTTATGACTTCAGGAGTAGCCTATTGCTCCTTCCTGAGGCCTGGTTGCATTCTGTGTGTTCTTAATGAACTCTAGCTATTTCTCCAATAAACTCACGGCACAGAGTCTGCACATGGTATATGTTCAATAAATAATTTTAAAATTTACAAATGAAGATAGGTGCTGAAAAAACAACAATTTTTTTTTTGTTTACAGTTTTCTACTCTAAAAAGGTCTTATTTTATATATTGAGCTCTCCTTTCAAATTATTTTGTGATCACATCCAATTTTACCAAACTTTTCATTTGCTTACTAATCTTCCTTTACCTTTCAGCTGGAAGTAGACACTGCTAATCTCCAGGTTAGAAGTAACATAATTAAACTAAAAATCTAATGTGGTCACACTGTGCTTCATATGGCAGCAATTATTCCCTGGTGGCTCAGGGGTAAAGAATCTGCCTGCCAATGCAGGGGATGCGGGTTCGATGCCTGGGTTGAGAAGATCTCCTGGAGAAGGAAATGGCAACCCACTCTTATATTCTTGCCTGGAAATTCCCATGGACAGAAGAGTCTGGAAGGGTATACAGTCCATAGGGTTGCAAAAGAGTTGGACACAACTTAGTGACTAAACAACAACTATTCTCAGGAATAAATCTGTGGTCTATTTTGTGTGATCTATTTAAAACAGCTTTATTTTGTACTTTTAGCTTTGAAAGAGATGATGTGAATGATCTTTAGTTACATATCAAAACTGAGGATTTATTATTAATGCTTGCACTGAATAACTTGAAGGAAAGATGACTATTCCAAGAACGTTTGGTTGCCAAAAAATAGTTTAGAGAGCCTAAATATCTAGTACTGAGTCATGGGAAGTGGGAACGAGTAAATTGGTTTCACTGGAAAACATTGCATATGTAACACATGGTACATTTCAAATGACTGTCAAGATTATATATATTTTTATTACATTTTGTTTTCCTATCCATTATTTGACAGGACCTAAAAAATTAGCCAGCCATACATAATAAACTGTACTCTAAGCATATGTGGTCTTTGCATAGAAATATATTTTAGGTTGTATATCTGCCAGTTGGTAAAAGCACATGTATTCTTGCATTTAAAATATGATTCCACGATTTGTTTCCATTTGATGGCTAACTTGGGAAGATTTGCATGTGTGTTGGCCATTTAAAAATATTTTTGGTACAAAGAATATTTTGGCACTTAATTTGTTTTTTATTACTTAATAGTACTGCCAGGACTATCAGCAGTGTAGCAACTACCCATCTGTCCTCGTAGATAAACAGTTCTGAATTCTTTGTCCAGGGGTTGCTAAAGCTGGGCCATTCATTGTCCCTTTGCCCACTCAGTGCCACCAGTCAACCTAAGAAAAGGATACAGAGGAAGTGCATTCCCTGTAATTATGTACATATTAAAGAGATGGTAGTATTAGCAAGTGAAGTAATCTATCAATCTGATTCAACTGTCCTTTCCATTATCTTACAACAAGATAGAGAGCTTAGCTGACTGTGTAGGGCTGGTTAGTGAGCACAAAGCTGGAGCTGCCATTCAGGAGTAAGTTATTAAGGCTTGGTTACAACAGAGGATACTATCTTAATCATTCCTTCCACCACATATCCAGATTTCCTGGGATACCAATTAACAGGAAAGCATAATAGGGCTAAAACTGTTTGCTTTTCCCATCATTACTCACAATTTTGGTAGTATGTTAGTCACTCAGTCATGTCCAATTCTGTGACCCCATGGACTGTAGCCCTCCAGGCTCCTCCACCCATGGAATTTTCCAGGTAAGAATTCTGAAGTAGGTTACCATCTCCTTCTCCAGGGGATCTTCCCAACCCAGGGATCAAACTTAGGTCTCCCACATTGTGAGCAGATTCTTTACTGTCTGAGCTACCACAGAAGCCCCAGTAATAAAAATACTGATGGAAGATGTAGTAGAAAAATAACCTTTTACAATTTACAAAGGTTTTTCTTTTTGTATATTATCTTAGCGAGGAATACATTATTCCCATTTTACAGATAAGTGAACTGTAGCTTAGAGAAGTTAGGTAATATGTTCAAGGTTATACACTTAGTCAGTGGCAGACCTTTTGCCTATAAATCCTTTGCTCTTTAAACTAATTACCTTTAGGTTAAAGAAGAAAAACAGACCCTATAATGAATCATTTACAATTTCCAGTTGCAGTTTCTTTACAGTGGATTCTTAGAAAGAAATCTGAATGCAGAATACATTTTGACCCTTACAATTTATCCAAGTTGTTTATAGTTACTTAATTCGGCAATCATTTTCTCTTTAGCCGTCTTTTACTTTCAGCACTTTGAATATGTTATCCCTCTTCCTCTGGTCTCACGGTTGCTGATGAGAAATCAGCTGTTAATCTTAGTGAGATTCCTTATATGTGATAAGTCACTTCTCTTCAGTTGCAGTCAAGGTTTGTTTGGTACAGAAATCTTTGAGTTTGTCTAAGTTTACTAAATTTCCTGGATGTGTAGACTCATGTTTTAAATTAAATTTGGAAAGTGTTTGGCCATTAGATTTTCAAACAGTCTTTATTCTCCTTTCTCTTTTCCTTCTAGGCCTCCCATCATACACATATTGATAAACTTGATGGTATTCCACAGTCTCTAAGGCTCTGGTCATTTGTTTTCATCCTTTTTTCTTTCTGTTCTCTACACTCAATCACCTCAGTGGACTTATCTTTAAACTTACTGCTTCTTTCTTCTGCCTGCTCAAATCTTGTTATTGAGCCCCTCCAGCAAACTTTTTGTTTCACTTACACTTTTCAATTCTGGGATTTCATTTTTTTATTTACAATTTCTATCTTTTATTTTAAAATTGATACTCTCTATTTTGGGAGACATCATTCTCATATTTCTCTTTAGTCCTTTATACAAGGCTTTCTTTAGGCTTTTTTGAACATGCTCAAAATAGACAGTTCAAGTCTTTGTCTAGTAAGGACGATATTTGGGCATCTGAGGGACAGTTACTACTGATTGTTTTCTTCCTCTGTATATGGGGCATACTTTCTTGTTTCTTTGCAGAGTGCATACTTCTTTGTTGGAAACTGGGCATTTTAAATGATAGAAAATTTTATATCAATGAATATTATTAACTATTTTACTATTATTATATTATTAATAAATAATGGCAACTGTGGAAATCAGATTCTCTTCCTCCAGGGCTTGTCATTATTTGTACTCATTTTGTTGTTACCAACATTTATGAATTAATTCTAAAAAGTCTTTTTGTCATGTGGCCACTGAAATCTCTACTTGGTGAGCTTAATGATCAGTTAATGATTAGACAGAGACTTCCTTAAAGGCCTGGAAACAATAAGCACATCTAATCTCCTCCAAGTGGGTGTGTGTGCCTGTTAAGGAATGCCTTCAACTCTGCCTTGACCTTCCTTTCCTGCTTATACAGAGCCTTAAGGTCATCCAGAGGTGAGAGCACAGGCCTTCTTAGGTCATTCTTGGCATGTGCAGAGCCTGGGTTAAGTGCATAGACCTGAGCTTGGACAAATCCTCCTAGTTTCCCAGGAATCTGCTGGAACTTTTGAAGTCTGTATGGACATCTCATCCCCTGGTTCTTCCTGTTGAGCCTTTTGTTCAGCTTACAAGTTTTCTGCTATCTACTGCCTCAAGTATCAGTTCATTTCAGTTCAGTCGCTCAGTTGCGTCCGATTCTTTGTGACCCCATGAATCGCAACACGCCAGGACTCCCTGTCCATCACCAACTCCCGGAGTTCGCCCAAACTCATGTCCATCGAGTCGATGATGCCATCCACCCATCTCATCCTCTGTCGTCCGCTTCTTCTCCTGCCCCCTATCCCTCCCAGCATCAGAGTCTTGTCCAATGAGTCAACTCTTCGCATGAGGTGGCCAAAGTACTGGAGTTTCAGCTTTAGCATCATTCCTTCCAAAGAACACCCAGGACTGATCTGCTTTAGAATGGACTGGTTGGATCTCCTTGCAGTCCAAGGGACTCTCAAGAGTCTTTTCCAACACCACAGTTCAAAAACATCAATTCTTCGGCGGTCAGCTTTCTTCACAGTTCAACTCTCACATCCATACATGACCACTGGAAAAACCATAGCCTTGACTAGATGGACCTTTGTTGGCAAAGTAATGTCTCTGCTTTTGAATATGCTGTCTAGGTTGGTCATAACTTTCCTTCCAAGGAGTAAGCATCTTTTAATTTCATGGCTGCAGTCACCATCTGCAGTGATTTTGGAGCCCAAGAAAATAAATTCTGACACTGTTTCCACTGTTTCCCCATCTATTTCCCATGAAGTGATGGGACCAGATGCCATGATCTTCGTTTTCTGAATGTTGGGCTTTAAACCAACTTTTTCACTCTCCTCTTTCATCAAGAGGCTTTTTGGTTCCTCTTCACTTTCTGCCATAAGGGTGGTGTCATCTGAGGTTATTGATATTTTTCCTGGTAATCTTGATTCCAGCTTGTGCTTCTTCCAGCCCAGCATTTCTCATGATGTACTCTGCATAGAATTTAAATAAGCAGTGTTACAATGTACAAGCTTGACATACTCCTTTTCCTATTTGGAACCAGTCTGTTGTTCCATGTCCAGTTCTAACTGTTGCTTCCTGACCTGCATACAGGTTTCTCAAGAGGCAGGTCAGGTGGTCTGGTATTCCCATCTCTTTCAGAATTTTCCAGTTTATTGTGATCCACACAGTCAAAGGCTTTGGCATAGTCAATAAAGCAGAAATAGATGTTTTTCTGGAACTCTCTTGCTTTTTCCATGATTCAGCAGCTGTTGGCAATTTGATCTCTGGCTCCTCTGCCTTTTCTAAAACCAGCTTGAACATCTGGAAGTTCATGGTTCATGTATTGCTGAAGCCTGGCTTGGAGAATTTTGAGCATTACTTTCTTTCTGACCTACACCCCTGGGTGGGAAAAGGGCTTTTCAAACTGAAACATTCCTAGTTGATAACTTTTGAAACAGTTAATTGTTGTGAAACCCTTGTTTTTTTAACAGAAAGTTATCTTATCTCATTAAGCAAGTAAAAAGATACACTACATTTATCATAAGGTCAATATATTTGGTGAAAAGACCAAATATATTCCCCAGTGTGGAATGCACTAGAAAAATCAGAGGCAGATAGATTAAAGAGACTTAAATTGATGACTAGAGAGTAGGTAAGTGGATAGTTAAAATACAGAATGTGAGGTCAAAGCATAAAACAGTGGATTGAACCACAACCAAAAAAAAAAGAGAAAAAGAAAAGAAAAATAGTGGATTGATGGGTGATTGAAAGAGATGATATATAATACACTGTATTATTATATAAATTAGAATAATTTTTATATATTACAGAAATTAGGATAAATAAATAGCAATATAAACATTAAAACCATAGCAAGCTAAAAAACCAGCTTTGCCTCTATAGAAACAGAAGTGGTTTCTATTTATGATTATTACTGGACTTAACTGTCCTTTTAAACATGAAGAATATTTCTACAATCAATTATTCATAAGAAGACAAACATATTCATTACACAAAACAAAAGCACCTGAGTAGAGATACTTTTCAATAGTTAATTAAAATAAAATTGCGTTAAAAATAAAATGTATCCTGATAATGGTATGTCAGTTTTTTGTGCTTCTACTTCAACATATAAACCTATCATTTAATAATGACATAAAATACAAATACATATGTAATATAAAAATTTTTTAGCTTATAATACCAGTTTTTATATGTATCTGCTATTTAGTTGATTTTGAAGGAGGAAAAGAAAAGCTTCTATACATCTTCAACTAATAGAAGTCATACAAAAAAAAAAAAAAAAAACTTAAAATATTGGAACCAGTTGAGAAACCACAAGTATTCAAATGCAGGAAATCATGATTTTATAACATTTTAATGTGATCTACTCTTGGGAAACAAAGTTAACCAAACCCCATTTCTGTACAGGAAATATTCCAGCGTACAGTTGTAATACATCGTGGTGAAGGGGTACAGCTGCAGATTTTTCACCTGTAATGCCCCACTGGTATTCTGGCTTACTGCATTGTATCAAGACTGCCTTCCTGTCCGGAAAACCCTCTAAGTACAAACAAGACTCTAAGTCCAGATTTTATTTTCCCTTGGTATCAGAATATGGTAATTTAAGAGTCCTGAGAAATACTTTTTCAGCCTTTAAAAGGAAATGTGTAACATTCTTTTATTAGGATCTATGTTTGGGTTGGTTTTTCAAAAAACTTAACATATGACCCAGTTATCTTATCAATTTATCAAGCTACCAAGTTTCAAGCAAATGCAGGTGTGTAATATGACATCTTTCAATATAATATTTTCCACAAAGACAAATAATAAAAATATATTAAGAACTTCTGAGTCAAAACTAACTTGGACCAAGGGCAACTTTACTATTTTATGGTTTTCTTTTAATGAGGCTACGAACCGTAAACTCACTATAGTGTTCTAGTCTCAGCTCTAATTGTTCAGGTATTTCACTCACTGTATGGAATAGTCAAATGTACATGGTCTATTGTAAAGAACAGTAATTGGGACTCTGACCTGAAAGTGAAGTTTCTCAGTCGTATCCGAGTCATTGCAACCCCATGGACTGTAGCCTACCAGGCTCCTTTGTCCATGAGATTTTCCAGGCAAGGGTACTGGAGTAGTTGCCATTTCCTTCTCCAGGGGATCTTCCCAACCCAGGGATAGACTGGGGACAGCAGGCCACTCATGAATGCCCACTAGAAAGAGTTGTTTCCAAGGTCCCTTAGGGCAACATATACAGGTAACAGGTTGCATACACTACCCAGGAGGCTCCTGTCTGCAGCCACTGCACACTGGGCCCCCATGGGGAAAAGAGCACAGTCAGCTTAATTGGCTGCAAAGAACAGAGAACCAAGAAACAGACTAGCTGGACTCAGGAGGACTTAATTCTAACCTAAATTCAGTTGCAAACTAGTTTTGTCACCTTGAGTTGAAGTAACATAACTAATCTGAGCCTCAATACTCTTACTGGTAACAAATTCGGAAGATGTGGAATAAGGAGGAATAAGGAATAAGACTACTCTAGCTCTTCAAAATTCTAAAGTATATATAAATATAGGACTTGATTTTTTACTTTACATTTTAGGAAGAGAGTTTATATTTTAAAGTGCATACTGTGTGCCAATATTTTCATTATTTTATTCAATCTGAATGGTAATTAAGTTAGAAGAGTATACCCATTTTACAGATGAGGAAAATGAAGGGTTGAACAACTTGCTAAGGTTCTCAATCAAAAGCTACAGAGCTGGGAGTGTAGGATTCTAGAACCCAGGGAGCTCATTCACTTATTTACATTGATTCCCATATGTTAGTTACTTGGTTGTGTCACAGGTTTGAAAGCATGTAACCTGACAAATAAGCAATGCTTACAAACCAAATACTTGTACAGTGATACTCTGCTATAAGACTGTTTTTAAAACTAAAAGAGTTAAGAATACAGTAATTATTGATAATTGTTCTTAACAGCCCTTTGTAATAAGAAAAACTATAGTGCAGAGTGTGCTCATTCAGTCATGTCTGACTCTTTGCAACCTCATGAACTACAAGCCACCAGGCTCCTTTGTCCATGGGATTTTCTCAGCAAGAATACTGGAGTGGGTTGCCATTTCCTTTTCTGACAGAGACAGTAATCTTTAATAATTGGGAAGAAGCCAGTTGGGATCACAGAATAACTGAAAAAAAAAAAATACAAATAGTTTAGAACCAAAAGCAAGCCTGAAATGTCTTATGAAGGCTTGTCATCAAGTTAAATGTTTAGATCAAGAGGTCAACAAAACTGTTCTATAAAAGGCTAAACAGATGATGGCAAACACTGGAGGCTTTCTGCATGATACGTTCTGTGTGGCAACTACTTGACTGCCTACTGCAGCAGGTGGATCACAACAAACTGTGAAAAATTCTGAAAGAAATGGGAATAACAGACCACCTTACCTGCCTGTTGAGAAGCCTGTGTGTAGGTCAAGAAGCAAGAGTTAGAACCAGATATAGAACAACAGACTGGTTTAAAATTGGGAAAGGAGTAGGTCAAGGCTGTATACTGTCACCCTGCTTATTTAACTTATATGTAGAGTACATGTGAAATGTGGGGCTGGATGAATCACAAGCTGGGATCAAGATTTCCGGGAGAAGTATCAATAACTTCAGATATGCAGATGATACCACTCTAATGGCAGAAAGCAAAGAGGAACTAAAGAGCCTCTTGATGAAGGTGAAAGAGGAGAGCGAAAAAGTTGGCTTAAAACTCAAAATTCAAAAAACTAGTAGGATCCCATCACTTCATGGCAAATAGATGGGGAAAAAAAGGAAACACTGACAGACCTCCTTTTCTAGGGTTCCAAAATTATTGCAGACAGTGACTGCAGCCATGAAATTAAAAGACGCTTGCTCCTTGGAAGAAAAGCTATGACCAACCTAGACAGCATATTAAAAAGTAGAGACATTACTTTGCTGACAGAGATCTGTACATTCAAAATTATGGTTTTTCTGATAGTCATGTACGGATACTATAAAGAAAGATGAGCACCAAAGAATTGATGCTTTCAAACTGTGGTGCTGGAGAAGACTGTGGACAGCAAGGAGATCAAATCAGTCAATCCTAAAGGAAACCAACCCTGAATATTCATTGGAAGGACTGATGCTGAAGCGGAAACTCCAATACTTTGGCCACCTGATGTGAAGAGTGAACTCACTGGAAAAGACCCTGATGCTGGGAAAGATAGAAGGCAGAAGGAGAAGAGGATGAAAGAGGATGAGATGGTTGGATGGCATTGCTGCCTCTATGGTCATGAGTTTGAGCAAGCTCTGGGAATTGGTGATGGCAGGGAGTGCTGCAGTCCATGGGGCTGCAAAGAGTCAGGTATGACTTAGCAACTGAACAACAACACTGCAGTATGTAAACAATATCTAAATGAGTATGTCTGTGTTCCAATAAATTTTTATTTACAAAATCAGGTGGTAGGCTGCATTTGATGGGCAGGCTATGGTTTGTTGATTCCTTGATTAGATGAACAGTGTTGCCCTCATAGAGGCCCTTTAGAGTATACGTCTCTTAAGAAATACTCCTCCATAGGTCTATCACATTCCCACATATCTTAGAAAAAAGGCATTATCTTTGCTCAAGATCATCTTTTCAAGTTCACATGCATAGCAAACTGCTACAGAAGACAGAGACAGTGTCTCTCTACAAAGGGCAGGCATGCTAATCTCCCATTTCAAAGGATTCAGTTTCCCCAAGTTCAGGGTTCCAATCTTGTAATGTAACCCACTATGTGTTTAAGTATCACCTGGCTCTCTTCATTACCCTTAAGGGAACAGAGGCTTGGAGAGCTGGCACATATGCAGACACACTGTTGTAGGTAATAAACTGTCCTTCACCTCTGATCCAGCACTCCCATATGTTCTACAAGCATCCAAGGGACTCTGGCAGGCTAAGCTGTTAACTTGCAAATGCGGTAGAGCTCAAACCCTTCACAATTTTGAGTATATTTATAGTTTATTTAGGGCTTCCCTGGTAGCTCAGCTGGTAAAGACTCCACCTGCAATACAGGGGACCCAGGTTCGATCCCTGGGTCGAGAAGATCCCCTAGAGAAGGGATTGACTACCCACTCCAGTATTTTTGGCTCAGACAGTAAAGAATCTGCCTGCAGTGTGGGAGACCTGGGTTCGATCCCTGGGTTGGGAAGATCTGGAGAAGGAACAGCTACCCACCCCAGTATTCTTACTTCAAGAATTCCATGGACAGAGGAGCCTGGCAGGCTACAGTCCATGGAGTTGCAAAGAGTCAGTGACTTTTTGCGACTTTCAAAGGGCTGAATGACTTTCACTCACTTGTTCACATACTTTATTTAGTATACAGTTTCATATGTATCACACATATCATACATATATGTAAATGGATGTGTACAAGTGAGATTAATTAGCTTATAAGTATTCTTAATTTTAGAAAGGGCAGAGGAACTAGAGATCAAATTGCCAACATCTGCTGGATTGTTAAAAAAGCAAGAGAGTTCCAGAACAACATCTACTTCTGCTTTACTGACTATGCCAAAGCCTTTGACTCTGTGGATCACAATAAACTGTGGAAAATTCTGAAAGAGATGGAAATACCAGACCACCTGACCTGCCTCTTGAGAAACCTGTATGCAGGTCAGGAAGCAACAGTTAGAACTGGACATGGAACAACAGACTAGTTCCTATTTTCCAAAAAATAGAAAAAGGAGTACGTCAAAGCTGTATGTTGTCACCTTGCTTATTTAACTTATATGCAGAGTGTATCATGAGAAATGCTGAGCTGGAAGAAGCACAAGCTGGAATCAAGATTGCCGGGAGAAATATCAATAATCTCAGATATGCAGATGATACCACCCTTATGGCATAAAGTGAAGAGGAACTAAAAAGCCTCTTGATGAAAGTGAAAGAGGAGAGTGAACAAGTTGGCTTAAAGCTCAACATTCAGAAAATGAAGATCATGGCATCTGGTCCCATCACTTCATGGCAAATAGATGGGGAAACAGTGGAAACAGTGGCTGACTTTATGTTTCTGGGCTTCAAAATCACTGTGGATGGTGATTGCAGCCATGAAATTAAAAGACGCTTACTCCTTAGAAGGAAAGTTATGACCAACCTAGACAGCATATTTGGAGGAGGCAATGGCACCCCACTCCAGTACTTTTACCTGGAAAATCCCATAGACAGAGGAGCCTGGTGGGCTGGAGTCCATGGGGTCGCTAGAGTCCGACACAACTGAGCGACTTCACTTTCACTTTTCACTTTCATGCATTGGAGAAGGAAATGGCAACCCACTCCAGTATTCTTGCCTGGAGAATCCCAGGGACGGGGAAGCCTGGTGGGCTGCCGTCTATGGGGTCGCACAGAGTCGGACATGACTGAAGTGACTTAGCAGCAGCAGCAGATAGCATATTAAAAAGGAAAGACATTACTTTGCCAACAAAAGTCTGTCTAGTCAAGGCTATGGTTTTTCCAGTAGTCAAGTATGGATGTGAGAGTTGGACTATAAAGAAAACTGAGCACCGAAGAATGGATGCTTTTGAACTGTGGTGTTGGAGAAGGCTCTTGAAAGTCCCTTGGACTGCAAGGAGATCCAACCAGTCCATCCTAAAGCAGATCAGTCCTGGGTGTTCACTGGAGGGACTGATGTTGAAGCTGACACTCCAATACTTTGGCCACCTGATGCAGAGAGCTGATTCATTGGAAAAGACCCTGATGCTGGGAGGGACTGGGGGCAGGATGAGAAGGGGACGACAGACAATGAGATAGCTGGATGGCATCACTGACACAATGGACATGAGTGTGGGTAAACTCCAGGAGTTGGTGATGGACAGGGAGGCCTGGTATGCTGCGGTTCATGGGGTCACAAAGAGTCAGACACCGCTGAGCGACTGAACTGAACTGATCGATTCTTAATTTATTCACCGAACATGTATTGTTTCTATGTTAAGGGCAAGCCAGGGATCAAATGGCCAGAAAGAAAGAGAGATGTGGTTCGTGACTTCACAGAACTTACAAACAAGTAATACATAAATAGTTAAGTACCGCTATTGCCAGAATGATTTAAAGTATGATTAAGAAAAAAATTTTCACAGAATTACTCCATACTTTGCTGGTAAATTTTAATCTATCTTTACAGTCCAAATTAATGTGGTTTAACTATTTATCCATGGGAAAGTTTATCTTTTCAAAGCTTAAGTCCATAACTCCATGCTATCTTTTCACCAGATCTTTTATAGAACTGCTAATAAGTATTCAAGAGTGACTCGTGATTTTAACTCTGCATGGAGGTAGGATGGGAAGAAGAATTATTTGTAGGCAGATAGCTGGAAGAAAAAAGAAGAAAAAGTATGAAGAATTTAAAAAACCAAGCCTGTATATAATCAAGCCCTGTGTAAAGGGCAGGCTGTACAATACAGTTTTCAAAACAGTAACCTTGGTTGAGCTCTGGTATTCTGGATTAAATGTCCTAAGGAAAGAAATCTCAATGTGGTGAAAATGAAATTCTGCACAAATTCCATTAACATTCCTAAAGAATTATGCTCCAATTCTGGCCCTTTCCTATCTCCTCAACCTAACCTCCTACTTTTATACCACATACCACCTTAGCTGTCATTAGTTTGTCTCCATCAGAGCTTCTTGAAATCTCATTCATCTTTCAAAACTTTTTGTCTTTTTTCTAGAGAAACAAAACAAAAAACTCTTCTCTAATAATCAAAGTTAGAAGTGATTTCTCTTCAGAATTCCCCAAAGACACACGACTTAAACTCTTCTTACTGGCACTTAACAACAGTACCTTTTCTTGTAGTTATCTGTGTATATCTGTGTGTATACAACTCCAGCTTGTGTACCTATGTAAATCCCTAACTCTTCTGTGCAGGCTTAGGCTGTAAAGAATCTGCCTGCAATTTGGGAGACCTGGGTTCAATCCCTGGGTTCGGAAGTTCCCCTGGAGAAGGGATAGGCTACCCATTCTAGTATTCTTATCTGGAGAATTCAATGGACAGAGCCTGGCAGTCTACAGTCCATGGGGTAGCAAAGAGTCAGACATGAATGAGTGACTAACACTTTCACCAGCTTCTATACTCTGTTTAATCCTCTTAGCAGAAATATTACAAGGGTCTCCTTGTCTTCAGCCTGTTCATTCAGGAGGCTTCACAGATCTACCAAACCAATCATGACAACAGCATACAGAACCCAGACTACAACAAATATGCAGGCAGGGCCTTACTTTGGCAATTCCCTTTCAGGAGACAGTCTCAATACATTAAGCTAAGCTTACTCTATTTTTTTTTTTTTTTTACTCTATTTCATTTAAAGTTTCACTCAGTCACAGTCAGCTTTCACTAAGTACTATGTTAGGCACTGGAGAGCAAAGATAAACATACAAATGCCCTCAAGAAGCCCAATATGAAGGAAGGAGTCAGTAATAAAAACAGGCCCAAGGTGTCCTAAGGAAGGGCAACTTTCCCATCCTGGGTGGAGACAGAGTATACCACCTGGAGGTCAAGAAATGAACAATGTATAAAAGGTCACTATAAATATAAAAATAATAAAAATTCACCTGTATACAAGATATATTTCATCTTTTCAGGATTCCATTTAAAGTCTTCTTTACCCTTCTCTACCAAAATATTATGACTGAATACAAAACACATATCATTAAACAAAATGTGAACTGTCATATTTCAAACATACACAAAATCTAGTTGACAAGAGATGACAGGTCATTGGAAGAAATCATTTTTAAAAAATGGGTAAGATTTGACTTGAAAATCATATAAACTTGAAAATCAGCAAGCATTAATTCTTCTTTTATCATTAGGTATACAGCTAAATTTTGTTCACAACACATAAGACTATTTGGAATTTCAAATGTATGTTCAAATCTGATGCAGCAAAAATGAGCAAACTGTATAGCTTCCTGGGGCAATCATGCTTGCAAATGGCCACCTCAAAACTACAGTCCCAAAGTGACATACATGCAAAAGGAAAGCAATCAGGCACACAGGTGATTTATACCCTTAGAAGGAAACATGAATGGCTTTGACACTGACTGTGATTCTTTCCTTATTTCATGTCATGTCAAATTTGCCTGAAATGACGACTTACAGTAGTAGTTCAGTGCCAATCACTCTTAACCTTATACTTTTCCGATTTACCATTAAGAACAGCCACAGGGTGTTAGAAAATATGTCTATTTACATACCAACTGAACATATCAAACCACAGCTCTGTTCAGCTGGTTTGTTTTCAGGTTTCAGGTGGCTAAGGGAACAAAGAAGTCTCTCATAGTTATCTATAATTTTCTAAGTCTTGCAAAATCATCTCAGAAAATCTACAGAGAGGCAAATTTCCTGGGCTGGAATGACTGGCTCTTTCTTCATAAATCTGCAGATAGAATTTCTGGCTGTACTGACCACCGTTATTTGGTGGTGACCTATGTCCTGTTAAGCAAATCATCATGTAGAAAGAATGTAATGTGGAAAAGATGAGTTTGGGGAATGCTTTTTAGACAATTTAGTTACATTCATAACAACACATCATAGACTAGAATAAAAGCCACAGACACCTAATTTGTTGCTTAGGGGTACATCACAGACTTTATGGGACAAATTTTTCTCTTGAGATTCATGGAAAGAAAAAAAATGTAAAATAGAAAATGAACAAATAGTATGGGTGGGATTAAAAAGAAAAACAACAACAACCCAGCAATAAGCTGTGCCCACAAAACAGTTTTTCCATCCACACAAAATGACCAAGCACCTTCTTGGGTGTTCCCTACAGAATCCTCTTCCTCTGACCCTGCTGCCCAAGGGAAAAGAGTATTTTTGGAACACGTCACTCTCAAAAAAGTAAAAAACCACAAAGAACAAATTCTTTTATATTCCCCAATACAACCACTTCTTAAAAATTCAGTAACAATTAAAATAAATGGTAGTAATTTTAGAAATGTTTCCATATAAGATAAAGAACAGCTTACTTGCAGGGTTAAACAGCGTAAACATTTCTGTCATATGTTATATAGTTAAACAATATTTTAAAGATTTTTATTTTCATTTGTAATTTTCAATATACAAATACTGCTAATTCCAAAGACCATCGGAATGATTTTACTCCTGAAGGAGAAACACAGGATTACAGATTCTCTAAAAAGTACAATCTGGCACAGGTCTGAGGAACTGAGAGTTGGTCTGTATTTCCTTGAATGGAATGAACTATAATTTTTTCCCAACTATATATCCTCAACCACAGGACTGTATTGTACCTCAACTGAATATTATGGCCTAATAGTTTGATTTAAGTATCAAAAAAAAATTCTTTTGGCTAAAGGCCAAATTCAAAACATTTTTTGTGTGTGTGTGTAGTGGGGGGAGTACAACAACATATCTATTTCTGACTCTTGGCCTGCTTCTTTCTCCCTTTGGACCTCATCCCTGACAGACATCTGTATTTTGTAACTTTTCCTACATGCTGGCTCTGAAGATACTCTGAGTTTTGGCCTAATAATCCTTCTCTGTTTGAATTCATTAGTGTGAGAATCACAGGACTAGAAAGGACTTTGGGAGGTCATATAGACATCAACTTGCTCTGGACAAGACTAACTCCAAACGAGGAAGACAAATGATGTTTAAAGACTCGTAGACGAAATTTCAAGATTTCTCTCATCAACACTGCAGTGCTTTGCATGCTTCACTATTAGAAAATGTTTTATGATATAGTTTTCATTTTATAAAAATGTTACTTGGCAGACATCAGGACTTTCTATAAAATGAAGTACCATATAGCTTACATTTTTAGTCCATTAAAGGGATATTTAAGACTGAAATAAATTATTTGTTGGACTCCAATGGACCATAACTGGGACAAAGGAGGTACCTAGCTTATGTGACACTGACATCATTTACTGATAGTACTACAAATGCTATAGATGTTTTCATTCAATTTGGTCTTTATATTTAATCTATCTTGCTGCTGCTTAGCCACTTCAGTCGTGTCTGACTCTGTGCAACATCATGGATTAAAGCCCAGTAGGTTCCTCTGTCTATGCAGATTCTCCAGGCAAGAATACTGGAGTGGGTTGTCATGCCCTCCTCCAGGGGATCTTCCTGACCCAAGGATTGAATCAGGGTCTTCCACATTGCAGGCGGATTCTTTAGCATCTGAGCCACCAGGGAAGTCCTAATCTATCTTATCTACTTCTTAATGTAAATAAGAATTAATATTTTCTTAATATATATAAGAATTAATTTTTTCTGTAAAAATTCTTCCTAAAACGAGTTCAACTAGGTCATTTATTAGGTATATGATTTCTCTATTTGCAGTAGCTTAGATGGTAAATAATCTGCCTGTAAAGCGGGAGACTCAGGTTCAGTCCCTGGATCGAGAAGATCCCCTGGAGAAGGAATGACAACTCACTCCAGTATTTCTTGCCTGGAGAATTCCATGGACAGAGGAGACTGGTGGGATATAGTCCATGGGGTCGCAAAGAGTTGGACACAATGGAGCAACTAACAAAACACTTATCTATTAAACTAGAATGATGATAACAGAATGCACAAAATTTAGGGAAGGACAAATGAAAGAATGTAGGAAAACTGCCAAGCAAAATTTCTGGCACATAGAAATTGCTCAGTAAATGAAAGCTGCCTCTTCCCTCTTAGTGAAAAATAAATCACTGATTTTAATTTCTGTGCATTGAGGACCTTGCTGACAAACTGTACAAATCAATGAATGCTAAAACCAATGTGTAAAAGGAGAACTTGATGATGACGACCTGATCCATGCAAATCCCGCTCAGAGTGAAATAAGCAGATGTCATGTGCCTCCCATTGATATAACAGGAAGAATACCGTGTCACTTTGGAAGCTTTCTCTACAAGAAAGAAAAAAGCAACTAAAATCTAATCAAGCTTCCGTAACAACTACTTACTAGATTACAGAAAATATGGAGGATAGAGGGTAATGTTAAACAACATTATAAGGATAAAGTGAGCCAGAATATAGGAAATTCTATAGGTCAAATGATCTAATTTCTTCATCAGATAAATGACATAGGGGAGAAAAAGGAGATAGGGGACTGTTACAGACTAAAAGAGAGTTAAGAACCGTATTAATCAAGTGTACGTGTGGACCTCAGTGTGCTCCTGACTGAAACAAACCAACTCTAAAAGAGTACTTTTGAGACAATAGGAAGAATTAAATATAGACTATTATATGATAGTAAGGAATTTTTGTTCATTTTGTGGGCTGTAATAAAGATATTAAACTTACGTTTAAAAATATTTACTTGTTGGCAATGCTTGTACGTATGTGTGTGTATTCAGTCACTCAGTCAAGTCCAATTTTTTGCAACCCTATGGACCATAGCCCTTCATGCTCCTCTGTCCATGGTATTTTCCCGGCAAGAATAATGGAGTGGGTTGCCACTTTTTCCTCCAGGGAATCCTCCAGATTCAGGGATTGAACCCATGTCTCTAAGTCTCCTGCATTGCAGGTGGCTCTTTACCCCTGAGCCACTGGGGAAGCCATAGCAATGTTTACTGAACTATTAATGGGTGAAATAAAAGGATGTCTGGGACTTCCTTTGGAATACTCTAGAAAAACAATGAGGATCAACAAAAAGTGGTGAGAGGAACAGATGTAACAAGGATAACAGGACATCAATAATTACTAAAGATGTGTGAAAGACACACAGAGTTTGTTATACTAGTCTCTTTACTTTTGTGTATGAAAATTTTTCATGATGAAAACTTGGAACTTTTTTCAAGGGAAATCATCAGATTTTTTTCCCCCTCACCTAAAACTTACATAATAATAGATGTCTTTGTTAGGAATAATATTGTATCAATCAAGAAAAATTTACATATTGCTTGAAACTTCCTTCAATATCAATTTAAGAATCATTTTAGAAGGCAGAACTCATAAAACAAGTAATTCCCATGAAACCATGTACATATCTCAGAAAAGGCCATATTTGTACTCAATCCAAAAAAAGAAAAAGAAAAGGGGAGAAAAAGAGTTAAAAAAGCGCCATCGTCAGAGAAGATATTTGCAAATTATGTATCTGACAAGAGGGTAATACCTAAAATACAATATACAAAAAACTCATACCACTTAATAGCAAAAAAAAAAAAAAAAAAAAAATTCTGATTAAAAAGTGGGCAGAAAGTCTAAGTAGGCATTTTTTTCCAAAGAAGGCAAACAGAGCGCCAATAGGCAAATGACAAGGTACTCAGCATTACTAATCGTCAGGGAAAAGCAAATAGAGGTTATTATAAAAAAGATAAGAAACAGCAAGTGTTGTTAAGAAAAGAGAACCCCTGGGCACTGCTGGTGGGAAAGCAAATCGGTCTAGCCACTATGGAAAATAGTGTGGAGGTTCCTTAAAAAATTAAAAACAGAAATTACCATATGATTCAGCAATTCCATTTCTAAGCATTTTATCTGAAGAAAATTCAAAGACTAACAAAAAGATACATGCACTCCCACATTCACTGCAACAATATTTATAATAGCCAAGAAATGGAAACAACTTAAGTGTCCATCGATAGATGAAAAGATGAAGAAAATGTGGCGTCTATATACACAGTTGAATATTATTCAGCTTTACTACATAAGAAGGAAACCTTGCCATTTGTGACAACATGAGTATCCCTGGTGCTAAATGAAATAAGTTGGACAGAGAAATATAAACACTGTATGACCTCACTTATATGTGGAAGCCCCAAATCCAAAACACAAAACCAAATACACAGATACAGAGAATAGACTGGCGGCTGTCAGAGTCAGGGGCGGACGGGTGGGGGAAAATGAGTGAAAGGGAAAGTGAAAGTGAAGCTGCTCAGTCCTGTCCCACTCTTTGCAACCCTCTGGACTGCAGCCTATCAAGCGCCTCAGTTCATGGAATTTTCCAGGCAAGAGTACTGGAGTGGGTTGCCATTTCCTTCTCCACGGGATCTTCCCCACCCAGGGATCGAACCCAGGTCTCCCACATTGGGGGCAGACACCTTACTGTCTGAGCAACCAGGGAAGTCCTGGGGAAATAAATGAGTGAAGGGGGTCAAAAGTTACAAACTTCCAGTTACAAAATAAGTCATATGGATGTAATGTATAGCAGGGTGACTATAACTGATACTGTATTGTATAGCTGAAAGTTGCTAAGAAAGGAGATCCTAGTTCTTATCACAAGAAAAAAAAATTTATAACTGTCTGGTGACAGATGTTGACCAGACATTTTGGGGAACATTTTGCAAAATATATATAAGTACCTAATCATTATGTTGTATGCATGCCTGCATGCTCAGTTATGTCTGATTCTTTGCGACCCCATGGACTGCATCCTACCAAGCTCCTCTATCCACGGGATTTTTCCAGGCAAGAATACCAGACTAGGTTTCCATTTCCTCCTCCAGGGGATCTTCCTGACCCAGGGATCAAACCTGTATCTCCTGCACTGATAGGTAGATTCTTTACCACTGAGCCATCTGGGAAACCGCATTATGTTGTATACCTGAAACTAATGTTATCTATAAATTATACCTCAATTAAAAAAATGCCATCACCAATAGATACTATCAAATGATAAATTTTAGTGTATGCAATATATACTTGAGAAATTGCCTGATCAACTGAGGTTCTTTATCCTATCACTAAATGACAGAACTGACTTTAGTGATTTGGCTATTTTATTGGTCTACGCTGGTATATCAATGATATGGTATGTTATGAAGGTCTACTTTATACTTGATGGTAAAGTATCTAGTGGAGATTTTCAACATAGTATATAAATTTTAAAGAGATGAAGGTAATACTTGTGGGAAAAAAGTAGGGTTGTATATCTAGATGGAGCCAAATATACAGTAGAAAATTATAAGAAACCTAATTCTTCAAGAATATGCTAAAATACACTACAATAATCATTGAGATTACATCAAAGTTAAGCTTTGGATTTTCTTAATGTGCTCAACAGAACATTTTTCAAACGATAAAAAATTCAATAATCAGAGGACTCATTTTTTTAAGACAAATTTTTAATGACATATGAAGCTTGCTGAAATCTGAAAGCTTGCTACTTCACACACACTTAGCTAAAGAGAAAAAGATATTGGTCAATGTTTGGAAATGACTTTTCCTCATGGAGTAAAAAAGAGATGTCACAATAGGGGAGTAAAAATATGGGTAAGATTAATGAAATCATTGTTAACTTTCAAAGAATGGTTCAAAGTTGGCTTATACAGCAAATACATTTCTAAGGCTAAATATTTTCCAATCAACAAATGTAAGATAAAACTGTGAATGCAACTTTATATATATATTTCAAGATCACTGCACTGAAATGAAGTTTTAGAGTTGTGTTAAGAAAACTGGTTGTAGTGAAAATGAGTCCTTTGAGAATCCTGGTTCAGTTTATAAATAGCAAGACCCACAAAAGTAAAGAACAACTATATTGTTGTCTCGTCACTGAAAAAGGCCTTTGATGATTATTATTTAGAGGCTGTCCCCTTGCACACTGGAAAAGTAACCACTCTAGTCCAATATATAAGAACTATTATCAAGAAAAAAACACTTATCAAAATTCCTTGTAATAGAAGGCTAAAACTGATATATTTCTTGGCTGCTTTGGAAGCATTCTGAGCATCCCTCTCAGTGATTCATTATTATATGGATGATAAAGCAGTGAAAAAAGAATTGCCATCTGCAGTGACTTATTAAGTCTAGGCTTTTAAAACATTGCGACACCAAGATAGAGAAAACTGTCTGACATATACTTTGGTTTCAGTTTTATAAAATGTAAGAGGATCTCTCTCAGTAACTAATTGTACAGGTAATGAAACAGACAGAATATCCTTTTATAATAATAGTAAAACTAATAAAAATGCACTGTAGAGTGGAATATAGAATTTGGTTACAAAGTAAGAGTTAATTTCAAGAGTCTGTGTTTGAAGGAGGCTGCTTTGGACCATCCCATGGATGCCAAAATTTAAGAAACAATGATCTCATGTAAAAGTATGTTTCACAAAGGGCATCTTTTAGTAGATTATCTTCAGTAGGTTATGGCTCTCTGAGCTGTAGCTTCCTTAGTAAAATATGAATAATAGCTTTTGTAATGTTGTGAGAATTAAGTGAGGTGGGTTTCCCAGATGGCTCAGGGGTAAAGAATTTGCCTGTGACGCAGCGACGTGGGTTTGATCCATGGGTTGGGAGGATCCCCTGGAGAAGGAACTGGCAACCCATTCCTGTATTCCTGCTGGGAAAATCATATGGACAGGATGTAGCCTGGGGGGCTACAATCCATGGGGTTGCAAAGAGTTGGCCATGACTGACTAAATAACAACAATCATATAATGCTCTTAGCAATGGCTGGCACTATATAAGAAAACAATAAATGAACAATGAATGAGAGGAAAAAAAGTAAAAAACTACCTTTTCCAATCCTGAAACCTTAAGGTCTTTTTCCAAGTTTGTTTTTAGTCCTTGGAATACTACAAATATTGATACTTGTATCAATTGATACATGTTTATTTTGATAAATAATATTTATCAAGGATTGTTGGCTAGTACACAAAAGCATATAGATACTGACCAAACCTTCATTTATGGCTTGTCATTTTCATCTTACAACCTTGAAAAACTGACACCTTGCCTCTAATTTCTTCTATCTCCAAGGAATGAAACTTATCACTCAAAAACTCTCTACTTCTAAGTCCTCCGACCAATAGCTTCCTCCACAGAATTCAGTTCAGTTCAGTTCAGTTGCTCAGTCGTGTCCAACTCTTTGTGACCCCATGAACCGCAGCATGCCAGGCCTCCCTGTCCATCACCAACCCCCAGAGTTTACTCAAACTCATGTCCATTGAGTCAGTGATGGCATCCAACCATCTCATCCTCTGTTACCCTCCTCTCCTACTGCCTTCACTCTCCCAGCATCAGGGTCTTGTCCAATGAACCTGAAGCTTTTTGCATCAGGTGGCCAAAGCACTGAAGCTTTAGCTTCATCATCAGTCCTTCCAATGAATATTCAGGGTTGATTTCCTTTAGGATGGACTGGTTGGATCTCCTTTCTGTCCAAGGGGCTCTGAAGAGTCCTTCATTTATAAAACACTTTATTGCTAAAAACTGCTAACCATAATCTAAGCCTTTAATAAGTTGTAATCTTTTTGCAATAGTAACATCAAAGATCACAGATCACCATAACAAATATAATTGTAATGAAAAAGTCTGCAATACTGTGAGAATTACCACACAGTGACACAGAGACAAAAAGTCAGCAAATGCTGTTGGAAAGTGGTGCTGATAAACTTGCTTGAAGCAGGATTGCTACAAACCTTCAGTTTATAAAAACTGCAAACCTGTGATATGCAATAAAGTGAAGCACAGTGAAAACAAGGTACATCTGTAGTATCCTCTAACTTGCCTTTCCCTCTGTAATCAGCCGTGGTTGTTGCTCAGCTTGATAACCTTAATGACTACCCTCACAGGACAAAGTGCTTGTGGGATAAGCCCAAATGTCTCAGCATAGCCTTTAAAATCCTCCACCACCTGGCTTTAAGCCTACTTTTCAAGCTCGTCAACTACTGTACGAACTTCCTTCCCTGTACATCCATTAACACTTAGTGCATAACACGGGGTGATAGTTGCCTATGTGTTTGTTTCATGCAGCTTGGATTGTACAATCTTAGAGATAACGCTTATAAGAACAACCTGTAAATAGTACTAATCATTGTCACTACTTTTTGGTCCTTTCCCCCAAGTCCACCGGACAGTACAGAGACTAAGTGAATAAGAATTCAAAATGTGCTAATACCCCACTTTCATTACAGTATAAATTATCGACAAGAGACCCTATGTCATGGCAACTATTCTTGTTGACGTGTGGCCCACATCTTCCTGTCCCTTCCCAACCACACCTAATTTATTGCTGTATATCTCTGCCATTACCTTTCTGTACCTCTGCAATAAAGGTTTTTGGTTTTAAAAAAAAAAGGTGCTAACATCCAAATGTTCAACAACTGATGAATGGTAAGTAAGGAAAATGTGGTAAATCCCCAAAACATATTACTATTTGGTAACAAAAAGTAACGAAACACTGATTCATGATTTAAATGGGTGGACTATGAAAACAATATGCTAAATGATAGAAATCAGTCACACACAAAAAATCACAAACTATATGATCCCATTCACCTACAATGTCCAGAACAGGTAATATACAGAGACAGAAAGTAAATTAGTGGTTGCCAAGGACTTCTCTGATGGTTCAGAGTCTGCCTACAGTAAACGTCTGCCTGCAATGTGGGAGACCCGGGTTTGATCCCTAGGTTGGGAAGATACTCTGGAGAAGGAAATGGCAACCCAGTCCAGTACTCTTGCCTGGAAAATCCCATGAACACAGGAGCGTAGTAAGCTATAGTCCATGGGGTCGAAAAGAGTTGGATACAACTGAGCAAACTTCACTCAAGGGCTGGAAGAGAGGGAAGACTGGAGAATGACAGCTGAAGGGTACCAGGTTTCTTTCCAAGATGATAAAAATATTCTGAAATAGTGGAGATAACTGTACAACTCCATGAAAACTGCTAACATCGAAAAAACAAGAGAGTTCCATAAAATCATCTACTTTTGCTTTACTGACTGTGCCAAAGCCTTTGACTGTGTGGATCACAATAAATTGTGGAAAATTCTTAAAGGGATGGGAATACCAGACCACCTGATCTGCCTCCTGAAAAATATGTATGCAGGTCAAGAAGAAACAGTTAGAACTGGACATGGAACAACAGACTGGTTCCAAATAGGAAAAGGAGTACATGAAGGCTGTATACTGTCACCCTGCTTATTTAACTTATATGCAGAGTACATCATGCGAAATCTCAGGCTGGATTATGCACAAGGTGGAATCAAGAATGCCTGGAGAAATATCAGTAACCTCAGATACGCACATGACACCACCCTTATGGCAGAAAGCAAAGAAGAACTAAAAAGCCTCTTCATGAAAGTGAAAGAGGAGAGTGAAAAAGTTGGCTTAAAGCTCAACACTCAGAAAACTAAGATCATGACATCCAGTCCTATCACGTCATGGCAAACAGATGGGGAAACAATGGAAACAGTAAAAGACTTTATTTTTGGGGGCTCCCAAATCACTGCAGGTGGTGACTGCAGCCATGAAATTAAAAGATGCTTGCTTCTTGGAAGAAAAGGTATGACCAACCTTCAGTTCAGTTCAGTTCAGTCGCTCAGTCGTGTCTGACTCTTTGCGACCCCATGAATCGCAACACGCCAGGCCTCCCTGTCCATCATCAACTCCCGGAGTTCACTCAAACTCACATCCATCGAGTCCGTGATGCCATCCAGCCATCTCATCTTCTGTTGTGCCCTTTTCCTCCTGCCCCCAATCCCTCCCAGCATCACAGTCTTTTCCAATGAGTCAACTCTTCACATGAGGTGGCCAAACCTAGACAGCATATTAAAAAGCAGAGACATTACTTTGCCAACAAAGGTCCATCTAGTCAAAGCTATGGTTTTTCCAGTAGTCATGTATGGATGTGAGAGTTGGATTATGAAGAAAGCTGAGCACCGAAGAATTGATGCTTTTGAACTGCGGTGTTGGAGAAGACTCTTGAGAGTCCCTTGGACTGCAAGGAGATCCAACCAGTCCATCCTAAAGGAAATCAACCCTGAATATTCATTGGAAGGACTGATGTTAAAGCTGAAACTCCAATACTTTGGGCACCTGATGTGAAGAACTGACTCATTGGAAAAGACCCTGATGCTGGGAAAGAATGAAGGCAGGAGGAGAGGGGGATGACAGAGGATGAGATGTTTGGATGGCATCACTGACACAATGGACATGAGTTTGAGTAAACTCTGGGCGTTGGTGATAGACAGGGAAGCCTGGTGTGCTGCAGTCCATGGGGTCGCAAAGAGTCAGACAGGACTAAGCGACTAAACTGATGAAAATACTGAACCATTGAACCGTTCCCTTTAAATGCATGAATTGAATAGTTTAATAATTGTATCTCAAATAAGTTGCTAAAAAAAAGTGCTAACACTTTAAGAGAATCAAAATTCTTGACTTTGATGTTACATTTAAAATGTTGCTATAGGGGCTTCCCTGGTGGCTCAGTAGTAAAGAATCTGCCTGCCAAAGCAGGAGACACAATTCCTCACAATTCCTCATCTGGGACGATTCCACACATTGCAGAGCAACTAAGCCCCCTCCAGGGGATCTTACAGAAGTTATTATATCCTTCCTTTAACCCTTGTTTTATTATATGTGTGCATGTGTATACAAACAAATGCATGTAAGTGTGTGTGTGCATGCTCAGTCACTAAGTTGTGTTTGACTCTTTGCAACCCCATGAACTGTGGCCCACCAGGCTCCTCTGTCCATGAGATTTCCCCGACAAGGCTACTGGAAGCGGTTGCCATTTTCTTCTCCAGGGTATCTTCCCAACCCAGGGATCAAACCCGCATCTCCTGCACTTGCAGACAGATTCTCTACCACTGAGTCACCTGGGAAGCCCCCTAACCACTGGACCATTAGAAAATTCCCAGACTCTTTGCTCTTAACAACTAGGCTATATTACTTCTTTGGACCTTACTTTTCTCTTTCTGTTTGTTACTGTCTCAACATTGTAGCTTTCAGGAAACAACTCAAATTTTTTTTTCTGTTGTTGTTGTTTTTTTTGTTTTTTCTAATTTTATTTTATTTTTAAACTTTACATAATTGTATTAGTTTTGCCAAATATCAAAATGAATCCACCACAGGTATATACGTGTTCCCCATCCCGAACCCTCCTCCCTCCTCCCTCCCCATACCATCCCTCTGGGCCGTCCCAGTGCACCAGCCCCAAGCATCCAGCATCGTGCATCGAACCTGGACTGGCAACTCGTTTCCTACATGATATTTTACATGTTTCATTGCCATTCTCCCAAATCTTCCCACCCTCTCCCTCTCCCTCTCCCACAGAGTCCATAAGACTGTTCTATACATCAGTGTCTCTTTTGCTGTCTCGTACACCGGGTTATTGTTACCATCTTTCTAAATTCCATATATATGCGTTAGTATACTGTATTTATGTTTTTCCTTCTGGCTTACTTCACTCTGTATAATAGGCTCCAGTTTCATCCACCTCATTAGAACTGATTCAAATGTATTCTTTTTAATGGCTGAGTAATACTCCATTGTGTATATGTACCACTGCTTTCTTATCCATTCATCTGCTGATGGACATCTAGGTTGCTTCCATGTCCTGGCTATTATAAACAGTGCTGCGATGAACATTGGGGTACACGTGTCTCTTTCCCTTCTGGTTTCCTCAGTGTGTATGCCCAGCAGTGGGATTGCTGGATCATAAGGCAGTTCTATTTCCAGTTTTTAAAGGAATCTCCACACTGTTCTCCATAGTGGCTGTACTAGTTTGCATTCCCACCAACAGTGTAAGAGGGTTCCCTTTTCTCCACACCCTCTCCAGCATTTATTATTTGTAGACTTTTGGATCACAGCCATTCTGACTGGTGTGAAATGGTACCTCATAGTGGTTTTGATTTGCATTTCTCTGATAATGAGTGATGTTGAGCATCTTTTCATGTGTTTGTTAGCCATCTGTATGTCTTCTTTGGAGAAATGTCTATTTAGTTCTTTGGCCCATTTTTTGATTGGGTCGTTTATTTTTCTGGAGTTGAGCTGTAGGAGTTGCTTGTATATTTTTGAGATTAGTTGTTTGTCGGTTGCTTCATTTGCTATTATTTTCTCCCATTCTGAAGGCTGTCTTTTCACCTTGCTAATAGTTTCCTTTGATGTGCAGAAGCTTTTAAGGTTAATTAGGTCCCATTTGTTTATTTTTGCTTTTATTTCCAATATTCTGGGAGGTGGGTCATAGAGGATCCTGCTGTGATGTATGTCGGAGAGTGTTTTGCCTATGTTCTCCTCTAGGAGTTTTATAGTTTCTGGTCTTACATTGAGATCTTTAATCCATTTTGAGTTTATTTTTGTGTATGGTGTTAGAAAGTGTTCTAGTTTCATTCTTTTACAAGTGGTTGACCAGTTTTCCCAGCACCACTTGTTAAAGAGATTGTCTTTAATCCATTGTATATTCTTGCCTCCTTTGTCAAAGATAAGGTGTCCATATGTGCGTGGATTTATCTCTGGGCTTTCTATTTTTTTCCATTGATCAATATTTCTGTCTTTGTGCCAGTACCATACTGTCTTGATAACTGTGGCTTTGTAGTAGAGCCTGAAGTCAGGTAGGTTGATTCCTCCAGTTCCATTCTTCTTTCTCAAGATTGCTTTGGCTATTCGAGGTTTTTTGTATTTCCATACAAATTGTGAAATTATTTGTTCTAGCTCTGTGAAGAATACTGTTGGTAGCTTGATAGGGATTGCATTGAATCTATAAATTGCTTTGGGTAGTATACTCATTTTCACTATATTGATTCTTCCAATCCATGAACATGGTATATTTCTCCATCTATTAGTGTCCTCTTTGATTTCTTTCACCAGTGTTTTATAGTTTTCTATATATAGGTCTTTAGTTTCTTTAGGTAGATATATTCCTAAGTATTTTATTCTTTCCGTTGCAATGGTGAATGGAATTGTTTCCTTAATTTCTCTTTCTGTTTTCTCATTATTAGTGTATAGGAATGCAAGGGATTTCTGTGTGTTGATTTTATATCCTGCAACTTTACTATTGTCATTGATTATTTCTAGTAATTTTCTGGTGGAATCTTTAGGGTTTTCTATGTAGAGGATCATGTCATCTGCAAACAGTGAGACTTTTACTTCTTCTTTTCCAATTTGGATTCCTTTTATTTCTTTTTCTGCTCTGATTGCTGTGGCCAAGACTTCCAAAACTATGTTGAATAGTAATGGTGAAAGTGGGCACCCTTGTCTTGTTCCTGACTTTAGAGGAAATGCTTTCAATTTTTCACCATTGAGGATAATGTTTGCTGTGGGTTTGTCATATATAGCTTTTATTATGTTGAGGTATGTTCCTTCTATTCCTGCTTTCTGGAGAGTTTTTATCATAAATGGATGTTGAATTTTGTCAAAGGCTTTCTCTGCATCTATTGAGATAATCATATGGTTTTTATTTTTCAATTTGTTAATGTGGTGTATTACATTGATTGATTTGCAGATATTGAAGAATCCTTGCATCCCTGGGATAAAGCCCACTTGATCATGGTGTATGATCTTTTTAATGTGTTGTTGGATTCTGATTGCTAGAATTTTGTTAAGGATTTTTGCATCTATGTTCATCAGTGATATTGGCCTGTAGTTTTCTTTTTTTGTGGCATCTTTGTCAGGTTTTGGTATTAGGGTGATGGTGGCCTCATAGAATGAGTTTGGAAGTTTACCTTCCTCTGCAATTTTCTGGAAGAGTTTGAGCAGGATAGGTGTGAGCTCTTCTCTAAATTTTTGGTAGAATTCAGCTGTGAAGCCGTCTGGACCTGGGCTTTTGTTTGCTGGAAGATTTTTGATTACAGTTTCAATTTCCATGCTTGTGACGGGTCTGTTAAGGTTTTCTATTTCTTCCTGGTCCAGTTTTGGAAAGTGGTACTTTTCTAAGAATTTGTCCATTTCTTCCTCGTTGTCCATTTTATTGGCATATAATTGTTGATAGTAGTCTCTTATGATCCTTTGTATTTCTGTGTTGTCTGTTGTGATCTCTCCATTTTCGTTTCTAATTTTGTTGATTTGATTTTTCTCCCTTTGTTTCTTGATGAGTCTGGCTAATGGTTTGTCAATTTTATTTATCCTTTCAAAGAACCAGCTTTTGGCTTTGTTGATTTTTGCTATGGTCTCTTTTGTTTCTTTTGCATTTATTTCTGCTCTAATATTTAAGATTTCTTTCCTTCTACTAACCCTGGGGTTCTTCATTTCTTCCTTTTCTAGTTGCTTTAGGTGTAGAGTTAGGTTATTTATTTGACTTTTTTCTTGTTTCTTGAGGTGTGCCTGTATTGCTATGAACTTTCCCCTTAGGACTGCTTTTACCGTGTCCCACAGGTTTTGGGTTGTTGTGTTTTCATTTTCATTCGTTTCTATGCAAATTTTGATTTCTTTTTTGATTTCTTCTGTGATTTGTTGGTTATTCAGCAGTGTGTTGTTCAGCCTCCATATGTTGGAATTTTTAATAGTTTTTCTCCTGTAATTGAGATCTAATCTTACTGCATTGTGGTCAGAAAAAATGCTTGGAATGATTTCTATTTTTTTGAATTTACCAAGGCTAGCTTTATGGCCCAGGATGTGATCTATCCTGGAGAAGGTTCCATGTGCGCTTGAGAAAAAGGTGAAATTCATTGTTTTGGGATGAAATGTCCTATAGATATCAATTAGGTCTAACTGGTCTATTGTATCGTTTAAAGTTTGTGAGGAAACAACTCAAATTTTTTAAACAATGGTTTTTACTATGACTCTCATAGGGAGAAGTACTTCTATTTAGGGAAGAATAATTCATAAAAAGAGGATCATACACCATCAGCTCATATTTACTGTCCTTTCATTTTTTTATACCTCAAACATTTTTTAATACTGACCAATAAACATCAAACACGCTGATTGCTAGGCATAGTTCTTCGCTTCCAGGAAAAAATAAAAAACTTCCCCTCCCTCCTTTTTAAATGCAGGAGTATTTAATAGGAAAAGAGAAATAGGCTAATAAAATTTCTACCACCAAATAAAGTGACAGGACAAAAATGACTTCAGTATTCTTGCAGTTTGCAAATGTTTTTCATTTGCTTTAAAAGCACGTCTTACTGACAGATTCCTTCTCCACCTCTTATTCTTTTGAAGCGCAAGGAATGCTAGCATTTCAACTACTTATTTATATATTTCAAAAATCTCATTTGCTTTTTAAGTTTTCTCCACAAATTCTGCCTCAGCAAACTATTCACTCATGGACTAGAAAGTGAGTTCTCTTACTGCAACGCAGACTGAGTGATGAATGAGTTTCACAAGCAGGCCAGAGGCAGAAGCAGGTCACAAGCTGGCTAGCACAGCAGGCAGCACGGACCTAGATCCCTGGGGGGGTTACAGCTGTGACGCCAGCAGGCACTTCCAGTGTCTCCCAAGACCTCTCTCCTTCCCCTCCTCCTCAGCAAATGAGTCCCAGGTAGCCCTTAGGAGTAGTCATGTGATATACAGTTCTGGACTCTGGGATGCTGGCAGCACTGCGTGCAGGGTGTGGCTTCCCAGGAACAGCCTTTTCTCAGCTCTTTGGTTCCCTCCTCTTCCTCTGGCTGGACTGGGGACAGGAGGCTTCACGCTCATGCAGCCATCTTGGACCATGAAGGAAGAGCAAGTGCTGGGGACAGCAGAGCAGCAGAAGCAAGAAGACATCTGGGCCCTCATGACTTTGTAGAGACACGTACAGCCCTAGACCATCTGCCTTCAGGTTATTCTCATGTATGACAGGAAAAGAAGCTGGTTTTGCCTAAGCTGTTATTGTTTTGTACTTTCTATCACTCACATCTGAACCTAATCCTAATGGGCACAGAGGTCCAGTAACTCTGGCAGGATTTCTTGTTGGGATTCTTCATCAAAGACTCATACATTTTACAGGCATCCATAAACTTTTTGAAACTATATGTGAAGTCGTGCGTGCATTCATGTGCTTTTCAGGGAGAAGAGGCCTACAGCAACTCAACTTTTCAGATCCTCAACTTTCCTATCTGTAAGAAGGGGAGAACACTGCTCACTTCTGCGGTTGACTTCAGGAGCAGATATAAACTGCATACAGAGTAGCATGGTGAATAGTGCCTAGCATGAGAGGTACTCCTCTTATTTCCCAAATTTTGTAAATAGTCTTATCGTATTTCCTATGAAGCTGAAGTCTAACTGACATCTATGCTATGACTTCTCTTACTCTCATTAAATTGCGATACTGGTTGTCAAGAACACAGATTATTTCTCTACGTCTCCTGCATTCATTTCTTTTTCTCCATACCAGTTATTATCCCCCATCTCCTCACACCCTATCCCTCCAGTTACAGCTTTTGCCATCTCTTCTCTGAGACCCCTAACAGGTCTTCTACTTTTTTTAAAAATTAATTTTTTGTGTGTGTGTGTGGCTATGCCACATAGCTTGTGGGATCTTAGTTCCTCCACCAGGAATTGAACTCTGCAGTAAAAAGGCCCTGGCAGTGAAAGCACCAAGTCCTAACCACTGGATTACCAGAGAATTCCCAGGTCTCATTTTTGGTCTCTTCTCACTCCATTCCACTCTCTACCTTAATTTACCTAAGGTCCTGGACTGCCAATGGTTTTCCAATGCCCATCAAACAAAATACAAACTCCATACTCTAAAAGTAGTCAAGCTGTACAACACAGAGGAAGTTATGATTAATAAAAACCTAGATTTGAGTCTCTGTTTTACCTCCTTACTTGCTTTATGATCTTGGAAAGACTAGGTAACTTCTCAGAACGTAAGTAACCCCAGCTCTAGAGATAACAGGACAAACTACACAGGGTTACAGAGAGGATACAAGAGATATGACATGTAAAAGGACAAGTTTGGTGCCTGGTACATACTAGATGCTCAGTAAATGTGTTACTTTCTTTCTCTGCATGGAATGGTGGTAGACTAAAAACCCAAGTCTAAGGCTTATCCCTTATCCACTAATCTGTTATTTTCATAATTTGTGCTGGTCAAACCAGATTATTTGCAAACCCCCAAGCTTAAATTCTGTATTCTTTTACTCAATTTTGAAATTTTGCTCAGGCTCATCTTTTCTTCCTATACCCTTTCCCCTCATTTTATATGTTGAAATCCTATTTGGCCTTTAAGGATCCTCTCAATTGCCATCACTCTCCTTGCTTTAAAGCCATGTTCTCCAGGTGTCTCCCATATCAAATCAGTTCTGTCTTGCCTTATTCTTTGTACTTGTTATCCCTTCTAAAGACTAGAGGTGCCTTGACAGCAGAACTAGAGCCCTCTCCTCCTCTGCGTATTTAATGGCCCTAGCTCAGATCTTTTTATCTGTATTTACCGAATTAAAGCTCAAAGTTCTCAAGCGGAGCTCTTTTTAATGTATTCCTAGATCTTTTTTTTTTTTTTTAAATACTTTTACAACACCATGAAGACAGGATGATTTAAACGTATCCAGGGAATACTCTATTTTAGGTTCCCTTCATTGTCCAAAAAAGGAGGCAATGGCTTCTGGATGCAGAACACTTAGTAGTCGATCCAGCACTGTTACCCATCATTCAAAACCATTTATTTTTGTGTCCACTGAGTATGCATGACTTTTTCCTTTCCTTTATTTTCTAAGAGTCTGGCTCTGCCTCTTACTTCCTCAAAGCCCGCAAGGCTTCTTTTTCTTTTCTGTATTTCAGCAACAATGAATCTCCTATCTGGCTTTGAGCACCCCTCCTAAAGATGATGGATAGGAGCAAGGCCTTCTGGGACACATTAGCACAGCTGCCAGTGGGCAGGAGGTGCTTATAAAATAAAAAGGCTCGGGATTCTGGGAACATATGTGCAGCTATAAGTGAACCGCCCAACACAGTTGAAAAGAAACACCCAAGAACACTTCCTTTTATTCTTTTTAAGTTGTGCGTGGAAGAGGCAAATCATATTAGATTGCAAGTAACTCTCAGAAGGATTCTTTTCCCCTCGTGTCACCATGTGCTAATATCATAACCTTTGCCTATCAGGTCCATGTGCTTTAGAATCATAGAAAGCTTGTAAAGTCAAGTTTAAAGCAGCAAAAGTCTAGTTTTTAATTTATTGGGTAATACTGAGTATTACTCTCTGACTTGGAACATTTTTGCATGTAATTAAAAAAAAAGAATAAAATCCACACAACTAGAAGGTTTAAGGAAGCTTCAGTTCAAGCTGTGAATAAGTAAGATGTCATTAGAAAAGCCAAACAAATCACCAAGCTACAGACATTAGGCATCACATTGTAAACTCAAACAGAAAATTATTTTATAGGTAAAGATCTCATACATCACTAGAACTGAGAGTATTTATAGAAATCCGTGAAGTTGCTAATGTGTTACACAGTCATTGCACTTAAAAACGAAGCACTGATCAAGATAGATACTTGGGGAAAAGAAAATATCTCTTACGTATCTGTAAGATATAGAAACCTGCTTAATCTATCTTTTGGGAAGTCACCTGGGGAGGAAAATGAGAAGATTTAAAAAGCTTGTGATGTATAGAGAGAAACAGCTTTGCCAGATATTTGCAAGAGGAAAAGCTGGAGAAACCATAGCAAAAAGAAGTAAATTTCTTTTAGTGAGGCAGTCTTTCTTGAGACCCTGCTGGCAGTGGCGACTCTTCTCCAACACCACAGGCCACATATAAAAGGGTTCCCTCTTGCAAGAGCAGAATATACTGTGAAGATCTTCAGAGGTGGTCAGACAGGAAAGCAGCAACCGTCAGCAGGAGGCCAGTATTGACCATGAGCTGCGCCAGGCTAGCCAGGGTGGCGAATGAGAACAGTTAGAGCTATGACATAGGATGACTCCCTCTGCGGGTATCTGCAAAGCTCACAAATGACCCCTAATTCGCAGCCATGTTGGGGAATTTGATTCCACCCCTTAGCTGAATGGGCCAAGAGTGCCTGATGACAAACGAGGCCCATCAAGAATGTGGAACTGGACCAGAGGCTGGACTTGTAGGTGTGACTCTGAGAGCCCTGAGAGTTGTGGGGAGACTACCAGGTGGCCTGAGAAACAGGGAAAAAAGAAGCTGCTGCTGCTGCTGCTAAGTCACTTCAGTCATGTCCGACTCTGTGTGACCCAATGGACAGCAGCCCACCAGGCTCCCCTGTCCCTCGGATTCTCCAGGCAAGAACACTGGAGTGGGTTGCCATTTCCTTCTCCAATGCATGAAAGTGAAAAGTGAAAGTGAAGTTGCTTAGTCATGTCTAACTCTTCGCGACCCCATGGACTGCAGCCTACTCGGCTCCTCTGTCCATGGGATTTTCCAGGCAAGAGTACTAGAGTGGGGTGCCACTGCCTTCTCCGAAAAAAGAAGCTAGTCTGCTGAAAAAGAGTAAAGCAAATATGAGGAAAGAAGCAGAGAGAGGAATATAGCAGGTCAATACTCCCCTGGATTTCCTGTCTTCCATTCTTGGCCCCGTCCTTTACTAAAGGCCCAGACGCATCTTGCCCTTGGCCTCTAGGCCTCCCCCACTATCTCTTGACACGAGCTGTCGCCTCTGTTTTTCGCTAGGCCAGCTTCAGGGGTTTTCTGCTATCTGCTGACCTGCTACCTTGCAGGCACTGCTGGTGTAGCTGGGGGAAGGTTGCACCTCCTCTAACAGCCATTCTCAGTCAGTGGAAGCATTTCATTAATCACATGCAGAGCCATCACTCTCAATAAGTACTATGACAGACTATAACCAGAAAAGTGCCTTTCTCAGAAAATAGGGCTTTCTTGGTCTGTCCCAGTAGAGCTGAGGGCCTCTGATCAGTTGAGGGGACAGTGATGAGGATGGTGACATCATAGTGACAGCAGTTACTGAGTGCTGTAACAACTTACTGAGCCTTTAACTACGTATGACATCATAGTGTGTGAGTGAAAGGTGCTCGGCCGTGTCCGACTCTTTGCGACCCCAGGACTACACAGTCCATGGAATTCTCCAGGCCAGAATACTGGAGTGGGTATCCTATCCCTTCTCCAGGGGATCTTCCTGACCCAGGGATTGAACCAGGGTTTCCTACATTGCAGGCGGATTCTTTACCAACTAAGCTATCAAGGAAGCCATGCCTGGTGCTTAACATAAATTGTCTTTCCTCCTCCCAACTCTTCAAGGTAGTTAAGAGTGGGGTTTTGTTTGGAAAGGTTTATGACACACTGTACAATAGAGACGTCATCCAGGAGAGGCCAGCGTGCTGGGAAGGCAGGTGCCACGGGAGGGTACTTAGCATGACAGATTCATCATGATTTACGACCTGGCCATGGGTCTTGCAGTCTCAAAAAATGCCCACGGTGTCCCAGGACTGGCTAGATTTAGGAATGCTGAATCATGTAACCAAGTTCACTAGAGACTGATATATAAACCAGATGCCAAGATATTAATTTACCACGAGATGTATCACTGCCAAACAGCCTGGATACTGATGCTGGCCTGAGAAGTGTACGAAACTCTCTTTAGACAGACTGCATCAGGAGTCAAACTATTAGAAGGATATTTGGGTGGTTAGATGATTTGGATGTTAGGCCCAGAGATCTGACAGCTGCTACATTCATCTCCATAAAGGGGATTTAAGCTACCAGGTGAACCAGACACTTAGGCACCGTTTCTTTGGATGCTACAAGGACGGCTTCTTCCAACAAATGCTTCTATGACCATCCTAGGCTTCTAGAACTGACCAGTTCTCCTTATGAAGGAAAGGTTCTTTATTTAGATATCGTAATACCCAAACAGTCTTGTGTGTCTGGGAGTCCTTTTATTTATTTAAGGTGATTTTGCATTTTGGTCTGATTCATTATTTCATGATTGAACAGTCTGAAGCCAAAGAGTAATTTTATTTTCTTTCCATATTTCTCAACAGAGTTCCTAACTATCACTCATATGTGTCATTTATAATATGAATACTGTACTGTTTTACAAATACAGTAAAGAACATAAGTTTTGGAGTCAGAAAGACCTGGGATGAAATTCTGGCTCTTCCATTTTTTTTTTTTTAATTTTATTTAATTTTTAAACTTTACATAATTGTATTAGTTTTGCCAAATATCAAAATGAATCCACCACAGGTATACATGTGTTCCCCATTCCATTTTTAAGTTTAATGATTCAAGACCAGTTAATTTTTCATGGCCTCAGTTTCCACACTTATAACATGGGGATACTCCCCACCACCCACTGCAAAAATGAGATTTAATGAGGCTATGTACTTGAAACACCTGACACAGAGCTGGATGTAAAAAACAAAGACGATCAGAACACTTCGGAGCAAAAACAACATAGATCTCAATCATTTAGACTCTCCTTGGCTTCTAACTATGCATTGTTTTGTTTGTTATTCTCCCAATGTGGTTTCACTTTGATTTTTATAATTATATTAGTGTTATTTTAAAAACTAATTTCCCTGACTTTTGAGTTGGATAAATAAAAACGAACTGGGCATGAGTACACTGATTTCTTTGGCTTACCATTCTCTTTCTCCACCAGAAATAAACAAATGACAGAGTCTGCTTTTTGTCTTTTTCTTCCTGTTATCCTAGAGAAGATATCTTTTATGAACACTGGTCATTTTTTTTTTTTCATGTAAGAGATTTAGACCTAATTCTGAAGCTTGAAAATGCCTTAACTGTGAAAGTGCTATGAAATTATAGAGCTTTAGTAACAAACTTATTCTTTTTTTTGCCAATTAATTCCATTTACTCTTCTAAATGTCATAATTCCCCAAATTACATGATTTCTCCTATATAAATGTGTCTATCCTAATACATATTCAGCTATTCTATCTCCTGAATTTGCATATGTAATTATGGCCTCTCTTTTCAATTAGATTATAATCCCTACAAGAGTAAGGGCAGATCTTCTGTCTCTTCATATCTTCATTGTCATATGCTATATTGAAAAGGTATTCAACATTTATTGATGATAAATGCTACAATGTGGAAATAAAAGTAACAGATATATATGTTTATCTTCTCATTTGTTAATTATATTCACATTTTCTGAAGGTACAGATCTGATTTTAAATGTCTATTTCATTTTTCTAATGTAAGGTTTTGTGAACCTGTGTTCATTTTTTCTCGAAATTACTTAAACATTTTCTTTCCCTTTTATCTGACTTTAACACCAGTAGTCTTATGTATACCCTAGATATTTTCTACATTAAGAGAAACGTCTGACTTCAGCTCTTATGTCTTTACTTTTAATCCATACAGTATGTTATCCTTTATTTTACTTCTTTAACTTTACTTCACATCTGCTTAAATTGCTCCAGTGATCCCAACCCAATACTGAATGTTTATCTTGAATTGTAATGTTCAAGCTTTATACTCTTGAGATCCTTGGGGAAAGATGATTATTTAGTTTGGGCTACTGTCATATACTTAATGAAGATATCTAAACATTTAGTACAATATATAAATGAAAATAAATATTAAAACCAGAGTAATACAGTACTGAGAGAACAAGAACAAGCACCATGACTGAACTATGTGACAATTAAAATCCCCATTACCAATTCCACTACAAAGTATGAATTAAAATTTCACAATCTGAGAACATGGGTATTTCCAAAATGGAAACCTCAGTAGGCCGTATACACACAGGATGAGGAGAGAGGAAAACCTACAGTATATGCCAGACACAGTGCCAGAAGTTTCTTACCTTTCAGCTCACTTCAATAGCACATCTATTCTAGTAGGTTGCTGGTATTACTCTACCTTGAGGTGGCGATAGTGGCAAAGAACCTGCCCACCAACACAGGAGATTCAAGAGAGGCAGGTTTGATCCCTGGGTTGGGAAGATCCCCTGGAGTAGGAAATGGCAACTCACTCCAGTATTTCTGCCTGGGAAACCCCATGGACAGAGCAGCCTGGCGGTTACAGTCCATGGGAACGCAAACAGTCAGCCACGACTGAGCAATTGAGCACAAATACACTACTAACACTTAAATTTAACATGATAAAATTGAATGCAAAATATGCTCCTTTTGCTTTTTGTGAACATTAATTTCAGGGTCTTTATTCTGAACCTATGGCTAGTTTAACATCATAGAACTGTTTTCCATATTTTTCAGTACAATCACAAAATAAATTCCATAAAGTCATATGAGGAGCCTGGTTTATAAATCCCAATATTAATCATGGAAACACATATAAACAAATACATTTAAGGAGTCTATGTAAGGTCAGTTTTTTTATGAACCAAATAATACTGAAGGAAAAAAAAATCCAAACTTGATTTTGTTTTCAGGACTAAAACCCAGGAGATTAACTTACTTTTGTACTTAGGAACTAGCCCCTGCCTAGGGGCAGTGGACTTGGCAGAATATTCAATGATCTCACCAAGAGCCCATGTAACGTAATGACATTAGACTGTGTGTTTATACTAGGTAATACCACTGAAGCATAAAACACAATGCATCCGGACATAATTCAGTTTGTAAAACCAAATGCATTCAATAGCCCCATAAAATAATGGCAAACAATGGAATATGTCTGAATTACACAGACCAGGAACATAGATATCCATGTACTCATCCACCCATTCAATATACTGAGCATCTCGACAGCAGTGGGTACTATAAGGAACATAATGACAAATCAGATGTGACCATTTCCTTTGGAAACCTAGGTGGGAGACAAGATATGGATGACTAAAACGTGAAGACTAGGTGAGAAACAGCATAAACTTGATGCCATGAAGTGTTACAGGATGTCAGAGAAAGGCAGTATCATGGGTGGAGAGGGTGTCCAGGAAAGGCTTCCAGATGGCACTGGAGCTGTCTGGAAGTATGGACTGGATTTCAGCAAAAAAGAGACAGATGCCCAGGCAGAGGGAGTGGTCCAGTCGTGGGCGGCCACCAGCCCCTTTGACCAGAGCAGAGATTGTGTATAAGGGAAGGAAAGGCAAAGCTGGGCCTGGAGGTTTAGCAGGGCCCTCAAGGCCGGTCTAGCAGAGTGACTGGACCACTGAAGGTTTTCCTCCTGGAGAAGGAAATGGCACCCGACTCCAGTACTCTTGCCTGGAAAATTCCATGGATGCAGGAGCCTGGGAGGCTACAGTCCATGGAGTTGCAGAGTCAGACATGAATGAGCGACTTCACTCACTACTTCCAGGTCAGTCTAACAGAGTGACAGGACCATGGAAGGTTTTCCTCAGGGAATGACACAATCCACCTTTTCCTTTAAGAACTCAGTAGGGCAGGTTGGAAGAAGAGATTGAAGGCTGAAATTCCATTTCAGTTCAGTTCAGTTCAGTCGCTCAGTTGTGTCCGACTCTTTGTGACCCCATGAATCGCAGCACGCCAGGCCTCCCTGTCCATCACCAACTCCTGGAGTTCACTCAGACTCATGTCCATCAAGTCAGTGATGCCATCCAGCCATCTTATCCTCTGTCGTCCCCTTCTACTCCTGCCCCCAATCCCTCCCAGCATCAGAGTCTTTTCCAATGAGTCAACTCTTCGCATGAGGTGGCCAAAGTACTGGAGTTTCAGCTTTAGCATCATTCCTTCCAAAGAAATCCTAGGGCTGCTCTTCTTCAGAATGGACTGGTTGGATCTCCTTGCAGTCCAAGGGACTCTCAAGAGTCTTCTCCAACACCACAGTTCAAAAGCATCAATTCTTCAGCACGCAGCCTTCTTCACAGTCCAACTCTCACATCCATACATGACCACAGGAAAAACCATAGCCTTGACTAGACAGACCTTTGTTGGCAAAGTAATGTCTCTGCTTTTGAATATGCTACCTAGGTTGGTCATAACTTTCCTTCCAAGGAGTAAGCGTCTTTTAATTTCATGGTTGCAGTCACCATCTGCAGTGATTTTGGAGCCCCCCAAAATAAAGTCTGACACTGTTTCCACTGTTTCCCCATCTATTTGCCATGAACTGATGGGACCAGATGCCATGGTCTTCGTTTTCTGAATGTTGAGCTTTAAGCCAACTTTTTCACTCTCCTCTTACTTTCATCAAGAGACTTTTTAGTTCCTCTTCACTTTCTGCCATAAGGGTGGTGTCATCTGCATATCTGAGGTCATTGATATTTCTCCCAGCAATCTTGATTCCAGCTTGTGATTCTTCCAGCCCAGCGTTTCTCATGATGTACTCTGCATAGAAGTTAAATAAGCAGGGTGACAATATACAGCCTTGACGTACTCCTTTTCCTATTTGGAACCAGTCTGTTGTCCCATGTCCAGTTCTAACTGTTGCTTCCTGACCTGCATAAAGATTTCTCAAAAGGCAGGTCAGGTAGTCTGGTATTCCCATCTCTTTCAGAATTTTCCAGTTTATTGTGATCCACACAGTCAAAGGCTTTGGCAATTTAGGCAATCCCATTTAAGAGGCTTTATTTTGGTCCAGGCATTTGAATATGAAGGAGAAGTGGAGGGAAGGAAATTAACATTTATTAAGAGCTCACTTTGTGTAAGGCATTTGTTTTAGCTTTAATATTTCACTTAAGTCTCATGGAAAAAACTCTGAAAGGTAAATAGTGTTGACTCAGATGTTCGGTTGAGGAAATTAAGTCTCCAAGAGATGAGCAGTTTGCCTAAGGTCACTGAATTAGTAAAACACAAAGGGGGAGGGGACAGGAGTCAGCAGCTGAGACTTTAATGTCCAGGTTACCTACACTAGACCAGGTTGATAAACAGACTTCTTTTCACAGGTTCCCTGCTATTCAGGATTGGGAGTTCAATATTTTAGCTGTGTCTCTGGTACAGATCTAGAGATACTTACATAGACTGGGAGAAGGATTCTGACAACACAGAGGTTTAACGCTGAATACTTGAATGCTTAAATTATGGAAACTCTTCTGCCCCAAACAACCACAGAAACCTGCCTGCTGCACAGATAGCTTCTAATGACTGAACAGTGTCTCATCCATCTCTGACCCCCTCAGGAGTATGCCCAGGTTCTGGCACTGCCAGGGCTCAAGAAAAAAGCTGTCATATTTCCACAGATGAGGTCACCCCAACCCCTGGGATGAATTTTGCTCCTCACCAGGTGAATATAAGGCTAGGCCAGGAGCTCAGTAGCATTCTTCTGTCTCAGCTGTTAGCTTTGGGTGTTCTTGATCAGCACTGGGATCTAGCCTTCCCCTTCAGCTTACAGTAGGTATAACCCTGTCTTGCTTCTTAGACCAGCAGCCTTGTCTTTGAACTCTGCCACACATCAGTTCCTCTCTCTCCAAGAAGATACGAAATATAGCAGGACTTCTCTGATATCAACTCTTGTCTTGTTGAAACCTGCCAGGCTTCCCTCACGCGGTGCTTATGCGCCAAGTCTACTGTAAAGGCCCCCGGACTGTCCCAGATCGCCTAGACTACTTCCGCTGGTCTGGAGAGCCATTAGACCCCAGCTCTTTCTGGTCTAGCCTGTGCTTCTGCGTGATGAAAAGACTTTTGGCGATAATCATTGTAACAGTACTGGTAGTCCCCATACTTACATAGCATTTACTATGTGCCAGGCATTGTTCTAGGTGTCTTATAAATATTCATTCCTATAGCCATTACATTATTAATAGCCTTATTTTATTGATGAAAGAAAAGCAAAATAGAAAACCTGAGGTCGAGAGACTACTTTACTTGTCTAAGGTGACACAGCTTGAAAATGGCAGAGCCAGAATCTGAACCCAGGCATTCTGGCTATAGTTCATTCCCATAACCACTCTGCTCTCCTGCCTCTCCAGTGGCAGTGAGAAGATGAAGAACATGTCATTAGTGAATGTACTTTCTAACTTAAATGCTCTGTTTAATACAACTGGCGTAATACTGCTTGCTACCAATGGTTATCAGGCTTAGGATAATTTTTAACTATAAATCTGAACCCTAAAATCAGTTACAAAAAAAGCCCTTTACATGATGCTGAAACATTGATATATGAGTATTTTCATTGTGACTGAAAATACTACAGATGTTCTGCATTTAGGCTAGTCGAACAAGACAGTAGGATTCAAAGACAATGCCACTTTGTTCAGCAAAAATAATCCAAGAATACTGGTAGAGAAGATAATCATGAATATGACTCTGACAGATGGGGAAGCAAATGTGAACATTTAAGAATCAAAGTAGAGTTGCTACGAGGACAGATCTTAGAAGTCTTCATCACAAGGGAAAAAAATGAAAGTAGAGACAGTTGACATTGTGGCAAATTGGATAGTTCTGCACACTCTGGTTTATTTGACAAAATGACACATTTCATTGTTATCAATTCAGAAGGTGAACATCTGATTATATTATAATCAAGAATCTAAATAAGAATTAAATAAGCCTATAATAGGTAGTGTGGACTCCTCTGATTTGTATTATTATTCTGACTTAAATATAGATCAGTCATTAAAAAAAACAAACTGGTTTATATTTATTTATGAGGGGCTGGAGATAAGTGATCAGGACATACCAGAGAGGTGGGCAGTGCAGAGACGATAGGTCCTTGTGGGCCAGAGTAAGATACTGAATTCTGTTCTCAGTATCAGAGGAAGGTTTCAAGTTAGGGGAGTGAGGTAATCTCATCTACATTTTTAAAAGATCACTGTGGTTGCTATTTGAAAAGTGCATTGCAGGGAGTCAAGGATGGGTTCACAGAGACCAGTTAGGAAGCTACTGTATTAGGGGATAGAAGATGGTGGCTTGGACTCAAATTGTACCAGTAGAAACACAGAGAAGTAGATGGAATAGGGACATATTTGGAGGTAGAGCTGACAGGACATGTTGATGTGGGAAGTTAGAGAAAAAGAGCAATCAGGAATGCCTTCAAGTGAATGACTGTGTGATTGAGCAACAGGTGGAAGACTAGGAGAAAAACAAATTTTAGGAGAAATTCAGGTCTGTAGAATTAATAAGTAGAATAATAATACAGTGATATCTGCACTCGAGGAAATGATGGACAACAAACTTTGCACAGAATCATAGGGAATATAATCACTCATTAGATGGCTTTCCTACAAGCCTACCACTGGTCCAGGACCATTTTCAACTCTGGAAATGAAATGAAAATTGTCACCCTTTCCAGCCTTATGGGGGCATATATTATTTCATAGAACAGCTCTAAACATGCTGAAGGGTGTGAGCACGTGCTAGGTTATTCAGAAGATGTGTGGTGGGGGCCTCCCTGGTGGATTAGTGGTAAAGAATCTGACTTCCAATGCAGGGGACATGGCTTTGATCCCTGGTCTGGGAAAATCCCACATGCCCTGGGGCAACTAAACCTGAGCGCCACAACTACTGAGTCAGTGCTCTAGGGCCTGGGAACCACAGCTACTTAGCCCATGCGCTCTATATGTACTCTGCGACAGGAAAAGCCCCCGCAATGAGAAGCCCGCACACTGCAATGAAGAGCAGCCCCCACACACCGCAACGAGAGAAAAGCCTGTGCCACAGTGAAGATCCACCCCATCCATAAAAGAATAAACCTTAAAATAAAAGAAAAAGAAACTGTGTGGTGAACGCAGTGACACTGCTTGTCCCATTACAGCTGGAGACCATGTAGGCTACAGGTCAAAGAGGAGAGCCAAGAACTCTCAAAACTGCTATGTACCATGAATCTGAATAACTTCATTCCCTTATTTTAACATTTCTAGTGTGCATGTGTCTTGTGTGTATGTGTACATATGTATGTTTGTATGTGCACATACATGTATATTTCTCTGAGACAACTGGCGGAAAAGATAGGTATGCTCCCAATATTTTTCCAAGTATCTGATCAGCACCTTCCCACAGTGTTTTTATTTTGAAATGAAGAATCATTCCAAACCTGCAGCATGTCACCAAGGTCTGCTGTGCTAATGTCTGGATCCTCGGTGGTGTTGAAGGGCACAGGAGTTATGCGTACAAGGGTGAGCACTCTAGGTTCTGGGTATCTCCATAGCATCATCCCTGGGCTATCTTCGGTTTCATTGTAAAACAAGACTTCATAGACACCAGGCATTTTCAAAGGTTCTGTTAAATGAAAGTATAATTAATTGTATGTTTCTGAAGTGGGACATGTTGGTTCATTACAGCAAGAAAAAATTATGAATATAAAAGAAAAGAATATAAAGAAGCTGTCTGATCATGTTTACATGGTTTAAGAGAGGAACAAATCAAGAATCTTCCCTTAAGAGAGACTGAAAGGCAAAGTACTGTTTTGGTACTGCAGGTATTCTATGCACTTAGTTTTCAAGTGATGTTGAACTGTTATCATTTACCTAATATGGAGGTAAACACACAGTCATAGTGAGGCTATCGCTACTTACCAGCATCCCGTATATACTGAAATAGACCTGTCCGTAGGTCATCTGAACTTTGTTCACTTTTAAATATCTGATTTTTTTCCAAAGGAGATGGCATTTGTGGAACTGCTTCAGAAACTTTCGCTTCAAAATTTCCTTCCTCGTTAAGGTATCCACTGAGTAATTCATGTAGAAGAATTAAGCAATTCAAATGTTCTTGACCCCAGAAAACCTTTAAAATCATATGAAAAATTTTACTGGCTTTAAATACAAATATCTCATGAGGATAATTAGGTACGATCATATTTGAATTAGTTCAAGACTATAATTACATTTAATTACTGATAATAACCAACCTGTAATTTTTAAGCAATTCACTTTTGGGATGAAATTCTATTATTGGGGAAATACATAGAAACAAGAAAATCAAGCAAATCCTATAATGTGTGGGTAGCAATCAATTTTAAATGCTGAATTGATAATAAAATTATGTAGATGAGAGGTAATGTTTATGAATTAACTTAGTTAAGTGGGAAAAGAACACTGAATACAGTATGAGAGAAGCAATGAAGATCCTTTCAGGTCAAAATGTTAATAATAACAGGTTTGTAGAATAGCTTCTATTTTGTCATGAGATTACATGAACACATCCTGCTATTAGGGTTCCTTTCTTTGTACTTTGACTTTCAGAGAAAAAGAGAAGGAAGATGCTCAATGAGCTTGAACTTAAAAGGCTCCCAATTTCAGTGTTTAGTGAGAAAGTACCAACCAACACAGCCCTTGAGAACCAGCTGCACAGGAGCTACAGTAGAGTTTCAGAACAAACTCTTGCTACTTCATCTAACAGAGAGGATCACCTTCCCTTTTTCTGCAGGTGAAGACTGTCTATAACAGAAGGATGACCAGTGGGGAATAATGATTAATGTCAGAGGACTTAAACATTTAATAAAGTTGAATTTCTCCAAATATTTCAGGTGAAAGCATTACAACTGTAATTTTCTAGAGAGCCAGGTAATACAGAAAAGAAGAAAAGAATATACAAAGGTAGAAAAGAATAAGCCTATGCTTTGTGGGCAAGTTTTAAACCCTAAGTTTAAGTCCTACCTCTGGAATTAAGGCATCTCAGAAATGAAGGTAAGAGATATGATACTAAGTCTATTTTTCCCTCATCAATCTTATTTGTATTGAATCTGAAAAAAATAGTGATAGGTGAAAAGTCAAGTTGGCGAGTCAAATACCATGCTCCAGCTCTTAAAATGTCAAGAGGCTTTATAATATAGAGATTATATACTTTGTTTTGCTTTTATTCTTGTTTTTAATGTGGATTTACTTTGCTTCCTTGGAAAAATGGTAATGCAATTAATATTCTTGACAAAACAACACATAAGCACAAGCTTAGTAAATATATGAAGATTTATAACAGATACTAAAAATCTCCAGACCAATATAAAGCAGTAAGTTATTAGGCTCTGCCCACATCGAGCTCTGTGTCAGTAAGAAAACTGGTGAAACAGTGGAGGCAAGACAGCTTATAGATTAAAACAAGAAATCCATATTTAATATGCCTCAACTATTAACAAATTAGTCATTTCCACTTTCTATAACTCTGAATTTCTCAAGCTCTTTAGATCTGTGTCACATTTGGGGGACATCAAATCATACCAAAAAAACCTTCAAATTCTATCCAAATAGAAAATTATCAAGAAATAAATTGGATAACCTCACATATTCTGCACTTGGCTGCAAATCAAATGCATAAAACACTGCAGTGTGAAGTTGTATGTCATGTTAGTCATCAGACAGCATAACAGCTAAACAACATGTCATTAGGAAATGGCTCATGTATTACTGATGACACTGCCTGAGACAGGCTGACTACTTTATAGTAGAAAAGTCTACACATTAGGAAAAAGTTTATTGATTCAGCAATTCCAAACATGTCCTCACAATACTTATACACAAATATTTATAGCAGCATTATTCATAATAGCCAAAAGTGGATGGAATCTAAACGTCCATCAACTGCTGAATGGATAAATAAAATGAGGTACATCAATACAGTGGAGTATTATTTGGTTGTAAAAAGAATAAAGTACTGGCACCTGCAGAAACATGAATGAACCTTGAAAACATTATGCTAAGTGAAAGAAGCTATTCACAAAAGACCGCATTTCATATGATTCCATTTATATGAAATGTCCAGAAGAGTCAGAGACAGAAAATAGTGGTCTCCTAGTTCTGGGGAGGGGATCAGAGGATGATGGGGAGTGTGAATGGTTGAAGGGTTTTGCAAGTAGGTGTGTGAGAATATTTTAAAATGGATTGTTGTGATGACCACGTGACTCTGTGAATACATTAAAAAAATCACTGAATGCTATACTCTAATTAGGTGAATTGTATGGTTTGTGAATTATGTTTTAATAAAGCTGTTAAAAAAGTTTAGTAAGACACCAATCCGACAATACCCTTTCTCACCACACTAAGTTTAAAATTTAATGAAACAGTTCAAAAAAATGAACAAAGGCTAGTTTAAAACTTGTGGGAAAAAATGGGGCCAATCCCCACAGACCTGTAGCAGACCTCCTCTTAAATCAATGGATATTTTTGGTATGGACTGTTCTGGGCCTGGATCGCCACTGTGTTTACACCACTTAGCTTCCAAATTGGCAGTAGCACAACACGGTCCTATTAGAATCCGACTTCTTTCTTTGAGACACGTTTTAAGGAGAAAATCATTTACGCTGAGTAGAAAAGATGACCCAAGAATCACACCTAGAGGGTAAAAAAAAAGAAGAGATGGAGAGAGGTAGATAATGTAAGTCTTCCTTGTCAAGAAAAAAAGTATGATTGGGCAAGAATTATCTGTATTTTTTAAGAGTGTCAACTCATCCTTTGTCAGAGTTTTCTTTTCAGTTGGCTTTTCCCCACAGCTTCATGCCATTTATATAGAATTCTAGCTATGAAGCAGGTATACCTTATTCACATTCCTAACAAAGCAATATTTGCCAAAACATTATGACTTTTTCCATGTGTGAGCATTTTAAGTTTTATGAGTAGAGACATTTTCATTAAACTGTGCAAGTTTTTCAAACAACTACATTAAGAATGAGAACAGCTGCTTCATTTGTCTATTGTTAACATGATGGGAGAGGGCAATTTTCTGTGATTTCTTAGAGTAACAGAGTACAGTATATTACTTTGCTAGACACTCAAGTTTTTGACTGGCCCATGTTAAAATTCAAAACAATCAAAATATATAACATGTGTTTTCTAAAAAATTTAGTTTAATCCAAACTTCACACATCATAACCACTTGAAGTTTACAAAGTTTTAAAAACAGATAGTGGCAGGTTAGATTTATGGGAAAAACTATATGCTATAGTTCAAAGTAAATATATCCAGAAAAGGAATACACTTTAAAATGGAGCTTTTCTTTTGAACTTAACTAGAAGTGTAGATCAAAACCTTTTCATAAAACCAATGGCACACTTTAAGATATTTGGATGAAAAGTCAGAGTGGTGGGTTAACTTTCCCCTAAGGAGTCCATATTCTGAATTGTCATTGTGAATATTGAATTTCACCAGACCACATTTGTAATGTCTATGGCTTATTTTTCTAATGATATTTGATCCTTAAAAGAGATGAAAGATTAAAAAACACCTTAGACCCACAGTATACATGTTTCAAAGTACAATACCCACATTGGCTTTTTTAATTCTGTGGAGACTTGAAAACTGCATATATGTTGTATGTTCCTACTTTAGAAATAAGACACACCATGCAACTTCTAATCTTCCACGGAAGACAATCATATTCACAAGAATGTTAGGGTTAAAGACTTTTGTTAAAAATCGTGACAGTGGAAATCAATTTCTTAAATTTGTTCATCAAATGTATTGTGGCAATAAGACTTCTGTTTCACTTACATAATTTTCTATACTTCGCTTAAAAAAAATAGAACAGTAAATTAAAAAATTCAGAACAGGCCCTTGAATACACAAGAATCAACAATCATCTTTATTAACAGAGAGATAGAATGACTTCTGATTTACCTGCATTATATTTCCTAAAATATTTAATTCTCAACAGTAAGTACTTGCTAAATGAAACATATCAATTTCTTATTCAGAAATTTGTCATAATGGGATTATAAAGGTAGGGCTTAATTGAGTACAATCATCTAGCAAATGAGCATTAAAGGAATGTCAGAATTACAATACCCATTATTCTCAAATATGAATACATTGATCTTCATACTACCCTACAATGAAATATCCCATTATCTGGTGGAGAATTCCATGGACAGAGGAGCCTGGCAGACTACAGTCCAGGGGGTCATCACAAAGAGTCGGACACAACTGAGCAACTAACAACAACAATCTTAATGTGAATGCTCTATTGGTCCCTCACACAGGAAGTGTTAAAGGTCTTCTAGGTTTTTAAATCTTAGTCTTTATCATTCTTATCAGGCACCCGGATTGGATAAATCTGGGGCCCACTTTGAGGGCTCACTCTTAGATATGTTTCTAACACTTATCAATTTCTATATCACTCTATTCTTCTAAAGTCCTTCTTCTGATCCAGGATCCAATCTAGAATCCTTAGTTTTCTTTAATTAGTGACAGATCCTCTAGTTTTTTTTTGTCTTTCATGACCTTGATTCTCTTAAACAGTCCAGGCCATTATCTTGCAGAATATCTCTCAATTTGGATTTACCTGGTGTTTTCTCATTAGAATGAGGTTATGCATTTTTGGCAAGAATACAAGAGAAGTGATATCTTTCTCAGCGCATCATAGTGGAGCGATACTGATGTTTTACTACCTGCTGGTAATATTATTCTTCATAACATAGCTAAAGTGGTGTCTATCAGGTTTCACCACTGTTGTTTTTCCATATGTAAATAATAATTATCTTGTGGAGAGGTATCTGGAGATTATCCATGTATCCTCTTTTACATCAAACTTTCAGTCACTAAGTTAGTAGCATTCATCAATGGTGCTTGCTTGCAACAGTTATCACTGTGGGGTCTGGTAATGTTAATCTTCAATTTCTCTTATTCTTCTACATTTATTAGCTAATTCCCTGGTGGCTTAGATGGTAAAGCGTCTGCCTACAATGCGGGAGACCCAGGTTCAATCCCTGGGTCGGGAACATCTCCTGGAGAAGGAAATAGCAACCCACTCCAGTACTCTTGCCTGAAAATCCCATGGACAGAGAAGCCAGGTAGGCTACAATCCATGGGGTCGCAAAGAGTCAGACACAACTGAGCGACTTCACTTTCACTTTCATTCTACAGTAAAAAGAGCTGTCCCTTCTATCCTCTTTATTAGTTCAATTATTTATTTATACCAGTATGGATTCATGAATATCAATTTTATGAGCACTAATCTAATACTTTCATTATTTTACTTTGTTGCTTAAATTTTTGGCCATTGGGAATCCCTTCAAGTTGATTCCCATGTCATTCTGATATATCCCTATCATTTTTTGATAACTTCTTTATTTTCTGGCCACAAGATGTTTCAGGCTCAATAGTATTTTTTTCCCCATCCCATCTCTAGCATTAGTCATTTCTGCAGAGTTTTGATTTCTTTTGCTAAAGAACGGTAGCTAGAAACCAAAATCTGGGTGGTAGGTACGCTCATTGCTGCTAAGGTGTCACTGCTCCTAGAGCCTCTCAGCAGAGTGGGCTAAGAAGTATATGTATGTTTACTGCACATGTATACACACCATCAATATTTCTGTATCAGTAAATACATTAAATGAATTCATACTGATACCTCTAGTTCTAATCCAAAACCACAGAATTTGGTTTCTAGCCTATTCTCTCTTTTTTTAACTCTTTATTTTGTATTAGCGTGTAGTCAATTACAAACAATGTTGTGATGGTTTCACGTGAACAGCAACGGGACTCAGTCATACATATACATGTATCCATTTTCCCTCAAACAGCCAGGGTGCCACATAAAATTGAGCAGAGGTCCTGTGCTATTCAGTACATCCTTGTCGGTTATCCACTTTAAATGCATAGTCCCTTTTTTAATTTGTAATCTCTTCCTATGATAGTGAGAAACCTGCAGAGTACTCCTTCAGATGTACTCATTTCTAATCATCCCCAAAACATCACTTGGAGAGAGTGGTCAAAATTAAAGCAAAAGAACTAAGACAGACATAAAGGACAACTTTATTAAAGCAAAGGTAATCATCTACCAAAAAAAAAAAAGACTATCAAAAGGAAGGGCTGATGTTTATCCCTGAAAGTCTAAGAACGGGCTTGACAACATTTTGTCTGGAGCATACAGATGAATATTGCCTTTCTCACTCTCTCTACAGCACTTTTCATTTATACAAAGATATTTGTAAGTACATAAAATTTTCTTTGTAGAAGTAACTTCATACATATATACAGAATTTGAACCTTACTAGTTATTTCTAATATGTAGCAATGATCTCAAAATACTGATACTATACTGTCTAAATTAGTTTCTGTGGTTTTGCCTTAAAAAAAGAGTAGAACTGGAATGACAAAATTTACTATGTATTCCTCAGAAAGTGCCTACCTCTTCTCAAAGAACGCAGTGTTGGTGGAAGGTTTTTCTTAATTCCCTAACATTACACAACTAGAAGTATTTATTGCTAGAGTGAGGAGGGGATGTAAGAAAAAATTCTAGACTTGCATTTTTACATTAAAAAAATCGAAATGTTGACAGCCTTTGTGTTACTGTGTATGCTGCTGAACACATGAACATTTTCCTACTGTCATACAAATTCTATTCTTTTTTGCTCAGGTAGAGAGAACAAGACACCTAGAATTCCTGGGCAAGTAAAGATAAAGGTAGGGACTGAGATCTTGGGAAAATGGCCCAGATATAGTGAATGAACGGCCAGGCAAACATCTGGGAACCTGAAACAGGAAGAAAGGGGGATCAGACTCAGGAGCACACTGAGGAAGGAGGGAAGAGACACACTACGACTGAAATTCAAGAGACTGTGCAGTTGAGTCAGGTGCTGACCCAGCTGCAGCTATATTTTAGCAATGGCAGAATTTGATAACTGGTTTTCTACAAAGTAGACTCGTAGGGCTAGGAACCTGCTGAACTTTCTAGATTTTCAGCTTTGAGTCTCACTGGAGTTTGATCTGGTTCAAGAATGAACATGAGATTTAATGAAAAACAGTGAGGCTCAGCTGGTAAAGAATCTGCCTGCAACACAGCAGAAAAGGGAGATGTGGGTTCAATCCCTGGGTTGGGAAGATCCCCTGGAGGAGGAAATGGCAACCCGCATGTGTGCACGCACACACACACACACACACAGTGAGGCACAATACTTTGGGGAAAGAAACCGTTTCTCTTGCTTTCTGGTTTTGAAGTCAAGAAAATGAAGGCTGCTGGCAGCCACCTTGTGCAGGATATTTCAGTGAACTTCTTTACTATCATGGCTTTAAGGATAATTTCTTAGGACATTATCCATAACTATGCCTCATTTCTTAAATAAGTGCTACTCCCATGCTTCTAACTTGTCTATAGAGAATTTGGATATCCTGGAAAACTTCTAACTTGATATTTATGCAGGTATGTATTTGTCATTGAACCAAAATTTACTGGTTATCTACCATACAGTGGGGTATACACAAAGATAAAGTGAATGATTTGCCATTCTCTTTTACATCACAAGATATTGCCATTTGTTAGCCTCAAGCCTCAATTTGTCAGCTTCAAGTTCTGAGATCTCATTGAGAGGGGAAAAAAAAAGACAATCAACAATATGTATAATATTGACTCCGTTAAGCAAGGGAACTGTTGAAAAACACAAATACTTCCCTATTATCATACAAATACTTTGTTTTTGCTTTTTATTCATTTTATCTGCTGTCTGTTCTTTCACTCTAAATCAAATATGTAATTGAACACCTTTTTTGTAAGGCCCTGTTATTTTCTTTCCCTCTTCATTTCCCCTCCCTCTATTCTTACTTTTTCTAATCCTTTACAGTCTGTACATACATACGTACTGAGTCATTTCAGTCATGTCTGACTCTTTGCTACCCTATGGACTGCAGCCTGCCAGGCTCCTCTGTGCATGGGATTCTGCAGGCAAGAATACTGGAGTGGGTGGCCATGTCCTCCTCCAGGGGATCTTCTTGACTGAGGGATTGAACCTGCATCTCTTAATTCTCCTGCATTGGCAGGTGGGTTCTTTACCAGGAGCACCACCTGGGAAGGCCCTCCAGCCTATTTCTCAAGTCCACCAGCACTGATCATGAGTTTGAACTCACAGAGGATACTGAGAATTAAGACGCTAATGTTGACAGTGAGGATGTAGGAACAGGCATTGCCTAAAGGCGTTATGCAAACACATGACCTGTAGACATAAATGTGCCCTACCTGGTCCCTTCTGTCTCCTTTCTTCTCTTTCATGTCTTACACCTACAAGGAAATTAGGTGTGGTTTACTCTTGAAACTTAAGCAAGTAATTTAACTTATCCCCACGTGCCTACCTATCCACTACACCTGCTACACACACCAAAGCTGTGGCTTTGCTCCTCGATGAGGAGATCCAGTTACTTGTGGGATCACAGAAAGGTTAACCCACAAGTACCGTTTTTTAAGTTTAAAATAGAGCCTCCATTTCCTTCTGAACATTTCCTGCTACATTTTTAAAAAGCTACAATAAAATAAGAGAAAAATATATTAGTTCAAGTGGTTTTAATCTTAGTGTAAATGACCAGTAATAAGAGATTATGGTGATCACTTCATAAGAAAGAGTGGTGATAAATTTCACAGAGTCATTTGTAAATGCTAAACCAAAGTTCACACTTTTACCACAAAATATGAAAATAATCCCTGGGACTCAAGACAGGGTTATTAATTCTCCTTTCCCCTTTCTTTTACTCTGTGAGAAGCTGGCCTATGGGACATCATCCCTTCCTTTTTGTTTTCTTTGTTTTTTTCCATCAGGAAACATACTAAATACCTTTCTTGGGATGAAATGAATCTTATTTTATATTATCACCACACATATAAACCCAAAGCCACAAAGAATACTCAGAGTTCATTTAAGATGGATACTTATCCATTCAAAATCTGGAATAAATGGCAACAGAAAGTGAGTTAAAGGCATGTGTTAATCTTCTTCCTAATGGACTAATGCAAGGTGGGACAAAATGACTACAAGTAAAAATAATAAACAAACAAACAAACCCACCAAACTTCTTAGCATTGAAACACTGGAAAAAGTTGAATAAATGTGGAAGTTTTACCACTCCCCTGCACCTGTGTGCGTGTTCACATACAGCAAATATGACAAGATGCTAACATTTGTTCTAGCTCAAGAGTATATAGGCTTTTGATGTGTTATCTTTACATTTTCCATACTTTTAATTTTCCCGTAAATTTCCAAAAATAATGAGAAAAGAAAATAAAGAAATATGCTGCAAAATTATAAGATTTAGAATGATCATAAAATTTAAAAGCATGAATATTTTAAAAAACATGGATATTGTTAAAGCTATTTATGCAATCACTGATCAGGTCATTTTGTAAAATTTAATTTTGAAATAATTCCAGGCTTTCAGCAAAATTGATGTCTTTCATTTAGTTTCCCTTACTGTTAACAACTCACATAAACTATAGTACTATTCTCAAAAGCCAAAAAATTAATATTGATACAACACTACTAATAAACCTTATATAAATTTCACCAGTTTCTCCCTTCATGTCCTGTTCTTGTCCCAGGATACAACCCAGGATCCTGTCTTGCTTTCTGCAACTGTGGGATCAGGTCATTTTTGACCAAACATATCCCCTCTTCTCTCTACCTCCTTACATTCAATAGAATACTTCTCTGCCTGACTCTTCCACTGGCCTTGTCCAAAGATCTGTATTTATATATTTAATTTCAGTTGTAGCAAACTAATGGCAGATACTTAATTAAAGTAAATGAGGTGTATCAACACGGAGAAGTTAATTTCAGAACCAACTGGTGTGATAAACAGAAATAATCTTGGTTTGTTTGCATATTGACATACTTTTTCATTGAATGTAAAAATTCAGTTCAAGGAACAAATAGTTTCCTGACCTTTAAAATACTCCTTCAGAAGACTAATAAATGCAAACCACTTGCTTTGGAGAATGTTTACAAAATGCTGCCAGCCCTACATCGTCAATCTCTGCTAGATCTTTAGCAAGGCGCCTACTATCTACATGCTGACTGTGCAAAGTGCGGTCTACATCAGGCTTCTGTACATCAACAGAAAGAGTACTCAGTGATGACATGTGCTAGCAAAGCATATCCAGGTATTTTTATCCAGCTGGAAATAATCTACGGTTACTAGAAAATCAGCAAGCATTGTTAGATACATCCAGAAGTCAATTTGCATAATAGTGAAGCACGAGGATTACTCAGAAAGTGAGAAAGGAAAAATTTTTTAAGTGATTAGATGACTAGGAAAAAAATTCTGTAAGTCTGGTCCACGAAAGAAGATGATTAGAAATCTTTTCATTTCTAGTTCCTTCAACTAATTATGTTGAAGCATAAAAAAAAAAAAAAACAAAAAAAAACCGGCACTTGAGAATTTTTTTTTTTTTGGCTGCACCATGTGACATCTTAGTTCCCTGACCAGGGATCAAACCTGTGCACCCTGCAGTGGAAACACGGAGTCTTAACCACTGGACTGCCAGGGAAATCCTTGCACTTGGGTATTCTAACCATGAAAATAGCTGGTTTTTCCCCTCTTGATCAGAATAGGTAAGTGGTTCAGATCTTATTTAATTACATCCTATTTTGTAATATGCCTACATCTGTAACTGTTATTAAAGTTGTAATATAGGACAAGATTAAGGTATGAAACAAAATATAGCAAAACTGTTAAGAGAACTACATGGACACCACTGTTTAAGCTGCAGGGATGTTCTTCCCAACAAAGTTACTAAAAAGTCTAGCTCTCAAAATGAAAGTCCGGTTGGCTAGTCGACCTGCTAACACATATCCCTTCTCTGAAGCACCTGATGGTTTCCCATTGGTGAGATTTCCAGGAACTCTCATCTAGGCCTCATCAATAAGTAAAAGCTGGAACTTCTAGTCTAATCCAAACGTATTCTCTGGACATGAAAAAATGATAAGCAGCAGGAAAAGATTTTATTTATTTTTTCACATAAAGAAAGGCAGAAAGGCTATTTATACTTAGCCTGGGAAAGGCTACCCACTCTAGTATTTTGGCCTGGAGAATTCCATGGACTTTATTTATAGTCCATGGGGTTGCAAAGAATCGGACATGACTTTGACCTTCACTTGTCTGGAAAAGGTATTTTTTTGAGAAATGTTTTAGAACTCTTGGATCCTAGAAAAACTAAACTGAACATACCAAAGGAAAATGCTGGATACGCTTTGCCCCTTTCTTCCCCTCCAATCTGCCACCATGCTTGCTGTTTTTACAGTGGTGTCAGTTTGTTAGGGAAGTAAAACTTCACTGGATCATGTAGCTTTACTTAAAAAAAAGCAGACTAAGAAATCTGTGCATACTGGAAAGTGTGTAACAACCTGCTTATAGAGGAAAGAATAACTGTAAATATATACTTTGAAAGTTTCTTAGATGAACACAGTAGCTAGTTAACTTAATGAGGAAACTGCTGGTGGATTAATTTTTTTTAAGTCAGTCACATGAATAGAAAAACTGGTATCAAAACACTGTTGAAAACAAAATGGCTTCCTAAGCAATTCACTGCAATGGCTTAGAAACCGATATTCATCTACGTGATCCAGGTTTTTAAAGACTGGTTTAATAGAAACCAGAAGCTAGGAGATGTGTTATCACTCCCCGTGCACCCTGGAGAACCCCTGGACAAATCACTTAATCTCGGCATCCTTAAGTAAGGGAGTTCAGACTAGCTCAATGGGCCTCAACCGAGGGTTCTCTGATACGCAAGGAATTCCATATAGTAATGCTGGTCCATGAGGGATGTTCAGTATTTCAAAAATCCTCAAAGAAACTTAAATGAATTTGTTGGAGACAGGACTGAGATATACTAAGTTTTTTGGTTACAGCCATATCAACTCGGTACAGTCAAGTTAGCTATTTTATCCTAAATACAGCATGTGTGGATGATGGAGCTGGATAAAAAGTGTTCCTGATAAAGGAGAGGATGATCTCTCAGACAGTTTTCAGCTCTAAAATTAAATGCTCTACGACCTCAGCATTCATGGGGTATGACTGAAGTGAAGGGTCATGGGAGAGTGAAGGGGAGGAAGATACAAAAACACAAATATTTATTGAGGAATTTAATAAATTTGTGCCAAGGAATGTGTGGAGTACTGTGTGTACATTATCTCACTTAATCCGCTCAACAGCCCTGTGGATTAAGTGTTTTTGCCTTTATTTTGGAAATGAGCTGTGTTGTAACTTTTACCAGGATCAACTGCCAGCAAGTAGCAGGGCTGGGATTAAGACTGTCTGCCTCTTTCCAGCACCATGTTGCTTTATAAAAACTACTGCTGTTAGCTAGCTCTTAGTAATTTCATTTTTCCAACTGGTAACAGGGTTGGCAATAAATGCTTTTTCCTGTCCCCTCTCTCTTGCTTGGTCTCGGTACCTTAGGCCAACATAGCCTACAGGTCCAGGGGCCCAGCCAGAGAGCAAAAGAACATCTAAGATGTGTCTTCAGTCACTCATCGCTGGCAGGGTTGCTATGCCAAAAACTTTCCTAGCAAATAGCCTTCTGGCTTATGTGGATGAGAAGGCAATTTGCTGTGACCACAGGCAAAACTAAATACTGTCACAAATTCAGTGGAGTGGGAGAAGAGTAACTTCTAACCCTCTTCTTTCCCCACAGTTCCAGTGCTATGGGCGACAATAATTCTGGTCCATTTCACCTAATACTAACTTATAAGGTGCCACTGTTAGGATGCAAAGGAAACATTATTAAGAAAGAGATGTCTAGTATCTAATTACTAGGACCGGAAACTTTCTTCTCCAATAGCATTTGCACAGTGAGATATCCTTCTGTTAATTAACAGAATTTTTGTTGTCTCAAACACCCTTTTCCCTCCTGTCCAAGAAACAGTGTTTTAATATGTGTATATGAGAAATTTTTATTAGTTGTCCCCTTTACTCCCTCAAATATATCTAAATCTAGAAGAATGGTTCTTTATCATATCTTTGTTAAAGCTAGGAGAAGAAATAAAAAGCAGTGTTTTTTTTAAAAAGTATTTTTTTTCCTATAGTACATAAGACGCACAAAGTTTAGTGCGATGGGACACACTTCTAAAATACATAACCCGAGGCCAACAGTTTTCTAGAATCTAGATTAAGTTTGGGATTTAACTAAAAACAATAGGGAGGAAGACTACAACCTGAAGACAAGATCTGAAGGTGAACCTACTTGGAAGAGTATAATAACTACGCCAGATTTCTCATTAGAAGGGAGCAGAGCCTTACGAAGACTCCACATTCCCCAAGCAAACCGTATTTACACAATTAACAATTCTTTTGTTGAAAAAAAAAAGGCTTTCCTTATTGCACGCGGACACATGTGGGCTGTGTAAAAATATAAGAGATGTGTAACCCACGGTAAACACAAAGTAATGATCTTAAACAGGCCAAATCCTTGAACTCGTCATTAATAAATGTCTCTCCTGCATTCAGCTACCCGGGCTGCTGGGAGCCTGTTTTCTTCAAGTACTTCAAACACGGAAATCCAGGAACATTTATTATTTTAATCCATTACAGGCAGTGCTTGATTTAACTTTATTGGTTGTGGTGGTGGTAGTGGTTATAAGTGGGGGTATAGCAATGTTCTTTTACACATCATTTCAAAAGGGCTTAATTATATTTTATAGTTTGGGCCAGGAATTCTGCTTGTTTTTTTTGTCTAACAAGGTTCAAATGGAGTTCAGGTCGGTGATTAATCAGAAGAAAAAGTCGGAGATGGCTATCTGTCTGAGATGAGCTCATCTCCGTCTATGAAAGGCTGGGCAGGTACATGGTGTTCGCTGCGCCACAGCCCATGAGCATGCTCAGACATCTGAAGATGGCTGCTCATGGGACGAATTTTACTTTTCAGGCAGCCTGGAAATGAACACATCAGAAATCTCACCCAGTGGTTTTCTTCTAAATTTCTGAAGTTACTATCCTAAGGTATTTAAAGGCTTCCCATTAAAATCCAAAGCAGTAAACTTAGTAACCTCACAGCACTAAAAAAAGTGTACCTGAATAACAAAAATCACGCGACAATAAAAAAAAGAAACACATAAACCCTTTAGCAGAAAAATTTTAAATATTCCAAATGAAAGATGTCAACTTCATATAATTTGGTTAAGCAAAATAAAAAAATATGACCATAGAAATATGCCTGAACATCATATATCTACTAGTAAGTTTTTTTTTTAATATCATGAGGGGGTGAAAAAAGATAATTTCTAAGATAGCAGTACTAACATTATTTATTATTGTCCAAAATTCTATCTAATCATATATTATTGATAACAATTACAGCCAAGAGAATAAAATCTGTATGTTGGGATTTCTTTTCCATTGCATATAATTTCTAAGAGAGAGGACAAAAAAACTACTCACCAAGAGACTTAGGCATTTACCTTTTTTATTTCCCACTGTATTAGAGGAAAAAATAATGGGACATTATTTGGAAAAAAAAGTTATGAGAACTTTACTTTTTCCACATATTTCCCATTCAATTTTTAGAACATCCTATGGGTTTGTGAATGTCTCAGTAGGTGACCATTATGCACAGAAAAATCATCATTGAAAAAAAATCAGTAATTCACAGGTAATTTAAGAGCAAAAAAAGGAGGACAGGCCAGTTCATCAGTAGCAACTTTGAACCTTGTTATAAAGTAATAGGAGGGAATCTGACCAGGATTAATAGTGGTCCTCAGTGCTGGGATGAGGGGTGTCAGGTTTCACAGACTCTAGGCCATCTGTTCTGCCTGCCTACATTTTACTTCTGCAAAACCATAAACGTACCTCTACCTCAGGGACTATAGAGAGGCATTAGAATTCTTCTGCTTTTCATTATCACAAGATTCAGTAACTCATTTCATTGTCAAGATAATCCCCTTTTACTCTTTCTTTTGCGCTTGCTGGGTATGCCAAAATGACAAATAAAACCCCAGATGTTACAGACCCAATGAGGTCTCCACCTTTCCTTGAGTGTTGGGTTTAAGCTACTTGAGACACGGTGTCAAATATGACAGGACCCTGATGCCCACACCCAATATTCATTAAGGTTTGTTAGTGATTTGTATAGCTGTCTACAAGCTGTACTTCCACTTCAATCCTCAGTGGCTGTTTAAAAGTTAAGTGTGTCCTCTGGCTTTAACTGTTGAAGAATTCATTTCCTATTGTTCAGGCATTGGAAAAAGATGCTATTTCTTTCTAAAAGTAACAAAAATCTTTGGGGTGTTGTAAATGGCTTGTTATTGCAATATATTATTTTAGGTAGTCATATTTAATTTAATGTTTTATTTCCCCTCAGGCTTACTTGCATTTCTGCAGCATCCACTGGCTATGACAACGCCTTAGGAGATTGTCCTCAGGAGAGTCAGTTGACTCTGGAATGAAAAGCTGGAGCTCCGCTCTGTATCAATTAATGACCTAGTTTCACTTTTCAGGACATGAAAAGGAGCTTTAGTTCTTTACATTTTTATTGGTCCTGAATGCAGTGAACATGAGAAGAGGCATTTGTATCCGTGAAGAATAATGTGGTTATGCTTGCTTGCTTTCTACTTTTTGTTTATACACAAAGATAAGTACATATGGATGACAGAGGCTGGGGTAGTGAAAGTTATTTAAACCACAGTTCTTTGACTAGGAATTCAACTTATTGCTTTCTGCATGGATGAAAGTCCCCTAAGTCCCTATGGAAAGGGGATTTTTGCAATTTTTCCTTGATTCGGACTAACATGCCAGCCAAGATGGCCTCACTCAGGCTCTTCCCCAGCCCTCTGTGCCACCTAACTTGTTCATACCCTATTCTCCCTTTTCCTCGTCTACAGGGAGCTTGCTAATAGACATGCCCCTAAGAAAGAGCAAGGCAGCTTAAAGCCCAGCTATTTCACAGCCTGAATTGTGTACCCTTGTTTGCCGAAATCTAAGAAGTGCCGCCCTAATAGAGCCATAATTTACTCTGACAAGGAGAGCTAAAGTCTGCAGCTCACTCTCCACCCTGCCTGTGCAAAGTTCTATACTGTTGGTTCGGAATTTATAGCTATATACTTAAGGTTTCTCCAAAACGCCATACTTCAAACAGCAAAAAAGACGAGATGTGTGTGTGTGTATGGGGCGGAGGGTGGGGTGGGGGAGGCGGGTTGTTATATTTTTTTAAGAAGAACATACTACAGAATGGGCCAGATTTAATGGACAGTAAAAGAAATGTCTGCCTTAAAATGTTTCAGGAAATAAGATAAAAATTTAAAACAAGATTAATTTCGTTATCAATAACATAATCATAGAAAATTTTGCAGCATTATACACAATCATAGAAATTTTGGGGATTATACACCAATTTAAAAAAATACAAGCATTACATCTTGTATGTAAAGTTCTAAAATCAGAACTTTAGGGCCATTTTACCAAAGACACATGGGAGAATATAAGTATTCTAGCAGAAATATGAGTTGGGTTATTATAAGTCACTGCTACACTAGCATCTGTAGAATGGAATTTTAAAAAACCCACGTCCCTTGAAACTCGGATAGTTTAGGGCCACGGAATAGTACAGAAAGCTAAGAAGAACTCACAGACTTTCTTTTAAAGTGGAAAATATTTAACCATTTCATTCTGTTTCAAATGATGAAAACATTTCAGAGAATAATCTGTACATATTTTGTTGTAAAAACCAGTAAATGAACATAAAAGCATTTCAGATTTAAATGTACTGAGAATGTCGTGGGGGAGAACATTAACTTTTCTCTCTCATTCTGTTATTATTTCCTTTCTGCACACACTTCCCATAAGCTTATGACGGTTTAGATGATTAAAAAAAATATAATCATCAGGCAAACTCAAATATTTTTTGTACTTTTCACAAGTGAAGAAACATGCCTACGACACATTCCCAATTGTGTTTCTCTAAATATTACTTAGAATGTAAGATTCCTCTAGCATTACAAATCTATTTCAGCTCCTAAATTAAAACTCATCTGGAAAGGACTGTTTTACCCTGTTTATATAACATTGTCACATAAAGAGTGTTAAAAAAAATATTTCACTAAAAATAGCTTGCGTAAGTTAGGGATTAGAGTAGTTTCTGCTGCTATAATTGTTCCTTTGTAGTTTTTTCCATGATGTTTTTGCACAGTGTTTTTGACTGTGTTTATTAAAGTCAGCACATCAAAAAGGATCAAAGAGAAAGTGAGTGAGAACCAAAGAAACCCCAAGTGTGCTGTCTCATTGGGGAGTTATGCAGATTCGCATAAACAAGTGCAAATTGTTGAGGTTTTAATGAAAATTTTCTACAATTATTTTATCTTAAGTCATTCTATACAATAACATCTGTACAGCAGATGGCTATGCTGTACCAAGGCAATGCTCCTTTTTCTTTCTCTGTTTAATAGTACATCTGAGATGACTACTTTTGTCACTGTGCTCAATTTGGTTCAGCAAATAATTTGAAAAGTGCAGCTGCTGCAGATGGTCACAATAGTTATATAAACTGTAAAATCAAAGACACAGTTAAGTATTTCTGTATTAGATTCAAACTATAAAAATCTGACATTAACTCCATTGGGCTCAAAGATACACTATTAAAACTTTTGGTTGCATACAGAACGATGTCACTGGAAAATACAAAAAGAAATACGACTACTGGTAGGACATTTTTTTTTGGCTGGAAAATACTTTTTACAACTTACCAAAAATAAACCTTGAATATATATTTGCATATATTTCATCCAAGTTGCAAAGCATGAATTTTTAAGATAGGTAAATATACAATTAAATGAATGTTCAGAGCTTAAATTATATTTCACTTCTTAAAAATTTTCCTTGGTAGAAAATCAATGTCTGAAAAATACATAGTAATCTCTTAATTATAATTTCCTAGAAATCAACCTACAACAATAACTTGAGCTTTCAATCTCACTTCATTTAATCATAATTTATTATTATTTTGCCAACTTTGTTTTCTTTTTTTTTTCGAGCATGCCATCACATTAAGCAGAAATGTAGATAAAACAGATTTGGTGTTTGTTACACTCATTCTAAAACTATTTCTATCCATATTAATTAAATGGCTAACTTCAATCTGATTGATTTGTTGATGCAAGTAACTACTTAAGAACATTTGCTGCACACTACAGATTATAGTTATATAAAGTATTTCTTAGTCAAGGGTATAGTTTCTACTGCATTTAACTAGATTTAAGAGTTATAACTATAAAAAGAATGGGGTACTAAAGGGAAAAACAAGTTACACAACCAGAATGCATCTACTACTTTGAAAAGGTCAGTGAGAAGATTTTAATTATATTTTAGAGAAACTTACTGAGAACAGACACTACTGAATATGAATAGCAAATGAATGAAACAAGAAATGAGGATGACTGAGCACAGTATATATTAAATGCTTTCATTCTACTTCAGTCCTAACCTTTCCTTGCTATGATTCAGGGACAACTGGAAAGATGTGGGAATGGTCCCAGTGTGGTCTGGATTGTAATTTATTTGTGGATAAATCAGACATTGCAGCCTTCAGTGCTTCATAGTCTTTCATTTACCATGGACCTTACATTTTTCATTTCTAACTTTTAAGACAATAAAAAAATACAGTGCTTTTAAGCTGGCTTGGTCACAAATACTTCTGGTAAGAAAGAAATAAATCATTTATTTTTTGGCCTAAAATTCATACTTCTCAACTACAAAACTGCTTCTTTATCTCGTCAACTACTGTGCCCAAACTGACTATACAATTAGTCCCAGCTGCCACTTTTTAGTAAGCAACTGAGTTGCATACAGTTTCAGGATTTACTTTATCCCCTATACTACCCCTCTAGCCCCACTTCTTCCCTCCAAATAAAAGTGGAAAAAATGTTTTCCTTTTGCTACTTTTACTTTCAGAGCAGAGTTTCTGGCTTCAGTGCACTGAACTTTAACAGTAGCAGTTTCTGTAATTGAAAATGGTTATTCCCCACTTTTACCTTGTTTTTCCTCTTCCTCTCCTCACATTCCTTCTACCTACTCTTTTTGATTCAGTGTGAAAAAGCACCAAACAATGTAGGCATGGTAACAAAAGAGGACAATGTAGATGTCACTGCCCATTAATTTCTCACCTCTCCACTCGTCAAGGACATTCAGTTGCCAGGTCCAGGCTCCTTTGCTCAGCTAGGCACTGAAGCAGGGCCTTTCCTTGCAGGTGTTGCTGTCTGAGAATCTTCAGTGGCACTGTCTCTGCAAAGTTGAACCTTGGCTTCTATTACTTTTGGTGTAGCATTTCTGCCACCAGAGCAATTTTTTTTTTTTTTAATAAATTGTTACCAATGACTTAATGGAGCACATCGGAATCACCTGTAGGGTTTGTTGGAAGACGTATTTCTGGGCGCCATGCCCAGAATTTCTGATTCAGTAGGTCAGTAGAGTCAGAATTTGCGTTTCTAACAAGCTCCCAGATGCTGCTGGTTCCGAGACTACACTTTGAAAGCTACTACTTGGATGGTTTGCAAAACCTGATGCTTACTCTGTTCTTCCACTACAGCTATGTTAGGTAAAAAGAAATTTGGGAATGAACAGTTTTAAAGAAGTCTGTAGGAACACGCCTGAAGAGGTAGACAAGAACACTTTGGGGCATAAAATACTTAGGCTTAAATAATTTGTTGTAGCACTTTCTTTAAAATAAGGCAAGAAACCAGAAATGTACCCATCTCTAATGGTTCTTGAAACTTTTTGCCCCTACATAACACAAACCTTCAACATTATGCAGTTTTAGATGTTAACAAGTCATTGACATCTCTCTTGCCCCTTTACTGTGACTTACCAGGTACTTTCTGCGCTGCTTTGACATTAAGGCTTCCACTGAGGGTGGATAAAGATGCCAACAGGCATGGTTTATTAGGATGGGGGACAGTTTCCATGGAGACCACAATCTGAGTAGTATGAACAGAAATTTTTTGAAAGCAGGAAATCGTTCTCCATATGTTTTCTTGAAATGGAATCTTTTGTGCTCCATCACCATGAACTTTAAGCTTGGATAACTTCCCACGGTAACATTTGGAGGCTGGAAGTGCATCCTTACTCAGCACAGTGTCTGACGGTGCTGAGGACGCTTTGCTGTCTACATTTTTTATCTTCTTCAAAAAATGGTTTATTTGATCCAACTTGGTAAAACTCAGGTTTGCTTTCAAAGGCTTTGATATATCCAAGTTGATGTCTGCTGTAGAAGTGAAAAGGGTAAGAAAATTACTGAAGCTCTCTTATTGCAAATAAGCCTTTACTTCCCTGTCAAACTCCTATTTCAGTTTCCCGACACCTGTACTGTGGACTCATTAGGATGCCAAGATGTTATAATTCTTTTACTTACCACCTATTCTTTCCATGTAGTTACTTGAAGGAACACTTTTCCTGCACTCCTCTCTTGCCTACATTCCTGTTCCAATCATGTGACTGTCTGTTCCTAAAGACTGAAGGCCACACATGGACATCTACCCTCTACCCTCTACTTGGAGGCAAAGTTGAGCAGCCTTTCCAGTTTGTTACTGGACTGACATTCTTCCTTCTGGGGTTAAAAGGACCTGCCTTAGTACCCAGCACAATGTTTGACACAAATACTGGTATTAACAAATAATCTGTCCAACTGATTAACTGAAGTAGCCTCCCCACCACTGTCTGATAAAGTATATACACAAAAACGTTTGTTTCTCCTCTTCAACCCGCTAAAACCCAGAAAAGTCCCTACATCTTTCCCTGTATTCTGTGTTGAACAAGTTTCAAATATCTCATCCAATGTAACCTGGGTAGACTGAGATCTCTTAAACTCCATTTTACATGTATCACACACCAGATGTCGTCCTTATCTGTCACTTAATCACCTGACATTAAGACGTTTCTGTTTTTGCATTCTCGCTTCCGTTTCTGTCATCAATAAGATGTAAGACTATACGGGTCGTGAGAGCAGAGTATGGCACCCATCTTTATACCCAGTGCCTGGCACAGTGCGTTTCTCATATGTATGTGTTCAGTAAATGGCTGAGTTTAACTGAACCTAATTAAGTATTCTTTTCACTGGAGCCTGATATAATACAAGACATAATCATAGATGAAGCTAGGAATAGCAAATTATCAAGCAGACAAAGCTCATATTCTGTTTTCAACAGGAGGACCTCTGTTCATCTTCTTCAGATTTCAGCACCTTAGAGTTTCCTCCTGGCTACCCAGGCTTGCTCCGGGTACCATTCCTCTTGTGTGTCTTTCCTTGGGTTTCTTTAATCAGACTAAGCAAAATTCTGAGAGAACTGCTTCTAGCTAACTGTCCACTGGAAAGGGTCAGACAGTTGAGTCAACCTTCTGCAATATTAAAATATTCTCTGTTCCCTATATTTATTTAAGCAGGAAAAAAACACCCTAATTTAAAGAAATTATTTTTTAACATCTTTATTGACATATTAACTCACATATACATACAATTTACCTATTTAAAGTGTACAATTCAATAGTTCTTATTATACTCACAAGATTGTGTACTAATCACTACTATCTAATTCCAGAACATTATCACCACCAATGGGGGAAGAAATTCCCATGCCGTTTAGCAGTCCCTACTCGTTCCCCACTTCCAACCCTCAGGCAACCAATAAGCTAATTTCTATCTCTATAGATTGCCTATTCTGGACATTTCATATAAACTGAATCACATAAAATCCTGCTTTTTGTGTCTGGTTTCTTTCAGTTAACATAATAAAAATTTTTAAGGTTCATTTGTGTTGAATCATATGTCATCAGTACATCATTCCTTTTTTTATGACTAACTAATACTCCGTCATGTGGATATACTGTAGTATACTGCTTATTCATTATCAGTTTGTGGACATTTGGGTTGTTTCTACTTTTTGGTTATTAATGAATAATATTTCTGGGGCTTCCCAAGTAGTGCTAGTGGTAAAGAGCCCGCCTGCTAATGCAGGTAGACCGACATAAGAGACACAGGTTCGATCCCTGGGTGGAGAAGATCCCCTGGAGTAGGGCACGAGAACCCACTCCAGTGGAGAATCCAATGGACAGAGGAGCCTGGTGGGCTCCAGTCCATAGGGTCACACAGAGTCAGACACGACTGAAGTGACTTAGCACACACGGATAATACTGCTATGAATGTTAATATGCAAATTTTTATATGAATGTTTTCAATTCTTTAAGGTATCTACCTAGAAGTGAAATTGCTGGGTTATATTTGATTACGGCAATCCTAGTGGGTGTGAAGTGGTATCCCATTGTGATTTTGATTTGTATTTTCTTAATGATTAATGTGGAGAAGGCAATGGCACCCCACTCCAGTACTCTTGCCTGGAAAATCCCATGGACGGAGGAGCCTGGTGGGCTGCAGTCCATGGGGTCGCTAAGAGTCAGACACGACTGAACGACTTCACTTTCACTTTTCACTTGCATGCATTGGAGTAGGAAATGGCAACCCACTCCAGTGTTCTTGCCTGGAGAATCCCAGGGACGGGGGAGCCTGGTAGGCTACCGTCTACGGGGTCACACAGTCGGACACGACCGAAGTGACTTAGCATAGCAATGATTAATGATGTTGAGCATTTTTTCATATGCTTATTGGTGATGTGTATATATTCTTAGAAAAATGTCTATCACCTTTGTTCATTTTTAAATTGGGTTTTTTGTCTTCTTCTTATTAAATAGTATGAGTCTTTTACATTGATAAATTCCAGATACAAGTTCCTATCAGATATAGGATTTGCAAATATTTTCTCCCATTCTGTGAATTGTCTTTTCAATTTCTGTGATTGTGTCATTTGCAGCACAAAAGATTTTAATTTTTGTGAAGTCCAACAGATTATTCTGCTTGAGCTTCTGGTGACATCAAAAAATCATTGCTTTATCCAAGGTGATAAAGATTCAGTTACGCTTTCTTTTACAAGTTGTATAGTTTTACCTTCTTACATTTAGGTCTATGCTGCTGCTGCTGCTAAGTTGCTTCAGTTGTGTCCGACTCTGTGCGACTCCATAGACAGCAGCCCACCAGGCTCCCCCGTCCCTGGGATTCTCCAGGAAAGAATACTGGAGTGGGTTGCCATTTCCTTCTCCAATTTAGGTCTATAATTACTCTCAAATTAACTTTTGTGTTTTGTGTGAGGTAGGGGTTCAACTTAAATTTTTTTTTGCATAGGGAAATCCAGTTATACCAGCATCATTTTTGAAAGGCATTATTTTTGACTTGCAGAACAGGTTGGTGGGCAAAATATTTTAGGGTACTGCATGATTCAAATGACTCATACATTGTCCTGCTCTGCCTGCAAAGTTTTTTATGTGGGCTTCTACATTTTGTGACCTCGCAGAAAATAATACCACCTTTTACCACAATGAAAAAAATGAGCAATCTTAACAGATGATAGCAGCAACAGAAAAACTAAACAAAGCCAAAGTGGAAAGAAGACTCAGATACTGGGGCCAGAAGCTATCTGCTTTTGCCTGGATTTATGAGATTTAAACTAAGGGTCAGAAGTAGCCATAAAAACAATTCACTGACCTACTCAGGAGTTTGCCCAAATATCTACCTAATCAACTGCTGAGCCTAAGGGATCCACTTTCCCTGACTGTAGATTGGCAAAACATCCATAGAATGGTATGCATGAGAGCTGCTGAGTGCTATCTCAACATGGATTCTTGTATCTCAGATATGGTGGTCCCAGGGGCACAAGAAAAAACAAGAAAACCCAAACTATTTATCTTTGGTTATTTGCGTAACTTGTCCTTTTAGACTCTTTGAGTCATTTCTTCCCGAAAAACCTTTCTTGATCACTGTGGCGGACTGAGAGGCCTCTCATTCATTGCTTCCAGAATATCCTGATTGTGTCATCATCAGATATCTATTTATTTTTATAGCTACTGCTTAGAGTCCAGATAACTATGAGCTCCTGAAAAATAAGGGCTGTTCTACATCTTAATATTCTGAGTGCCTAGGTGGTGCTAGTGGTAAAGAACCCACCTGCCAGTGCAGGAGATGTAAAAGATGCGGGTTCAATCCCTGGGTAGGGAAGATTGCCTGGAGGAGGGCACATGGCAACCCACTCCAGTATTTTTGCCTGGAAAATCCCATGGACAGAGGAGCCTGGCAGGCTATAGTCCACGGGGTCACACAGAATTGGACATGACTGAAGTGACTTAGCATGCATGCACAAGTACCAAATGGATATTTAATGATGTAATGAAGGGGGAAAAAAAAAGGAATGGATTTTTTCTTCCTACTTAACTCCCACAGGCTCATCAAGTCAATTCATCCAGAACAATCCATCACATCCTCTCATTGTTGGTTCTTCTTGTTGTTTAGTCACTAAATTGTGTCCAACTCTTTTGTGACCCACTGGACGACAGCCCGCCAGGCTTCTCTGTCCATGGGAATTCCTCTCACACATGCTATGTTCTCTGTCTCATTTAATAACTCTAATCTACCAACTGGCTCAAATAAAAAAATCTGACTTTTTGACTCATTTCATTCCCTCTTTTCCTGGTCCAAATCTACTCAATGATTAAGTTCTGTCAATTTTATTTCCAAAATAATTGCCTGAATCCAATCTCTTTCTCTCCAGCATTCCAACCACTCCCCATTTTTTCCCCTTCATGCCTTTGATATTCTTCAGCTAATATAAAGCCTCCTAAAGGTTTCTCTGTCTAGACCGATTCCTGTTAATCCAGGCTACGGAGTAATTTACAAATGATTTGTTTCAAATGTGATCCTGACTGGTTTACTATTGCTTAAAACTGTGTAATGGCTTTTACTTATGGGATAGAAGATGAAGCTCCTTAGAATGGAAAAAAAAGATCCTGCCTTTTCTTATCCACAGCCATTGCCTGCCTCAAATATTAAAGCTCCAGAAATATCAATGAGTTTACAGAGCCCACATCCCCCAGCCCGTGCGATGTCATACCATTAGGCCTTTGATCACATCGCTCCTTGGTCTAATGTACCTTTTCTTTGCCTAATGCCTAATCTCCAGGAAAATGCTCAACATTTTCTCCAAGTTGTTCCACAAAGCTGGTCCTACATAAGTATCTTTTGTGAGATTATGTCTCCCACCAATAGAGAAGATCCTTGAGTATACATTTTTCATCTTTAATACCTAGTGTTGGGCCTCAAACTCAGCATGAAGCATTTATTTGGTCACTTCGTGTTGGAGCACGCCAGAACTCTCTAATCTGGTTCTGTGGGAGGCAGAATTCTGAAGATGACCCCCTTCTGTCAAGATTCCTATCCCCTGGTTATTGACTCAAACACTAAGCCAGGTACTGCTGTGCTGGAAGGGATTTTATAGGTGTGATAAACATTCCAGGTAAATTGAATTTAAGCCCAAGATTACCTGGTGGGCTGATCTATTACTCGAGCCTCTTACAAAGTACAAGGAAGAGGCAGAAGGGGAAGTCAAGAGAGATTTGAAATGGGTCTATGATCTGTCATTGCTAGTTTGAGGATAGTAGGGATCATGTGAGAAGAAAAGGGTGCCCTAGAGGTGAGGGATGGTGGCACTGGGCACCACTAACAAGGAATTAGGGACCTGAGTCCTACCACCACAGGAAGTGGATTATACAACAGATGCAATGAGTTTGGAAGTGGAATCTTCCACAGAGCTTCTAGATTAGAGCCCAGCCGAACTGACATCTTGATTTTGGTTTTGTAAGATTCTGAGCAGAGAATACAGCTAAATTCAAATGGACTTCTGACCTAGAGGATTGAGACAATAAGTTTGCGTTGCCATAAGCCACTGTATTTGTGGTAATTTGTAATTCATCAATAGAAAACCAATACAAATTCCATATGCTAATATGGAGTATTTCCAGTTTCTAATGTGATTATAAATTAAGTTTCAAGGCCTAGGAATGTTTGCCCTAGTTTCTTTTACCTTTTCCCTCCAAAGCAAAAAATTCTAATATAGTTTGCTTTTTCTCTTTGTTAGTTGCCAACTCCTTTTCTTTAAATATTATTTCAGGGTTCCAGGAAAGATGGAACTATAACATCTGGAGATATTACAGCTTAAAAAAAAAAAACCTACAAAGAGCAGCTATTTGAAGACTCTGAAAAGTAAATCGTAACAGGTAGATTGGCGAAGATGACTAAATTTCAAAATACCACCAAAATGGTTTGTTTTTTCTGGCAATATTCTATAGTCTGGGGCAGCCAAAAACCTGAAGGTGGGCATCAGGTGTGGATAGAGGGAGTAGTCAGAAAAAGCCTCTATTTCTGGCTTCAGTAATGGGAAGGGAATTCCTAATGCCCGTAGGGACTATGAAGATCCCTCATTTTTTTCTTCTTATTCTTGTACCACAGAAAATAGGAGACCATATATATACTTAAATCCATTTTATGAACCTACCATTACTGATACCAAAACCAGACAAAGATAACAAAAGACAACTACAGACTAGTATAGTATCCTTTAATTTCCCAAAGCAGTATCAAGAACAGTCCACATACATCATCATTAGGAATTAGAACAGTACAAATAAAAGTGACAATGAGATATCTACTAGAATGGTTAAAATACAAAAAAAAACACTGACAATATAAGCTGCTGGAGATGATACGGAACTGGTGGGACCCTCATACATTGCTGGCGTAATGTCAAATGATACAGGCAATTTGGAAACATTTTAGTAGTTTCTTGTGTGTGTGTGTGTGTTATTCACTCAGTCGTGTCCACCTTTTAGTGACCCCCATGTATAGCACCCTGCCAAGCTCCTCTGTCCATGGAATTCTCCAGGCAAGAATACTGGAGTGGGTAGCCATTCCCCTCTCCAGGCAATCTTCCTGACCCTGGGATCAAACTTAGGTCTTCTGTACTGCAGGCAGATTCTTTACTGTCTGAGCCACCAGAGAAGCCCCTTCTTAAGACTTATATGACCCACCAATTCCAAGCCTAGGTATTTATCATAGAGGAATGAAACTTATAATCACATAACTACTTGTACACAAATGTTTAAAGTAGCTATATTCATAATCACCAAAATTGGAAACAACTTCTATGCCCTTCAATGGATGAATTCTTATATGGCACATCTATAAAATGGAACACTACTCAGCAATGAAAAGGAATGTACTACTGACAGATGCAACAAATCTCAAGGATAGATGTGACTTAAAGAAGCTAGTCTGAAAAGGTTACATGCTGTATGATTAGATTTGTATGACATTCTCAAAAAGACAAGACAAATAAAAATCCTAAAGTGACGGACAGCAGTAATTATCAGAGATTGGGGCTTAGGGGCGGAGAAGGCAATGGCACCCCACTCCAGCACTCCTGCCTGGCAAATCCCATGGACGGAGGAGCCTGGAAGACTGCAGTCCATGGGGTCCGCCAAGAGTCGGACACGACTGAGCGACTTCACTTTCTCTTTGCACTTTCATGCTTTGGAGAAGGAAATGGCAACCCACTCCAGTGTTCTTGCCTGGAGAATCCCAGGGACAGGGGAGCCTGGTGGGTTGCTGTCTATGGGGTCGCACAGAGTTGGACACGACTGAAGTGACTTAGCAGCAGCAGTAGCAGGGCTTAGGGGCAAGTGTGATTACAAAGGACTACCATGAGAATTTAAGGTGGCAGAACTGTTCTGTATCTTGACTGTGGTAGTGGTTACATGAATCTATTCATGTATTAGAATTCACAGAACTATGTACCAATGAAGGACATTTTAATTTTTTTCTCTTTTATTTAAAAAATAAAAAAGAAACAAAATTCTTTCAATGACTTTGTCATATGCATGACAGGACAGTTTTTTCCACCCCCTTTACTTTTTACCCTCACATGTAAAGGGCTGGACTGTGTGTGCCCTTATGTCTAGGGGAGGCCCACTTTAGACCTAAGTGTTAACCACCTGTGTACTGGGCCAGTTTTTCAGGTTTACTTTCCATTCTCCATGGCCCTTCCAACAGTGTAGTAGAACACCTACACTAACACCTTTAATGGTGAGATCAGGGTGCCCTTTCTGCAGAAGGTGAAAAAGACACAATGCTACTCCTAAATGTTACAGAAGCCATAGGATAATTTCTAATCTTACTGACACCAAATACTGTGGCACATGAAAATTAGAGGCTTTAATTAAATAGCGAGACTAGAATCAGTTAAACCAGTAAAACTGAAAAGCACAGGTCAGTTTGGCACCATCTCAAGTAGTTTCATTAGGAAAGAGAATATAGTCCTTCCTAGGTCATGGCTCATATTACAAAATAAGTTTTAAAAGAAGGTTCTTTTTTATCAGTAGAAGTCAAATGCTGATAATTCAGAAAAATAAATGTGTATTAAAAGCTAGAAGCTAAATGTGTATAAAAAGCTAATCATATTTGTGAATTTCAACTATGAATCTATTTGAGTTACATTATCAACCTTATTCTACCAAATATGAACTTTAAAAAGTTTAAAAATCAGAAAGATCAATTTCCCAAAGCAACATCAATAATAGCTCACAATATTTATTCAGTACAAGTTTAACAGCTCAAAATGGGTTAAACTTTTTGCGCTGTCTCCTGCATCTTCTGCACTGCAGGCGGATTCTTTATCACTGAGCCACGGGAGAAGCTACATACAAAGCAGTCTACGCACAAAGCACAAGACAAGTGTTATGTTAACTTTTTGTAAGAGACGACTAGATATTGAAAAGATTTAAATAATTTCCATTTTAGATGGTTTCTGTATGTCTGTCTGCATACAGTGCAACCTTTATGCATGGTTGCCCTCCGCTGGCCCACAAAGTCCCCCACTCTCAGCCCCCCAGAGCTGGAGTGTTGAACCACATTCTTTGCAAAACAAGCCTGTTCTATGTATAAACAGAGGAACTAGGGCAGTCCATTGGACAAGTCAGACAATACTGCAGGTCAAGAGCCCCCAAAGCAGAGCTTACAATGAAGCTATTCCTTTCAAAGTACCAGGTCCACGAAGAGATCTGTAGCATGTACCAGAGTGAGAAACACCACAAATGCAACAGCACTCTTTACTGCTTATGAAGTCCATCAACATGTGTGACTCCTTCAACTAAAATCACAAGCTCACTGTCACATCTGATAATTAAACAAATGTGTAGTGTTATTTCTATTTCCTAGTATAGAATTAGACTTTGACATCCTTTAACTAGTCAGGTACTTTTGGGGGTAGAAAATTACTGTCATTATTATAAATATTTGTAGTTTCATAATGGTAGGAAAACTTATTTTTATAAATGGGAAAACTATGCAAAAAATCTGGTATTTTAAATAAAAAATTGAACAATGATTTTCTCATCTTTTATACTTTTAAAAAATGATGAAAAACATTATCTTCACTATTAAGATGAAAACATTAAAGAAATGGACTATAAAAGTTTTACTCAAAAGACACAGTTGTAACTATATAAAATGATGATTTACAAGAACTGGAAATATAACTAGATAAAGAACCAGGCATAGACTGTTAATGTGAATTTTATTCCACATTTATCCAATTATTATCAGATTCTTGTTTTAAAGGGTTTAGAATTTTTTTTCTAATCCTCAATGAACTTTAATAAATGGATTATTTTCAATGTTTAGATTTTAAAAATGTGTAGTAATAGTGAATTTCCCAGCTGAGTCATCCATTTTTCTGCCAGATCTAATTTCTCACCATCTCCAGAACACATTCTATATCTTTAAGTTACCAAGTAAACCCATGCCTGTCAATTATTAGACCTTAATTACCCTTCAAAACTTTCCTAAAGCTACCAGGAAACAGAATGATGGAATGATTATTGAGTTAAAAGGAGATTAGACAAATACAAATAAATTATACTTATTTTATGCTTCCATCACCCTAGGAGATGACTTAATAGGGAAAGGAAAAGAATCATATTGTAATAATGAAATCAGAGAGGGAATTCAAGCCCCAGAGGTGATTCCCCTAAGTTTATGTTAAAGCACACCTTGTGGGGGAGCAAACACCAACTGGAAAAGTTTCCTGAAAACTGTTCCAGCTATTTTCTCATTTAAAATGTTCCAACTTTACTTGACCCATTAGTCATCATATTACTTACATTTATGATGTATTTTGAAATCTATTACCCAAAACCCAATGGATTCAATATGGCTTGTTATACCCAAATCATAACATTTATGAAAGAAAAAATTCTTTGTTAAGTGCTTCTTCCTTTGGAATTTTATTTGTAAAACACAACTTTTTTTTTTTTTAAGACAAGTTGGGCTTGTGAGGAAAACAAGTCAGCGGCCATGGTGGCTATGTACAGACATAGGAATGACTGCCCCCCTCCACCACAGTAAATACAAATCAAAGAACAAATATTTAATCAAACTTGACTTTATGTGTTATTGTAACTCTAAATATTTTTTATTATTAGGTCATGGTTCATAGTACACTTCTTTTTCTTATTCAGCAATTCAAATTCAGATTTTTGTTAGTGTTCAAGTAAAGGTATTCATGATGATAATGGACAGTGGAGACTGAGTATTCACAGGTGTGAGAGCTAGAAAACTTGGAAATCTGCCCTTGACAATGAGATCAACATGTTTTCATTGAAGGTGTGAAGTGTAAAGATCTCAGTGGTGGCAGACATAAGTGTGTCAGTTAACAGTGGTACACCAAATGGAACTGGTTGTAGGCTGACACATGCACCGCTGAGGAGCCTCAGAGACATGACTGACACATGCCCTTGGGTCAGCCAGCAGCAGTTCATTGTGCTTATCACTGCGAACTGGGCATCATTATTACTAGCATAATTGCTCATGTACATATTCTTATCATCAAGCATTGACTTTTTTTTTGACTATACTGTCCTACCCCAAAAAATCACAACACAAAAGTTCTGATTAAAGGGTAAATGAATGGGTTTTCTAAAATGAATTTATCAAACTGAGCTCATCTAAATGAGCTTCTCTCCCTCTAAGTAGCTATCATAGAACACTAAGTACATTCCATTACTCCAATCATTGTGGCAGTGTTTTTGGTACTCATTTCCTTTTTTTTTCTTCCTGTTTTCAATGATGGCATATACTCATCCTTGGAGACAACATATCTGAATTTTAGGAACAGCCAAATGTTTTGATACAAGGAAGCAAAGATTCCAGACTGAGGAAAGATTAAAACATAGAGAAGCCAATTTATAGAGACTACAACTGCCAATGAGGAGACAATTTGAGCATTATTAAAAAATACCGAATTCAGAGTAACAGCAAATAACAACTATTGATAAATGGCCAACAAGGGAATATTTAGAAAATTAACTCATTTCTCCCCAGTTTTATTGACATATGATTGACAAATAAAATTGTAAGATATTTAATCTGTACACTATGATGATTGATGTACACTATATACTGCAAAAAAGGTCCCCCCCATCTGAAAAACCGAATTTATTTTTTTTAATGGGTAAATAAAGGGAAAGAAGTAAGCATTTATCCTACCTTTCTTAGGTAAACAGTTCTACTAAGCAATCGAATTAAAATGTTAGTTTGCAACCTCCAATGACTTTACGTATTTAGCGTCCGTAACTATTAACATCACAAGAAGAAACCTTTAGACATTATGTGACTCCTGATGGAACAATATAAAACCTTTTATAAAACAGTCTTGCTAAAAATAAATAAATAAAATAAACAACCTGAATCAGATTGAGCCATCTACAGGTTTATATGCAGGAAATATACAGAATAGGGACAGACAAAATTCAAACTGTGTAAAATTTACATGATAACTGACTTGGTTTCTTTAATATATTTGAATCATGCTCCCTGACTTCGGACTATAGTACAAAGCTACAGTAATCAAAACAGTATAGTACTGACACAAAAAGAGACACATAGACCAACAGAACAGGATAGAAAGCTCAGAAGTAAACCTATGCATTTATGGTCAATCTAAGATAAAGGAGGTAAGAACATACACTATGGAGAAAAGACAGTCTGGGAAAAGTGCACAGCTGTGTAAAAGAATGAAATTAGAGCACTCTCTAACACCATATATAAAAATAAACTCCAAATGGATCCAGTTCAGTTCAGTTAAGTCACTCAGTTGTGTCCGACTCTTTGTGACCCAATGAATTGCAGCACGCCAGGCCTCCCTGTCCATCACGAACTCCCGGAGTTCACTCAAACTCACGTCCATTGAGTCAGTGATGCCATCCAGCCACCTTATCCTCTGTTGTCCCCTTCTCCTGCCCTCATCCCTCCCAGCATCAGGGTCTTTTCCAGTGAGTCAACTCTTCACATGAGGTGGCCAAAGTATTGGAGTTTCAGCTTTAGCATCAGCCCTTCCAAGGAACACCCAGGGCTGATCTCCTTCAGAATGGACTGGTTGGATCTCCTTGCAGTCCAAGGGACTCTCAAGAGTCTTCTCCAACACAACAGTTCAAAAGCATCAATTCTTCGGTATTCAGCTTTCTTCACAGTCCAACTCTCACATCCATACACGACCACTGGAAAAACCATAGCCTTGACTAGATGGATGTTTGTTGGCAAAGTAATGTCTTTGCTTTTGAATATGCTATCGAGTAGCGTCTTTTAATTTCATGGCTGCAGTCACCATCTGTAGTGATTTTGGAGCCCCCCAAAATAAAGTCTGACACTGTTTCCACTGTTTCCCCATCTATTTTCCATGAAGTGATGGGACCAGATGCCATGATCTTAGTTTTCTGAATGTTGAGCTTTAAGCCAACTTTTTCACTCTCCTCTTTCACTTTCATCAAGAGGCTTTTTAGTTCCTCTTCACTTTCTGCCAAAAGGGTGGTGTCATCTGCATATCTGAGGTTATTGATATTTCTCCCAGCAATCTTGATTCCAGCTTGTGCTTCTTCCAGTCCAGCGTTTCTCATGATGTACTCTGCATAGAAGTTAAATAAGCAGGGTGACAATATACAGCCTTGACGAACTCCTTTTCCTATTTGGAACCAGTCTGTTCTTCCATGTCCAGTTCTAACTGTTGTTTCCTGACCTGCATACAGGTTTCTCAAGAGGCAGGTCAGGTGGTCTGGTATTCCCATCTCTTTCAGAATTTTCCACAGTTTATTGTGATCCATACAGTCAAAGGCTTTGGCATAGTCAATAATGCAGAAATAGATGTTTTTCTGGAACTCTCTTGTTTTTTCCATGATCCAGCAGATGTTGGCAATTTGATCTCTGGTTTCTCTGCCTTTTCTAAAACCAGCTTGAACATCTGGAAGTTCATGGTTCACGTATTGCTTAAGCCTGGCTTGGAGAATTTTGAGCATTACTTTGCTAGCGTGTGACATGAGTGCAATGATTGGTTTTTGAGCATTTTTTGGGATTGGAATATAAACGGACCTTTTCCAGTCCTGTGGCCACTACTGAGTTTTCCAAATTTGTTGGCATATTGAGTGCAGCACTTTCACAGCATCATCTTTTAGGATTTGAAATAGCTCAACTGGAATTAAAGACCTAAATATGAGACTGGGCACTATAAAACCCTTAGAGGGAAACATAGCCAGAACACTCTTTTACATAAATCATAGCAATATTTTTGGGGATCTGTTTCCAAGAAAAACAGAAACAAAGGCAAAAATAAACAAATGGGACCTAGTTAACTTAAAAGCTTTTGTACATCAAAGGAAAGGATAAACAAAACAACCTATGAACGGGAGAAAATATTTGCAAATGATGTAATCAATAAGGGTTTAAGTTCCAAAACATAAAAACAGCTCATACAATTCATGTTGAAAAAACAAGCAACCCAATCAAAAAACAGGAATACCTAAATAGACATTTCTCCAAAATTAACAAGGAAACACAAACGTTAAACGATACAATAGACCAGTTAGACCTAATTGATATCTATAGGTCACTTCATCCCAAATCAATGAATTTCACCTTTTTCTCAAGTGCACATGGAACCTTCTCCAGGATAGATTACATCCTGAACCATAAATCTAGCCTTGGAAAATTCAAAAAAATAGAAATCATTCCAAGCATCTCTTCTGACCACAATGCAGTAAGATTAGATCTCAATTACAGGAGAAAAACTATTAAAAATTCCAACATATGGAGGCTGAACAACACGCTGCTGAATAACCAACAAATCACAGAAGAAATCAAAAAAGAAATCAAAATTTGCATAGAAACTAATGAAAATGAAAACACAACAACCCAAAACCTGTGGGACACTTTAAAAGCAGTCCTAAGGGGAAAGTTCATAGCAATACAGGCATACCTCAAGTAACAAGAAAAAAGTCAAATAAATAACCTAACCCTACACCTAAAGCAACTAGAAAAGGAAGAAATGAAGAACCCCAGGGTTAGTAGAAGGAAAGAAATCTTAAAAATTAGGGCAGAAATAAATGCAAAAGAAATAAAAGAGACCATAGCAAAAATCAACAAAGCCAAAAGCTGGTTCTTTGAAAGGATAAATAAAATTGACAAACCATTAGCCAGATTCATCAAGAAACAAAGGGAGAAAAATCAAATCAATAAAATTAGAAATGAAAATGGAGAGATCACAACAGACAACACAGAAATACAAAGGATCATAAGAGACTACTATCAACAATTATATGCCAATAAAATGGACAGTGTGGAAGAAATGGACAAATTCTTAGAAAAGTACCACTTTCCAAAACTGGACCAGGAAGAAATAGAAAATCTTAACAGATCCATCACAAGCACAGAAATTGAAACTGTAATCAAAAATGTTCCAGCAAACAAAAGCCCAGGTCCGGACGGCTTCACAGCTGAATTCTACCAACAATTTAGAGAAGAGCTCACACCTATCCTGCTCAAACTCTTCCAGAAAATTGCAGAGGAAGGTAAACTTCCAAATTCATTCTATGAGGCCACCATCACCCTAATACCAAAACCTGACAAAGATCCCACAAAAAAAGAAAACTACAGGCCAATATCACTGATGAACATAGATGCAAAAATCCTTAACAAAATTCTAGCAATCAGAATCCAACAACACATTAGAAAGATCATACACCATGATCAAGTGGGCTTTATCCCAGGGATGCAAGGATTCTTCAATATCCACAAATCAATCAATGTAATACACCACATTAACAAATTGAAAAATAAAAACCATATGATTATCTCAATAGATGCAGAGAAAGCCTTTGACAAAATTCAACATCCATTTATGATAAGAACTCTCCAGAAAGCAGGAATAGAAGGAACATACCTCAACATAATAAAAGCTATATATGACAAACCCACAGCAAACATTATCCTCAATGGTGAAAAATTGAAAGCATTTCCTCTAAAGTCAGGAGCAAGACAAGGGTGCCCACTTTCACCATTACTATTCAACATAGTTTTGGAAGTTCTGGCCACAGCAATCAGAGCAGAAAAAGAAATAAAAGGAATCCAAATTGGAAAAGAAGAAGTAAAAGTCTCACTGTTTGCAGATGACATGATCCTCTACATAGAAAACCCTTAAGACTCCACCAGAAAACTGCTAGAACTAATCAATGATTATAGTAAAGTTGCAGGATATAAAATCAACACACAGAAATCCCTTGCATTCCTATACACTAATAATGAGAAAACAGAAAGAGAAATTAAGGAAACAATTCCATTCACCATTGCAACGGAAAGAATAAAATACTTAGGAATATATCTACCTAAAGAAACTAAAGACCTATATATAGAAAACTATAAAACACTGGTGAAAGAAATCAAAGAGGACACTAATAGATGGAGAAATATACCATGTTCATGGATTGGAAGAATCAATATAGTGAAAATGAGTATACTACCCAAAGCAATTTATAGATTCAATGCAATCCCTATCAAGCTACCAACGGTATTCTTCACAGAGCTAGAACAAATAATTTCACAATTTGTATGGAAATACAAAAAACCTCGAAAGCCAAAGCTATCTTGAGAAAGAAGAATGGAACTGGAGGAATCAACCTACCTGACTTCAGGCTCTATTATAAAGCCACAGTTATCAAGACAGTATGGTACTGGCACAAAGACAGAAATATTGATCAATGGAACAAAATAGAAAGCCCGGAGATAAATCCACGCACATATGGACACCTTATCTTTGACAAAGGAGGCAAGAATATACGATGGATTAAAGACAATCTCTTTAACAAGTGGTGCTGGGAAATCTGGTCAACCACTTGTAAAAGAATGAAACTAGAACACTTTCTAACACAATACACAAAAATAAACTCAAAATGGATTAAAGATCTAAACATAAGACCAGAAACTATAAAACTCCTAGAAGAGAACATAGGCCAAACACTCTCCGACATACATCACAGTAGGATCCTCTATGACCCACCTCCCAGAATATTGGAAATAAAAGCAAAAATAAACAAATGGGACCTAATTAACCTTAAAAGCTTCTGCACATCAAAGGAAACTATTAGCAAGGTGAAAAGGCAGCCTTCAGAATGGGAGAAAATAATAGCAAATGAAGCAACTGACAAACAACTAATCTCAAAAATATACAAGCAACTCCTACAGCTCAACTCCAGAAAAATAAATGACCCAATCAAAAAATGGGCCAAAGAACTAAATAGACATTTCTCCAAAGAGGACATACAGATGGCTAACAAACACATGAAAAGATGCTCAACATCACTCATTATCAGAGAAATGCAAATCAAAACCACTATGAGGTACCATTTCACGCCAGTCAGAATGGCTGCGATCCAAAAGTCTACAAGCAATAAATGCTGGAGAGGATGTGGAGAAAAGGGAACTCTCTTACACTGTTGGTGGGAATGCAAACTAGTACAGCCACTATGGAGAACAGTGTGGAGATTCCTTAAAAAACTGGAAATAGAACTGCCTTATGATCCAGCAATCCCACTGCTGGGCATACACACTGAGGAAACCAGAAGGGAAAGAGACACGTGTACCCCAATGTTCATCGCAGCACTGTTTATAATAGCCAGGACATGGAAGCAACCTAGATGCCCATCAGCAGATGAATGGATAAGAAAGCTGTGGTATTTATACACAATGGAGTATTACTCAGCCATTAAAAAGAATACATTTGAATCAGTTCTAATGAGATGGATGAAACTGGAACCTATTATACAGAGTGAAGTAAGCCAGAAAGAAAAACACCAATACAGTATACTAACGCATATATATGGAATTTAGAAAGATGCTAACAATAACCCTGTGTACGAGACAGCAAAAGAGACACTGATGTATAGATCAGTCTTGTGGACTCTGTGGGAGAGGGAGAGGGTGGGGAGATTTGGGAGAATGACATTGAAACATGTATAATATCATGTATGAAACGAATCGCCAATCCAGGTTCGATGCACGATGCTGGATGCTTGGGGCTGGTGCACTGGGACGACCCAGAGGGAGGGTATGGGGAGGGAGGAGGGAGGAGGGTTCAGGATGGGGAACACAGGTATACCTGTGGCGGATTCATTTCGATATTTGGCAAAACTAATACAATATTGTAAAGTTTAAAAATAAAAAAAAAAGAAGACAGATAGCTGATAAGTACATGAGAAGATGCTCAATATTGCTAATTATTAGAGAAATGTAAAGCAAAACTACAAAAGATACCATCTCACACCACTCAGTATGGTCATCACCAAAATGTCTAGAGAGGGTATGGAGAAAGGAGGACCCTCTCACATTGTTGGTAGGAAGGTAAACTGGTATAGAAACTATGGAGAAGAAGATGGAGGCTCCTTAAGAAACTAAAAATAGAGTTACCATATGATCCAGCAATCCCATATCTGGAAAAGATGAAAACTCTAATTCAAAAAGATACATGTTCATAGCAGCACTATTTACAATAACCAGGACATGAAAGCACACTAAATGTCCATTAACAGATGGATAAAGAAGATGTGATATAGGTATACAGTGGAATATTATTCAGCCGTAAAAAGAATGAAATAAAGCTATTAGCAGCTACATGGGTAGACCCAGAGATGATCATACCAAGTGAAGTCAGACAAATACCATATGATATCGCTTACATGTGTTCTAAAAAAAATGATACAAATGAATTTATTTACAAAACAGAAATAGACTCACAGACACAGAAAACAAACTTAATTACCAAAGGGGAAATCAGTGGGGGGATAAATGAGTAATTTCATTTAAATGATACACACTACGCACATTATATAAAATAGATAAACAAGGACATATTGTATACCACAGGGTACTATGTTCATTATCTTGTAATAACCTATAATGGAAAAGAATCTAAAAAATAATATATTAAAAATATATAGAAAGTTGAATCACTTTGCTGCATATCTGAATCACTGTAAATCAACTATACTTCAGTAAAAAAATAAAATAAATTGCAAGAAATGAAAAAAGAGATGGGGAAACCTATTGATTTTGAAAAAAATTTTTTTTACAAAAGAAATTCAAAAGGCATAACCAGTAGTGATGAGTAGATCTTATCTGGCTCTAGGTTAAGAAAACATACAAACAATAACCATACATGCCTACAAACAATGACACACACTATGACATTCATGAGATAATTAGAAATTTGAATACTGACTAGATATTAGATGATAGATGATGCTGAAGAATTATTCTCTCTAGGTTTGATAATGATATTGTGGTTATGTTTTTAAAAGTTCTTATCTTTATAAATACAAATTGAAATATTATAGGTGATATGATGCATGGGATTTGCTTCAAAATAATACAGAAGGTGAGGAAATGGATAGGGTTATATAGGAAACAATATATTGGCCATAAGTTGACACTTGTCTAGGCAAGAGTTTCTATATTCTATTCAGTCTACTTTAAAGTTTTTTTTTTATTTTTTAAGCTTTATATTTTGTATTGGAGTACAGCTGATTAACAATGTTGTGACAGTTTTAGGTGAAGAACAAAGGGACTCAGTCATACATACACATGTATCCATTTTCCCCAAAACTCCCCTCCCAACCAGGCTGTATTTGTATATGATATTTTCCATAATAGATAGTTTTTAAAAGGCATAGAGGTGAGAATGAGTACAGCGTAAGAAGAAGTCATATTGGAGGATGATTTCAAACCATTTGTTTCCAAACTCCTCTCTTCAGGGTCAATCAGTGACTCTGCTTCCAGTTTCAAGGAGAAAGAGAAACTCATTAAATTTCTCTTGGTTTCCTACTACCAAACTGAAAAAATACTTCCATATGCCATTTTCCTTTGCTTCCTTAATTTGTTAAGGTAACACTGGTTCTTTCACATGTACGTTGGATTCTTCTCCTTCACTTTGTCTAAGGAACCCACCTTTATCTTTTCTCTTTTTAGATTATCCAGTTCTTCTCTCAACTGGATTCTTCTGGCTGATATTTAAACATGAGAAAATTCAGGTCTCTTTCATTATAAAAATAAAGCCTAAAACCACCCCCTTTCATTTATAATAACTATAAATGGAGTACAACCTTTAAAAACCGTGAATCACTATATTGCCACTATTTTGTACATCTGTAACTTATATAATAGTGTGTATCAACTATACTTCAATTAAAAAAATTGGAAGGAAAAACCAAAACAAAATGCTCCTTCATATTCTTCTTCTTCTTCACAAACAAACTTCTTGGAAGAGTTATACTCTCTGCTTCCATTTATTTTCCTCCTGCTTACTCCTCAATGCACTGTAGACTACAGTCAATCCAGGTTAATCCAATGGGGTGAGAGGGTAATATTTTTAGCCATGATGTCTATAAATTCACTAGCTATTTTCAATTTCTCATTTTTCCGTAGTTTGTATCACTACCTGACACTGTCCTGTACTTCTACACTTTTTTCTCTTGGCTTCACTGACGTAGCACTCTCCAGATTTTCCTCTAAGCTATGCTTTCTTTTAAGGCTCCTCCTTTTCCTCCTGGCCAGTAATTACTGATTGGACTTCTTCAGTATGAAGTCTTAGACTCTTTTTTCCTACTTCTTCTCTTTTTCTTCTTCCTCTTTTCCCTTCTGAGTAATAATCTCATCCAGGTCTGTGCCTTGAATCAGCACCCATATTTTCCCAAACTTTCAAAACATTTAATCCTTTACCACTAGTCAGACTTTTGTGTGAGCAGCAGATACGTATGCACAATTACCAACACAGAACTCATGATCTCTCCCTACTCTCATACACAAACATAACAAACAAAATATACCTTTTCCAAAGCATTTTCTATAACATATCAGTCAATAAGACACCAGTTTGGGATGGCATACTAAAATACCACAAACTGTGAGATTAGACAACAGAAACTTATTTTCTCACAGTTCTAGAGCTGGAATTCTGAGATCAGGGAGTGAGCGGAGGTTGGTTTCTGGTGAAGGCTGTCTTCTGGGCTTGCATGGCTGTGTTATTACTGTGTCCTCACATGGCAGGGAGAGACAGAATGACAGCAAGTTGTCTGGTGTACTAATCCCACCATGAGGGCCTGACCCTCATTACCTCATCTAAATCTAATTACCTCCTAAAGGCCCAGCACAGCGGGGACTAGAGCTTCAACATATGAATTTTGTGGGGACACAATTCAGTCCACAACACAATATTCCTTCAGTTAGATCAGTCAGGAACCCTTAAGTCATCCTTAAACCTCTCTTATACAACATCCCCTCTACTCCAGTACCAGTCTATGGATTCTCCCTCCATATTTATCTACCAAATTGCTCACTTTTCTCCATTTCTATTACCATTCCATGACCCAACTTATTATCTCTCACCAGTACTACTGCAATATTCTGCTAATTTGTTGCTTGCCTCTATTCTAGCTGTTTTTATCTATTCTTTATCCTCCAACTAGAATAATTTTTTTAAAAAATGTGAATATAACCATATCAATAAACACTCATACTTCTTCTCTCCCCATCATATATATGTCCTACTTAAAATTCTTCAGTGGTTTCCCAGTGCTTTAAAGATAAAACCCCCCAAATCCTTTATTGTGGCCTAGAAGGCCTGGCTTCTACCTCTCTCTAGCCTCACATCCTCAGACTGTTCCTTCTCTCTGATTTGTTTTCATTTCCTTCAGTGTGCCACGATCCCCTTCCTCACAGGGTCTTTTGCACACATTCTGTCAGAAGACTGCCTTTCCCTCCATGTCTTTGGATAACTCCCTTTTATTCAAGTGTCTGTGGAGAAGGCAATGGCACTCCACTCCAGTACTCTTGCCTGGAAAATGCCATGGATGGAGGAGCCTGGTAGGCTACGGTCCACGGGGTCGCTAAGAGTCGAACACGACTGAGTGACTTCACTTTCACTTTTCACTTTCATGCATTGGAAAAGGAAATGGTAACCCACTCCAGTGTTCTTGCCTGGAGAATCCCAGGGGCGGGGGAGCCTGGTGGGCTGCTGTCTATGGGATCGCACAGAGTCGGACATGACTGAAGTGACTTAGTAGCAGCATTCAAGTGTCTGAACTCAGCTCAGAGAAGCTTCCCTAAATCTCTAATCTTTTACAAATCCATAAAAGTTTATGACACTTATATTAGCTTATAATTATATAATACTCTGGGTGACTACTTGCTCATCAAATCCTGTCCTTTCTACTAGATGGTATGCATTTCTTGAGAGAAATTACTGTGTATCTTTTGCTTACCACTGTAATTCCAAGGCTTAGAAGATTACTTGGAATATTATAATTGCTCATAAACACTTGTTGTGAAAAATAAATGAAGAGTTCCATTGGGGATTACGGACGTCATTTTAGAATTTGCAGGAATCTTAGGACAACTCTCTTATGATACAGAAGAAAATACTAGGGTTCAAAGAAGAAAAATGATCTCACTTAGAATTACTTTCTTAGTGACAGTAAACCTGGATTGTCCAGATGACACCAGGTTAGATTCCTGAGGTCTGAGGACAGTTATGATTTGATTAACTGAGGGAGGCGGGTGGTCAAGACTCATATTAGTTTGCAGAGGAGAGAAAATGATTGAGTAAAAGAAAAATCTGAAATGAAGATCACCAGTAAATACACCGAAGAAGTAATTAGGGCACAGGTAGGTGGCAGGTATAATGAAGAACCATTTCAAAGGAAAAACTAAAAAGGCTTGAATGAAAAAGGGATGAATTGACGGTGACAGTAAAATTGTGAGAAGACCTGAATGGAACAATGTTGCCATCACTAGCAAATGTAAAGAAATTCGAAGACTGTACTAAGAGAAGGAGTGAATAAGAAAAAGAAACAATTTTTGACTTAATAAGTGAAAGTGAAGTTGCTCAGTCCTGTCTGACTCTTTGTGACCCCATGGACTGTAGCCCACCAGGCTCCTCCATCCATGGAATTTTCTAGGCAAGAGTACTGGAGTGGGTTGCCATTTCCTTCTCCAGGGGATCTTTCTGACCCAGGGATCGTACCCGGGTATTTTAAATAACTAAACGCATCTCACAGGGAGATGAAGAAATAGTCCTGAAGGTGGACAATGAATCAAAATTAGAAATAGATGCATTGAAGGTTGTAGGCGTAGAAGAGATAGCTGAGGTTATTGTCTGTACAAAGAACAGAAGACTGAAGACAAAATTCAAAAACTTCATGATAAAAACACTCAAAGTGGGTATAAAGGGAACACAAAACACTCAAAGTGGGTATAAAGGGAACACAAAACACTCAAAGTGGGTATAAAGGGAACACATCTCAAAATAATAAAGTACATTTATGACAAACCAACGGGACTTCCCCAGTGGCCCAGTGGTAAAGAATCTACCTGCAATGCAGGAGACACAGGAGACGTGGGTTTGATCCCTGGGTCGGGAAGATCCCCTGGAAGAGGGCATGGCAACCCACTACAGTATTTTTGCCTGGAGAATTCCATGGACAGAGCAGCCTGGCAGACTACAGTCCACAGGGTCACAAAGAGTCGGACATGACTGAAGCAACTTAGCACTCATGCGTGCATGACAAACCCACAGTCAACACAATACTCAGTGATGGAAAGTTGAAAGTCTTCCTACTAAATTCTAGAAGAAGACAAGGGCATCCACTCTCATTGCTTCTATTTAACATAGTATTGAAAGTCCTAGCCAAAGCAATAAGAAAAAGAGGTATTCAAATTGGAAGGGAGGAGGTAAAACTATCAGTATCTGCAGATGGCATGATGCTCTGTACAGAGAACTGTTAAGTCTCCACCCAAAAACTGTTAGAACTAGTAAATGAATTCAGCAACGTTGTAGGATACAAGATTGATATACAAAAACCTATACAGTCATAATGAAATATCAGAAAGATAAGTAAAAAAAAAAATCCTATTTAAAACTGCATCCCCTTTCCCCCTCCAAACAAACAAACAAAAAAACAGCCCGATTACCCAGGAATAAACTTAACCAAGGAGGTGAAAGACCCATACACTGAAAATTATAAAACACTGATAAAGAAAATTAAAGATGATTCAAAGAAATGGGAAGACATCTCACGCTCTTGGATTGGAAAAACTAATATTGTTAAAATGGCCACACTACCCAAAGCAATCTACAGACATAATGCCATCCTTATAAATATCACCCATGATATTTTTCATGGAACTAGAATAAATAATCCTAAAATTTATTTGGAGCCACACAAGACTCAGAAAATTTCCAAAATAATCCTGAGAAAAAAGAACAGAGCTGGAAGTATAACCCTTCTAGACTTCAGATTATACTACAAATCTACAGTAATAAAATAACATGGTATTGGAACAAAAACAGACACAGAGATCAATGTAATAGAATAGAGGGCCCAGAAATAAACCCACACATCTATAGTCGACTAATTTATGACAAAGGAGGCAAAAATATACAATGCAGAAAATCTCTTAAACAAGCATTTCTGGGAAAGGTGGTCAGCTTCATGTAAAACAATGAAATTAGAACATTCCCTCACACTATATACAAAAATAAACTCAAAATGTTTTAAAAACATGAATATAAGACATAACACCATAAAACTCCTAGAAGAGAATACAGATGAAACATTTTTTGACAGAAATCATATTCAGTTCAGTTCAGTCACTCAGTCGTGTCCGACTCTTTGTGACCCCATGAATCGCAGCACGCCAGGCCTCCCTGTCCATCACCAACTCCCGGAGTTCACTCAAACTCACGTCCATAGAGTCGGTGATGCCATCCAGCCATCTCATCCTCTGTCGTCCCCTTCTCCTCCTGCCCCCAATCCCTCCCAGCTGATATCAGTCTTTTCCAGTGAGTCAACTCTTGGCATGAAGTGGCCAAAGTACTGGAGTTTCAGCTTTAGCAGCATTTCTTCCAAAGAAATCCCAGGGCTGATCTCCTTCAGAATGGACTGGTTGGATCTCCTTGCAGTCCAAGGGACTCTCAAGAGTCTTCTCCAACACCACAGTTCAAAAGCATCAATTCTTTGGCACTCAGCTTTCTTCACAGTCCAACTCTCACATCCATACATGACCACTGGAAAAACCATAGCCTTGACTAGACGGACCTTTGTTGGCAAAGTAATGTCTCTGCTTTTGAATATGCTATCTAGGTTGATCACAACTTTCCTTCCAAGGAGTAAGCGTCTTTTAATTTCATGGTTGCAATCACCATCTGCAGTGATTTTGGAGCCCCAAAAAATAAAGTCTAACACTGTTTCCACTCTTTCTCCATCTATTTCCCATGAAGTGATCAGGGAAATAGATGGGGAAAGAGTGGAAAAATCATATTAGGTTGGTGCAAAAGGAATTGCAGCTTTGCACTGTTGAACTTTGACATTTGATATTAGAATATATTCTTAAACAAATGTGGTTACGTTATACATCATTTTAATGTGTATTTCTCACTTTATTTTTTTTGGCTAATGACATTACTTGCTGTTTATTTTAGACTATAGAAATGATGTTGGACAAAAAGCAAATTTGAGAGATTTTTTAATTTGAGTTCAAAATGGGTTGTAAAGCAGCAGAGACAACTTGCAACATCAATAACACATTTGGCCCAGGTAATGCTAACGACTGTACCATGCACTGGTAATTCAAGAAGTTTTTCAAAGGAGACGAGAGCCTTAAAGATGAAGAACGTGGTGGCTGACCATCAGAAGTTGACAACGACCAATTAAGAGCCATCATCAAAGCTGATCCTCTTATGACTATATGAGAAGCTGCCGAAGAACTCAACATTGACCATTCTGTGGTCATTTGGCATTTGAAGCAAATTGGAAAGGTGAAAAAACTTGACAAGTGTGTGCCTTCTGAGCTGACTGAAAATAAAAAAAAAAATTGTTTTGAAGCATCGTCTTCTCTTATTTTATGAAACAATGTACCATTTTTCAATCAGATTGTGAAGTGCAACAAAAAGTGGATTTTATGGCTGACTAGCTCAATGGTTGGGCTTTCCTGATAGCTCAGTTGGTAAAAACTCCACCTGCAATGCAGGAGATCCTGGTTTGATTCCTGGGTTGAGAAGATTCGCTGGAGAAGGGATAGGTTACCCACTCCAGTATTCTTGGGTTTCCCTTGTGGCTCAGCTGGTAATGAATCTGCCTGCAATGTGGGAGACCTGGGTTCGATCCCAGGGTTGGGAAGATCCCCTGGAGAAGGGAAAGGCTACCCACTCCAGTACTCTGGCTTGGAGAATTCCATGGACAGTATAGTTCATGGGGTTGCAAAAAGTTGGGACATGACTGAGAGACTTTCACTTTTCACTTTCAGCTCAATGGTTGGACTGAGAAGAAGCTCCAAAGCACTTCCCAAAATCAAACTTGCACTAAAAAAAGGTCACAGTTACTGTTTGGTGGTCTGCTGCCCTTCTAATCCACTACAGCTTTCTGAATCCTCATGAAACCATTACATCTGAGAAGTATGTTCAACAAATTGATGAGATGTACCAAAAACTGCAATGCCTGCAGTCAGCACTGACCAACAGAAAGGGCCCAATTCTCTACCACAACCCCTGATTGCCCATTGCACAACCAAAGCTTCAAAAGTTGAACGAGTTGGGCTAGGAAGTTTTGCTTCATCCACCATGTTCACCTGACCTCTCATCAAGCGACTATCACTTCTTCCTCCATCTTGACAACATTTTGCAGGGAAAATGCTTCCACAACCAGCGGGAGGCAGAAAATGCTTTCCAAGACTTTGTTGAATCCTGAAGCATGGATTTTTATGCTACAGGAATAAACAAACTACTTCTCATTTGCAAAAATACATTGATTGTAATGGTTCCTATTTTGATTAATAAACATGAGCCTAGTGATAATGATTTAATATTCACAGTCCAAAGCTGCAATTACTTTTTGTACTATTAGGTTGTATACTATTTCTTAGATCAGTTTTCTGAGGCAAAATAAATAAGAGCAAAAAAAAAAAAAACAAAAACAGATGAGACCTCATCAAACTTAAAAACTTTTTTTCACAGCAAAGGAACAAAATGAAAAGACAACCTATGGAATGGAAGAAAATATCTGCAAACAATGTAACTAATTAAGGGTTAATATCTAAGATATACAAACAGGGACTTTCCTGGTGGTTCAGAATTCGCCTTGCAATGCAGGGGACACAGGTTCAATCCCTGGTCAGAGAACTAAGATCACACATGCTGAGGAGCAACTAAGCCTGTGCGCCACAACCAGAGAGCCCTTTCACTCGGGAGCCCATGTGCCACAACTACAGAGTCCAAGCAAATGAGAAGTATGGGGTTAACAGATACAAACTACTATACATAAAATGGATAAGCAACAAGGATATAGTGTATAGCACAGGAAATACAATAACTGACAATGGTCTGCTAAAAAAATGCTGGATCACTATGCTGTATACTTGAAATTAACACTATATTGTAAATCAACTCTACTTCAATTTAAAAAATTAAGCAATAAAATAAAATTCTTGGTCTACTCTCTATTTCACACCCTTATTTCAAGTTTATTGTTTTATTTTGATAAATCATAGGGAAAATAAACTATGATAATACAATGCTGCCACTGCAAATTGAAACCCGTAACACCTAGGAAATGTAAAAGTCAAGGTTCTCACAGTTGTATTAACTAGTTTACATTTCTTAAATGTAGAAGACAGCTTGCTAGTATGGCTGTAAAACTAAAATAGAGATAGGACTCCAGTGATCAAGGTGCGGACCTTGGCCCTATTTCTGGAAAGAGAAAAGAATAAGGGGTTAACTATCAGGGTTACAATAAGAAGATTAAATTAATTAAAATTAGCTTTTTAAGATGCTTCCTTTTACTTTGCATCTTCTTGTATATAAAAATCATATTGCCTATTCTTCATTTTCTACTCCAGAAAATGTCAGGGGGCTAGTTGTATTTTTTCAGGTTATCTTAATTTCCCTGAGTCAGTCATCTTCTACGTATGTCTGGATTAATTCCCAATAGTAATGAATTCTGTAAAAACAGAACATAAAAGCAGATATCATCATGAAAAGTAAACACATTTTAAAAATACACAAAATTGGCAGTAAACAACTTAGCATTTCTACTTTATATTCATTATAAACAAACCTATTTGAATGGTGTGTTACTATATCTGAGAAGCTTTTAAAGTAGTATTTCACATTATTCCAGTATGTATTTTCATTCAAATCAAAGAGGCTGTGGAAATGGGAAATTCTAGGATGGTTAGGAATTTTTTTTAAGTGAAAATTAAAATCCTTGCAACCTATAAAACACTAAATTTATAAAAAATGGACTACAAAAAATTAAAAGTCAAATAATATCTTAAAAATTAAATAAAACCAATCCAAGGCTTGAATGAAATTAGGAAAACTGAAAATGACATAGATAAATGAATTAACAGGTTAGTTAAGGAGAGAGTAAATAAATGATTTTATTATGAGAAAAACTATCAGTGGCTATGTGTTTCAACAAGTGACACCATGTATATTAAAATAAAAGAAACAGGAAATTATAGTCATAATTTGATATAACCATGTTGCCTAAAATTACATGAAAATTGTGATATACTATTTATAAGAAAACATAAATGTGGAAATGTTCTCCCAATTTGGCAAGTTTTTCTTTGCTGTCTTTTAAGTGTCATTTAGTGGCTACAGTGACAGTATTCAAATACATGTCTGCAAAGAAACAATGAAAAAAATACCAGGGAGTTCAAATATTTCTGTAAATGACCTTGAGTTAATTAGAAAAATCTGCACCCTTCCCAGTTCTTCTTCTCACATGTCAGCTCTCATTAAATTAAAAAAAAAAAATTCATTTCAAAGTTAAGAAATCCTATAGTTAACAAACTTTTAAACTGGGATCAAGGGGGCACATTCCTAAGTTTCTGTATGATGTCATATGAAGCAGTTCACAGCTGAATTTGAATTTGCAAAAAGTATGAATGAATTTTCAATATAAGAAGTATCTAACAGTAATTTCTTCTCTATAGGCTAACTGTGCTGGGAACAGGTGGCCCTGCTTTCAATTACGGAGGGCTAGCATGCCAGTGTGAGGCCTGGATTAGTTCACCTTCTCACGGGGAATTTTCCTCGGTTGGGAATGGATTTATTATGGCTTCACACATGGAATAGAGCTCATGTCAGCTGAGGGCAGTGACACATCATATGATTCAAATTAACCTGCTGTGGACTGTTCCGCGGGGCTTAGATTGTGTATTAAAATGACGACATTTTAAAAACAGCTTGAAAGAAACCAGGATTGCTGAACTGCAATGGTTCCAATTTGTTCCAACTAATCTATCACCTGCTGGATATATTATTCTAGTGGGTTTCTGGTAGCTGCTGTTTTCCAGGTTTCTCCAAACCAGTGACCTTGCTAATGGGTACAATTGTTGCCTCTGAAGGAAGGAGGTGGGGGTTGAGAGAGCTTTGAAGGGGTTTTTGATGTACAAGTTGGGACCTACCATTTGCTCTAAGGTACTATTAAGTGAACAGAGGAAATCAGGGAATACTCAACAACACTGCGTTATTTTCCCAAAAACAAATGCTAAGGAGCAGCATATGCATCACCTTGTTTAGATAAAATAATCCCTAAAAAAAATCTGAAAGGCTGAATTCAAAAGCTGTTAAGTTTGCACTTTAGGAAGAAAATTTAAGGTTAGGTAGTTATAGTCGGCATTTCCTCTACTCTTCAGGGCCATAACTTTTATTGCTACTGAAACTTTAATTCAAGAGCAAGAAAGGAATAAATGAAAATACACTATTTTAAAGTTGTAACATAAAGCATTCTTTGGGAATGATACTTAAATAAGATGTGCATACAGATTAAACTAATGGTATCAAAAGATTCTTAATGATAGTACTGCATAATACTTAAAAGCATTATTTGAACAACACTAAAAAAAAAAGGGGCTTTTTATTTTTCAAGGGAAGAGAATGGTACTGGGGAAAAATATAAAGCTGAATTTTGTTCCTCCAGTCTTAGCAAAAATAATATTGCTCTTAATATACTATTTCCTAAAACCTGGAAAAATATTTTTTTCCTTGAGTTGCCAAAAATCTATAAAATAATACATAACCTAGAGCCAGACATCCTGGAATGTGAACTCAAGTGGACCTTAGAAAGCATCACTACGAACAAAGCTAGTAGAGGTGACAGAATTCCAGTTGACCTATTTCAAATCCTAAAAGAGGATGCTGTGGAAGTGCTGCACTCAATATGCCAGCAAATTTGGAAAACTCAGCAGTGCCTACAGGACTGGAAAAGGTCAGTTTTCATTCCAATCCCAAAGAAAGACAATGCCAAAGAATGCTCAAACTACCACACAATTTCACTCATCTCACACACTAGTAAAGTAATGCTCAAAATTCTCCAAGCCAGGCTTCAGCAATATGTGAACTGTGAACTTCCAGATGTTCAAGATGGATTTAGAAAAGACAGAGGAATAAGATATCAAGTTGCCAACATCTGCTGGATCATCAAAAAAGCAAGAGAGTTCCAGAAAAACATCTATTTCTGCTTTATTGACTATGCCAAAGCCTTTGACTGTGTGGATCACAATAATCTGTGGAAAACTGTGAAGGAGATGGGAATACCAGACCACCTGATCTGCCTCTTGAGAAACCTCTATGCAGGTCAGGAAGCAACAGTTAGAACTGGACATGGAACAACAGACTGGTTCCAAATAGGAAAAGGAGTACGTCAAGGCTGTATATTGTCACCCTGCTTATTTAAATTCTATGCAGAGTACATCATGAGAAATGCTGGGCTGGATGAAGCACATGCTGGAATCAAGATTGCCGGGAGAAATATCAATAACCTCAGATATGCAGATGACACCACCCTTATGGCAGAAAGTGAAGAAGAACTAAAGAGCCTCTTGATGAAAGTAAAAGAGGAGAGTGAAAAGGATGGCTTAAAGCTCAACATTCAGAACTAAGATCATGGCATCCGGTCCCATCACTTCATGGCAAATAGATGGGGAAAGAGTGGAAAAAGTGGCTGACTTTATTTTTGGGGGCTCCAAAATCACTGCAGATGGTGACTGCAGCCATGAAATTAAAACATGCTTCCTCCTTGGAAGGAAAGTTATGACCAACCTAGAGAGCATATTCAAAAGCAGAGATATTACTTTGCCAACAAAGGTCCATCTAGTCAAGGCTATGGTTTTTCCAGTAGTCATGTATAGATGTGAGAGTTGGACTATAAAGAAAGCTGAGCACAGAAGAATTGATGCTTTTGAACTGTGGTGTTGGAGAAGACAAGTCTTGAGAGTCCCTTGGACTGCAAGGAGATCCAACCAGTCCATCCTAAAGGAAATCAGTCCTGGGTGTTCACTGGAAGGACTGATGTTGAAGCTGAAACTCCAGTAATTTGGCCACCTGATGCAAAGAACTGATTCATTTGAAAAGACCCTGATGTTGGAAAAGGTTGAAGGCAGGACGAGAAGGGGACGACAGAGGATGAGATGGCTGGATGGCATCACCGATTCGATGGAGATGAGTTTGAGTGAACTCCGGGAGTTGGTGATGGACAGGGAGGCCTGGTGTCCTATGGTTCATGGGGTCGCAAAGAATCGGACACGACCTAGTGACTGAACAGCAAAAAATGCTTTATTATGTCCCATTATTCCTACTGATCTCTTAATTAATGTAGAGTAGCTGTTTGCAGAGAGATAAAAATTTTTATTTAATAACACCTATGTACATATTTTACATGACAAACTATTTATAATAAGGAAATCTTCTCTTAAGGTGGCAAATTCTGGAGTGGTTCAAAGCTGTTAGCTTAATGTTCTAGTGGAATCCCACAGAACTGACATATAACTCAAACTAATCTCCCCTCAAATAATTTATGATAGATGGTTCTCTTGTTTAAAAAATATTTTATACTTTGAAGAACTTAAACCATTTTATATTTGATATTGTATTTTATTTCTCATAATAAAATATTATTAAAAAAAAAAATCAGGGCCTTCCTGGTGGGCCTACACCCTGGAACTAGAGAAGCCAGCACAAGCAGTGAAGACCCAGAGTAGCCAAAATAAATAAATAAAGATTTAAAAAGTCATTCTTTGCATCATTTCCCACTCTCCTATGCCCCAAAATATCTGCAGTTTGAGTCTCAGTAATTGTATTGATGGTATTAAGTAACCATATATAAATATATATTATTATGAGTCATATAAAATCTTGGTACAAAAAGTGTAGTCTCCAGATCCACAGTATTCATTTTACCTGTGAGAATGTTAGAAACATAGAATTTCATCCCTATGAAACCACATTTGGATTTAACCAGAATTCCAGAGATGTTCAAATGCACACTAGTTTGAGAAGCACTGCTGTAAAATAACTATTTCAATACATTAATTTAAAAGTTTGAACCCCCATATAGGCAATCTTTATTACTGAATGGGCATAAAATTAGAAATGGCAAATATGTAGTTTCCAATTTTAAAAAATATAATAAACACAAAGTACAACTGTTGTAAAAGTCATATATAGTCAAATTGAATGACAGAATGATAAACATATAAATTTTCATTTGCTCATTGATATTTCTCAAAATTCAAATTATATGGCAGCCACAAAAAATATGGTACACAATTTACCATTGACTTGAAGATCCCATCCCTTTTAGAAACAAATCAATCAAATGTAAACTAGAAGGGAACTTTCTAGCCAAAAGGTGAAAGACTGTGCCTAAAACCAAAAGAAATCTGAAACTAAAAGAGAGAAAAAGGAAGTAAATGCAAGTTTCCCTATCACTTCTCCATGAACTACTCATGTTCTTACTCTATTTCATTCATTCTGGCATGTTCAGTCTTCTGTCCTGCAACTGATGAAGTAAGAAAGCTACCGACTCTCTGCCTCCCTATGGACTGTAGTCTGCCAGGCTCCTCTGTCCATGGGATTTCTCAGGCAAGAATACTGGAGTGGGTTGCCATTTCCTTCTCCAAGTTGCAGGTGGATTCTTTACCACCTGAGTCATCAGGGAAACATCATATACATATATATATCATATATAAATATGATATACATATATATATATGATATATATGTGTATATGAAACATCATATATATATAATATAATTTATTTATGATATATATGTATGTATATAATATATATATATATATATTTAATAGCTTAAATAGCAGGGTTTTTTTTTTCTTAGTAGTATGTAAAATGTTTTTTCCTACATTGACGGTTGCTTGAATTCAATGAAATATGGTACTTCCCACTCACTAACCGAGGACTCACACTCTTTTTCAACCATCCAGCATTCCAAAGGATGCTTCCATCTTTAATGAATCCTTTAGACTTCATCATCAGCTTCTTCCCTTCCTTCAACTCTTTGAAACCACACCTATATACTAAATCTGGATACTAAAAATTAGAACTAATTCTTCATATATCTATATGTTTTAAATTCCAGCATCAGATAAACATGTACAAGAAGAACTGAGCCCCAGTGAAAGGGCCAACTGAGGTGATTTCAGGCTCTGTCTACTTTAGTCCTGATGGTGGGCCACTTTCTCTATTTGTAGTCATGAATCATAATTTACTGGCATGTTATGGCACACAAACTGAATCAGGTCCACATAGGGATAGCTTTCAATCACCAATATTCATGCCTTGCAGTATATTGCTAGAGATCTTAAGACAGTATAACGCCGCAGTTTTAAACTCCTAATGAAGAAACTAGTATTCTTTTAATGACTAACATGTTCTGCAGCACTGTGAGTATAACAAAAGGAAAATTTAACTGTAGTAATTTTTGTTAAATAAACAGCTCAGATCTCAAACAGGTGATGTAAGAGTAACAAAGAAAAGAAGAGGAATTATCCTCCAATTAGAAATTTAAAAATTAATTAAAAAAACATGACATGAAGGAGGAAGAAATAGAGCAGCAAAAAGAAAAAGCGTGAGGAGGAGATAGACAAGAAGAAAAAACCTTTAATTATACTAAAATTAGTGCAGTATCGGAGAAGGCAATGGCACCCCACTCCAGTACTCTTGCCTGGAAAATCCCATGGACGGAGGAGCCTCGTAGGCTGCAGTCCATGGGGTGGCTAAGAGTTGGACATGACTGAGCGACTTCACTTTCACTTTTCACTTTCATGCATTGGAGAATGGCAACCCATTCCAGTGTTCTTGCCTGGAGAATCGCAGGGACGGGGAGCCTGGTGGGCTGCTGTCTATGGGGTCACACAGAGTTGCACACGACTGAAGTGACTTAGCAGCAGCAGCAGCAGTGCAGTATAGACGTGACCTAGGTCTTTGGAGTCATAAAGACCTGAGTTTGAATGGCTCTTTTGCTACTGTGATCTTAGGCAACTGACTTCATTTTTCTAAGTCTTAACTTCTTTATTTGTAAAATGGAAATAATTATAGAGCCTACAGTTTGGCTTTATACAAGTATATAAAGTACCTAGTACCTGGGACATAATAAGCACTTAATACCTTTTGATATCTATATCTATCTATTTAAAATTGAGTGTTAATATGTCCCAAGCACTTTGCTAAACATTTGAAATGTGTAAGTATTTACCTAATCCAATCTACCTATGTGTATTATCTTGTGTAAGTATGTCATGTATCCTATCCACCTATCTATCCATTCATGCTCCCACCCATCTATCCATCCATTACCTATTTTATCTCTTCATTTACAGGTAAAGAAACGGAGGCACAGGAGATTAGACAACAGCCTAAGGTCCCACAGTTACTTAGTAGAAAAGGCAGAAATAAAATGACAACTACTTTTTTAATTGATAACTACTTTTTGTCAAACTAATGGTAAATTTTAAGGCATATTAATATTTGCCTTTTGATCTCTAGAATGGCTAGACTGAGAAGAGTACACATCTGGAAAACAAATTACTCATGGTTGGCAAAGAACGTCAAGATTACTAGCAGACTCCATGTATACATTAAGAGACTCACAGGAAAAAAAGAGTTTGAATTATGACTTTCTTACCTGGTCCATTAAGAAAATCTTTAATTTGCAGCGTTACGAGTGAAGGTGGAATACCACTTTTGCTGTCTATTTCTCCAGGTACCGTCTGCAGCCAAACTGTGCAATAATCCAGGGCTTCAGGCAAAGTCTTCCCAGGATCTGAAGAGACAAAATTAAAGCTGAAAATGTCCATTACAACACAAACATCAATTCTGGTGTAAGAGTTTGAGCTGATAACCAAGAGAAAAAAGTTAAAATATTGCATGTTACTTTCATTATTGCATTTGTTTGTATACATACAGTACATAAATATTAAAGAAAGCCCTCTCTGTACAAGGTAGACTGAGGAAACTATGTTTTCCAGAACCGGGCCAAAGAGGAAAAAATATTTCAAATCTTAGCTCATATCACCATTGAGTAAAGGTAGCTTCTGTACTGAGCTGCTGACTGTTAACAGTTGAACAGATAGATTTCTTTTTTAAAGGGCTGTTGGAAACAAGTTAAGGGGAAAAAAAAAAGGGCAACCTTTCCAGCTTAAAAAGAGGCATATACATGTTCAAAGATGCAGTGGATTAGTACTACTTACAGGTTATTTGATCTGTTTCAGTTTTACTGACATTACAATCCCTTTTACTGCTAGGCTTTTGAAGTTAACTTCAGTAGCTTTCCCATAACCTTTTTTAATGATAAAATAGGTCAATCTTTCAACAGTTCCAATTATGACTAAAAGTGGAATTTTTCAGTTTTGATTTTTCTATTAAATATTGTTCATTTTAAGCTTTTTTAAGGTTAATATTGTATATTTTTTTAAAGTTTCTTTCAGTTATTGGTGATGGCAAATGGAATTTACTTTTTAATGCTTGGCAATCCAGTTTTTATTGAAATAGCTCTTTAAATAAAAACGACTGCTATATCTTGGCATGCAATGTAGTAGGCTTTTTAAAAACTTCTAAATATTCACAGTTTTTCTTTAGTTTCAAGATTGTTTTACTCTCTGTGTTTTAATGGCCTTTCAATGTCAATTTTATAGGGATGTTCTTGCCATAGAGTCCATCTATTCCATTTTCAGTTGATTTGAAATGTGTTATTAAAGTGTTATTTATTTTAGGTTTTATTGATTGGATTGCATTCAAGAAGAGCATTTACATACTGTGTATTATATTCAACATATGGTTATACAGTATTACTGTCATATGTGAACTGGGCATATAAATTCTGCCTTGGAATTTGTATTTCTTGACCTTATCATGTGATCCTTATGAAACCTGGCACATATGAACCTTTATGTGATTTCAAAGAAAATACTAAAAGCAACTGATTGTGACGTTAGATCTATGTGGTAAAGATCAAACACTAAACTAGTGCATTCTTCTTTTTTATATAATCAGTGAATTTAAAGCAGTGAGAATATGCATAGTAGAGCTATTACACAGTAACACTATACTCTTCTGTTGTTCACATATAATGGTCAAGTCTGGTGAAAGGATGGCAAAAGTCTATTGCTGGTAGGATCTATAATCAGTCTGTAGGCTCTATGTAGCCTGTCAGGACCTGAGCATCTATTTCTAGGTCTCACCTATGTAGCCATCATTAAGAAGAAATCATTATTATCAAGTAAGTGATATTGTGCCAGACCTATATGAGGAGACATAGTTCTTGATTTTGCAGATGATACAGTCTAGAGAGAAAACAATGATCTAATGGAAAAAACATATAAATGATGTAGCTGAATAAATAATGAACAGGAATATATTAAACTGATGTAGAAATATTAATATGATGTGTAAAAACCTGGCAAGTAAAAATTAGGATGATATGTATAACAAGGTATAAAAATCATATATTTAAACTTGTATGGCAGAAAAGGGATATCATGACTATGTAAAGAGTTTGTATAATCAATACAGATACTAACAGAAAAATGGGTAAAGGGTAGAAAAAGCACTTATTTATCAAGAAAATAAACAAGTAATAAATGAAGAAAAACAAATGGCATAAAGCAGTTAAAATATAAACATTAAGAGATACTACATCTTAGAAATAATTAAAGGAAAAAAAAAAACCTTTTTAAAATAAGTCGAGTTTTCTACCTACCAAGACTAAAAAATCTGATAATGTCTATGCAAGAGAGTGAAAAAGCTGGCTTAAAATTCAGCATTCAAAAAACTAAGATCCATGGCATCCGGTCCCATTACTTCATGGCAAAAAGATGGGGTAAAAATGGAAACAGTGACAGATTTTATTTTCTTGGGCTCCAAAATCGCTGTGGACGGTGACTGCAGTCATGAAATCAAAAGATGCTTGCTCCTTGAAAGAAAAGCTATGACAAACCTAGACAGCATATTAAATTAAGGAGCAGAAACATTACTTTGCCAACAAAAGTCCACAAAGTCAAAATTATGGTTTTTCCAGTAGTCATGTACAGATGTGAGAGTTGGACCATATAGAAGGCTGAGCACCAAAGAATTGATGCTTTAGAACTGTGGTGCTGGAGAAGACTTAAGAGATGACCTTGGACAATAAGGAGATCAAACCAGTCAATCCTAAAGGATATCAATCCTGAATAGTCATTGGATGCTGGAGCTGAGGCTCCAATACTTTCACCACCTGAAGTGACAAGCCAACTCAAAAGACAGTGATGCTGGGAAAGACTGAGGGCAGGAGAAGAGAGTGACAGAGGATGAGATGGTTGAATGGCATCATCGACTCAATGGACATGAGTTTGAGCAAACTCTGGGAGACAGTGAAGGACAGGGAAGCCTGGAGTGCAGCAGTCCCTGGGGTCCCAAAGAGTTGGACATGACTTAGCGACCGAACAAACGTTAACACACACACATACAAATTCATTGTAGAATTGTTTATCATAGCAAAAAGTAGAAAAGAACTAAGACATCCATCAATGGATTAATATTTAAATAAAAAACAATAACCCATACAATGTTTAAAAGAATCAAGATTTATATGTATTGACATAGTAAGACAACATTTTATGCTAATAGTAAATAACAAAGGTTGAATATTTTTTCATTTATTGGCCATTTAGGATTCTTCTTCTAAAAATAAATACTCATTTTGCTATTGGGTTTTTTTTCTTATTGATTTGTAGAAACAAATACAAATACAAATACAAAACAAATACAAAAGTATTATGGGTGTTAATGATTTGTTTGCCATGTGTAGCAAGTGTTACTTCCTGGTATGTTAGTTGCCTTCTAGTTATATCCTGATGCTTTTTACATACATACTTCTGAATAGATGAGGTAAAAAATTATTAACATATCTTACGGATTTATCCCTAGGTAGAGTATATATTTTCCCATAGTCTATTGAAGGATTTCTAAGATCTGTTTTTACCTTTAGCTATTTAATCCTTCTGGAGAACACTGTTTTATGAAAAAGGAAAAAAACTCCTCAGTCTCACTATTAATTCAGTTCGGTTGCTCAGTCGTGTCCAACTCTTTGCGTCCCTGTGAACTGCAGCACAGCAGGCCTCCCTGTCCATCAGCAACTCCCAGAGCCTACTCAAACTTATGTCCACTATTAATTAAGCTTATTTAAAACAAGAAACACATTTTTTTTCACTCGACAGATAAGCAAAAACTTAAAATGAGTAATATCTTGTGTGGGGGAGAAAGAAAAATTGATATTGATAACCATGTATGATAGGTAAGAGTGTGTCAGTTGCTCAGTCATGTCCGACTCTTGTGACCCCATGGACTGGAGCCCATTAGGCTCCTCTGTCCATGGGATTTCCCAGGCGAGAACACTGGAATGGGTTGCTATTTCCTTCTCTGCAGATTTTCCCGACCCAGGGACTGAATTCCCTCTCTTACATATCCTGCACTGGCAGGTAGATTCTTTTCTCCTAGCGCCACCTGGGAAGCCACATATTACATCCCCGGTTTAAAATGTAAAGCTGCATTCAGACGGCTGATACAAGAACAGAATAACTGAAATTAAGAACATTCAGGAAAACACAGGGTCATGGTTGATGAATACTGAATGTATGACAGGGCTGGTGGCTACTCCCTGAGTTTTGGCTAAAACCTCTACTCTGGACATGCCTATAGTCACTGTGGTGAGATGAAGCAGCAGCAGTAGCAGAAAGATGTATGAGAATCCCAGAGGATAGACAGCTCAGGTGTGTAAATCACTATTTGGTCCCTCTGGCTCTCACGGCTAGATGATGTGGGGGATGACTTCTAGACTTCCTGAACTGTCTTAAATTTAGCTTCTCCTTAATTACATCATCAGGTCTAGAGAATAGGATTCATATTACACATTCCTTGGGGTTAATATATAGCTGGAAAATCACCAGAAAAACCAAGATTAAAGGAGCCTGTGAATATGATACAAACGGAGTGACAAATAGGGATGACTTTATCATTCTGGAAGCTCTGTTAGACTTTGCCAGCTTTCTTCTTCATACTCAGCGAACACCTATTTATTTAAGTAAAGGAAGCTCTCAAAAAGAATAAGCCCCTGCTGATGTTAATGAGCATGTTTACATTTACACTGTTGTTCCTCGGCCAAAGAAACAGGAGAAAGCCATATCTTATTATGACTAACAGACTGTGGGAAATGGGTCAGGAACACACAATAATCTGCTCACAGCCATAAATCTTGTTCAAAGTCAGTTAGCATTCACTTCCATGAGACACTGGTATTGACAAAGTTATAATATTTGTTTTTCTTCTGGGTTGACCTGGACTTCAAAACAAAATACTTCATCATATCATGTCACAAAGAACAAACACCAAAGGGAAGATTCAGAGCTTAAAGTCCACTCCCAGATGGACCAAGGTACCGTTGGCTTTTATAGAGCTTGATTCAGATTATATTCCTTGTGCTTGTAGATTACTTTGTCTTCTTCACAAAACCTACATTTCACTTAACTGCTTAGGAGGTTTTTCTGTTTTTCTCTGATTCTGATAAAGTCATCTTTCTAGTGCTGCTCATTATTGTTATTTTTTGACCCTTAGCAGATGTTCACAGAGTTAAGTATGTCTTTGCTTAACATTTGAATTACATAAAATATAACATGACTCATGTGTTCAGCTCACAATGAAACTTCAGAAATGAATTTATTTTCTTTGCAATCTTTACTTACAAAAAACTTATTTTCCAAGCTTATATAGAACAGCTTAGTGCTGCAGACTTTCTAAGCTTCACAGTTACTCGGTTTTGTTTTATTAATACTATGTGGCAGGATATTTCTTTTTTATAACTAAGCTGAATTTTCAGTAAGGTCCCAATGAGGAAACATTTTCCCACAGATTTCAGTGAGGATTTCCTCATTTTAAGATTGATATAATATTGAATATATAATGAAGTCCATTTACTTTTATACCAGATACTTCAAAGAGACAAACCCATTTTGGGTTTTTTTGCCTTGAGTAAAAACTTTGAGTTTTAAAAAGCTTTGTGTCCTAAGAATCTCTTTATTTCCAAGCTACATAATGATTATAAAGAGAACCAGAGTGAGACTCCATACCAACATCATTTTCTTCCTCTTTCCCCCTCTCTCTTCTGCCACAGTTACTTTTACCAACCACAGGTTTACAATGGAGTTGATAATTCATGTCTGTTTCTGCTTTATCTTCACTACTTTTGTGCTTAAGAACACCTCTCACAACTGAACTGGTTAAAGAAGGGCAGAAAAAGAAATTGGTCCATCGGTTATTTTCCCTGAAAGTTCCAGGCAAAGTTTTCATGGAGGAAGATGCAAGTAACTATAGTCACCATAATGTTTCTGACTCTTTGATTCAATTTTCTCATGATACCCTTGTCTTTTACATCCTATGGAAGATGAATGCTAAGTTATATAGGGAGCAAGGTCAAGAGAATCAAATCTCCCCATGATAGAGAGTTCCTCTAAATTTATGTTACCAGAAAAAAATATTATTAATTGAAATTTGGGGGATAAATCTTGAAAAATAAATATGATTAATTGAGTTTTCGTGTGCTTCATTTTAAGCATGTTTTCTTTAGTAAGCAAATAATCTATCGTCTTATTTCTGTATTAGCTTCTTGCTGTACTAATGTAATCCTGTTGCTATTTGCAATCCCAACCAAATCCTGCTCAGTATTATCAAATACTTTTGAAATTATATCATACTTTAATTTTCAATCCTACTGATGCTTACTGATGATATATAATTAAAATTAATGTGATCCCTAAACTATTACTGTAGATTAAAATTTCAGCAACTTTTGGCTTTGATTTCATATTGCACTGAGTTTCCCTTCCTTTTTCCCGCCCACCCTGAATTTTCTGATAGCTGCACATCATGAAAACATCACAAATTTCTCAGTGGCACAACACAAATACTTGTACGATGTAGCACTGCAAATAGCCTCAAGATTTTACTTGTCTCCATTTTACTAATTCTAGAAAGTCTTGAAAGATCTACTATTTGGTTTTTAAAAAGGAAAAACAGATTATATATTTTATTCACTTTAAAGCCACCTGTTATTATGTCACAAGCATGCTGAAGTCTGCTATCAGCATATCAGGCATATCAGCTATCAGGCATATCCCAGCATGCCACAGAACCAAAGTGGCATCTGTGACTGTTTAGGGAGACTGGTTCTCTCTGGCCTGAGGTATCCAGAGCCATCATGTTTATGAAGTGAAGTGAAATGAAAGTTGCTCAATTGTTTCTGACTCTCTGTGAACCCGTGGCCTATATAGTCCATGGAATTCTCCAGGCCAGAATTTTCCAGGCTGAAGTGGGTAGCCTTTTCCATCTCCAGGGGATCTTCCCAACCCAGGGATCAAACCCAGGTCTCCTGCATTGCAGGCTGATTCTTTACCAGCTGGGTCACAAGGGAAAGCCAAGAATACTGGATGGGTAGCCTGTCCCTTCTCCAGCAGATCTTCCTGACCCAGAAATCAAACTGAAGTCTCCAGCATTGCAGGCAGATTCTTTACCAACTGAGCTATGAGGGAAGCCTCATGTTTATGAAAGAGCACGTTAAGTGACTTTTGATGAACTCTAGAGGCACAACTGATAAGTGGTAAGATACTGTCACATGAAAGAGGTTTGTGAAACAGTTTATTATTGACCCAGGACTTACTGAAAACAGCCTTTATTCCATGGAGCTTTCTAACATTTTCTTAAAGAAGAGTTTACATCAGTTTGAAGTGAGAGCTGCTCAGTAGCGTGCGAATCTTTGCGACCCTGTGGACTATGCAGTCCATGAAATTCTCCAGGCCAGAATACTGGAGTGGATAGCCTTTCCCTTCTCACCCCAGGGATCGTATTGTCAGTGGATTCTTTACCAGCTGAGCCACCAGGGAAGCCCAAGAAGGTCACTGGGCCCAGGACACCATCAGGGACTCAGTTTGTAACAGGAAAAAAAGTGTGTAGGGTAATGAAAGAACATGAACTCTGGAGGTACATAGTGAAGTGAAAGTGTTAGTTGCTCAGTTGTGTCTGACTCTTTGAGACTCCTTGGATTGTAGTCTGTCAGGCTCCTCTGTCCATGGAATTCTCCAGGCAAGAATACTGGAGTGGGTTGCCATGCCCTCATCCAGGGGATCTTCCCAACGCGGGGATCGAACCCAGATCTCCCACATTGCAAGCAGATTCTTTACCACCTGAGCCACCTGGGAAGCCCTGGAGGTACATAGATCTGGATATAAATCCTGACTCCTTAAACTGGGTAAATTTAATTTTAACTTCCCTGAGTCTCCGATTGTTTTCAAAATGGGGATAATAAACTAAATTATGGGGATGTTGAGAATATTATATTAGATAATATATGTACTGTGGTTTGTATGGACATGTTATGGTAGACGTTCAATAAACAGTTTTGTTTCTTAAACACAAACTCTAAACAAAATAGGAGTATATGTGTGGTATACCTTTCAAGTATCATTCTTCTTAGTTTTTTGTTTTTTTAATTTTGAAAAATCTTTACTGCTTATATAAAATAAGAGGAATATAATGTAAAAGGTAAAAAAAATAGTGGAAATTATACTCAATTTGGGGCTTCCCCTGTGGCTCAGATGGTAAAAAATCCACCTGTAATGCGGGAGACTCAGGTTCGTTCTCTGGATCAGGAAGATTCCATAGAGAAGGGAACGGCAACCCACTCCAGTTTTCTTGCCTGGAGAATACCATAGACAGAGAAGCCTGGAGGGCTACAGTTCATGGGACAGCAAAGAGTCAGACACGACTGAGCGACTGTCAGTTCACTTCATATGCCCAATTTTAACCTTAAAAGCTACTAAACTTCTTAATATTTAGCTTTTCAAATAATAATTATTCAAGTCTGAAATATGAGTCAACATATTTTACTTCCATATAAAATAATCTTTGCTAAGGAGAAATTACAGACCTGACAATATCTTTGCATTTTGGTTCTGAGAGTTATCAACACTGTATTCTCAGCTTCTTTCTCATCCTTTAGAAATGCTTGGCCTACAAGTGAGTCTAGGATATGCAATTTGCAAGCCAAAGTTGATTCCTTTTCATTTTTTAAACTAGAAGTTAGAGACTCCTTTTACAAAGGTGGCTGGGTATATCAACCTTTATACAAAGAAGACTGAAATGACACTTTAAAATAATTTATAAGTAGATATAGTGAGTCCATCAGGATTTCAATTTCACAGGGCTTTATTTTTAAGGAAGATCAAAAAGAGTTCATAACTAGCCAGAGGAGGGAGGGTGGGAGGAAATACCTAAAGAGGACTCAGGGTAACTAACAGGCAAGGGCTTAGAGAGTCCCTACTCTCCTTTCCTCTCTCTGGCTTTATCGACTACATGTTCCTAGATGGTTCTTTAGTGGAATCCTTTTATTACCAGTCAAAAATACACAAAAGTTTCCCTTAACATAAATGGAATGAAATGTCAAGGAAAGCATTTTGGGAGGATCTACTGTATGTGATCAATTTGCCTCTATGTATGAAATTCATTTGGGGACAGCTCCCAAGGGCCTCCTTCAGAAGTCATGGTTATACTTAGTTTTGGTATGCTCAAAAATGACTGGAAGTGTAACTCCTTTCAATCAGTGATTACTATCAGAATAGTCACCTTCCAATCACTGGATATACAAAAGGCAAAGCTATAGGTTTATTGAGTTGCTTATTTTTTTTATATTTATTTTTTGCTCCTTAGCTTAAAGGCTGTCTTATTATTTTTCTTTTTTTAAATGTAGCCACAGAAACAAATCTAGTCCACGAGGCTTCTACAATACCTGAAAACTAAATCATGAAGGAACCTATATCCATAAAACACAGTAACAATTCAATGAAAAAACAGCAAAATCAACCAAAAATTCAATTCTAAATTGCTATATAAATGGTCAGTGGCACCGTTTCCTTGTCAATATTTAGGCATTTGACTAACTCTAACCATTTTGACTAACTCTAAGAATTTTTTTCACCTCTTAAGATGTGACAGGAAGGGGAAAAGGAGATTTCCAGGTTTGAGATTACAAACCTGGAGCCCATAGGAAGGAAAAGTGGAAAAAATTAAAATGCCTATTGGCGTGTTTGATCACCAGGGTCTACTGGTTCTTATTTTTTGAACCAAACTTGCCATACCTTGGTAGAAGAAAGTGCATTCTTCCCACTTAATGATGCTAATCAGCAGATAATATGTGAAGCATCATCTCAATTAATTTCTTTAATTTTCTACACCGTTTCGTGTTGTGATTGATCCCTTTACTATTTTTTTTGTTATTTTAATGTTGAATTCTAATGTTGGTGACTTCCTGGTGGCCCAGTGGTTAAGAATTTGTCTGCCAATGCAGGGGACACTGATGGATCCCTGGTATGGGAAGATTCCACATTCCTTGGGGCAACTAAGCCGCAACTACTGAGCCTGTACGCTAGAGTCCATGAGCTGCAACTGCTGAGCCCATGCACCCTAGGGCTCATGGTCTGCAACAAGGGGAGCTACAATGAGAAGTCCGTGTACCACAATGAAAGAATAGCCTCTGCTTGCCACAGCTAAAATAAGCTTGCAGACAGCAACGAAGACCCAGAGCAGCCAAAAATAAATAAATAAATTCCAATGTTGGTTTCAGATACTTTATATGACATGTGATTAATTCAGAGCAAGGACACAGAGGAAGCTATTTACTCAAAAAATGTAGTCATATAAATTCATGGAAGATCAAATTCATCTGAACTGTAAGCCTCAGCTCCACTCTGTTTGGGTTCTATAACACTGAAGGCAAATCCAGTGACTATAAATTATTCTTCTCATTTTTCCTTCACTATGAATATATGCTGATGATTACAATTGGTGTTAAAAAGGGCCAGGACACTAATCTTTTTATCATGTCCAAAAAGGAAAGTCTTATTACCATTAAGCTCTCCTTTCTAATGCTAATAACTACAGAAGTCCCAATTTACAGCTGAATATTTCACAGTTCCAAGGTATTTCAGAAACATTATTTGGAGGTCAGACTAAACCATCAAACTACAAAAAACACATATTATTATAGAGGTATACCTTGTTTTATCACGCTTTGTAGATATTGACTCTTTTAGAAATTGAAGGTTTGTGGCAACTCTGTCAAGCAAGTTGACTGGTGCCATTTTTCCAAAAGCATTATCTCATTTTGTGTCTTTGTGTTATCACATGTTGGTAAGTTTCTGATATTTCAATTTTTTTCATTATTATATGTGTTACGGTGATCTGTGATCAATGATCTTTGATGTTACTATTCTAATAGTAGAGCATGTGGGCTCAGCAATTATTTTAGGGCACCACAAAACATGCCCATATAAGATAATGCAGTGTTGTATGTGTTTTGACTGTGCCACTGACTGGTCACTCCCCCGTCTCTCTCTCTCCTCTGGCCCCCCTATTCTCTGTGCTCAGCTGCTACTATCATGTCCGCCTCTTTGTGACCCCATGAAGGTAGACTGCCAGGCTCCTTTGTCCATGAAATATCTCAGGCAAGAATACTGGTGGTGGTGGTTTAGTCGCTAAGTTATGTCTGACTCTTGTGACCTCATGGACTGTAGCCTGCCAAGCTCCTCTGTCCATGGGATTTTCCAGGCAAGAATACTGGAGTGGATTGACATTTCCTTCTCCAGGGGATCTTCCTGACCCAAGGATTGAAACCGCATCTCATATGTCTCATGCACTGCAGGTGGGTTCTTTTACCTGCTACACCATCGGAGACGCCCCATTCCCTGAGATACAACAATACAGAAATTAGATCAATTAATAACCCTACAGTGGACTCTGAATATTCAAATGAAAGGAAGTGTTGTACATCTCTCGCTTTAAATCAAAAACTAGAAATGATAAAGCTTAGTGAGGAAGGCACACTGAAAGCCCAGACAGGCCAAAAGCTAGGCTTCTTGGACCAGTTAGCCTAGTTGTGAATGCAAAGGAAAAGTTCTTGAGGGAAATTAAAAGTGCTACTTCAGTGAACATATAAATAATAAGAAAATAAAACAGCTTTATTGCTGATAGGAGAAAGTTTTAGTGGTCTGGATAGATGATCAAACTAGTCACAACATTTTCTTAAGCCAAAGCCTAATCCAGAGAAAGGTCTTAATTCTCTTCAATTCTATAAAGGATGAAGGAGATAAGGAAGCTGCAGAAGAAAAGTGTGAAGCTAGCAGAGTTTATAGTTCATGAGATTTAAGGAAAGAGGCCAACTCTGTAACATACAAGTTCAAGGTGAAGCAGCAAATGCTAATTTAGAAGCTGTAGCAAGTTATCTAGAAGATCTGATATCAAGACCCAGAAGCTAAGATAATTAATGAAGGTGGCAACACAAAACAACAGATTTTCACTGTAGTCAAAACAGCCTTATACTGGAAGAAGATGCCATCTAGGACTCTCATAGCTAAAGAGGAGAAGTCAATTCCTGGCTTCAAAGCTTCAAAGGCTGATTCTCTTATTAGGGGTCAGTGCAGCTGGTGACTTGAAGCCAATGCTCATTTACCAATCTGAAAATCCTAGGGCCTTTAGGAATTAAGCTAAACCTACTCCATCTGTGCTTTATAAATGGAACAAAACCTGGATGACAGCACATCTGTTTACAACACGGTTTCCTGGATATTTTAAGCCCACTGTTGAGATCTACTGCTTAGGGAAGAAAAGATTCCTTTCAAAACATTACTGCATATTGACAATGCACCTGGTTACCTAGGAGTTCTGATGGAGATGTACAACGAGATCAATGTTGTTTTCATTTCTGTTAACACAACATCCATTCTGCAGCCCATAGATCAAGGAGTAATTTCAACTTTCAAGCTTTACTATTAAAAAAATACATTTTGTGAAGCTCTAACTGCCATAGATAGTGATTTCTCTGATGAATCTGGTAAAGTAAATTAAAACCTCCTGGAAAGGGTACACCATTCTAGATGCCATTAAGAACATTTGTGATTCATGGGAAGAGGTCAAAATATCAACAATGGGAAGACGTTGATCCCAATTCTCATGAATGACTCTGAGGGGTTCAAGACTTCAGTGGAGAAAGTAACTGCAGATGTGGTGGGAACAGCAAGAGAACAAGAATTAGAAGTGAAGCCTGAACATGTGACTAAACTGATGCAATCTCATGATAAAGCTCTAACGGAGGAGGGATTTTTTCTTATGGATGAGCAAAAAAGTGATTTCTTGAGATGGAGATGCCACGAAGATTGTTGAAATGACAACAAAGGGCTTAGAATATTACATAAACTTAGTTATAAGGTAGTGGCAGGTTTTGAGAGGATGAACTCCAGTTTTGGAAGAAGTTCTACATGGGTAAAAGGCTATCAAGCAGCACTGCATGCTACAGAGAAATCACTCATGAAACGAAGTCAATCAACATGGCAAACTTTACTGTTATTTTAAGATGCTGCCACAGCCACCCAAACCTTCAGTAATCACCATCCTGAACAACAAAGAGGCAAGACACTACACCTGCAGGAAGATTAGGACTCACTGAAGGTTCTGATGATGGTTAGCATTTTTAGCAATGAAGTATTTTTAAAGTAAGGCATGTTCATTGTGTTTTAGAAATATCACTATTGCACACTTAAGGGACTATACTATACAGTGTGAAAATAATTTTTATATGCACTGGGAAACCAAAAAGTTCTTGTGACTTGTTTTACTGCAATATTTGCTTTATTGCAGTGGTTCTAGAACCAAAGTCACAATATCTCTGAGGTATGCCTGTACCTATCTTAGAGAAAAGGAAATTAAAGCACCAAGAAGCTCAGTTTTCTGCATGAAAGAGCTTTGGCGTTAGAGCCATGACTAAAAGTCTAAGCTTCTGATTTCCATTCCCGAACTCTTCACCATACATAAATCCTCCCACTGGCTGGGTCACTTCTTTACTTAACTTTCTCACCACCAACTCTCCCTGAGTGACATACAATAGTGCCTCCCATTTAAAAGACCAACTTACTTGTTGAGTCCTGTCAAAGCAATAATTTTATTTCACATTACTGGCCAGCGAGAAATTTTCCTAGCAGCTAAATTTTCAGATAAATGTTCAAGTTGTGATCATTATGACATTAAAGTCACAGGTTAATTCTAAGCCTTTCCAGGGATATTAGCAACACTGTTAATTCTAAAGAGACATGTAATTCAAGCTTTCTCTTAAACTCACAAGAACTAAATGAAATCAAGATATGATTTATGAGGTGTTACAAGCCAGTTTATGATTTTCTAACTGTTGGTTTACTCAAATGTCTTTGGCACATTTTCTGCAGACCTACCCATGAAAGAGCAAAAAGCCAATTATTATAACTGAAAATCTTCAAACTATACAATAGCTATAATTGAACTGAAATGATGTGAAGTTTTTTTTAGCCGATTATAACCACTGTTTTAAAATCAGCTTAAAGATACTAGCAGTGATGAAAAAAAGCAACAACAACCTTAACATTAACATCCACTGAGTTCTGTGCTACACACTTAGCTAAAAGCTTCATATATACCGTTTACTCCTTACAGCAACTCCAGGAGGTTGCTACCAGTATATCCCCACATTAAAGATAAGGAACTGAAGTTTAGAGAGGTTAAATGACTTGCCCAAGGTTACACAGTAGTATGCAGTAGAGCTGGGATCAGAACTCAGAACTAACTCACTCCAAATCTTGACTGCTTAATAAACTATTCCATGTCTGCCTCTTAACTGAACCTCAAGTCATATCTGTAATGTTATAAAACCTTACAGTGAAGAAAAGGCCCATTACTAGAGGTATTATGACATGGATTTTACACAAGAGTTGTGCTATAACCTGCTTTTTCAGTAGGGTAAGTTTTTTGTTGTTTTTTAGTCTCTAAGTCATGGCTAGCTCCTCGTGACACCCCTCAACTGTAGCCCACTAGGCTCCTCTGACCATGGGATCTCCTAGGCAAGAGGAGTCCTAGGCAACACTTGGAGTGGGTTGCCATTTCCTCCTCCAGGGGATCTTTTTGACCAAGTGATCAAACCCACGTCTCCTGCTTGGCAGGCAGATTCTGAGCCACCTGGAAAGCCCCAAGAAAAGTTCTAATCAACTGTAATTTCTGTATTTTAGTTTGGCTAATGCCTGAAAAATTACGTTAAGATAAAAAGGTTGCAAGAGGGTGAAAGTAATGTTTTCAAACTACTTTGTTAGTTTCTAGCACCCATAAATGAGTAATAAGATCCTCGAATGACTGCATACTGAGGAAGTATAGTTGGGGTGGGGCAGGAATAGTGAAGTTCCCTTAGAATGGTTCAAGTCCTTCACAATTGACCAGATGGCAGAGTCATTTCTTCAAAAACAAACAAAAAGCCCCAAACAAACAAGAAGAAAAATGACTTTTTGAGGCTGCCTTGGGCTGCATAGTCAAGATATGAGGCAATTTCCAATCTGGACTCCATTACCTTAAACAAAACAAATACCAACTTTTAAATATTTATAAACACAACTAATATGATTATGTTAAAACAACTACATACATCTTTATTTAAATGAGAATTGCCAATAATACAGCTGCTACATGTAAAGGTGCTGGCAGAAGATCTCATTTCTGTTAGAGGTTGCTCTAAGTTACAAGGGCATGGAGAAAGGCCATATTTTAATATTTTAAAAAGAAACCTGTTGACTCACAGATGTACTATCTACTTGAACTAGATGGGCAATCATTTGTAGATTATTAGTACCAATATTTATAAAAGAAATTTAAGTTGATAATTTATACTTCAAAAAATTTTCCATTTTTTAAATATTATGGAGAATAACACAAAACACTGCATAATTTAAAACCTGGCAGACTACAGTCCATAGGGTTGAAAGAGATGGACATGACTGCAGCGACTTAGCATGCATGCTACTCAAGATCACTAAATTATGTAGAATGGGGATTATATTTTATTAATGACACTTTCAAAATCATAAGCAATTCTCATCACTCTTATTTCACTTCAGTTTTCTCAAACAAATGCAGATACAGGTATACATGTAGATTCCATTTTATTCTGCTGGCATCTCATATATAATTAGGTTTTTAAATATATATGTGCATAAAGTATATATGACACACACATATGTGTATATATACAGCCACATCTGCTGAGAAGGCAGACTGACATAAGGAACAATGAGTTTTACAGCATTTCCTCTTTTAACTTGATTTTATAATATATGAAAGAATATCCCTAAGAAACACATTGAGAGAACACTACTACCACCCTTTGAGTATTGGGGTATGTTCTTTGCTTAATGGTGACATGGGCAGGATCAAGTTAATGCTGACAACTCCCTGGGAACAGTTATTACTCACTACAATATATTTAACTGATCTGTGCTCATAGATGTAAAGATATTAAAGTATCACTTTTAGAGGAAATCCTGTATTAAGTTTCTCAGAAAACCATGTCTCTGCTAATGGACCAGAAAATATTTTCATTATCTTAAAATTTCAGGATTTCTGGTGCCAGCCAAAATTGGAATAAGCTTACTACAGTCCAATCCCCATGCTGCTTAAATTAACTCAAGAAAAATGACAAAACACAAATACCTGACAACTCTGAAAAGTAAACAAGAACAATAGAGACTGGGGACGGGAGTTAAATTGCAGATATGATCCAACGGTGGTGAATTTTCCATTTGTTTTTCATCTTTTTCCTTATAACTCTGATTTGAGAGTGAGTTCTAAGTTGTGGTGCACAGTGATGGCAGGAACAGCCAAAAGTCCAACAGAAACCTCGTCTGGCAGATAAGGCCCATGTGGTTTTCAAGACTGCTGGGGAAACCAGCTGCTTTTTATTTTTCTTTTTTTCTCTTCTGGTTTTCCCCCTAGGGTAAGGTGTGTGTGTGTGTGAGTGTAGGAAGTAGTGCAGTGGCTGTTCTATGGTGGCAGTGACACAAGCATTTAAAATTTTATGGAGGTACTATGTTTCATGAGATACAGGTAAACATGCTTGAAATGAATGGAAATACAGAGGTTCTCAGAAGTGAAGAAGAAACTATAAAAAATAATCAAATGGAAATATCACCACAGAAAAATCCAATAGAAATTATTTAATATGAAGAACAGAGAGGGGGGGGAAAATGAACCATGAATGGAGTCTCAGGAATCTGAAGAATAATATAAAAAAGTTTAACCGTGGAGTCCTAAAAGAAGAGGAGAAAGACTGGTACAGAAAGAAATAATAGCTAAAAAGTTCCTAAATTTAATTTTAAAATATTTACAGAGTCAAGAAACTCAGAGAACCTCAAACAGGATAAATTTAAAGAAATCTAGACCAGAAACATCATATAATAAAACTCAGGAAATCAAAGGTAAACAAAAAAAACCTTAAAGACAGCTAGAGAAAACCAACACGCTACATTTATGGAAGCAACGGTTGGAATTATCATGCATTTCTCATAAGAAAGCAGAGGGGATAGAAGACAGTGGAACAATATTTCTGAAGCACAGAAAGAAATATTAACCTAGAATTCTATATCTAGCAAAAATATCCTTCAGGAATGAGAGGAAACAAATACTCCCAGATAACAGAAAACTCAGAGAATTTGTTACTAGCAGGTCTGCTCTCAAAGAAATGCTAAAGAAGTTCTTAATGTTGAAGGAAAATGCACCAGAGAAAAACTCAGAACTTTAGGAATGGAGGAAGATCTCTGGACACGGTAAATACCTGGGAAATATTTATAAAACATACTAGTTTTTTCCTCTTTAGTTCTTTAAAGTATATAAGATTACTGACACAAAGGTCAAAATTGTATCTGGTAGGATTTTCAGTAGGTGAAAAGTAATATATATGATAACTATAACATAAATGGGGAAGGGGAAAGGGACCTTTATGATTATAAGGTTCCTACATTTTCTTGAAGTGATAAAATATTACTACTAAATAGACTGTGAAAGATTAAGAATGAAAAGATGCTAACTCCTTGGATGAAAAACTATGACAAAACTAGACAGTGTATTGAAAAGCAGAGACATCACTTTGCTAGCAAAGGTCTGTATAGTCAAAGCTATGGTTTTTCCAGTAGTCATGTACAGATATGAGAGCTGGACAGATATAAAGAAAGCTGAGCACTGAAGAATTGATACTTTTGAACTGTGGTGCTGGAAAAGACTCTTTACAGTCCCTTGGACAGTAAGGAGATCAAACCAGTCAATCCTGAAACAATCAACCCTGAATATTCATTGGAAGGGCTGCTGCTGAAGCTGAAGCTCCAATACTTTGGCCACCTGACACAAAGTCTGATTCACTGTAAAAGACTCTGATGCTGGGAAGGATTGAGGACAGGAGGAGAGGGATACAGAGGATGAGAAGGTTGGATGGCATCATCAACTCAATGGGCATGAGTTTGAGCAAGCTCCAGGATATAGAAAAGGACAGGGAAACTTGGCAAGCAGCAGTCAATGGGGTCACAAAGAGTCAGAGATTGAAAACCGAGCAAAAGATTGACTGTGAAAGATTCAGTATGTACACTGGAAACCTCAGAGCAACCACAAACATTACAAAGAAACACAGATGAGAAGCAGGCAGGTAAATTACACAGAATACTAAAAATTATTCTGAATTGTAGCTAGAGAGAAACCTTGGTGTTGTTTTGTTTAGTCACTCAGTTGTGGTGTCCAACTCTTTTGTGAGCCCGTAGACTGTAGCCTGCCAGGCTCCTCTGTCCATGGAATATCCCAGGCAAGAATACTGGAGTGGGTTACTATTTCCTTCTCCAGGGGATCTTCCCGATCCAGCGATCCAACTTGCATCTCCTGCATTGCTGGGTGGAAATGTTTACCACTGACCCACCAGGGAAACTCAGAAAAAAATCTACTACTGTGAAAAAAAAAAATGAGTATTCTTATTTCATTCCTCAAAATTCAAGCAGTTTTCCTTAAATCATCCCATTCAAATGATACTAAGCTTTCCTTGGGGCTTCCCAAGATCATGGGGGCTTTTCTTGGGGCTTCCCAAGTCAATGATCAAGTGACTTATCATTTTTATGACCCTACTGAATAAGAGAATCAAAATCTGAGAGGATCAGGGCCTACAGGTCTCCTGTATATGAATTTTTGGTAACATTCTTATTGGTTCCCTCATTAATTAATGAACTAAGTAAAATCTCTGACATCTTCATTTTATATTTATAAAAGAATTATGACTTTTTGAAAAATTATCCTCTGAACATGGTATGTTTTTAAAGAGTGAAACAAAATTCTTTGTTTATTTTAAATTCCATATGATTTCCACACAAAGGAACATTAGCACATGTAACAATGGTTTATGACTTTCACATAAAACAGTAAACAATTACAAGTTCAACATTGTGTTATAAATTTTTAAAAATCAAATGTTTTTGTCTTCTTAAAGAAGAAAACACATTATATCCATAACAACTTAAGGCATTTCTGAAATGCTAAAATTGGGCAATCACTGAAATTCATATATATGCTAAAACTGCTAAGGGCTGGCTGCCACTTGAGTTACCTTATTAAAAAGGATTAATTTTAGTATTAAGAGAGAAAGCATGAACACTACAGAAAGACATAATATATTACTTCTTTAATTTTTAACTTATGATGCCTTTAACTTTTCCTTGACCTAATTTCTTAGAAAGTTGCCTGGTGACACCCTTTTTTGTCCCTCCAATTAAGACACTGTAAATAGTCCTTCACTTCAGAATCCAGGAATGCAACTGGTCACCTTTACCTTACTAATTCTCTTCCCCATGAATGTTAATGCTATGGTTATTCATATTTTCTCTGTTTTCTTACCCACATGGTTACTATTTCAAGGCTTCAAAAGAATCCTGGACATGGAACATTGCTTTCTTCGGGATAAAAAAGTGCTACATGAAGTGTTTCTGGATAGCTAAATTGATAATGGGACTTGGATAGTTCATTCAAGTGGACCAATTTAAAACAGATATTCCTCACATCAGTATTTGAAAAATAACTTCATTAACATTTTTTAAATTTATGTATTTAAGTATTGAATAAACTAATGAATGGTCCACTAAAATATCAAATATGCATATAAATATGCATCTTTAAAACAAATTGAAATATACTGTAATCTGATACAGTAGTGGCTTACAGATGTCAACTCTCTGAGGCCAAAGCTAGTTTAAATATTTTTAGAGAAAAAAAAAATTTTTTTAGAAAGGTAAGTGTGGGGAGATGAATTCCAAATTACAGAATGAGAAAACTCTACACCTGGAATGAACCTTGTTGGTATCTACTATAATCATTACGTTTTATACAAAAGGAAGCAGAAACTCAAAGAAGTGAAATGCTTGGCTAAGATCACTCTGCTAATAAATAGTAGGGCCAATTAAATTCCAGGCTTTCTACTTTGTAATTTCCTTCTCCAGGGGATCTTCCCGACCCTGGGATTGATCCCAGGTCTCTGGATTCCTTACCACTGAGCCACCTGGGAATCCCAGTAATCTTTCTACTATATATTAATAACTAAAACAGTAGCAGCAAACATTTGTGAGTTTGTGAGGGTGCAGTACTTGCATAGCCTGAAAAGTACTTTTGTTAGGGGAAGCACACTGATTGAAACCTCCCACCCTGGCCAGGCACCATAGTAACTATTTGCATGAGTTGTTTTATGACAGGAGATCCTGATAAGGAATACGGAACTAATAAGCCACCACCAACCAGAAGAGTTCGGGAAAGGTCTAAAGGAGACACTGCGTGTCCCTCCACTTCCAAGAATCCCTCTCGCTAGCATCCATCTTGGCTGAGCAAGGCGTGCACCACTAGGAAAGACTCTGAATTAGAATGACTGGCCAAAGACCACCGGGAAACTAATACCATCACCATAAAACCCGAGACTGCAAGCCACGCAGCAGAGTAGTACTCCAGGGTTCCCTTACCCTACTGCTCTCCACCTGGGTGCCCTTTCCCAATAAAATGTCTTCCTTTGTCAGCACATGTGTCTCCTCGGACAATTCATTTCCAAGTGTTAGACAAGAGCCCAGTTTTGGGCCCTGGAAGGGGTTCCCCCTTCCTGCAACACTTTCATTAATGATCTCTTTTCAATTTCATAATCGCCCTATGAGATGGATGGGTACACGTTTCCTAAGTGAGAGTTAGAATTTCAGCTCAGGTTGTCAAAGTACTGAGAGAGGCTGTATTCTGTAGTCACATGGACACATATATACAAATTCACCAGTTAAAACAAAAAAAGGGAACTATTTGCATGGTCTGGAGAAGGACAATGGAGGTTGACTAAAAACTGAGATTCATATTTTTCTCTCCACTCTAAGGATCCATCCATACAGGTTGAGAGACCGGACTCAGAAAGTCCAGAAAATCTTGGTTTTGTATTTTAGCTCTGTTTATTTGTCATCTTGGAGAAGTGATTTCTCCAAACTTCAGTTTCTTTACATATAACATGGGAACATATTTCCCACAGAGCTGTTAGGAGGATTAAATGAGATAATGCATTTAAAGCAGTTATTACAATGCCTGGCACAGACCGAGTACACAATAATTGCTAGTCATTTTTTTTTAGCTGTTAAATTTAACTACTTGTTTCTGACAAATTTCACTAAATTCATTTTAAGGAAATACGATGACTTATATTGATGACTCTATTTGGACAGTGTAAATGTCCAAGGAGATGCTTTTTGTGTAAAGCAAGGTATCCACAAGAATATTATGTGAAGAAGCTCCTTAGGAGGTAGGTAAGACTTTTCCTCCAACATGTAAATCTCCTATACTCAATCTGGTATATAACCTTGTAAACTTCATCTGCTAAAACTGGGTTCCACATTGGTCTACGCACAAGAAAGTTTTTTTTTTTTTTTTTAAGATACTTTATCATTTCAAGCTAGGAACCTATTATAATTCCAATGTACACCTTTGCTATCAGCCCTGATAACTCTGCTGAACTCAGTTATCAATATCTTTTAGCAGAAGCTGCTGAAGCCACCCACCCATAAAGCAACCGCAGCTGAAAGCCGTTAGGGAGGGATGTGGATGAACTTTTGTTCTCCCAGTCCTACACCTAGTTTTTGCCAGTGCTAAGCAGATACCCAAACAGGTATCAGGTCTGTAGGCATGAGTCCTTGAATAATATAACATAAACTACCTCAGCACCTCTCTCATCTCCACTGAATAGAAGGAGCCATTATATTACAGGTGCTCAGTAAATGAAAGCATGTTTGAAGAAGGGAGGCAGTGGTTACTGATAAATGTTTAACACTGGCTCTCAGAGTAGGAGAGCTGATTGACAGCATTTGCTAATATCTGTTTTGTAAATACTCTCACTATAGTGATTTAAACTAGCAGTGGTTTAACAACTGTCTTTCAAAGTTCCTAAAAATTTAACAATTAGCTCTTCTGAGCCAGTATGATCCAGCACAAGCACTAATGCAGAGACGGCTAGCAGGCAGTCTAGAAGGTAACCCTAGGCTATTCCTCCTTAGCAACTGGTCAGTTACCACTTTCTAAAGTCAAGGACTTGAACTATTCCTCAGCAAGAGCCCAGGGTTCCTCTGACTTATTTCCTGGGGCTCTTCCTCAGGAAGCCCCAGGATCTACTCCTCAGGAGCCTGTTGTATAAAATGACTATCCTTAGCGCCAAGAACGAACCAGCCTGACTTCCAGAATGGACAAATCATCCAAATGCCTTACTGCTGACGTTCATCTGCTAGATGGGACCACCTGAGAGCAATAAAATGCCTGAGTTATACCTGAGCTTGTGAGGGCCCTCTTCCAATACCAGGTCTTAGATGATCCTGCTACCCTTTCTGGGAAGTCTTTCCTGACAAATCTCTAATTCTGCATTGCTGCTAAGTCGCTTCAGTCGTGTTCGACTCTGTGCAACCCCAGAGACGGCAGCCCACCAGGGTCCACCGTCCCTGGGATCCTCCAGGCAAGAACACTGGAGTGGGTTGCCATTTCCTTCTCCAATGCACGAAAATGAAAAGTGAAAGTGAAGTCACTCAGTCGTGTCCGACTCTTCGCGACCCCATGGACTACAGCCTACCAGGCTCCTCCATCCATGGGATTTTCCAGGCAAGAGTACTGGAGTGGGTTGCCAGTGCCTTCTCCGAATTCTGCATTAACTCTGGGAAAAGCTCTCTGTACCTGGTCTGGCCCTGTTTTCATTAGCTCTTATTACTTAACAGCACATATGTCTTAAATCTGAATCCCTGATCACTTTCCTAGTCTCAACATGTAACAAGCTTCAGACGTTCAATATAATTATTATAATATATGGCACTCTTTGGTTTTAGGCAGGCACGGATGGGGCAACAAGAGGCAGTTGGCTGACACCCACTAATAAATGTTCTTGTTGTAGATGTGTAAAATCGTTGTCATCTTATTTTGCTAATAAACCTTCTCAAATACATTTAATATCAAGCTTTTACAGCAAGATGATTATGGCAAAAGAATACCAAAACAATAAACTTCATTTTCTAAAGTTTTTCTTTTTTTAACCTTAGCAGCAGCATTGATATGGAAAGCAAACCTAAGGTCCATTAATACGAAAAAAAAAAACACTTTGCTTCCTAATCATTGGAAATTGTTAAGCATTTCAATAGCCCAGAAAGAGCCCCTGTTTCATTCAGCTCCTGGAAAAAAAATTCAGAGGCACAGTAAGAACACCAAGGCTAAATCTTGTTACTTTTCAAACATTTACTTAAACGTGATTCAGCTGTGGGACATGAACTTTACATATTTACATATTCGGTAGAGGAAAGAAGTTTTGTCTGGTTTGCCAGCTGTTTCCTGTTTGATCAATCTTAAAACTTTGGGAATAAAACTTAATATGTACTAGTGGTTATTAGCACCCTAGTAAATTTGAAAGCTCTTACCTGTACATTTGTAATCAGAGGCAACCCCTTTAAGCACAGCATCAAAAATGGATATTTCCACCCGTTGCTTCCTGTGGTGACAACTCAGAAGCAAAGAAGGCTGGGATACAATAAAGTACAAGAAAGGTTCTAGTCGCAGGTCACCGGTTCCTCTTCTTCCAGGCTGCCGAACGACGGTCATGCCGAGGGCTTGTCTAGCAGATGACCTTGTGGATGCATGCAGACTTTCGAGAGAGATGACCCCTATTTTTTTCCCTGAAGGAAAAGATATGTTGCTGCTTAAGAGATCTTCTGCTGTTACCATGGAAATACACGCCTGGCTGGGCTTTGCGACATCTGAATCGACTTCTGGCAGGTTTAATGAACTCTTGCCTGTTTTTTCATTATCCTTTTGTTCTTGTGATTTCGATTTGGGTAAGGCCGTACAGGAATAGGTCATTAGTGAGATTCTACTTGCAGTAATAAATATGTCAAAAGGAATAAAATTTAGATTTTTTACAATTGACGACTGGCGTGAGGGACGGGCGATGCGGTGCTGACTGGCACCGCTGTGCTGCTCTATCTGTACTATTCTGATTTTAACGCTGTCACTGCCGATTCCACTATCCTGGGCACCACTGTACCGAGATGAGCTATCAGCCATGCTTCCATCATATGTATCCATTTTTTTCTGTTCTTGCTTAGTGATCTGCAAGGAAAAATGATAAAATATTTTAAACTAATTGTATTCCAAGTGTTACTATGTAAATGTTATAGAAACATTAAAACTGGGTCTAGTATAAGAGTAATCATAAAAATAAAGTAGGTGCCCTTTCAAGAAATTATGCATATTAAAATGCCAAGGCAATCCTTGAGAAAAACATCATATGTGCATTTCTATCATTAAAAGATACTTTTCAGGGGAATTCTCTGGCAGGCCAGTGGTCAGAACTTAGTGCTTTCACTGACAAAGGTGAGGGGGTGAGGGTTCAATCCCTCGTTGGGGAACTAAGATCCCAACAGCCACGTGGCTCAGCCGAAAGAAAAAATAAATAAAATATACTTTTCAATGTCAGACTTTACTTTCTTTGGACTAACACAAAGTAGTATGTGTGTACATATAATGCCTCAGTTAGTATCCTTTATGGTGATTTTCCAAGTAGCATAATAAAATATTTCCAAATCATGATTACTATTGGTTGAAATTAATTTTAGGCAGGAGTAGATTATACTGTTTACTCTATCATTGTAAAACTGATTTACAGGATTTTGGATAGTAGGAGAGGGAAAAGTCAGTAGTCCTAAATTATGAAAGACAAAGAAAAGTAAACTAAAATAAATGTGTGCCATTCAAAATGATGTTTATTTTCCTTTACTACAATAGGACTTGAAACAAGGATAAATGTAAGTTGATCCAACAAAATGTAAGTAATTAAAACCCTTAAATGTGGATTTTCCCTTTGTGCACTAAATGTATCCGTACTTTCTCAAATACTTCCACCAACAACTGCCTATGTAGAGAACAAAGAACAACGTGGCGGCGGCAACAGTCATGACTATTTTGTCAGCACAACTGCAAGACCTCCAGTTTGATTCTTTGGTTCCCTTTTCTTAGTCCCCCAAAACCATTAATTAGTTTCTAATACACTACTGAGTCCTAGATACTCACTTGCTTTTTCACTGAAGTAATTCAGATTTATTAAAGCACTCGGGCTTCCCTGGTGGCTCAACTGGTAAAGAATCCACCTGCAATGCGGGAGACCTTGGTTCGATCCCTGGGTTGAGAAGATCCCCTGGAAAGGAAATGGCAACCCACTCCAGTATTTTGGCCTGGAGAATTCCATGGACTGTATAACCCATGGGGTTGCAGAGAGTTGGACAAGACTGAGTGACTTTCACTAATGATTGAAGAACTCATGGAAAATCTGAGAGAAAAACAAAATCTTCCCAATTCCCTTCTTACTACCAGATGCTTTACTGTCTGAGCCACCAGGGAAGTCTTTTTTACTGGAGTGGGTAGCCTTTCCCTTCCCCAGGGGATCTTCCCAACCCAGGGATCTAACCCAGATCTCCTGCATTGCAGGTGGATTCTTTACCAGGGAGCACCAAGGGAAGCCCCCTCTTACTAGCAAACACAACCAATGCCAATCTTTTAGTGTATTTCCTTTTGTCTTTTTTCCTTACTTGTGCATAGGTTCTCCTTACCCCTACCCTTTAGGGTTATAATAATATTGGAGAGACAAATTGGTAATAAAATTTTTAAACATATTAATATACTCTTCAGAAATGTCATTTTTAAAAAGCTGCATAATATTTAATTCAGTGTTAGGTGCAATTTGTTCAACTATTCCCATATAGCTGGACAATTAGGTATTCAATTTTTGCCAACAAACATCTATGACAAACATCTAAATAAGATTTTCTTAAGACAGGATCCTAGAAGTAGAATTACTAGGTAAATGGTATGAAAAAGTTTTAAGGTTATCAAATATTGCCAGCACCTTTCCAAAAGGGTGCACTAATCTGTATTCCCTTTTCACTTTCATGCATTGGAGAAGGAAATGGCAACCCACTCCAGTGGTCTTGCCTGGAGAATCCCAGGGATGGGGGAGCCTGGTGGGCTGCTGTCTATGGGGTTGCACAGAGTCGGACACGACTTTAGTGACTTAGCAGCAATCTGTATTCCCATCAGCAGTGAAAAAATATTCCCCACAGTACTGGGTAATGAGCTTCATTTTGTAGGCTCTTCCTTAATTTGGTCAATATAAAATCAGTTTTCCACATTATAAGTTGCTTGTGAAAATGTTAAAGGACAGTTCATTCAAGGCAATGATGTAACAGTCATTAAAAATTTTCAAATAATTTTTTGTTAATTTATTTTAATTTTGTGGAGGAGCGCAGAATGTCATTAAAAAAATATAGTATTTGAAACAAAAATAGCTAATCCCTTTTCTCTGAAGACACCCCATTCTTTTAAACCCTTCTCTGTATACCATGCTGCTTCCCTGCTTGAGCCTCTTCTGAAACTGCTATAGCACACCAACACTGAGCTCTCCATGAAAACTCAGAACAATGACACCTGTCTGGGCATTGCGCTAACTCTTTTCCTCCTTGGTGTTCCTGGTACTTAATTCATACTTTTATTTTTGTTGCTGTTCAGTTGCTCAGTTGTATCTGACTCTTTGCAACTCCATGGACTGCAGCACACCAGGCTTCCCATTCCTTCACTTTAGGATTTATTATTTTCTACTAGAATATTCTGGGCTTCCCTGGTGGCTCAGAGGTTAAAGCGTCTGCCTCTAATGCGGGAGACCTGGGTTCAATCCCTGGGTGGGGAAGATCCCCTGGAGAAGGAAATGGCAACCCACTCCAGTGTTCTTGCCTGGAGAATCCCATGGACGGAGGAGCCTGGTAGGCTACAGTCCACGGGGTGGCAAAGAGTTGGACACGACTGAGCGACTTAACTTTCACTTTCACTAGAATATTCTAGAGTAGTCTAGGATACTCTGTGGTGGCAGATTCAGATAGTGTTAAAACAATCTAAAGGTCTTGGAGTCAGACAGAAGCAGGGTTAAGTGCAACACTTTCTTGTTGTGTGCTACTGGATAAATTACAATCCTCTTTAAGGCTACATAATCTCATCTGTAAAATGGGAATAATAAGCCTGACCTCAAGGGGTTAGCATAAGGATTCAATGAATTAATGTACCTGAAGAGGTCAGTGCATTCATTGCCTGGCATACAGTAAATACCCACTAATGGGCAGCTGTCATGTTTCGGTCTTTTTTACCAGTTGAAGGACTGCTGGAAGGCCTGTGCCATATTGTTTTGTTTCTATAACCGAGGACTATCTCATCAGTGACTAGCACACTGAAGAGAGGATCCATAAAAGTTCGATGAGATGTCAGTTTCTGATACAATGTTAAATGAAAAAAAAATTGCTCTGCAGACAAGAAATATTTAATTGTTAATATGTAAATATATGTGTACACTGTACTCTTTAAGGTCTGTCCAGATATATTCATGAACTTTCCTTATCGGCATCCTCGATGCTGTGTGCTGGTCACACTTCAAGCAGTCCTCTGTCTCTAACAGATGCTCGTCCTCACACTGGGGACACTAATACCCAACCGACAAAGTTGCCGCAGGATTGCATGAGCTAATGTACTGATCACCTGTAGTAGGCATTCAATAAAGGGTAAGTTAAAAAAAAGAAGTCACCTTCCTTATGAAGACTTTCTCAACCTATCTAGATGGTGCTTGCATTTTTAGCTTCTATGCTTTCATAACAAAATAACGTTTTCACAGCACTTCTCAAACACTGGTTTGTCTCAAAGGTTGGGAGCAACAGAAGATAAGAAATCAGATACCACTGAGTATGTTTACTAGGGCTTTCCAGGTGGCTCAGTGGGTAAAGAATCTGCCTGCAATGCAAGAGATGCAGGCAGACACGGGTTCAATCCCCAGGTTGGGAAGATCCCCTGGAGGAGGACATGGCAACCTGCTCCAGTATTTCTTGCCTGGAAAATTCCATGGACAGAGGAGCCTGGTAGGATGCAGTCCATGTGGTCTTAAAGAGTCAGACATGACTGAGCACGCACACACCATACCAGGCCAAACACAGGCAGCATATTACATACATTTTCTTTACTAATTGTTACAACCCTTTAAGGGGTACTGTTATCCCATTTTACATCTGAGGAAACTGAGGCTGAAAGAGATTAATCAATAGGTACAAGGTCAGACAGCTAGTAGGCAATGAGGAGAGAACACCATTAGTATTTGTAGAATACACCACGTTGCTTTAAACAATGTTAAAAGTTCAAGAAGTGTGTGCTGACCAAACAAATTAATGAACATATTTAATTTTAAAATTCAGTAAAATAAAAATGACAATTATCAAAGGGATAACTAAATTGGAAAGATTTTAGTTACCTATTATAAAAATTTCAAATATACCTCCAAATCTAGTATGAGCTAGGAATTCTCAAATAATATATGAAAAGATAATAAAATCATTTACATAAGTAATCTAGGATTTACTGTGCAAACTAAATATATCTGTGTATAGCATAACTGTAAAAAAATCCTCTAAGTGGCACAAGAAACTCACATCAAGAACTCAACTGTTTTTATTCTCTCAATCAGGAAAGACAATCATAATCAACTACATGAGTCTATACCTTCTATGCACAGAGCCTTATATTTTCTTTTCCTGATGTACAGATTTGCATTTAAAAATCTAGCTTCTCTTTCTTTAAAGTGTTCCCTATCAATGTTAAACATGATAAAACAAGCCACTTACAGGTAAAGGTAAATAAATGTAGTGTCCAGCCCTATTACCTGTTGACATTGCCACGTTAGACTCTAGCGAATGGCAACTGGCGTGATCTTGCAATATAAATAACCAGCAGGGGCAGGATGGCAGCTATCAGCTCAGGTCACACGGGTTACTGAACAGAAGTCAGATGGTAACTAATTCTAGTCACTACTGAGCAGAATGGAATTTGAACCAATGACCCAGAGATGAAAGACTGTGACTCTCATTGGAAGGAAAAAAAAGTACAACTTTCCCAGTATTAGAAGACTAAATTCTTAAAAATGGGTTAAAAGCCAAGATTTCCTTCATCTGTCTAAGTTTCCGCACTATTATGTAGAACTGAAATAAATAAGCTGATGATTTTGAGACATATTTAAAAATCCATAGGTTTGTCACCAGTCCACTGCAGATTTATCTATTATATTGAAGACCATCTGGCCTATCAAGGAAGTTTTATAATTAATTATGTGTGCTCAGCTCGAAACTTAGGCATCAATTTACTATTCCTTTGTGGAGAAAGAAAAGTTCACAATGTAATAACTCTGAAAATAACTTTTCCTTTATTATTGTCCAAGGGGAGTAATAATTTAAGTTGTCAAAAATAGCAATATCTGCTTGCTGTTAGTGAGTGCAGCAGAAAACATGTATCTCTGGGCAGTGCTATTACATCAGCTCTCCCACTCTTTACCTAACTCATTTAAAATGAACAATAAAAGTTTTCTTTAATTAGCTACTGGTGTGCATTAACATGATCATGATTAAACCATAAAAACCAACTGTACATTACTCTGGTCCCCTCTTCCATATGTTTTGAATTATTCTGTTTGAAAATGTACTTTGCGTCCCTTTTAAAAGTTCGACCTTCTGCTTTCAGAGAATTAAATGCATATTACTGCAGAGAAGAAGATAATGTTTCAGACCTCCAGGCATATATTAAACACACTGGCAGCACTTGAGACAAAATGCTTTACTTATTAGATACTTCCTATTCTAAACAGTGTCATCAAAGGCTAAAAACAAAATCCATATAAAAGCTGCACAATGCTTCCACACAGAACCTGTGCCAAAATCCCTGTACTTTCCAACTAATGAGGAAAGGATGTGTACTCTTAACATATGAATGTAAGATTTTCCAAGCATTCACTTTAGGAAACTGGGCTATTGATTCCATATGGGTTATGTTAAATGAAACTCTATTGGTAAAATAACCTTTAAGATATCTGGCATGATAACTATAATTAAACAATATTCAAAAGACTAAAACAAAAGGGAATTTGGTTCCACAATGGCTAATTAAAATAAAATGAAAAAACACAGCATGCCATCTATCAAGATAAATTGTTATTGTTTAAGAACTATTTAAATACTGTTAAAATATACTTTCAGATAAAATCTGAAAGAGCTGGAAAAATATTTGTGGCTTAAAAATGGATAGTTTGGTGAAGAAAAAAATATAGGACTCTGAAATTTTATGCAGAGATAACAGCTTTAAAGCCTTGAGCACAACCAGATGGTACTTAAATCAGAGGAATTTTCGTTTCACTATCAATGGGTTTCAATATGAGAAGGTTTTCAATAGCTAGGGAAACATGTCAAGTTGATAGTTTACTTCTTAGATCATTTCAGCGCATCTCCCCATCCTTTCACAGCTATACGTGGTACAGTAATTAGCCACCATGAAAAAGGTGCTGAAAGCTGACTAGTAGCGAGGGGAACTGAAGCTAATTCCTCTGTTTAATGGATTGAGATAGGTAAGTTTACTTGCTCACCCTGGAGTCTAGTAAGAGCCACAATCTCAGGAGTAGTGGCTAAAATCACACTTGAGTAGGCAACAATACCAAAAAATGCATTAAAATAATTTCAAATAATTAATTAGATGTTCTGCAGTAGAAGTCTGGAGTGAAGAAAGATAAACTTGATGGATTTAAACTTCTTGTTTGGCCATACGAACATTTTTACAGGCATATTCGGAAGTTAGCCATACTAATAAGAATGCTGCAAATAAGTGGATATTTAAAATTTTAAAGAAAAATATGTGGAAATCAACTTTGAGAATTAACAAAGACTAAAACAAATATAATTTCTGTTTTGATGGCTGCCAAGAAGGGATAATTCAGCACCTATTCCTGTATTTTGACTCACACTATTTCTTTTAACTTGTCTTTTTAAGGAATCTTTATACACCAAAAACAAACATATCAACATATCTGGCACCTTCTCATCAAAATTATGGTTATGTATCACTAGCAGTTACACTTTGACCTTGATCAAAATATCTTTTGCCAGTCACGAGCTCACTTTTCACATCTTATAAATTATGATAGAGTCAAGTGTGAAACCACAAAATCAAAGTGACAGTCACTTCTTCATATCACTGTGACGTTTATTATATTTTTGTTGCCCTTGCAAAAAAATGTAGTCATGTTTTCAAAGAAGTAAACATGCTGCCTATGATACCAAAAAAAAAAAAACAAAAAAACAAAACTTGGTTACAGTATTTTAATGGTTTCACATACTGGAATTAAAAAGGAGAATTTTAAGAAACTTAACAGAATTATGTGCCTCATTGTCTAAATATTTGTAAATACACCCTTCTAGCTGTATCAAGAAAGAGTTTGGTTTTGAGGATAGGGTAGAATGGTTCTGCTGGGAAAGGCTGTTGTATGCCTTTAACACAGAACTTTAGACAAAGAGTAAATTGTTGTACCAAAGAAACTTCATTTCAACTTGATTAATTTAGTCAAGTGAACAATAAAAGTATATATTTAAGTCTCAAATTTTCAGCAATATCAGCATTGCACTTCATGAACTTTTATCATTTTACAGACAAAATGCCATCTCAACTCAGTGAGTGATACACCAGATAAAATTTATCTAAGCACATTAAATTAAAAAACATTATAAAGAATAAATTGACTTTGATATGAAATGCCTCCTTCAATGTTACCAATCCACGTTATTTTTTACTTATAAAACTTGAATAAACCCTCTACGTACTTGGGTACTACAGAGTGCTAGAAAACAAGGGTTTTTTTTAATATTTTATTTTTCTAAGCCAAATGTTATACAAGAGCCCACAGGATATAATTGTTCCCAGTTGGATGGCAAAAACTTTTCACAGTACTGCAGTAATTATGCAAAAGAGCAGAACTAATGATACCCATCACTGCTTAACCGATAGAATGCTAAAGAGTACTGTAGTTTCAAGTTTTCCCTTTCATGGAGTTACTTTTCCGGCTCTTTGAAGTAACAGTATGCGGCCACTGCTGCCTGCTAAGTATCATTTCAAATATTCACATTTCAAACCACTGCTAACTGCAAGAAAAGAAGCATGGAGATAGTTCAGGCAAGGTTGTGTTTTACTGTAATTGTGTTTGGTCTATTGTCTTAAGTTGTAAATTATGAAAAGGACCAATTATTGTGCTAAGCTGACTATAATACCTAGATTATTATCAGTGTCCATTTCAATATGATAAACCAAACAACCAAAAAAAAAAACAACAAAATTTTACACACCAACCTATCCACGCAAGTTCAAGTCCTACTTACTGAGATTTCATCAACACAGCTGACCCTGAAGCCTTTTGTGCCTGTTTGCCCATTCAAACATATATGATTTTACAGCATATGCTTATTTTCAGGGGCTTTTAAATTCATGAAAAGAAAAAAATCAGTTCCAGGCAAGACTTCACATATGACTTCTTAACTCAGAAACAGTTCTCTCTCCCTCTCTTTCTCTACATCTCCCACATATATAATTGGAATGGGTTGGTCATTTTTGTTCAAGGAAACTAGATCTAACTGATTTATTCCAACTCCTGAGTTTAAGTTTGACTTGTTTGCTTTTTATAATGAATTTAGTTTTGTTTAACAATAAAACCTGACACATTCTGGGAACCTGGATCTTAATCTAAGTAGATGCCTCTATATCAGAAACAACCTGCTTTGAAATGGCCATGATGTTAACTCCTAAAAAGTGGCTACTACGTGTACAAGGTAGCAACTCTTCATACCAATGAAATCCAAGGTTCATTCCACAGATGTCAATGTGGAAAACATTTTGTCCCATAGCTGCTTAAAGATTTTCAATAGGATTAAATCAGCTGCAAGACCTCATTATATCAGGGTTTACAACTGTGTCTGAGTTGGAGTCTGTTTCTCATAGAATTTTACTTAGAGACTTAGATTGGCTCCTTAGAGCTAGTCGGATTTTACTAGAAACAACTGTATCACATCAGCCACTCTCATAAACTTGCAGTAAGATTGAATCAGCCCTGACCCTGAGCAGATGAAAGTTTACCCAGCCTAGGCTTTCTCTGTAAGAGTCACAGAGAAGCTTGCATTTCGTTTCTGCAGCAATGCAGGAGAATATGCTTATTAACTATTCGAGTAGGCTTTTGCCTTGCAATTGTGAACCTGATTTTTCTGATAAGAAAACTAGAGTTGACCTTGGAGAAATTTCCATCGATAAAAAGCTATACGAATCCTTGACTATTTTATCCCTCAAATCACATATGCCCTTTTAAAGAAACTATGCAGAGATTATGGAAATGAAGCAAAAGCATGCGTTAAAAATTTCCTCTAACATTCAGTACTGGTTGCAAAATAATGGAAATGGTTTAAGTAATCCATAATTGACTTTAATAACCAGTAGCTGATTTTCATTGCCAAGAAGAATATAGTTATTTAACAAAAATATTAAGCTGCTTTTTATTATTATATGTTTTATTTACTAGATCTGAACAAACCTGGTTAACTGCAGATTTTCTTCAAAGTAAACCTGAATATCAGTATTCTCTACATTGTATCTGATTTTATTGAAGCACATCAAGACATTATAGAATATAGGGTCATTTACAAATTTTTATTGGCTACCCTTAAACTTCATGATGGCAGATTAAATCTAAATTGAACTAAAGCTACATATTGATTCTCTGTGTCATATGTTATCAATACCTTAATGATGCAACAGATGTGAGATGCAAAATAGTCAAGATGTTAGAGAGAAACATTTATGCCCTGCAGCCATTTCTTCTTTTCCATTAGAACAACTTTGTTCTTCTCTGCTACTCCATAAAAATCATCACTAGGCCAAAATGACCTTCCACACAAACTGCTTTGATCATATTAACTTCTCACTTCAAACCTTAGAAATGTGAAGTATTCTCAAAATCAGGTAAATATTCCTAACTTTAGCTCTGGTCATCTAGACCTACAACACTGGTTAATTTTCAAATGCTGATACTTTCCTAGTAATTCTTGCAGTTCTAAAAGAAAAACTTCCTGTACATTAATGAAGGTAATTCAACCTATTACCTTAAGGATATTCCCAGTCATGTGGGATGCTTAAATAAAAGTTAGAAAATGTACATTGCTGCTGCTGCTGCTAAGTCGCTTCAGTCGTGTCTGACTCTGTGCGACCCCATAGACGGAAGCCCATCAGGCTCCCCCATCCCTGGGGTTCTCCAGGCAAGAACACTGGAGTGGGTTGCCATTTCCTTCTCCAATGTGTGAAAGTGAAAAGTGAAAGGGAAGTTGCTCAGTCGTGTCCAGCTCTTAGTGACCCCATGGACTGCAGCCTACCAGGCTCTGCAGTCCATGGGAGTTTTCAGGCAAGAGTACTGGAGTGGGGTGCCAATGCCTTCTCCGAGAAAATGTACATTACTCCCTCCCAAATATTAAGCATCATCTCTACAAACATTCAAGTAGTAACCAAGTCTGGAAAAAACGTACATCTCTCTAGACTAGCTAAGGAATAAAATTTCTATTAAAAATATTATATTTAACTCTTCAATAAGTTTAAACTGTGCGGGTCTTCTTATATACAAATATTTTTCAACGGTAAATACTACAGTACTACATGGTCTGTAGTTTGTTGAACCCATGGATACAGAGGAAGCCTGGATACAGAGGGTCCACCGGAAGTCATACACAGATTAACCCTTGCACTGTTCAAGGGTCAACTGTATTTTTAAGGTAACATTATTTAGTGAAGTATGGTTAATGTTTGGACTTTAGCTATAATAATTTTATTGGGATAAAATATTTCTTGAGTTTCCTCAACACAGAACCAAAGTTAAAATTACTGAGCAAAACATGGAATAATAATTTTATTTCACATTATCAATTCACTTAAATTCTTACCAAACATCTACCATGTTCTAGGCACTGGCTGGGGATATAGCAGAAATGAAGTCCTTACCTTCATGGAGTTTATTTCCATTCTAGTGGGGAAGTCAGTTAGTAAAAATTTATAGGATACCACACACACTCACAACCCCTGTTTGCTGATGGACAGGATGTTGTGTATTATGAGAGAAAGGCAGGAGTCTAAAATGATTTGTTTTTTGGCCAGTCCACTATAAGAATTTAAAAAGATGGTTTTCCAGGCTATCCAGGCAGCTGCCCAATCAGTTTACTTGTTATGCCAATGATTAAAAATCTGCCTGTCCAAACTTAGCCTGTTTACCCAAAAACCATAAATGACTGCTGTCACTGTCATACAGGGAGATGATACACTACCATACCCCATTTTTTTTAATTTATTTTTTATTGAAGGATTTATGTTGAGGTTTGACAGAAAACAGCAAAATTCTGTAAAGCAGTTACCCAATTTTAAAAGACTCTCTGGTTCAATTACTACGTCTTTCAAGTTCCTCCAGCAAGCGAAGTCCCCCATCAGTTAAGAACCATTTCAAGAAAGGGCACGATCAGTGATGGACTTTTGGAGTTGGGCTGAGGCGTCATCCTAGACAGACACCTGGAGAACAGGGAAATGGGGCCAACGCATGGAGGCATGTCACATCTTCAGAAAATTAAATGAGTGAGACACAGACTATCTCTTGGGTGGATTCTGGAACAGCTGGGATTGAAAAAAACATTGATGAGTTGAGCTGAAGAAGGGAAAAAGGAGAAAGGATTGGGCTCTTCGAAGATCCCCATATTTGTAGTTGCTACTGAGCATTTCTATTCAGATGTCCCAATATCATACCTCCAAAAGATCACCGTAACATTTAAAAATACCCCTTCCCCAAATACTACCTCTACATCTTAACTTTGTACTTATTTGTTCTTTCTCAAAATGCTCAAATATTAAATATTCCTTCCTGGCCCCCACCAAGTCATTCCTTTATTTCATTAATTAACCTTGCTCTCTCCTTTGTATCTTCTGTTCTCACGGACCCTTCCCACTCTACACTGGCCAATTACTAGAATTCCTTAATTAGTTTCTTTCAATGGTCTCTTTCCTAAAGTATTCCATATAGCACTGACAGACAACTCTTCTCAAAATACCTTCAATATTTACTTTAAAATGTTTGACCCACTAGAAGGAAAGGTCCATGAAAACAGAGACTTTTAAGGTGTTTATTTTTCTGCTTTATCACTAGCACTTAATACATAGTAAGCATTCAATAAATACTTCATGAATGAATTAAGAAAGGAATAAATTAACTGAATCATTTGAAAAGTGCTTATTTAGGCCCCTGCATGGGGGAGTAGATATAAAATCAGTTAAACTTGAACTCTGCCTTCTAGGTTAAAGATACTTAAAGATGGTTCAACAAGACTGAAAGAAGCCACAATCTGGACTTGTTGAAATGGCAGTAAGGATACTGAGGCTGAGGTAACCACATAAAAAAAGACAGAGAAGACAAAAATAGGTTATGGGTAAGTGTAGAGAAAAGGAAATGTCTCCTTTTGCTGAAACTAAAGATGTATTAATGAGAACAGAGAAAAATGAGGCTGGATAAAACAAGATTCTAGGTGGCAGGTTAACAAACCTGCACTCTTAGTTTTATGCCAGTCTTCCTCAAAGCAGTGCCACTTGATCACCTGAATCAGAATCCCCTAGGGTTTGAGCAGATTCTCAGGCCCCATTCCAGAAGTATCCTACCTGAAGGTGAGAGGCGAATTGCACTTGCGATAAAATCCCAGTAATTTTATGCACACTAACAATTGAGCAACTGCTGTAGACAAATGGGAAACTAAGAACATTCTAAGCAAATAAGTGACAAAAGGAAGTTTGAGAAAAATTAATGTCACTGAAATGTGCAGTCGGAGTAGCAGATTGGGGGGCAGAGAGATTGTAGGTAGCACCACCAATTAGAAAGCAATTGACTAGACGATGATGATGTAATGTGAAAGAAAGTAACACATGAAGCAGTGGGTCTCAGGAGACAAAGGAGAGAAGTTTTATTTGATCACTCTAGCTCAGAATCCGGTCATGGCAACCACTGCCTACTGAATAATTTAACCAATATTCTGAGGCCTCTTTTCTTAAGCCACCCCTCGTTACTCCTCTATTCAAATTCTCCATTCTGGAACTTCACGTTCACCTTCTTGCCTCCACATCTTCACTCATGCCAGCCTGGAATTTCCTCTTTCTTAAGGGTCTATTTCCTCTACGAAGCCCTTTCCTTTATGAATCCATAATGACTGTTCTCTCTCCTTCAGTCCTACAGGATATACTTGATCTTTTATCTGGTACTTAGCATTTGCTGTTTTCTGTTACTATTTTCTCTTAATTCTTACACTCTCTTAATTAGATTGTAGGATTCTTGATTTCAGAAGCACACCACATTCCATTTTTGTAAATCCTGTGCACAGAGCACGTATATATGATGAGATATGTATATGTAGATGACAGCGATGAAGGTAATTAATATAGCAGTGGCGATAACCTAACTAGTTGATGACCTAATGTTGTGTAGGGCAACACTACCAACACGCAGGTAACACTTACCAGATGCTTAGAATGTGTCAGGCACTTTCCTATGTGCACTTAGTATATATTAGGCATTATTCTATATCAACTCACTTAGTCCTCAGAACTCTAGGTACTATTATTATCTCTCTTTTAAGATAAAGACACTGAGGCCCAGGCAACTTAATTTGCTCAAAATCACATAGCTAGTAAATGGTGAAGCTGGGATTTGAACATTGGCAATATGATTGCAGAGCTCCTTTTAAAATCATAACCTACATAGTCTCGACCCCAGAACTTCCTTCCTTTCTTTCATAGACCTTATGATAATGAAATTTTAAAACCTTCTATGTTGCAAATATATTTCTCTCTAGTAGATGGCAAGATCTATAATGGTAGGGATGAGTTCATTTTATTCAGTGCTGAGTACCTAGTGCTGGGTCCAGAGCAGATGCTTCATAAATAAAAGCTTTGTAAATAAATAAATGAATGAATGAAAAAATAAGGAAGGAGGAGAAAGGATTAGAGGAGTGAAGCAACAGATACTATTGTGAATATATAAGGTCTAGGGAAGTTTTTTATTGCTGCAGATTTCAGACAGATGGCTTCCCAGAGAAAGCCTTCATCAATATATATATATATATTTTGAAAGGCTGAAAGAAAAAAAATCCATCTTGCAAGGTGCTGGGACCAGGTGCCTCTATTTTAGCAAATCACTGTATTCAAGAACAGGAAGCAGAGCTCAGAGATAGAGCACTACACTAGGGAACCGAAGACCTGGCTGAGTTCCATAGTTTCCACTAAGTCACACCTGTGTGCAGCTATGTGGGGGAAAACTGTCTTTGTTCACAACTTTCCATTTGTTGACATGGAGCTAAAATGGGGTAATCTAGGCCAAATTCAAATTCTTGGTTTGGTGCATTGAAATAATGGCTTCTTAGAGCTGGAAAAGGTTCTGGAGTTCATTGTTTCCAGAGCTCTTCACGCTACTTTTACACATAGTCCAAAGAAAATCTTACAGGGCAATGGGGCAGTAAAAGGCAGGTAGGGGAGGATGGATGCACAATATGTAAAACATAACAGCAAAGCTGCCCAGGATGGTGGTGTCATAAATATACATGTGATCTGAGGACCACAAAGCTCCAATCTGCTACAGATCAACTAGCCCTTGATGTAATTTTTAAATATATGCTTGATAACAGTTCACATACTACATAATGAATCCATGCAAAGTGTACCATGTTTTTTGATATATGTGTAGCTGTGAAACACTACAATTATTTTTTTCATATTTTTGTCACTCTCAAAAGAAACCCCATATCCATTTGTGGTCACTTTTCTTCATAACCTCATTTCTCCCCCACCAGCACCTGGGAACTGCCAATCTGTTTTCTGTCTGTACAGATTTTCCTGTGCTAAACACTAGATATAAACGGAATCATGCAATATGTGCGTGGTCTTTTGTGACTGGCTTCTTTCACTTTGCACCATGTTTATAAGATTTCAACCCTGATGTGGTGTCAGTACTGCATTCCTTTACATGGCTAAGTAATAGTTCACTGCACAGAATCAGTACATTTTACATCTTCATTCATTAGTTGATTGATGGACATGGGTTGCTTCTATTTTCTAGGTAGTATGAATTAAGCTATATCAGCTTAATATAATATTCAAGTTTTTGTGTTGACATATATTTTCATTTCACTTGGTTATATAACTAGGAGTGGAATTGCTGGGTTATACATACAGTAACTGTATGTTTAATCTTTTGAGGAACTGTCAATTTTCCAAACAGATTCAACATTTTATTAATATAGTCCCACCAAATATATGAAGGTTCCAATTTCTCCACATCTTCAACAATACTTCTTATTATCTTTATCAATGTAGCCATCCTACTGAGTGTGAAGGGGTGCCTCATGGTGGGTTGATGTGCATTTTACTGATAGCTAATGATATTTGATCTTGGAGAAGGCAATGGCACCCCACACCAGTACTCTTGCCTGGAAAATCCCATGGATGGAGGAGCCTGGTAGGCTTCAGTCCATGGGGTCGCTGAGTCGGACATGACTGAGTGACTTCACTTTCACTTTTCACTTTCATGCATTGGAGAAGGAAATGGCAACCCACTCCAATGTTCTTGCCTGGAGAATCCCAGGGATGGTGGACCCTGGTAGGCTGCCGTCTATGGGGTCGCACAGAGTCGGACATGACTGATGTGATTTAGCAGCAATGATATTTGATGGTTTTTTCATGACTCACTCATCATTTGTACATCTTCTTTGGAGAAATTTGGAGAAATACTACTCAAATACTTTGTCCATTTTTAAATTGGCTGCCTTTTTATTATTAACATGGAAGGCTTTTAAAAAAAAAAATAAATTCTAGATAAAAGTCTCTTACCAAAAAGGAACCCTCATACACTGTTGGTGGGAATGCAAACTAGTACAGCCACTATGGAGAACAGTGTGGAGATTCCTTAAAAAACTGGAAATAGAACTGTCACATGACCCAGCAATCCCACTGCTGGGCATACACACCAAGGAAACCAGAATTGAAAGAGACATGTGTACCTCAATGTTCATCGCAGCACTGTTTACAATAGTCAGGACATGGAAGCAAACTAGATGTCCATCAGCAAATGAATGGATAAGAAAGCTGTGGTACATATACACAATGGAATATTACTCAGCTATTAAAAAGAATGCATTTGAATCAGTTCTAATGAGGTGGATGAAACTGGAGCCTATTATACAGAGTGAAGTAAGTCAGAAAGAAAAACATCAATTAATTATATATTAACGCATATATATGGAATTTAGAAAGATGGTAACAATGACCCTATATGTGAGACAGCAAAAGAGACACAGATGTAAAGAACAGATTGTTGGATTCTGTGGGAGAACTCGAGGGTTTGAGATTTGAGAGATTTGATTTGAGAGAATAGTACTGAAACATGTATATTATCATATGTGAAACAGATCACCAGTCCAGGTTTGATGCATGAGGCAGGGTGCTCAGGGCTGGTGCACTGGGATGACCCTGAGGGATGGGATGGGGAGGGAAGTGGGAGCAGGGGTCAGGATGGGGAACACATGTACACCCATGGCTGATTCATGTCATGTATGGCAAAAAAACACCACAATATTGTAAAGTAAATAGTCTCCAATTAAAAAAAAAAAAAGTCCCTTACCAGATATACAATTTGAAAATATTTTCACCTGTTCTGTGGGTTATCTTTTCACTGTCTTAATTTTTATGAAATCCTATTAATTAATTTGGCTGCTTGTGCTTTTTGTGTCATATATAAGAAATCACTGTCTAATATAAGATTACAAAAACTTGTTCCTATGTCTTCTTCTAAGTTTCTTTGTTTCAGCCCTTTTGTTTAGGTCTTGATCCATTTTATGTTAATTTTTGTATATTGTGATGACAGTATTTTCTTTTTATTTCTATAAGGTCAGTATTAATTTCCTTCCTTTCATTCATATTTTAGTAACCTGAGTTGCCTTTTTCTTGGTCAGACTAGCTAGGGTTTGTCAATTTTATTATTTTCAAAGAAGTTTTGGTTCTGTTGATTTTGTCTATTTTTTTCCAAACTCCTCTTGTTATTTTACAAAAACGTCATAGAGAAGGAAGAGTTTGGGCTGAAGGAACAGTAGCTTCCTACCCATCCCTTTATTCAAATGGCCACACATCAGGGATGCCCAAGCCAGTACTATTTCACACCTATTATCTTCTTTATTAATAGTGTCCACTGCAATTCTCAAAATTTTCCTGATCAGATGGTAAGTTATACGGTCACTGTACCATGAACCCTAGTCTGAAACTGGACTTCCTCCAGGTTCTACCTTCCTTCTAGTCCCTATCTGTTTGAGTGTTCCTTGTAGTCCTGGACTCAGGCATAAAATAAAGTAAGAAATTAAAATAAGGACAATATAAACATCTGATCAAAGAAACACACGTGCAGTCAGATCAGCAGGAATAAAAAAAAAAAGGCTTCTGAGAATGCTTGCCAACTAAGAAAAAAAAAAAGTAAAAGAGTTAAAAGAGTTAGTCTTCACTTGTCTCTCTCTCTTACTCTGTTCTTTTTATTCTTTTATAAACAAGTATAAACTGTGGTTAAGGTCACAAGGAAATATTCCCAAGGACTGCTGTGGATAAAGCAGCCTGACTTTCCCACGGAGCCAGGCCCTGTACTCTATTCTCCAGCCATGCCTGTGTACGTGCTCTTCCTTAATGGGAGATGGCATGACCCAGTTCAGTGACACTCTTCTGAAAGGGCAGTGATATCCCTTCCTTGAAAGAGAGGTTCCAGGCTGAAGGTGCTTAAGAAATCACAGGGATCACACTACTCTGTTTTACCACCTGCCTCCCACACCATAATCAGTATACCCACATCTATCAGATGTCAAGAATTCATTTCCATTCTATCTGTCCATTCCCACTCTGCCTTGGACCCATACTCTCAAAGGAGAAGATGGTTCTGTGATTCTACCTACCCCAGCATCATGGATTTCCTACTAACACGGTTGAAGGCATTTTATTAATTACTGGGTATAGTTCATTTACAATAGAAGTCAGGCAATTGTACTTTCACCATTTATAGAAGCACTGTGCACTAACACATTTTTAATATACATTGTTTGAATCCTAAGATTATTTCTATGTAGTTTATTAATCTAGAAATCCGATCTGCTCTGTTGGCCTGACTACTCCATGTTACTCACAGAATTTCATTTTATGTTAACCCAATGTGCTTTCTTCCCCCAGCTAAACTGGTCTTTAAAAGAGGATATTTTAGGAACTGCAGTTTTATAATATTTTACAAGAACTTGTTTGTTAATAAGAATTTGCTTGATATCAAAGTTAAATCACAATGAAAAATCTGGTATGTTCAGGGTTTTCAGTGGAACAAACTGCTCATTAAAAGTCAGAGAAAAATACTACGGCTGTTTTTGGCAATAAAACACAACGATGAAACAAAGCTTCCTGAACAATGTAAAGACAGTGGGACAGAGACTCAAAGCACTGTCAGACATTTTATTTTGAGACCTAACGTAGTTCACAGAATAGCAGTTGACTTTATTCTTAGGAACACATTTAAAAATTGCAGTGATGAAGTTTCAGGCCTGGTTACACCTACCAGGAAAATGACGCAACCATTATTCACCTCTTCCAGCTACGGTTTTTACTGTCATCTCCTGTGAGTTACACTCTGGCACTCTTCTGAACATCATCGTGCCACAAGCTCAGTCTAAATCAAATATTTTCACAAACTAAACAATCTAGTGCTAAAAAATGACCCAAGATACAAAGACCCTGTGCTGTTTCCGTTCCAAGGAATGGCCTCTTTTATAGGGAAAAAAGTGCTTACTACATGAAAAGAGAAATAGTACTTTAACCCAAGAGAACCAGACTGGACAGAACATCAGAAAAACACTGCTAGGATCAAACGTCCACTGGCCACCAAATGACAGACATACCCATTAGTGACCTTTTCCATTCTCTGTATCTCACGAGACCTCATAAATGGACTATCTAGGAAGGCTTTAGTTCATTTAGTATTGGGTTAGTTAACTTATATTCATACGGGGAAAAAAAATTGTGTTTCACAGACATAGCCTATACTCCTAGTTCTGGCTAATACTTTTACAAATGTGAGCCACTATTCACATTATCATTATAAAAAACAATTTCAAAACCAAGTACATGGCCTACTGATGACAGGTAACTAGCATTGTCTCTGTATGCACAGAGCATCTAATTTTCAAAAAGTTGAAGGGAGGCATACAAGCAATGCTGGCAAGCCAATCTCACAAACCAGTGCAATTTTCATTTTTCTACATTAAATACAGATACGCTAAAATAAACGCCTTGCAGTTGCTGCAAGTTTCAATTTGAAACTAGTTACCTAGTGCCTGGCACATAATAGTTATATTGAAAAAACACTGTTTGAATGAATGAATAAAGAATATCTGATATCTTGCAGATCTGGGAAAACCATACCAACCATACCACGTGAAGTGTTAAAAGTAATATTTAGGAAGCCACAGGCAATTTCATTATACATTCTCTTTCCCCTTTAAAAGCAAAAGACTGCTACTCTTGATTTGAGTAGCTTTGTAATTAGACTAACTGCTCAGCCCTACAGATCTCCCTCACTTCTGTTACCTCTATCAGTAGTATTAACACATGGGGCTTTATATCGGTTAACTGCCTTTGGAACCAGCACAGTATTACCTCCTCAGCAACTGTACAGTCTTTGCTCACAGGCATTTATTAAATACAACCATCATTTACGCATTTAACAAACTCATACTGAACTCATACTATGTGCCCAGTAATTTTAGGCACTGGGGCTACATCAGTGAACAAAAAAGATTAAGCCAAAAACAATTCCCAAATCTATCTTTGTGGGGCCTATAGCCTGAGGAGGAAGAGAAGAAGAAAAAAAAAAATGTAACAAGAAAGTAAATTACATAGCATGTTAGTTAATTAAGTGTGGTATGAGAAAAACAAGAACAGGGTAAAGGAGAACAGAAGTTCTAAGAAAGGACTGCAATTGTGAATGGCGTGGTCATGGCAGGTCTCATTAAGGAGGAGACATCTGGGTAAGGACTTGAGGAGCCCCTAGGAAAGAACCCCTGTAAATCCTGCCAGGCATTTCAAGGAACAGCAAGGAGGCCACTGTGACTGCAGTGGAGTAAGAGAGCAGATCAGATGGTAAGGCAGGGGCCACAGCATAGAAAGCCTGGGAAGCCATCACTGTAAACACTTGGACTTCTCTCTGAGAGAAACATGAGCCAGTGAAGAACGCCTTGAGGGGTCAACAGAATCATTTAGCTTAGGTTTTTAAAAGGGTCATTCTTGCTGGGGTGTTGAGAATATGAAATAAGGAGAATAGGATGGAAAAAGGAGATGAGTCAGGAGCCTACCTAGTGATTTAGCTGAGAGATGACGGTGGCCTGGACTGGGCAGAACAGGGAAGGTGGTGAAAAGAAGCTGAATTCTGGATATATTTTAAAGGCAGAGCCAACAGGGCTTCCTGACAGATAAGATGTGATGTGTAATAGAAAAAGAGGAGGTGAGTATGACTTCATAAATTATGGCTTCGGCAACTAGAAAAATGGGACTTGTTAATGACTGATATGAAAAAAGATGATGGGTGGAGTATGTGCAGAGGAAGGAAAGATCTGTTTCATTTTGAAGATGTTAACCTTATAGAGTGAAATGGCATAATCCTCACTTTACAACCCCAGTTCATTCTCCTTGCTGCTGCTAAGTCGCTTCAGTCGTGTCCAACTGTGTGCGACCCCATAGATGGCAGCCCACCAGGCTCCGCTGTCCCTGGGATTCTCCAGGCAAGAACACTGGAGTGGGTTGCCATTTCCTTCTCCAATGCATGAAAGTGAAAAGTGAAAGTGAAGTCACTCAGTCGTATCCGACTTTTCGCGACCCCATGGACTGCAGCCCGCCAGGCTCCTTCGTCCATCGGATTCTCCAGGCAAGAGTACTGGAGTGGGGTGCCATTGCCTTCTCCTCATTCTCCTTAGCATATACTTATTTGTAGATTAACAATAAATCTTTGGCCTTTTATTCTTTAGGTACTTGAGCTATGGACTAGATAGCTTTAGGTACTAGAACTATGTTGAAGACCGTACAAAAAATAACTTTTATCCATTAAAGCCAACATTTCACTCACGTAGGTCAAATATTGGCTCTTCCACTTATCTATGATGGGACCTTAACATCTTTAGATTTATTGATGACAACATAAATGGAGTTTACAAGGATGGTGTGAGATTAAATGATGGAAGTGAAGAAGTATCATGTTACACTAATGTTAGAAGCTATTACTAAAGTAGTAACACTGCTTTAGCAATATAGAAGTATATACTAAATATATATATACTATATATAGTATATATATAATATATACTAATAAATAATATAGAAGTATATACTAAAGAGTTATACTGTTAGAAGCTATTAATATTATTGTCCATAGCTTGTCATAGCTTTTCTACTGCCTTTAGTTGTTCATTTATTCATTCATGCATCCCATCATCTTATAAAAAAGAATGAATGTGGATAAAATTCTTCAAATTTTCTCTTAAACTGGTGGAAGACTTCTGAGAAACTTTTAGGGGGTTTCTTCACCATTTTCATCTTGCACCCTTCAAAGAGCTGCCTAGACAATGGTTACAAAAATGACTTATCTTACATGGGTCTGATTCCATTACAATGAATTCTGCAAGAAAACATTAAACTGAAAAGAGAAAAAAACCCAGGTAAAGTAATAGGAAGCAGCATGGTAAAGCAGAAACAGCAATGAAAAGTGGGCCGTGTTATTATACATTAAAGGAAAAGTCTACTGGACTGCGCTGGGATAGGAACAGAGCAGACTCTTTAGGCATAATCTGTAGAAGATGAGAATGATGACATAAGGGAGGAGAGGAAAAGAGATGGCAGTAGAGATTAACCATAAAGGGCTTGGCCCTAACTACTGTCAGTTTAGTTTGTAAGAACTCTGGCCTGCCCTTGATGGCCCTCCATTCTTATTATTTGAAAAAGTGAAGGCATGCAGGTAATCCTTCTCAACTATATCACTATATGCAGAGAGACTGGGAATTCTATTGACAAAGGAAGGTAAGTGCCCAGTTTTTGGAGGAGGAGTCTAGTTTTCTTATGAATCTTAGAGAATTAGCATTAGAACAGACAGGGTCCTGTGTTCTTAAACAAACCAATGAATAAACAACAAAACCCTGTGGGAAATAATGTCAAGGTTTAACAGCTTTCCCCTAACTGACTGAAGGAGTTTGGAAGACCCAGGAGGATTCTTTAGTAATTCTTTCTCCACCATGCTCTCACACTCAATTTTTTTAAGGCACTTCTATTACTGGGTTTGGGTAACATAATTAGTTACTGATGGGGATCTACTGACACAAGGTATGAGCTCCCTCAAGGGTGGGAAGATATTTTATCCATCCTTGTAAAACAGACTCTGGCACAAACATAACACCAAGTCAATAAAAGTCACTTTCCTGACGCCCCTTCTGCATACTCCTTTCCCTCCCCAATCTATTTCCGAATTGCTAACTCCAGAGCTCTCTCAGTGAACTCTCATATATACTTCATTATCCTTTTGTGTCAAAAGCTGCTCATATAAAACCGTCAAAAAGAAGCAATTTCAAGGCAGGAAACCCAAAATTTCAGACCATGCATTTTCTCAAAGTGGAACGCTTGCAACATAAAGGGACAATATCATTTCAGCAATTCATCTCAATTATTATCTAGGCTGCACTAGTGTTCTTGCCTGGAGAATCCCAGGGACGGGGGAGCCTGGTGGTCTGCCATCTATGGGGTTGCATAGAGTCGGACACGACTGAAGTGACTTAGCAGCAACAGCAGTGATATCTTGAGAAGAATAATTTTGGCTTCTAGATCTTCTGAGTCACCTTCAGTGGTTTTTATTTCAACACCATCATTCTAGGAAACTCCTTTTTTTTTTTAAAACAAGCCATCATGAAAATATTCAAATGCACAAAAAGGTGAAAGTATTTTATAGTAAGCATCTGTATACTTACCACCTAGATTCTCTAGTGAACATTTTCTTATTTACTTGTTTGAATAACTATCTAGGGATGAAATGGGTCTCATAATAAAAGGCACTTTACTTTTACTTATTGTCTATGATTTAAGAAATCAACAAAACTGTTAATAACAACCATAGTTATTTATTGCATCTTTGTGTGTCTTGCCTACACTACTTTTAATCCTTAGAAAATTCCTACAGGGAAACTGAAGTTTAGAGGATTAAGAAACTTGGCCAAGTCCCAGAGCAGGTCTCTGGAAGCTAGACTTAACACTAAACCTCACACTCTTTAATATTCTATTCTGATCCTAAAAGACAAAGGAGGGAAAAAACCAAACAACTGAAGGATGCATTATTGGCTACCTGCTCATCACTCACTTTAGTTTCCCCTCATCCTAAGGGAAATTAATTTTTCACAAAATCCTCCTCCCTACCCTCAATGTCTCCAAGATAGTTAAGCATACCCCCCGGTTCCCAGGGATGTGGGTCGCTTTCCTTTGACTGGTTCAGAAATTCAGTCCGAATCCAATGAGATAGAGAACTGCCTTAATCACAGGGCTTGCTTCAAGAATGAGCATGTAACCTAAGTTGGTTTCCACAGGAAAAAGTTTTCTCAGGGCTTCTGGGGAAAAGCTTCCTCGCCCCTAGAAGGTAGCTTTGGGAACAACTGGATGCCATGAAGTGCAGATATGGAGCCACGAACTATGACAGTCATGGTGCCACCATGAGGAAAGCAATCTCAGGATGGAGCCAACATATCAGCAAGAACAAGGCAGTGGGAGTCAAGAGAAAAGAAACGATTAGACTGAAATAACTCTTAAGTCTCTCCTACTTGTGGAGTTCAGGGTGTAGGTGGCAACACATTTCCTTACTGCAAAATATGCTTTGGGTTTTTTGTTATAGTATTTCTAGTTATAGACCTCACAGATGATAGGGAAAACCACTCCCAAAAATACTGTAAAGAAAAATGTAATAGCTAAGAGAGAACACAGTGGAAGGGATTTATTCATGAGGGAAGAGGCTGCAGCGAATGGCAGGTGTTCTATGGAATTTCATTTCCAGGGTGGGTTCAGCAATAGTAGCAGTAGCTTCCTGAGACTGTTCACACACAGAACCCCGAGGCCTTCCTTGAAGAACGGTATTTGTATTTCCATAAAAGATCACAAAGGAATGGATTCTAGCCAAGCTTTAAAAAGTCTAGATGAGTTCTCATCCCCACAGGCAACCATGTTGTCACCCAGGCCCCAAACTCTTCATCCCACTTTTGACACTGCAATAACTAGGCGTCTGCAGAGCTAGGTTCTAATTCAGACTCCCATCAACCACTCTTATCATCATTTTCTAGGATTACATTTCCAAGCAGAAAAGTCCTAGGTTTACTCTCAGGAGCTACTGATAGACTATTTGTGAAATACAAACAGGAGAAATTATTATTAAAGATATATATAGTATGTTAGCTATTGCTCATTAGTATAGGACTTTTTATCAGTCACTATCAAATTAAAAATCATGCTAAGGAAATCGCCAAAATGTTATGTAGAGAAAGAAGTAGATTATTTGCCCTTTTCCTCTTCTCTTTCCCAGATGGTTGGTGCTCATGGAACAATGTAGTTCTCCAAGGAGTTATGTCATTAACATCACTGTTAATATTTACTGCATTGGAAAGTAAAGGGCAGCTTACCAGATGCGGACATTTTGGGGAGAACAAAGTATCAGAAAAGAAGGCTGAGTGCCGAAGAACTGATGCTTTTGAACTGTGGTGTTGGAGAAGACTCTTGAGAGTCCCTTGGACTGCAAGGAGATCCAACCAGTCCATCTTAAAGAAAGTCATCCCTGATTATTCATTATTGGAAGGACTAACGCTAAAGCTGAAGCTCCAATACTTTGGCCATCTGAGGCGAAGAACTGACTCATTGGAAAAGACCCGGATGATGGGAAAGATTGAGGGGAGGAGTAGGAGGTGACAGAGGATGTTATAGTTGGATAGCATCACTCTCAATGGACAAATGGAAGGAGGGTTTTGTGAAAAATTAGATTTCCCTTAGGAGGGGGTAACCCAATGGACATGAGTTTGAGTAAACTCTGGGAGACAGTGAAGGACAGGGAAGCGTGGCATGCTGCAGTCCATAGGGTCTCAAAGATTAGGACAGGACTTAGCAACTGAACAACAATAACAGCTGAGAGACTATCAGCTGCCAGGGCTGAGTATAAAGTTGGTAACAAACAAAAATGGCAGAAGAGAGGGAAAGGAAAACATATTTCTTCTGCATGACAGTTTTCCCTGAGTTGGGACTAACACTATTTATTTACTTTGCCTTCTTAAAACAACAAAGCCTAGAAGAAATGAGAGTAGAAAGTTGTTTATAAATCTTTCAGTGTGATGGATGTTTAAGTCCAGGCTCATACTGTCCTCATTTCTTATAAGAGTTACACCCAACTCTATTCAAAGCAGGTTATGTGTTAAAACAAAAAAAAATCTAGGTCCTACTATTCAAAACACTGTTATTTGTAAATATCTCATACCTTCAACTTTTGTTTTTAGTTTTAAATTAGATTTAACATGTAAAGAATTACTTTTGAGATACAGGAGAGATGTAATTCTTAACTCCAAATTGATTAACTTATCTGAGTTACCAAATGTTATGAGTCTTCAAGGGTTGTTTGTGCATATTTGTGTTAAAAACTTTTTAAAATTTAACATCATAATTTGCCTTCAAACACTAAAATATTTTACCACTTTGCATATAGTCTAAGAATCTTTTAACAGTTTACTCCAATTCCTCTTCTCTTAGCTTTTGTATTAGTACAGTCATATATTACACTTTCACATATGTTATAAAGTCCCAGTTACAGGTATTACTTTAGTTTGTACAGTCAATAGTCTTTGGGAGAGATTTAAAAAGCGGGGGGTGGGGGGGGGGCCTCCTTCACAGTTACCCACATAATTATCATCCTCAGTGATTTTGTTCTTTTGGATAGAGACAGATTTTTATCTAGTATCATTTTCCATCTTTCTAAAGAACTTCACTTAATATTCTTTGCAATGTAGGTCTACTGGTGATGGATTATTTCAGTTTTGTCTGAAAAAAAAAATCATTACTTTGCCTCAGTTTTTGTTTGGATACAGAATTACAGGTTGAGATGTTCTGTTGTTCTGTACCTCAAAGATGCTGCTTCACTCTTTTGCTTGCATGTCCAACAAGCAGTCAGCTGCAGTTAATTTATCTTTGTGTCTTTTTTCCTTGGATTACTGTTAAGATTGTGTCCTTATCAAAAGTGGCTGTAAACAACTCGGCATCGGTACAGTTTTCTTCCTGTGTCTGGTGCTCAGGGTTCTCCTTGGATCTCTGAGGTTTAGAGTTTTCATAAACTTTGAAAACTCTTCAGCCATTATTTTTTCAAGAAAGCTTTCCTGTCTGCCTCTCCTCTCCTTTTGGTGCCACAACCACACACCCACTAGGCTGACTGAAGTCTCTCTCAACAGCTTACTGATGCTCTCTGTTCCTTTTATCCCCCCATATTTTCTTCTATATGTTTTATTTTGACCAGTTTCTATTGCTATGTCTTAAAGATCACTGATAACTGCCAAATCTGCTGAGAATTCCACTCAATGATTTTAATCTCAAATACTGAACTTTTATAGAAGTTCAATTTTAAAATATCTTTCAAGTTTTTCCTCTATATGTTCCTGGTTTACTGTCTTGTACAGAGAACATGATTTATAATAACTGTTTTAATGACCCTGTATAATAATTCTATCATCTTTGCCATTTCTGGGTAGTTGTGGGTCACGTTTTCTTGCTTCTTTTCTTTCCAGTTTTTACTGGATGCCAGACATCATGAATTTCATTTGGTCTAAATAAAGGTGCTTTTCAGTTCAGTCGCTCAGTGGTGTCCAACTCTTTGCGACCCCATGAATCACAGCATGCCAGGCCTCCCTGTCTATCACCAACTCCCGGAGTTCACCCAAACTCATGTGCATCAAGTTGGTGATGTCATCCAGCCAGCTCATCCGCTGTTGTCCCCTTCTCCTCCTGCCCCCAATCCCTCCCAGCATCAGGGTCTTTTCCAATGAGTCAACTCTTTGCATGAGGTGGCCAAAATACTGGAGTTTCAGCCTCAGCATCAGTCCTTTCAGTGAACACCTAGGACTGGTCTCCTTTAGGATGGACTGGTTGGATCTCCTTGTAGTCCAAGGGACTCTCAAGAGTCTTCTCCAACACCACAGTTCAAAAGCATCAATTCTTCGGCACTGAGCTTTATTCACAGTCCAACTCTCACATCCATACATGACCAATGGAAAAACCATAGCCTTGACTAGACGGACCTTTGTTGGCAAAGTAATGTCTCTGCTTTTCAATATGCTATCTAGGTTGGTCCTAACTTTCCTTCCAAGGAGTAAGTGTCTTTTAATTTCATGGCTGCAGTCACCATCTGTAGTGATTCTGGAGCCCAAAAAAATAAAGTCTGAGACTGTTTCCACTGTTTCCCCATCTATTTCCCATGAAGTGATGGGACCAGATGCTATGATCTTCGTTTTCTGAATGTTGAGCTTTAAGCCAACTTTTTCACTCTCCACTTTCACTTTCATCAAGAGGCTTTTTAGTTCCTCTTCACTTTCTGCCATAAGGGTGGTGTCATCTGCATATCTGAGGTTATTGATATTTTTCCCGGCAATCTTGATTCCAGCTTGTGCTTCCTCCAGCCCAGCATTTCTCATGATGTACTCTGCATAGAAGTTAAATAAGCAGGGTGACAATATACAGCCTTGATGTACTCCTTTTCCTATTTGGAACCAATCTGTTGTTCCATGTCCAGTTCTAACTGTTGCTTCCTGACCTGCATAGAGGTTTTTCAAGAGGCAGGTCAGGTGGTCTGGTATTCCCATCTCTTTCAGAATTTTCCAGTTTATTGTGATCCACACAGTCAAAAGCTTTGGCATAGTCAATAAAGCAGAAATAGATGTTTTTCTGGAACTCTCTTGCTTTTTTGATGATCCAGCAGATGTTGACAACTTGATCTCTGGTTCCTCTGCCTTTTCTAAAACCAGCTTGAACATCTGGAAGTTCACGGTTCACATATTTGCTGAAGCCTGGCTAGGAGAATTTTGAGCATTACTTTACTAGCATGTGAGATGAGTGCAATTGTGGGGTAGTTTGAGCATTCTTTGGCATTGCCTTTCTTTGGGACTGGAATGAAAACGGACCTGTTCCAGTCCTGTGACCACTGCTGAGTTTTCCAAATTTGCTGGCATATTGAGTGCAGCACTTTCACAGCATCATCTTTCAGGATTTGAAATAGCTCAACTGGAATTCCATCACCTTCACTAGCTTTGTTTGTAGTGATATTTTCTAAGGCCCTCTTGACTTCACATTCCAGGATGTCTGGCTCTAGGTGACTGATCACACCATTGTGATAATCTGGGTCATGAAGATCTTTTTTGTTCTTCTGTGTATCCTTGCCACCTGTTCTTAATATCTTCTGCTTCTGTTAGGTCCATACCATTTCTGTCCTTTATCAACAGAAAAAGGACAGAAATCTTATCCTTTATCCCATCTTTGCATGAAAGGTTCCTTTGGTATCTCTAATTTTCTTGAAGAGATCTCTAGTCTTTCCCATTCTGTTGTTTTCCTCTATTTCTTTGCATTGATCGCTGAGGAAGGCTTTCTTATCTCTTCTTGCTATTCTTTGGAACTCTGCATTCAAATGGGAATATCTTTCCTTTTCTCCTTTGCTTTTCACTTCTCTTCTTTTCACAGCTATTTGTAAGGCCTCCTCAGACAGCCATTTTGCTTTTTGCATTTCTTTTCCATGGGGATGGTCTTGCTCCCTGTCTCCTGTACAATGTCACGAACCTCCACCCATAGTTCATCATGTTCTCTGTCTATCAGATCTAGTTCGTTATATCTATTTCTCACTTCCACGAATATTAGGTCCATGAATCAAGGCAAATTGGAAGTAGTCAAACAGGAGATGGCAAGAGTGAACGTCGACATTCTAGGAATCAGCTAACTAAAATGGACTGGAATGGGTGAATTTACCTTAGATGACCATTATATCTACTACTGTGGGCAGGAATCCCTTAGAAGAAATGGAGTAGCCATCATGGTCATCAAAAGAGTCTGAAATGCAGTACTTGGATGCAATCTCAAAAATGACAGAATGATCTCTGTTTGTTTCCAAGGCAAACCATTCAATATCATGGTGATCCAAGCCTATGCCCCAATCAGTAACGCTGAAGAAGCTGAAGCTGAATGGTTCTATGAAGACCTACAAGACCTTTTAGAAGTAACACCCAAAAAAGTTGTCCTTTTCATTATAGGGGACTGGAATGCAAAAGTAGGAAGTTAAGAAATACCTGGAGTAACAGGCAAATTTGGCCTTGGAGTACGGAATCAAGCAGGGCAAAGGCTAATAGAGTTTTGCCAAGAGAACGCACTGGTCATAGCAAACATCCTCTTCCAACAACACAAGAGAAGACTCTACACATGGACATCATCAGATGGTCAACACAGAAATCAGACTGATTATATTCTTTGCAGCCAAAGATGGAGAAGCTCTATATAGGCAGCAAAAAACAAGATCGGGAGCTGACTGTGGTTCAGATCATGAACTCCTTATTGCCAAATTCAGACTTAAATTGAAGGTACTTTTATACTCCCTTAAATAGCTTTATTTTCTTTAAATATCCCTTTAAATGTCTGCTCTAAGATGCATTAGTTGAAAAGAGTTGGATCCTTTAGTTTCTGATTTGAAGCTTTGCTGGATGAGACGAAAAGACACCTAGGCATATGCTCTTTCAGACTGGTCTCCATAGCATTTTTTGGGGTCTGTCTCCTCAGGCAAGGGAAGCAAAAGCAAAAACAAGTGTGAGTACATTAAACTAAAAAGCTTCTGCCTAGGGAAGCAACATAACTGCACATCAGTAGATGATTCATCTACTGATGTGCAGTTAGGTGTGTGTGTATATATATATATATATATATATACACACACACACACACACACAATGGAATATTACTCAACCATAAGAAGAATGAAATCTTGCCAATCCCAACAACATGATGGACCTAGAGAATAGTATGCAAATGAAATAAGTCAGAAAAAAAGGAATACTGTGTGATTTCACTTATTTTTACTTCTCTTGATTTTGCATATCTTTTGTCTGTTTATCTATTGGGATCATGGTAGATGTTTACAGTAATATGAATAATCCATAAAGATTATTATTAACCGTTGATCATATTATTTGTCTATTTTTCTAATGTTAGGTTCTTTTCACTTAGAGAAAAGTGCTGGTTGGACTCAGAACCTCTAGAATCCGGTTCTGCATCTTTCAGTCAGTAGCTGTAATAATTTGTAATCTCTCTGAGTGTCAATGTCTTCACCTGTAAAGACAGCATTGTTAAATAATATTTAAGAGCTCTTTCAGTTGTAAGATTTTAAGAATAACAGTAATTTCAGAGTGGTTCTAATACTTAAATTAGTCTAATGAATTTTTCTTTGAGACAGTGATAGGTGTATAGCTGTGATTCTACACAACACAAAAACATAAGCTAATATACTTCGCTTATGAAATATTTTTGAATGACTGAAATGTATATCCAGTCACTCAAATTAAAAAATCTGGTAATCTTTTTGGATTCATCTATGTCTATCAACCCTCATATATTTAAGATACCACCAAGGCCTTGAAAATCTATTCTATATTATTCTCTTTTCTTGCCATTTCTAGTCTAATCATGGCCCTTAGAATCCTGAGTAAACAAAAGAACAATAATAATGGCAGAAGCTAACAATGACTGAGTCTTATTGTTGGAACTATTTCAGGTGCTTTAAACGTATTATCTTATATCAACTTCACAAGAATTCTGGGTGATAAGTAGTAGAATTATGTCCTCATTTATACAGGAGAAAATTTATGAACCTGTAAGTGACAGAACCAATATTTAAAATAGGGTCTCTACCCTTCAGAAATATTTACAAGGTGTAACACCTCTGCTATACATCTTGGGACACTCAAAGATCAATCAGACTTTGAGCCTATCTTCAAAAAGAATGCAGGGTAATGAAATATCTTCTTCAATTAAAAAAAAAAAAATCTAGACCAGTGTAAAGAGTAAAGAGCCTCAAGAAGTAAACATTTAAAAAGTGCAAGGGTAGTTTAGGTATGAAGTGAAAGGATCTGGGAATATAAGAGAGTTAAGCTAAGGGTTAAGTGACAACAGCCACGGATTTAGGAGAGGTAGACAAGTTCAAATAAACAGCAGGATAAAGGAAGAATGATAGGAAAACAGGGAGTAAGTAGGAAGAGCAGCAGGAAGAAGAAATGTACTCCCCACACTCGGGTGGGACCATCTGTGTGAGACTGTTGCACTCACGAAAGGACTTGGGGCATTCCTCACCTCAACACTTAGGTTGTGGCTCCACGGTAACTTCAACAACCTTCTAAGATACTTCTAAGCAACTCTATTCCCATCCCAAATGAGAACTACTCAAGTTTTTGTGTAGGAGAGAGAAGTTGGAATCCTCAGTATCAGCCATAGTTCTTACTTAATTCACTAGCCAAAGAAAAAGCATTGAAGGTTTTGAACAAAGGAATGATATGGCCCTAAATAAACTTTTGGATAATTACCCCTGGCTGCAGAGTCGGACACGACTGAAGCCACTTAGCAGCAGCAGCAGCAGCTATGTGTATTGGACTGGTTTAAATTTAGATAGAAGGTAAAGTGAGGTAGGAGAATACTGACAGATAGTGCTAAGAGCCATGGGTAGAAATGAGGCACTCAACAAGAGAAACTTTATTTCATTATTTCACTGCCATAGACATTTTCATCTACTCAGCACTTTTGTGGACCAAGAATTGTGCTGAGTGCTTTACTTTCTCATTTATCCTCACAGGCCTCAAAAAGCCTCCCAAACTTTGTGTGACCTTAAAAAAGTTATGAAAAGCAAAGAACCACTACTCTTAATCCCATTTTTTAGATAAGTATACTGAAGTGCAAAGAAGAAATAAGCCCAAGGACATGATTAATAAGTGGAAATGTCAGGATCAGGAATCCTGATTGTTAGACGAAGGCAAATGCAGGACATACAATCTGGATTGCAATCTTGGCTTTGTCACTTATCAATTATATGATTCTGGGAAAATAACTTAAAAAACCCCCATGCTTCAGGTTTGTCCCTTTGAAAAATAGGAGTAGTAATAGAATTTGTATTTTATGGGTTTTAGAAAGAACTGAGATAATGCTCATATGGTACTTACCATACCTAGCTAACAATAAGTATACAATAAATGCCTGTTGCTGTGGTCATCATCATTATCATTTTGAGTCCTCAGGTATGCTGCTGCTGCTGCTGCTGCTGCTGCTAAGTCGCTTCAGTTGTGTCCAACTCTGTGCGACCCCATAGACGGCAGCCGACCAGGCTTCCCCGTCCCTGGGATTCTCCATGCAAGAGTACTGGAGTGGGTTGCCATTTCCTTCTCCAAAGCATGAAAGTGAAAAGTGAAAAGTGAAAGTGAAATCGCTCAGTCGTGTCTGACTCTTCCCGACCCCATGGACTGCAGCCCACCAGGCTCCTCTGCCCATGGGATTTTCCAGGCAAGAGTACTGGAGTGGGGTGCCATTGCCTTCTCCAGTCCTTAGGTATAAGCTCCTAGAATTCTTATACATTACCTAGTATCCTTCCTCAATTTGTGTTTTTTATGAAAAAATTCAGTCAAACCTATAAGAACACTATTTCTGGAAATATTCTTTTTTAACTTACAGAATGACTAGGAGACCTTTGAATCCATTTTACTAGTGTTAAAAAATAGAAACTAAAGTCAGATTATGCTAAGAAACTGACTCAGAAACAAAATAAAACATCCACCACAAAACAATTCTTGCTCAGAAATAGAAGACTACATGGAAGACTGCTTACAGAGTTGTTTTAGGTTAGTGAAATTATTCCTATGACAAATATATACATGTCACTGATTACTGAACCCAAAGCCTTGTTTTTGTTTGTTCTTTTGTGTCTTAATTCTTAGTGATATCAGTAACTTTCTAACTTAGCTATTTAAGAATTAAAATGAGATAATGAATGCAATAACACAGCATAGTACCTGCCACATAAGTGAAGTTGCTCAGTCATGTCCGACTCTTTGCGACCCCATGGACTACAGGCCACCAGGCCCCTCCATCCATGGGATTCTCCAGGCAAGAACACTGGAGTGGGTTGCCATTTCCTTCTCCACCTGCCACATGGTAAGCAGTTAATGCCTATTATCTATCTATTGCCATCACCAGCATCACTACTGGGAACATCTGATTCTTGAGAATTTTAAGATAAATATTCATTTTAAATGTCTTCTCAATTATATGATTTCTGCTAAAACTGTATCACAAAGTACTAACAAAAATCAATCAGCTAATAAAATATCCATTTGATATTTATTTGATGTTTATTATATTTTATATAGAAAGTTAACATGTAGATTTCTATATACCTAATTCATTCAGTTTATTGCAAAAGTCTTATGTATATCTCTAGCAATAAGAAGTTTTATAACTAAAGGCACATTTCATTTAAAAAATATTTCTTTAATTTGTTTCAGTTCAGTTCAGTTCAGTTGCTCAGTCATGTCCAACTCTTTGTGACCCCATGAATTGCAGCACGCCAGGCTTCCCTGTCCATTACCAACTCCCGGAGTTTACTCAAACTCATGGCCATAGAGTCGGTGATGCCATCCAGCCATCTCATCCTCTGTTGTCCCCTTTTCCTCCTGCCCCCAATCCCTCCCAGCATCAGAGTCTTTTCCAATGAGTCAACTCTTTGCATGAGGTGGCCAAAGTATTGGAGTTTCAGCTTTAGCATCAGTTTAAATGGTTTCATTTCCCAGAGAACAGTAAACAGGGGAATTTACCATGAGAGTGTCAGAATGTCAGCATAATTCATAATCAGTTTGTAATCCAGGAGTATTTTTTACAACTTTAAGAAGATAAAATTGACAGATAACATTATATAAGTTCAACTTGTACAATGTGATGATTTAATATATATTAAATATATATACACTGTGAAACAACCACCATCAGTAAGAGTAGTTACCACATTCTTTCTCTCACATACTTAACAATTTCTGTGTGTGTAGTTGAGGACATTTAAAATTTACTCTCTTGGTATCTTTCAAGTATACAATGTTAACTACAGCATATCAGATCTCCAGAACTTGTTCACCTTATGACTAGAAGTTTAAACCCTTGGACCACCACCACCCATCCCCCTCTACTCCCTTCTAAAAGAACATCATTGCTTTTGAAGCTTGAAAAATGATTATTTTAAGATTATTAAACATAACAGGCAAATTGAGCATACACTTTGGACTTTGCTTTTTTACTTTTAAGACATCATGATATTTTACATAGATTTTATAGTGAAACAGCCTATAAGAAACTACAGTACTGTAGTTAAGAATCAGAAGGCTTGGGTTGCAACTTAAAATGTACAGCAAGTTAGTTAACTTGAGACAAATAAAGGTTGATTTCCACTATTTTTCATTTTCAAATGGTAGACACTGTTTACTTTCAAAATACCTTTAGATTATGGAACTACCAAAAGCAGTGCAGATAGAAGAAATAAGATTTTAAAAAGTATCCAAAATAACAAAACATATTTGTTTCTATAAAAATGGCATATGGCTTTTTATTAAGCTTCTGGGAAATATAATTTTTTAAGAAGGAAAAACAAAGCTTAGTGTCTGAACAATATTTCTCAAAGCATGGGCTATGGACTCCTTTAAGTTCCTAGAGACCCTATCAGTGAGACGGGTACCTATAAGTGTGACCTTAAAGTCAACACTAACATTGCAATAAAGCTAAGACATAATTTGTCTTTTTCACTATGTTGACAATTGACTGATAGTGTAAAAGCAACGGGGTTACTTTAGCAGGAACACAACTACAGCAGTAGTGCTCCACCATACCGTTACAGAGTAAAAAATGAATCAAGTAACAGTTCCACATAAGAATGTTCTTGATGAAACAGCAAAAATTATTCATTTTATTAAATCTTCACCAGTAAATAGATATCTGTTTAATATGCAGTATGATGAAACGGGAATTGTCCACAAAGCACCTGTGCTACAAAAGAATGCTAGCTGTCTTGAGGGAAAGCAGATACACAGCTGAAGTGCATGTTTTACTAGCTTATTTCTCCATAAAATTTTTTAATTTGAAAGACTGATTGACAGAGCTATGGTTATTAAGAACTGGGTATTTCACAAATATTTTCTCTAAAATAAACTGTCCCTTAAAGAAAACAACTGAAAGAATTAATTGCCAATAAGGAAATTTAAACTTTCAAGAAAAATTGGTAGCTTCCCAACATTTAGACTTTTCTAATGAGATCAGTAGTAACATTTAAAAATATGCATTTTGGGGCTCAAGTTATTCTATATGGGATCACCAACTCCGGGGACATCAGTTTGAGCAAACTCCAACAGATAGTGAAGGACAGGGAAGCCTGGCGTGCTCCAAGTCCATGGGGTGGCAAAGAGTTGAACACAACTGAGTGACTGATCAGTATGCATTCAGTGCATGCACACGGGCTCTTACAATGCTTCTAGGAGATGTCCCAGGGACTATCCAGTGACCTCTGTCTTGAGGGATACCAAGAGAATCACTACTTAATCTGCTGGACCAACTTATGATGGGTTAGAAGATCATGCCAGAGATATGCCAGGCATCAGATCTTTTATCTGGCTCAGAGTCAGAGAGGATCTCCTTCCTGAAGTCAGCCCACACTTAAAATTTTACACCCAGGTGATAGAGAGTAGGTAAGGCAGGTGAGAAACAAAATGCTATCATTTGCTATATTTTATCCCAGACAGGACCATTTTTGAACACAGAAACATTAAGACCTCTTCCTAAGAATTTATATAATTTTTACATTCCCAGTTCACTCTAGGGCTTTGGCATGAAGAACTACATCAAGCCTTTTAGTTAACTTAGAAGCTTGTGTGGAGCCTGTTCTACCTGTGTGGGTACCTGAGGCCATATGAACAGGACAGGTAAGAGATCAATGCTGTCGGAGACACTAGCACTTCATCCATCCTCCCATCTACCAATAATACTTACTGAGAACCTACTAAGTACCAGGCATGCTATTGTCATAACCATAACAAAAATATGCATTCTGATGTTATATAATAAAATGAAAAACATCTATTTCTGCTTTATCGACTATGCTAAAGCCTTTGATTGTGTGGATCACAATAAACTGTGGAAAATTCTGAAAGAGATGGGAATACCAGACCACCTGACCTGCCTCTTGAGAAATCTGTATGCAGGTCAGGAAGCAACAGTTAGAACTGGACATGGAACAACAGACTGGCTCCAAATAGGAAAAGGAGTATGTCAAGGCTGTATATTGTCACCCTGCTTATTTAACTTCTATGCAGAGTACATCATAAGAAATGCTGGGCTGGAGGAAGCACAAGCTGGAATCAAGATTGCCAGGAGTAATATCAATAACCTCAGATATGCAGATGACACCATCCTTATGGAAGACAGTGAAGAGGAACTAAAGAGCCTCTTGATGAAAGTGAAAGAGGAGAGTGAACAAGTTGGCTTAAAGCTCAACACTCAGAAAACGAAGATCATGGCATCTGGTCCCATCAGTTCATGGCAAATAGATGGGGCAACAGTGGGAATAGTGGCTGACTTTATTTCTCTGGGCTCCAAAATCACTGCAGATGGTGACAGCAGCCACGAAATTAAAAGACGCTTACTCCTTGGAAGGAAAGTTAGGACCAACCTAGACAGCATATTAAAAAGCAGAGACATTACTTTGCCAACAAAGGTCCGTCTAGTCAGGGCTATGGTTTTTCCATTGGTCATGTATGGATGTGAGAGTTGGACTGTGAAGAAAGCTGAGCACTGAAGAATTGATGCTTTTGAACTCTGGTGCTGGAGAAGACTCTTGCGAGTCCCTGGACTGCAAGGAGATCCAACCAGTCCATCCTAAAGGAGACCAGTCCTGGGTGTTCATTAGAAGGACTGATGCTGAGGCTGAAACTTCAATACTTTGGCCACCTTATGCAAAGAGTTCATTCATTGGAAAAGACCCTGATACTGGGAGGGACTGGGGGCAGGAGGAGAAGGGGACAGTAGAGGATGAGATGGTTGGATGGCATCACCGACTTGATGCACATGAGTCTGAGTGAACTCCGGGAGTTGGCGATGGACAGGGAGGCCTGGCATGCTGTGATTCCTGGGGTCGCAAAGAGTCGGACATGACTGAGTGACTGAACTGAACTGAACTGAACTGAACATGTTACAGGAGCAAAAGAAAACTAATACAGTGGTAATGTCATTTCTCATCCACAACTGGTTGAGAGAGATTTAGCATAAAGTTAATAGAAAGTTTCAGCTTCAAGTACTTTTGCCTGCATAAGACATTAAACCTAATTTTATATTTGTAATTTGTTCTTTCTAAAAAGGGCCAAATTCGGATCCCCAGAAACCTATATCCTCCCCTTGAAGAATGGTAAAGACAATATTAGAGGAACTTCCCCATTAGAAATACATTCAAATTCCACAGGTTCACAATATAGTCTAAGATTATTTGGGGAAAAGGCAAAGTAGAGTTCATGTGAATATGTGTTCCATGAGAAGAGAGACGCTATGTGGAAAAAAAAATGAAAAAGATGGCAAATTATCTTCAGAAACAGCTTACAAAAACTAAATGAATGACTGAAAAAACTACTAAATTATTGCAAGAAAAATCATTACAGCAGAAGTGATGTTTTCAAGTGATTATATACAGAATCAGAATTACCTATATGTTGACAGAAAGAGTTCAGACTCATTTCTTTCCAAATGGCTGAAATTCCAAAAGAACAGAAAAAGACATTCCTGGGTCACTTTTAGATAGAAATTAGTCATATCATAGAGAAACTGAGACTTGCAATCAATTACTAATAAGTGAAGAAAAAAACTAGAAACTGTCTTGCCTGTGAGTGTTGCTTTAACTATCTGTTTCAACTCATCTCAATTAACAGGCATTTATTTCTCACAGAGCAGTATGGGTTACCACTGGAGGTCAGCCTTGGGCTTTTCCCCAGGTCAACAAAGACATCAATGAAAGACAAGAAAGGGAGGTGAAGGTCAATTGCACAGTCTAAACCTCTCATTCTGCAGATGGAGATACTAAGTTGTAAGAGTTCTAAGATAATAAAGAAATGCTAGCTTATGAGGGATTAACTACAGTTGCAATCTATACTATTTAATTGATTTTTCCAAATTTTCAGTGGGTGAATAGACAATCTCCAATACAAAGAATTCCCAAATGATTTATGTGGATATACCCTCATCAACATTAGACAAATCCAAATTAAAGGACATTCTACTCCTGACTACTGCTCCTCAAGACAGGTCATCAAAAACAAGTAAAATATGAGAAACTGTCATAGTCTAAGGAGTCTTTGGACACATAACTAAATGTACTGTGGTATCCTTGACGGACGCCAGGAACAGAAACAAGACATTAGTAAAATCTTCTTAGTGAAAAATAGGGAAATCTGAGTAAAGACTATATTTTAGTTAATAATAATAATTATAAATAAACCAGTATTTAAATTGGTTCATAAGCTGTGACAAATGTCCATACTAGGGACATTTTTTGTTGAAAATAGAGAATTTAGTGCAGGGTATATGGAAACTATATTTGCAACTTTTCTGTACATCTAAAACTATTTTAAAATATAAAAATTATTTTTAAAGATCTATACATTCCAAAAATCAGTAAAACTTTTAAGCAATTTATTAGTATCTGATTTTTTCTGTTTTGGCTGCCAGGAAATTAAGAGCCCAATCCGAGGTTCAGTCCTTATGGCTCAAATTTATGTTGTGTTTTTGTTTCTCTGGTGTTACTTTAAGAAATCTTTATATTTCACTATTATTTGTATGCATTTTTAAAGATCCTGATTTATATTTACTAGGTAAAAAATTAAAGTTTCAAAGGAATACGTAGCTTCCAGGCCCCCATCTCAAATTTCTGAACCCTGCACCATTCCTAGATGTCCTTTCATTGTTGCTGTTCAGTCTCTCAGCTGAATCTGACTCTTTGCAACCCCACAGACTGTAGCCCACCAGGTTCCTATGAGGACTTCCCAGGAAAGAACAGTGGAGTGGGTTGCCATTTCCTTCTCCAGGGGATCTTCCCGATCCAGGGATCGAATCTATGTCTCCTGCTTGGCAGGCAAATTCTTTACCACTGAGCCAACAGGGAAGCCCCAGTAGATGTCTTTACATTCTATTGCATGGAGTGAAATATCAAATGAGCACCTCCTCAACTCCCAAATCCGTATTATTAAACTTTTAAATCTTATATATGTGACCATCCATTCTATCTTTCCTTCTGCTACATTAGAAGAGGTGTCAACTCCTCTACCTTTTTCTCATGAGATATTATTTTCTTGTTATTTTAGGAATGTTACACTATTGATTTTCCCTTCTTATCACAACATATTTCAACCTTTCTTCCAATTGAATCTTTCTCACTGACATTTAAACATACTTGTCTTTTCCATACTTAAAAATAGAATCAAAAAGCACAAATAATAGTCTTCTCTTGAACTTCTAAAATGACAATAGTTCAACATTTTTATTTGGGGGCATATATGAAAATAGTGAGCTGAGTATTTGAGAGTTCAAGTAGGTGCAAAGTGAAGGGAGATTCCAAACTGTGGTCTTTGAATTCAAGTAGAGCTGACACCTATAAGCAAACATGTAGCAGGAGAGTCACTTCCTTTTGTCGTACAATTTAAAAGAGCTGGAGAAAAAATTATCTAGAGCCCTATCTTTCCTCTAAAACATGTGCTGAGACAAACCAGCCCATTTATCATAGTTTTATTCTCAAAGAATAATACTGAATTAGCGAGAACCTGTTTTCCTAGGACTTTCCTCCTTCTATACGTCCTTTCAAGCAAATGCAGTTAGCCCAATAGTGGCCTTCCTCCTCTTCCCTAAACCGGTGCTTCAGGTTTGGATTCTCATTGTCTGGAGCTGCCACTGGTCTCCCAGCCAATCCACCTCCCAGTATACTCTGATGATGTCATGCTCTTGTTTTAGATCCGTCAGGGGCTTACTATACAATAAAAGGTACATTTTATATAAGAACAAATAAGGCCTGTATAAACAAGTTTTTGCTTAATTCTCCCTGTTGAAACACTCATATTCATACCAGTTAGGTCACTGAACTAACAGCACTTTTAACCACTATGTTCTCAAAGCGGGGGGTAGGGGGAATAGTTTGGTTCTGATACCGATTAGTTATACAATCTGGTACAAATCATAGGGCTTTCTTGACATTTATTTCCATACCAGTACAGTTTAAGAAAGAGCCCCAAACTCACAGGGTTACTGAAGGACTAAAGGAGTTAAACTACCTATAACACTTAGACCACTTGGCACATGGTGAGCACCCAGTCAGTGTTAGCTGGTGTTACAGACACTGGGCAGCCACGTCAGTACTCCAGTAATAGACATTCTGTCACTAATAGGGATCACTGCTGCTAGTCGATTTTTGTGTCCTCCAAAGCTGTGTTACTAAGTGGTCAAATGTTTTTAAGTCAGGTTTACTGGCAGGTAATTTGCTGGTAATAAAAGTCACTTTTTAAAATACAACAGTTAATTGTCTTTGATGAGTGTCTATAGTTGTGTAACGACTGCCACAAGCAAGATACAGAATCCTTCAGTCTTCACAGTGCACTTTAAGGTCTTCCAATGGTGCATTACTGAATGGGCCAATTTTTATAAAGAAAGGTATAAAGGCACCTATGGCACATTTGCTGAAGTCCAGGAATCTTGAAAAAGGGTAGAAGGAAGATTATTTGATTTAGGTTTTGGTGTTTATTTTATATATCTCTATACTCTGTGAGAGGGTTTTTAGTCATTTTCTACAGAAAACCTTTGATGAAAAGCCAAAGGTCTAGAAATAAGCAATTTTAAAATGTATGAAATCTTAGATGAGAATTATATACATTCCCATGGCTCTGATGTTAATATTTTTTTAAAGTTGATTCTTCCATGTAAAAGTAATTGAAAGTCCAAAAGTCTGCTTGTTAGAAAAGTACAGACTGTCAGATATGAAACCAAGGAAATCACTGACTCTCAGTTATTTTGAACAGCTAGCTCTTTTTATCATATTTTTACTCAGAAGAGATAATAATTAGCTATAACCTATTTTCCTAGAGCTTTCTTTCACCTTACATATGAATACCATGAGGAATAAGGTATTAAAAGGACAGTGTTGGAAATTCAAGAGAAATATGTAAGAAAGAAAGAGATTTCAAGATCAGAGAGAAGGCATATAACAGCACAGACAGGAAGAAATATAAACACAGAACAGACAAGGAAGCCTAGGGAGAAGCACAGATGAGAGGGAAAAGAAGTCTTTAGATAGAGCTGTAGCTAAGGGACCTTCATCTTATCTGACCAGTTTGATTATAACTTTTTTTTTAACTGTAATTTTATCATGCTTCATCAACAGCTGGATACACTGCTTTATGGGGTTCTTAATTCCTTAAATAGGTGTGGAGGAGTCAAATACAACAAATAAGAGGAAATTTCTTGGCGAACAGTAACCTTATTTTGGTGGAAATATCCATTATTTTAGAAATCTGAAGAAATACAGACTAAGTACTATTTATTTTATGATCATTAAAGTTAACTTTTTGGGTAAATAATATTTTCCTTTAAAAAAAATTTAGAGCTGTCAGAGTATAAGAAAAGGTACTGAAGCAGGCATGGAACAGGTTACTAAGTGAGTCATTGCCAGAGACTGAAAAGAAAGGAGAGCTAAGGAAGTGCCTAAAACCAAGTGGTTAAGTGGAGGAGGAAGAGGAGGAAGGCGAGTAGGCAAAGGAAGAAATGCTCAATTAGTCTTAGAAGTTGTCTACATTCCTCACCAGGATCTGCAGTGTGTGGATCAAAGAACCTCCACCTTCAGATCCCCAATGATGTGGTTCCATTCTTTACCCCCAAAAATATGGTTTTTATTTTGCTACAAAAGTTTTCTTTACTCTAAAACACTGATTTGAAAATGAGCATGTGTTACTCCTTACATACACTCCCTTGGTAAGTAGGCTTAATAAGATGATTACTTGCTATTTAGGAATAACGGAGTAATTACTGCAGCCATATGAACACAACTCAGGGCAGTCTTAGCCCTCTCACCCTTCTATTTAGTCCATTTTAAAAGTGTGTCCTTTAAAAAAATTTTTTTTAATTTTATATGTGTGTGTATATATATATAGAGAGAGAGAATTGTAGCTCCTGGAAACAATAGGTGATATTATATGCTACAGCAATTTCAAATCCTAACTGAAATAAACTGATACTGTAATAGAACATAATATATTGTTATGTTAGAATAAAAGAAAATATAACTATAATATTTGTGTTTGAAGATCACATACCTCCTATCAATGTGTGAGTACAGTTGACAGGTTCAGTCTAAAATGAATCTGAGCTTCAAAGCACACCTGTAAAGAGTTACTCTTTAGCTTAGCTTATTTTCAGTTACTCTCTACTGCCTAAATTACTTAAAACATTACAGTCTAGTATTCAAAGCTTTCAATATATACCCAGGCTGTCTCCATCAAACATACGGTTAATCATCAATTTCTTCCAGTTTCTTTTGATATATATGTGTCATGTTCTGTGCTAAGTTCCTTCAATCATGTCCAACTATGTGACCCCATGGACTGCCCTCCAGGCTCCTCTGTTCATGGGATTCTCCAGGCAAGAATACTGGAGTGAATTGCCATGCCCTCCTTCAGGGGATCTGCCTAACCCAGGGATCAAACCCGTGTCTTTTTCATCTCCTGCACTGACAGGCAGGTTCTTTACTACTGGCACCACCTGGGAAGTCCTGTATGCGGCATACATCTTTGCTATTTCTATGAACAGAAATAGGACTTCCTGTGAATTAAGGAATTCATTTACTAATTCATACTACAAGCATTTATTCAGCATCAAATTCTATTCTGTGCTCAGTACTTTCCTTGGGTTTTATTATCTCCACCTTAGAACACTGCAGTATTGTCTGAATCAGTGAGTACTGAGAAGAGAAGACTTATTCTTCCCAGTGTCTTCATATGCAACACTGCACTCGCCAGAGTAAATTGCCCATATTTGGACCAATAACTAGGTCAGGGAGATTGATACGATAACTAACCAGGCCTTTGTCTCATATCTACCCCGAAATGGGAATCCCTATCAAAACCATATAAAGTATTACTAGGAGAATGTTGTTTGGCCAAAGGAAGGGGAGTTCTATTAGCAGATGAGAGTTAGAAATGCTGAGTAAAGACAATACTTGTCCCTATAACAGCACTGAACGACCTGCAAAATTATACAGCGTAGAACTTTTTAGGATATGTTCAAAGTATTGAGGAGAGAAAAGACTGCTTTCTGAGGACTATCCTAACTTTGAATACCAGGTGACCCTGAAGTCTCTGTGGCTTAGGCTGTCAGTTGTACCCCAATATTCATTATCTTCTTCTTTCATGATAAAATGCTTTTTATAGCAGGGCATATGGTCTTGTATTAGAAAGACTACATTTCCAGCCTCTCTTACAGCCAGGTGTGACCACATGACTAATTTTGGGCAAATGGTAAGTAATGAATGCAACTAGTTATGTGCATGGATAAGTTTGTACATATGTATACATGCATGTATATATATATATGTTTATATGTACAGTCATATATCACTAGTTATATAGGTATCAATATATATTGATCTAGTTCCAATTATTCTTCACCTCTGAATATATGAGCACCAGAATAGGAAATTCGAAACTTAACCTGTTTTCTTTAATGCTGTTACCCTAGTACCATAACAGCGTTTGACACATAGGAAGGATTCAATATTTACTGAGTACACAAGGCAGGTCACGCTTCTCTATTTAAACCCAACTTCTCTATGAAGCCAGATCTCTGACCACCTAGTTTTCTCCTTATTCGGAGTGGTTATTACAGCACTAGTTTTAAAGAGAGCTTATTTGACACTTTTTGTTTACTGCTCTGAGCTCTTAGTTATAAATGTATGCTTTATTTTACATGCACATTATAAAATCCTAGAGGGCAGGGGCCACAGTATGTTTATTTTTCATACCTCTATCTGTTTGTAGCCAGTGTGTCTGGTATAGAGTAATCCCTCAATGAATGCTGCTGAAAAAGACTAGGACAATAGTTCAATAGTGCCTCAGGAAAACTTGGTGCATTCACTGGACTTCTGGTCAGGAAATCTATATGGGATAAATATCAGAATGGCTGGAAAATTAAATTTTTTCTTGCTTTCTTGATGTTTACGATCTACCTTGAAGTAACTACAGTGTGTTTCTTTCTAAGAATAAGCTTTTTATTGGGAGAAAATTATACTATTTTTAACACTGACAAGGTCTAACTTATTGAAACAGGTGTGATAGCTAAGTGTACCTAAGAAGTCCTTCCCTTGGAGAGAATAGATAGTAATATACTTAAAATCATTTCCAGGTCTACAGTTGAAGAAATTCAAGGTATTTCCTCCCAGGGCCTCATGTCCATTTAAGGCTCTGCTTGAATCCATATTTTACTGGGCTTGGGTTTATCGCCTGGTTACAAGTGGTCCATCCAGATGCCTCTGAAGGGAAACAAATACTCAGCATAGTAATGCTAATAGAAAGACACCACAAGCGTGTTACCCAAAACCCCTATGTCCTTTTCTAATGAGAAAGGTTACAGAAATACGTGAACTCTGAAATGGCCTCTCCCATTCATGTCCACCTCAAGACAGGAAGCACTGAGACAGACCCAGAACATCAACATCCTCTCCCAAACCAGCCTTAGTTCCTGCTTTCAAACCCTACCTCCACTCACATGTGTTCTCAAGGTACATTTGCCTTTGTTTTGCTCATTTTGCCTAAAGTTCTACTCCAGAAAACATCTGCTATAACATCACCACTCAAAGTACATTCTCCTCTTCTTTACTTCTAAGTTCCAAGTTCTAACGACCTCTAGCAATCCTTAGGTTAGTCAAGTATGTCTTGTAAAAATTTTACACCGTTGACTAAAAAATTCAGAATTGCCATTCCTAAAATGAATCAACTCCAAAGCAGATGATTTCCAAGTTTAAACAATAATAATAATAATAATACCAAAAAACAACCGCTGTCACCACTCCTAGGGCATATACTCAAATCACTGCTCAAAAAAGTCCAGGCTATTACATCCTATTTTACAACAAACTGTAAAAATACCCAAGTAAACTATATTAGGTATGTGTAATGAGTCATATTACAATATTTTTCTATACCATCATTATTTCTATAGAGGACTCAAAATACCTAATATTTTAGAATGGTGGGATAAAGATACTGGTGATTTTACTAATTTATATTTACAGAAAAAAAAACATTACTTACTTGATTACCTGTAATTTCCCAACGTTCTACCATTACCCTAAAAAATCACAATCTTCTCTCAACTGAATCAGTTGTGTCAAGTCTGCAGCAAGTTGAGAGGACTACTGGTCCAGGAAGAAGGCAGTAGTGAAACTTTAGGAAAAACAGTTTTAAAGGAAAAGCAGAGATGGCATTATAAGGCACAAAGTGTAAAAAATTAAATTATATACCAGGTATTATGTATTGGTGAGAGTTGGGATCGGAGTAGAGAGAGAGAAGACATAGAGATTTAGCAACAATAAAAAACCTGAGCAAATAAAAAGTATGTGGCAATGATTAACTTTAGGGAAAACAGAATATAGGAGAGGAAATATAATCATATTATAGTCTTTACGACGAAAACAATTCATAATGACTTTAAAAACATAAAAATATTGGGAAAATGTAGGAGTGGAAGAGAAGTGTAAAAGAGATGGAATCTTCACCTACAGTAAAAGAAAATGAATAGGTAATACTAAAATAAGTAAATTAAGAGATGTGGTGGTGGTTTAGTCACTAAGTTGTGTCCAACTCTTGCGACCCCATGGACTGTAGCTCATCAGGCTCCTCTGTCCATGGGATTTCCCAGGCAAGAATACTGGAGTGGATTGCCATTTCCTTCTCCAGAGGATCTTCCCAACCCAGGAATAGAACCCAGGTCTCCCACATTGCAGGCAGATTCTTTACCTACTGAGTTATGAGGGAAGCCCCAGAGATGTTAGTCTATTCATTTTATTCAGAAAGATGGAGATAAATACCAGAAGAAAAAGCTTATAGAGTTAAAAATGGCTGCTGCTGCTGCTAAGTCGCTTCAGTTGTGTCTGACTCTGTGCGACCCCATAGACTGCAGCCCACCAGGCTCCCCCATCCCTTGGATTCTCCAGGCAAGAACACTGGAGTGGGTTGCCATTTCCTTCTCCAGTGCATGAAAGTGAAAAGTGAAAGTGAAGTCACTCAGTCGTGTCCGACTCTGTGCAACTCCATGGACTGTGCAGCCTACCAGGCTCCTCCATCCATGGGATTTTCCAAGCAAGAGTACTGGATGCTAATATACTGACACTATCATGATATATGTAGTTTAGCAACATTTGGTTGTTAAAATTCATGCACTACTTTGAGAAAAAATTAGCATTACATTAAAAAATTAACCATTTCAAGTAAACAGGCCAGTTTTAGTATCTTATCTATACTGTTTATAATTCTATAGACTTCAGATAGATTATTCAGCTTTCATCTCAGCTTAAATCATGTAATACTTTGAAATTCTGTACAAATTATCTTTTTTATGGTATATTGTGTGTGTATGTGTGTGACTGCAACTAGAATAAAATGTTTAAAAAGTATCCTCCAGGTCAGAATACCGGAGTTGGTAGCCTTTCCCTTCTCCAGGGGATCTTCCCAACCCAGGAATCAAGCCCAGGTCTCCTGCATTGCAGATTCTTTACCCACTGAGCCACTAGGGAAGCCCAAGAATACTGGAGTGGGTAGCCTATCCCTTCTCCAGAGGATTTTCACGACCCAGGAATCAAACCAAGGTCTTCTGCATTGCAGGCAGATTCTTTAAATGCTGAGCCACCAGGGAAGACCTTAAAAAAAGTAGATTTTTTTGTTTTATTTCTTATCAACTCCTTATAATGTCCTGAATACCAACAGCTTTAGGAATACTTAAGATGATGTTTAGTTTCCTTTTATTATCATATAAAATGGTCTGCATTACTAGCCCATAAACAGACTTAGATAAATTAAAGTTAACTCTGTGTTTAGTCATTGTCTCCTTCAAAAGTTTCCTGACACTGCTACGAGTAGTTAAAGTAGCTCCCTTGTTAATTCTTCTTTCATGGACATTATGATTATATTACTAATAACCACTTTTATACAATTGGACCTTTATGGGACCTAGACCACCTTATGAAAAGGTAAAGAATCTTCTAAACAGTAAACCAATTTTGCCCTGCTAAATATTAGAAAAGAAACCATGGATGAATCGTAGAGATCTATTTTTGGAGAAAAATTAGAACGGTACATTTAGATTTCATTATGAAGTTATCTCGGAGGTGAATTTCCAACCTCATGTGAATGACAGTGAACTAAGATATAAGAAACCAAATAACATTCCTATTGTACTAGTGCTATAGAGCCAGATGTTATCATAGAGACACGAACTACGGAATGTAGAAGGACATGTACTTTGTAATGTGGAATTGATTGTGGCTTTCTGAATAATGGCTTCCCTGATAATTCAAATAGTAAAGAAGCCGCCGGCAATGCAGGAGACCCCGGTTTGATTCCTGGGTTGGGAAGATCTGCTGGAGAAAGCATAGGCTACCCACTCCAGTATTCTTGGGCTTCCCCTGTGGCTCAGCTGGTAAAGAATCCACCTGTGGAAAACCTGGGTTGGATCCCTGGGTTGGGAAGATCACCTGGAGAAGGGAAAGGCTGTTTAGTCCATGGGGTCACAAAGAGTTGGACACAACTGAGGGCCTTTCACTTTTGCTTACTACATGTTTATTTTTCTTGCATATTTTCTCAGCCTGTCATATATGCATAGAAAAATAAGAAAAGGTTAATTTACAATGAAGAAACTGCATATTCTGGGAACTAGAAATCATGGAAGTCATAACATTTGAAGGAAACAGTGAAAATCAAAGTGTACAAATACACACTGTTTGACCACTAGGCAGGAAGTACATTTTTAGAGCAAAAATACTGGATTGTAATCAGCTGGTCATTTTATTACCTGAAAGGCTTCTCTATTAGCTATATACTTGAAAGTTGCAAGAGAGTTCCAGAAAAACATCTATTTCTGCTTTATTGACTATGCCAAAGCCTTTGACTGTGTGGATCACAATAAACTGTGGAAAATTCTGAAAGAGATGGGAATACCAGACCACCTGACCTGCCTCTTGAGAAACCTGCATGCAGGTCAGGAAGCAACAGTTAGAACTGGACATGAAACAACAGACTGGTTCCAAATAGGAAAAGGAGTACGTCAAGGCCATATATTGTCACCCTGCTTATTTAACTTCTATGCAGAGTACATCATGAGAAACGCTGGGGCTGGAAGAAGCACCAGCTGGAATCAAGATTGCAGGGAGAAATATCAACAACCTCAGATATGCAGATAACACCATCCTTATGGAAGAAAGTGAAGAGGAACTAAAAAGCCTCTTGATGAAAGTGAAAGAGGAGAGTGAAAAAGTTGGCTTAAAGCTCAACATTCAGAAAACGAAGATCATGGCATCTGGTCCCATCACTTCATGGGAAATAGATGGGGAAACAGTGGAAATAGTGTCAGACTTTATTTTTCTGGGCTCCAAAATCACCACAGATGGTGACAGCAGCCACGAAATTAAAAGACGCTTACTCCTTGGAAGGAAAGTTAGGACCAACCTAGACAGCATATTAAAAAACAGAGACATTACTTTGCCAACAAAGGTCCGTCTAGTCAAGGCTATGGTTTTTCCTGTGGTCAGGCATGGATGTGAGATTTGGACTGTGAAGAAAGCTGAGCACCGAAGAATTGATGCTTTTGAACTGTGGTGTTGGAGAAGACTCTTGAGAGTCCCTGGACTGCAAGGAGATCCAACCAGTCCATTCTAAAGGAGATTGGCCCTGGGTGTTCTTTGGAAGGAATGATGCTAAAGCTGAAACTCTAGTACTTTGGCCACCTCATGCGAAGAGCTGACTGATTGGAAAAGACCCTGATGCTGGGAGGGATTGGGGGCAGGAGGAGAAGGGGAAGACAGAGGATGAGATGGCTAGATGGCATCACCAACTCGATGGATGTGAGTTTGAGTGAACTCCGGGAGCTGGTGATGGACAAGGAGGCCTGGCGTGCTGCAATTCATGGGGTCACAAGAGATGGACATGACTGAGCGACTGAACTGAACTGAAAGTTTTATTATATGTTAGTTGTATAAGTAAACATTATATTAAATCTTGGTTCTAGCAATAATCCTTAGATTGGTTCACTGTTTTCCTTTCGATTTTCAAAGACCTATCCATCTTTCTTCCTCTTTGTTTATACTGTAGATATGTTTCCTCTAGGAACAAAATCACCTTTTCATGCTCCTGAATAGTTTTTAAAACTAATGTTTCAAGTGAAACCTTGTAAAACATTTTTTGAAAATATTAACACCATTAAAAGTAAGCAGGGAAAACAAAATAATAATGAGAGCAGAAATCAATGAAATTGAAAATAGGAAATCCAAAAATGAAAACAAATAAAACCAAGAGTTGATTCTTTAAAAATTTCAGTAAAGTTGACAACCCTCTAAGCCAGGCTAACCAAAAAACCAAAAACTAAAAAACAAACAAAAAACCCAAAGACAGGAATCAAATTACTAACATCAGAAATGCAAGAGGGGACATAACTACAGCTCCTACATAAACTGAAAGAATAATAAAGAAATACTATGTCCAGCCCATACCATTTGAAGGAAACAAACCAATTCCTTGAAAGACAGACTCTAACAAAACTCATATAAGAAGCAACAGAGGATCTGAATAGGCCTACAAGTATTAAAAGAAGTTGAATCCATAATTAATCAACTTCAAAAATAGAAAGCTTCAGGTCTAGATGGGTCACTGGTGAATTCTACCAGATATTTAAAGAAGAAATTATACCAATTCTTTACAATATCTTTATGTATCAGATATGAGTTGTGTTACTCATTTATGAATAGAAAAATATTCTAGTTCATGGAAGATCTTTTTTTTAATACTGAAATTTCACAGACATACCTTACTGAGGCGGTGGAAAGGAACGAACTGTCTTCCCTCATTGGAGTTTGTACTTCTTTTTTTTCCAATTGTGGTAGAACACACATAAAATAAATTTTACCATACTAATCATTTTGCAGTGCACTGCTTATACTGTATTTCAGTATACTGTCTGTACTTTTTTAACATCATCTCCAAGAAGGAATAAAGGGCGACAGACATATTTTTAAAACAGCAAAACCAATCCTAGCTTGTTTATGGAACTGTGAGAAAAGACTTGACATTCAGGAAAGAGTTGTTAGTAATCTAACTCTGAGTGGGCCTTATTTACTAAAATCAGATCCTACCAATAGATTTTAGAAATAGGTAGGTAAATAGTTAGCAACCAATTGCTAAGTTCTATAAATTCCTAAAACATATCAGAAATCCATGAGTTAGATTTCACATGACAGATTCTGTCACATGAAAGGTTCATAAAATTGGCACAAATAATATAACAGTTTGTTTCCAACCTAAGTTGCTTCAAGGATTTCATTGAAAATGCCATGGGGAAAATTTTTTGCTCTGCTTAGTTTCATATCATATATTTATATTCTTATGTATTGTCTACAATATATTGGGGGGAAAAGTCAATATTTTGAAGAGTATATAGCTTTATAGTCCTTTTAAAAGATACTGAGCAAACAAATCATGGGTGGTAAAAGATGATGCAGTTAAGAGAATCTTTATGAAAGATAACAGCTTTTATCATCTTTAAATAATTTCTTAAAAAGGTGATTGAGACTAATGTAACAGATATAGTACAGCAACTGTGGTAGAATGAAAAAAGCACTGACTTGAAAGATTTAAATACTCTGATTCACCATTTTTTAGTGATGTGTGTATGCTGTCAGGCAGGTCCCTTACTGTCTCTGAGCCCCAATGTCTTAATCTGTAAGGTGGTGATAATGCTCACATCTGGTTCACAGAGTGGTTGTTAATAACATGCTTGAAGATACACAAGTTAACTTACATGAAAATACCTGGCACACTTGCTTAGTATCAAGAGGCTCTCAGGGAACACCTCCTCCTTCCCTTCCTTCTTAATAAACAACACTTAAGAGACTTCTGCGTCTAACTCATGACAAAAATATAAGCAATGCCATTTTCATAGATAAACAGGTTCTTCATTACAGATTTTATAAAATAATTACTGTAAGTACAGATGTGATTATAGCAGTAGGGAAACAAAAAGCAAAGAAACAGTATCTTGAGAAGCATCTAACAAGCAGCTTTCTTTGTTTCATGTTGACATGCTTTGTGGTTACAATGCAGGCTTCCAATGAACACTGGATCAAAATTAAAATTCTAGGCAGGCATTCAAGTTTTTTGATTATGTCCATTCTTCACTCAGCATGGGAAACAAATGCTTTAGAAGCTATTTTTTGAAGCTATTCCCACTGTACTCTTACAAAGTTCATTTCCAAAAGGGGCCCCGTCCCTGTAATGGATCTGAGTAAGGGAAAGCTACACCAGGTTTTGTGCACTGTACTTTAAAAACTGCAGCAGGGCAATAAAATCATGCTTTTAACAGTGACTTTTCTGGGCCTGGGCCACAGCAATTCCGCAAAGGTGCATATGAATTATGGGAAAAGAGAACAAGCAAATTTCAAAAATAAACAACACCAATCCAAAATGATTTATATACATATTTTGAATAAACTTAAATATAGAATAATTAGCAGAAAGCATTTAATTATTGTTTTTTCTATTATCAATGTAAAGTTGGCACAAATGCAGTAAGCCTAATCAAAATCAGGTAAGAGTTACCTCTGTGGCTTTGTTTGATGGTTCCAGGCCAGTCATATTTGCTACTATTAACTGATGTAAGAGTTGAACTTGAGCCACACTTAGGAAGAAGTCCAGGTTTGTGGTTATATTCACTTCCAAGGAATGGCCACACACTAAAATCTCCTGAAGGAAAAAAAGGTTTAATATAGATAAAGAAGCATGATGGCATTATATGATAATTTATCATTCCTACTTATTTGAGCTTTATGAATGTTGATGAATTCTCCTGGGACTCAAGTTCATATGTTAATGAGAATAGCAGATATGGTGAGCACAGTTACTTGACACAGTTTAGTGGATTAAATTAATAAACGTTTATGAGGGCCTGTTGTGCAGCAGGCCATGTGCTAGTTACAGGGAAACCCACTATAATAAGAATTTTTCACCATTTCATATGCATTTGGCTTTTCACATCTCAAACTAATATCATTATTTCAATATGTAGGCAGTGATGTATGTAATTCTTTAGCATAATCTTGTTCATCCTCTCAAACGGACATATACTTAGCATTTCATAAGCACCATGCAGCATACTAGAGTGCTAGGAACATCAGAGAGAGTGAGACTAGTGTTGAAGGGCAATCTGCCTTTGAGAAGATTACAATCTAGGTGGGCAGACAGGCAAATTATAGGCACCAATTACAGTCACAGGTGGTATGGTCTGAGTATTCTCCAAAGGATCCATTCCAAATGATTCATAACAAAATGGAGCGCTGAAGCCAAAACCAGCTAGACTAATTAATTTCACTTCTTTAACCTGCTAAAATCTTGGCAGTATTAGGCAGATGTCCACTTAACTTAACTGATGCTGTTCTGCATAACAGTCACTTGAACATCTACTGTTGGAAAACCATTCAGCGAAGGAAAACAGAAATGAAAACCAATTCAGAAGTTTCACTTAATAAGCAGAAGCCCTGCCTCTTGTCATGAAGTGCATGCGGACAATGTTCAAATGCTTGGAAATGTCCAACAAACCTTCTCTTTATTAGTGTCATCCAAGAGAACGGATTTAAGGAGACTTATGATGGGTCCAAATACAAACTACACAGCTTAGAGCAGCTTTTAATAAAGCCATAAAGAACAGCATGTCGGAAATGATCCTCCCCCTCTTTTTTTAGTTAAATAAACTTTCTCTCCAGAAGTTTCCAGATTTTATTCATTATAGTTAGAATTCTTATTTTATTCCTTAAGTAATGATGAAAGCAATACACTTGTGTATTTTAAACAAATTGTGTTACTAAGTAACTGAAAGATATTAGTAGACTTACTTAATTTTTATACAATTTTTGTGGATATAAAGATATCCTGTCTAACCTAACTTTCCCTAGTAGGCTCAGTCATGTCTGACTCTTTGCAACCCTATGGACTTTGGAGCTTGCTAGGCTCCTACTCCATGGGATTTTCCCATCAAGAATACTGGAGTGGGTTATGTTCCCTTCTCCAGGAGATCTTCCAGACCCAGGGATCGAACCAGCATCTCTTGTGTCTCCTGAATTGCAGGAGGACTCTCTAACTCTGAGCCACTGGCTTTCCTTATTAGGGTTATTACAAAGATCAAATAAGATAACACAAAATACTGTTCTTTAAAGACTCAGAGAAGGATGTAAACTTTTGTCTCCTTAAAATAATAATACATTTAATTTGTACATATTTCCAAAGTTTTCATAACAACCGCTTATAACTCTATGAATGATCAAAAATTTATAGTTATCAGCATAACAAATTATGTTATAAATTAACATAACATAAAAAACATAACATTAAACATAAAGGATCCCATTATTATTACATTTCTATTCTAGGCATAGAGGCAAAATACAGCACAGTGATTAGACTTCAAGCCTGGATCCATTAGTAACTGGTTAGTAATGTTGGTCAAATTACTTAATTTCTTTTGATCTCAGTTTCCTCATCTATAAAATATGTATACTCATAATGCTGAGAAGAGTAAATAAGGTAATTCGTGTAGAGCTCTCCTTGTAAGGTAATCCATGTTTCCGGGAGCCAGCATGAGGAACTCCGCCATGGCAAAGGTCATGAGGAAGGAGGCTCCGCATACGCAAAGGCGGGATCAAGCCTCAGGAGTCCCCCTGGAAATTCTCGAGCATCTACCCCCCAAAACCAGAGTCTGCCTACTTTACTGCTTTGTGCTCTCACCTACACCTCTGACTTTATGGAGGGCTGTCCTGGGCGTGACAAGAGTGTTTTAGTTCACAACTGTGAGAGGCATGAGATGTTCTAAACTGTCTGAATACAGATTCCTTTGAGGAGTTAAAAGATTGATTAGAAATTGTATTGGTGAAGGGTTTTTCACTTGTTGGGCCAATGTTTGCTGCTAAGTTTCCATATCCCTTACCTGCTGTGTCCCTGGCAGTGTATTGATTAATATAATTGGTGTAAGTAGTAGCTTTAATGTTTATAACCTTGGACCCTTGAGTTAATTCTTTTCTTCTTATAGCCCACTACACCTTTGCCCTATAGGAATGCAACTTTATCTAATGCTTTTGGAGGGTGGCACCTGACTTTTCACCTTTAGAGAAAAATTAGTTTCTTAAAATGTTAACAGGCCTCTTGGCCAGAAGATGATGCAAATCACCTAAACTTTTGCATATGATAAGTTTGCAGGAAGAAAGCCTGGCTTGCTGCATGACTCTACCCCTTCCCCCATTATCCTCTATGCATAACTTAAGGTATAAAAACTACTTTGGAAAATAAAGTGCGGGCCTTGTTCACCGAAGCTTGGTCTCCCCATGTCATTCTTTCTCTCACCTTCTGGCTGAATTATTCAGCCTCTTTTCTCCACTAAATTTTCTCACTGAGCTATCCTTATTCTATTACTCTTTATATCCTTAATTAACATTTAATTAAGCAACTGTTTCCTGATCCTCGCCGACACCGTCCCCGCTTCAAATTCCCTGGATCCACTGGGGCTGGACCCCAGCACCATGTGAGAATGCTTAGTAATCTGTCAGTATTATTGCTACTTTTATTAGAAAGAGGTTGTGCAGATCAAGAGTATATGGCTGGGAACCAGACCAGTTGGGTGCATACCATGTTCTGCTTCTACTTGTGAAAATTTAGACAGGTTAACTCTCCATGCTTTAGTTTCCTCATCTACAAAATGAGGACAGTAAGAGATGCTAATGCTGCTGCTGCTAAGTCACTTCAGTCGTGTCCGACTCTGTGCGACCCCATAGACGGCAGCCCACCAGGCTTCCCCGTCCCTGGGATTCTCCAGGCAAGAACACTGGTGTGGGCTGCCATTTCCTTCTCCAATGCATGAAAGTGAAAAGTGAAAGTGAAGTCGCTCAGTCGTGTCCGACTCTTAGCGACCCCATGGACTGCAGCCTACCAGGCTCCCCCATTCATGGGATTTTCCAGGCAAGAGTACTGGAGTGGGGTGCCATTGCCTTCTCCAAGAGATGCTAATAGGATTTCTAATAAATGAGTTATTACATGAAAAAAGAAAATAACAGTTAAAGTTGCTCAGTCATGTCCAGACTCTTTGCGACACCTGGACTATAGGCCTCCAGGCTCCTCTATCCATGGAATTCTCCAGGCAGGAATACTGGAGTGGGTAGCCACTTCCTTCTCCAGGGGATCTTCCTGACTCAGGGATAGGACCCTGGTCTCCAGCATTGTAGGCAGACTCCTTACCGTCTAAGCCAACAGGGAAGCCCAAATATTACATGAAAGCAATACATAAACAGTACTATAAAATGAAAGTCGCTCAGTCGTGTCTGACTCTTTTTGATCCCATGGACTATACAGTCCATGGAATTCTCTAGGCCAGGATACTGGAGTGGGTAGCCTTTCCCATCTCCAGGGGATCTTCCCAACCCAGGGAATGAACCCAGGTCTCCTGCATTGCAGGCTGATTCTTTACCAGCTGAGCCATAAGAGAAGTCCAAGAATACTGGTATGGATAGCCTATCCCTTCTCCAGGGGATCTTCCCGACCCAGGAATCTAATTGGGGTCTCCTGCATTGTAGATGGATTCTTTATCAACTGAGTTATCAGGGAAGCCCTAAACAGTACAAAAAGTGCTCAATAATTATTAGATAAAATAATACCATTAATAATAAGCTAATCTGATATCCTGTGCATGGAAACTATGAAAACTCTAAACACACAAAGAAAAGATGCTCCAATATTCAGACTGAAAAAAAACCTAAATTAAGTTCTAACCTCAGTGTGCACATTTTCCGGAGAAATTATTTTGGTGAAAATGATGGCAGGTGCTCCAGTTATTCGTACAGAAAAATCTGTTAAAATGGGAGTCAAAATTGCTCTTCTTTCTTGATGCCGCCGTATGCTAAAAGATAAAGTAAAAAATAATTAGCCATTTCATTTTTAAGGATAATTTTCATTAAATTTGTACAAGTTTCTGTACTACAAACATGTATGCCAAAATTTCATTATGTTGAGTGTGTCTATTTGTGTATTTTATAGTCATAGTTTTGTAAAGTCAATTCCTAACTTCAGAGGCATAAAAGGAAATAAAAAGTAATCAAAAAATTCAGATGTAATCAGTCAATTTCCATTAGTACTATCCTGCGCATGTGCATACTAAGTCACTTCAGTTGTGTCCAGCTCTTTGCAACCCTATGGACTGTAGCCTGCCAGGCTCTCTGTCCATGGGACTATGCAGGCAAGCATACTGGAGTGGGTGCCATGCCCTCCTCCAGGAGATCTTCCCGACGCAGGGACCGCACCTGTGTCTCTTACATCTCCTGCACTGGTAGGCAGGAAACCCAGTAGTATTCTAGGATCTTTCAATAAATTGCTTTTTCTACTTTTAATTCCTTTGGTTTCTACAAATAGTTTAGTATCTCTTTTGTTAAAAAAATACTCTTATTCTTTTGTGATCATTTTTAATTTCCTAGTTTTAATATTTCTGGCATTCTATTTGACAGCTGCCTCCTTTTCAGTTTCTTTAGTTTCACAAGCATGTTCATTTAACCTTTGACTTTTCTTTTTTAAACTCTAAGAACCATCTGAGTTCATAGATTATAGCTTTCTGTGTGTGTCCGTGTGTGCTCAGATGTGTCCAACTCTTTGCAACCCCACAGACTGCAGCTCACCAGGCTCCTCTGTTCATGGAATTTTCCAGACAAGAACACTGGAGTGGGTTGCCATTTCCTACTTTAGAGGATCTTCCTGACTCAGGGATCAAACACACCTCCTGTGTCTCCTGCACTGGCAGGCAGGTTCTTTCTCACTGCACCACCTGGGAAGCCCTATGAATGCCTTTACAGTTTGTGAAATGCTTTTTGTGACTTTGGTCCTGAATTCTTCGTCACAGCAATCCTGTACATGAAGTAAGGACCACTATTAGCTCCACATCACCTATTGGAACAAAGGTTCCACAGTTACAGGTCTGCAGGGCAAATTTATACCAGAGCAGCATTTGACCTCTATTTTAATTTTTCTTTATACATTCTTATCTTTTGAACAGTTATCTAGCACACTATTTCTATACTACATTAAAAATTGCTAATTGCTAATAATTTTAAATATTATTGAGAAATCAAAACTTGTGCTAGTACAGATTTTCAAGTTTATTGCAGTTTTTTCAAGTTATTTATTCATATTCTTAGTTATCATTTTATGAGATAAAACAGTTCCATGTTTTACTAGCAAGTCACACCTCAAAAGTTACTGGAACCATTAATTTTATATTCTTTATAAGTATGCCCCTATTAGTCTCTGCTGCTGCTGCTGCTGCTAAGGTACTTCAGTCGTGTCTGACTCTGTGAGACCCCATAGATGGCAGCCCACCAGGCTCCGCCATCCCTGGGATTCTCCAGGCAAGAACACTGGAGTGGGTTGCCATTTCCTCCTCCAATGCATGAAAGTGAAAAGTGAAAGGGAAGTCGCTCTGTCGTGTCCAACTCCTAGCAAGCCACCCCATGGACTGCAGCCTACCAGGCTCCTCCGTCCATGGGATTTTCCAGGCCAAAAGTACTGGAGTGGGGTGCCACTGCCTTCTCTGCTATTAGTCTCTATTATTATAAAATAATCAAGGTGAGATCAGAGAATTGGCATAAGTTATCTCATGAAAAAGCACAGATAAAACTCAAGTCTGTCTACATCTTTTTCTACCAGAGTAGTCTAGAGAGTACTTGCATCTTTTGTTGAACTGGGCAATGGGCAGAGCTTTATTTGCTCTTTGCCAAAAAAGCAAATCAGATTATCTGGTTCTGTGACACATAAGTACTGGATTTCAAGAAAGTCAATTTTAAAGAATTAAGAGATCTGGTGAATAGAGGGTAGCAGGAAGAAGTATTAAAATCTGAATACAGAGGAAGAGTTGAGATCCTAAGAGACACCACAATTATAGCTTAATAGCTCAAATTCCATAAAATGACCAATGTGAGAAACATGTAACATCTGATGTGCTCTCATAGGGGAATGCTAAAATATATGATATATTAAAAATACCTTAAAATGGAAAAGGTGGCAGGGAACCAAATGAAAGCAAACTTTAACTGAAGCACTGATGGGGGAGTGCTTCTTCATATTCTAATTATTTCCCATTGTGTGAATTAAATCAGTAACACAACATATGAAAGACCTATGACGTTAGAAAGTTTAAAAAAAGTTTAATAAGTCAATGGTCATAAAACTAGAACTTTACTGGTATATAGAGTGCTAACTTTTCTTTTGTATTATCTCTGGTAAATATCTGAGTTAAGGATACATATTTTTTAAATCATAAAACTTTTTTTATAGATTCAAATATTTTCAAGGATAAATTCAAAAGAAGGAAAAAAATACACACTGCAGAAATAACTGCAACAAGAATTATATTATGCTAATACTTTACTAGACAATAGTCTAGGGTTTAAAATAACAAGAGGGAAGTAAAACTCAAAGTATTAACTGACATCATTAATGACTTTAGGGTCTTAGCTACTCTCAGTAAGCCAAGGGAATAGATCCACCCCCCAACAACCCGCACCTCAGAAATAGATTTTTAATGGTCATATGGAGACCACAGGCTAATCCTTACATCCCTGACAGGCAAGGATTTTGAGATGAGAGGTCAACTTAGATCTGGGGCCCCTAAAAGGCCAGAAAAACAACTTCCAATCAGAAATAGAAAAGAACAAGGAAGTCTGCCTGTTTTGGAAAGAGAACTTATTGAAAAAACAGAGATCTTTCTCTTTTTTCAACTTAAAAATAAAAATAATTAGAAAATGAAAAATAATGGGAAATATCCCATGTGTGTTTGGAAGCTGTAATTTATATTATGTGTGTTGGTCCAGGAATACCAATATTAAGTTATTTATATAAAAGTGGCATCAGACCTTTGATAACCCCAGGGCATCAGTCAGAAATAGATACAAGTCTCTTTGGAAAACATGCTTTCAAACTGACAAAAAGGATTCTAAGGAACAAAGACCACTGAAGATAAACTCCTAAATACAGATTTCATATATACTTCAAAATCATTTTTTTATTAGCAAGAAGAGAATTCAATCCCATTATCAAATTCATGATCAAGAACTTCTGATAAGGGAATTTCCACATGTCGACAATATAATAAATTTCTTTAAAATCATTAATGACATATAGGATGGAATGAACCACATGAGGGAAAAAAACCAAAGTATTAATCCCATAAAAGAAGGCAAAGCAGATTTGAAAAACAACCAAATAGAACATTCAGAAATAAAAATATAGTTACTAAAATTAAATATATAATAGATGGATAAGTAGAATTTTAGATATAACTTTACAAATTAGTAAACTAGAAATACTACCAAAGATAGACAGACCAGAAAATACTTAAGACTTGTGGCAATCAACAGAGATAATCTATTTCAGTAGATATTCCTGAATATGAAAAACAGTACTATTCACACACATTTTTATAAACAATAAATATATATAACATACTTTTGGAGAAATTATTCATTATAATTTGATTCACTGTACCTATTTATACAGATTCCTCTCATTTTTAGAGAGTCACAAGGATAAATCATTTGACTAGTTAAGAGTTGCTGGAGAAGGCAATGGGAACCCACTCCAGTACTCTTGCCTGGAGAATCCCATGGACAGAGGAGCCTGGTAGGCTGCAGTTCATGGGGTCGCTAAGAGTCCGACACAACTGAGCGACTTCACTTTCACTTTTCACTTTTATGCATTGGAGAAGGAAATGGCAACCCACTCCAGTGTCTTGCCTGGAGAATCCCAGGGACGGGGGAGCCTGGTGGGCTGCTGTCTCTGGGGTCGCACAGAGTCGGACACGACTGAAGTGACTTAGCAGCAGCAGCAGCGGTTAAGAATTGAAGTCCATTTTAGTGTGTGTGGTGTTTTTTTTTTCCTTCCAGAGTAACATTTTCTGTTGAATTTCTAATGCAATTAAAATAAAATTATATGGTATATTACTATGATGATTATATTCAACTTAAATATTTTCTGACTTTTTGAGTACCTATTGCCTGGTAGTAACTATGCTTGTGTGTGTGCTCAGTTGCTCAGTTGTGTCCAACTCTTGGCAACCCCATGGACTGCAACCTGCTAGGCTCCTCTGTCCATGGAATTTTCCAGGCAAAAATACTGGAGTGGGTTTCCATTTCCTACTCTAGGGGATCTTCCTGATCCAGGAATCAAACCCACATCTCTTCTATCTCCTGTACTGGCAGATGGATTCTTTACCACTGTGCCACGTGGGAAACCCTATGACGGCCTTTACAGTTTGTGAAATGTCTTTTGTGACGTAGATACTGAATTCTTTACAGCAACCCTGTACGTGAAGTAAGAACCATGCTGCTGCTGCTGCTGCTGCTGCTAAGTCGCTTCAGTCGTGTCTGACTCTGTGCAACCCCATAGTCGGAAGCCCACCAGGCTCCCCCGTCCCTGGGATTCTCCAGGCAGGAATACTGGAGTGGGTCGCCATTTCCTTCTCCAATGTGTTAAAGTGAAAAGTGAAAGGGAAGTCGCTCAGTTGTGTCCGACTCTTAGCGATCCCATGGACTGCAGCTTACCAGGCTCCGCCGTCCAGTTTTCCAGGCAAGAGGACTGGAGTGGGGTGCCATCACCTTCTCCATTATTAGCCCCAAATCACCTATGAGGAGATGAGTTTCAGGGACTGGGCTAAGGCCACTCAGTTGGAATAAAGGTTCCACAACTGGACCTCCAGGGCAAGTTGATACCAGTGACTACAGAAGAGTCAGGCTGAACAAGACAGATCTATGTCCTTTAATCTCTGTGCCACCTTTTCAAGTTGCCAAGGATATCTTCAGGTAGGAAATATCTGCTGGCTGTTGGGAAATACAAACCAGCTGCTTCTTCCTGCTGCACCAGGATCCCTTTTCCCTTCACACTCAGTTCCCAGGTACTTTAAGCAGCAGGAGAAAACATTCTCTCACATAAAGTCATGAAAAAGTTACAGGATTATTATAAAATCACACAAATCAAGAAGGTTTAGGTGATCCCAGGCATTAACCTATAAACTATGGGAATCAGACTAACTTCTAGCCTATAAATTTGCTTAGGCATTAGCTTGATATCCTCACAAATAAAGACATAAGTGATGGTTTTCAAGGTGAAGAGCAAAATCAAAGAAAATGCTTTCCTTCCACATTCCTGTTTATAATTTCTCAGGAACAATTTTGGAAAAAATCTGTTTGATCAATCATAAATCAAAATAGGCAAAGACTCCTATGAACATGTGGGTAATCACTTTTAAAAAATAAAAATGTAAGAGATCAAAATACAGACAGAACAGTCATGATCTCTCAGAATTAAGCCAAGTATTTATGCTTCAGGTACTTTAACATCAACACAAAGCTATACTTCCACACAGTCAATGCTACTAATCTTGTGAATCATAGAACTGAGTTTAAGAATGTGTCAAATTCAAATTCAGCCTGCTAAGAATTTTTTAAAAATCCAATGTGTGGGGGAAATAGTCCAAAGGGCAATACATGTAATTTGATATATGTTTATCAAAATACTCAAACAAATAAATGTGTTCTATTTCCTCACAATAAAGTCAGAAAGATAAATTACTCAAGGAAATAAAATACAGACAGTGAGAGGGCCAAATAAAAGTACTTGGTATAAACGATTTATTTTTTTTAATTGCAGCTTTCAAGTCTGTTCAAATTATATCTTTAAGTATTATAAACAAGAAAATCAGACTCACTTGGAGGATTTAGGCTTACTGACATTTTCAGGAAATTATAAGATAAACTTTCTATACCATCCCCCTACCCTCACTGCACCCCGACTCCAGACACCCTCAAAGTTCTAATCATCATGTACAACAGCACTGGTGATTTTAATGTGTAACCTGCACATCAGTATGGGATATTTTAGTTCTTAGCACTTCTTTTTCTCAGATTATAAAATAAGCCCAGATGTAGTAACAATGGTTGCTAAAAGAAAAAGAAAAAAAAGCCATTTAATAACAATGAACTTTAGCATAAGTGTAAGGGGTCAGAGAATTGAGTACAAGAAAAGTAGTTGGCTAAGAGGAAGCAAACCAGGGTTCCACACTTAGCTGTATTTTAAGTGACATTGGACAAGTGAAGAATCTCCTCAATCTTAGTTTTCTGTAGTGCTTTTGTTCTATAGTGTGCTAAGAATAGTTCAGAGTTTAGAAAGAAGTTTGCATGAGAGTTGGAATGTGGAAGAGAAATAGATAATGGACAATATTCTCTGAAAGTTACACTGTTTTAAATAGTAGAGAAAACGTGATGCAGAAGTGCCAACAGATTTCAGCCTGCCCTCACTCTTTCCACCTTCAAGATGTTTTCCTGCCTTCTGGCTCTGCTGGGCAATAGCAACTGCAGGCTGAACTCCAGAAGCACGAGTAACAGCCTCCCACAGCCCTGTCTACCAGCCTTCAGTGGTCCCTGTAGCCACTAGACAAAGCTGGCTTCCCAGGCTTCCTGGAGTGCAACAAATTTGTTATCCAGGATACCCAGCTTCTTCTACAAATGGATAAGTTATTATTCCTAAAATAAATCCCCTCTGTTATAACACTTACAGTTATTGTTCTGACCTGATTGAACCCTGATATATTCTGTCAGCTAAAAAATTAAGGTTTTAAGAGCAAAATATCTACAAATTTTAAAATCTGATGATTCTTTATGCTTAACTTCCCTGCTTCTTTCTCCTGATCATACACACAGAAACACATTATGATTAAAAACAAAATGTGAGTAACATGTCAGGAGGAATTCCGAGTCAGGTGGAATAATGCATTATAAAGACTGTCATTTAATAATGGGTCGGGGGAGTAAATTAGTCTTTACTGTGTATCTTTTGAATTCTACTGGTAATACTTATTGAAAAACAAAAAATGTAATGACATTAAAGCTCTGTATTATATTTGTCAAGATTAATCAGCAGAACTAAACAATATCAGATATATCTTGTCTTTATTTGAATGAGTATCTCTCAGAAACACTCACATTCAGTCACCTGATTTGCTAGCTCTAGTTAATCATCTTGTAATTCAATTTCTCAGTTCATTCAAATCTTCACTAACTTCCTATTATGTGCCAAGCATGATACTCTGTGATTGGTATTTAGAAGTGAGAAAAACAGGGCAGGTTTTTAAACTGGAGTATCTTTCTTAGCTCAAACTGCTCCCTTCCTTCTCCTGTCATTCATGCTTTGTGGAAAAAAATTCATCATAAACATAGTGAAACCTTCCCTGAAAACCCACACATAGAGTTTCTTTCTTTTAATTTTCTATTTGTACCTACATCAATTTTAGAGTAATTTATCGTTGTATTTATGTGTTATGTCACATCTATCTGCCTAAGATGTCTTATGTGCATGAAATGTGTTTATCTAAATTTTTATGTGCCTTAGTTTAATCCTAAGTATCCTTTATTTATGTCTATCAGAATGGTTTCCACACTGTACTTGAATATTTAATTAACCAGTCTGTCTTTTTGATTGGGAGATGAGCTCTGTAAGGGATGGGCACATATCATAAGTTATTTTACTTTGTATCTTTAGTGTAAAAGATATTCCATGGTGTATACTTGATATTAAAATAGTCTTTAATTTCTGACAAAGGTGCAAAGACCATTCACTGGGGAAAGAACAATCTCCTCAACAAATGGTGCCGGAACAACTGGATATCCAATATGCAAATGAATAACTCTACTCTATACTCTATTAAAAAAAAAAGCATTAAAATAACTGAATAACCGAATTATAAGCATTAAACCCATAAAACTCCTAGTATACTATAGGCATAAATCTTCATGATCTGGCTCAGATCAAGAAGGCAGAACAGAAGGATGTAGAGCTCACCTCTTCTCACAAATACATCAACAATACTTCTACATGTGAAACAACTATCACAGAATACCTACTGAATGCTGGCAAAAGATCTCATAAAAGCAAAGCTGCAAGAAACATCACTATGTAACCAGGAAGCACAAAGGAAAAATAAAGGAATCAGGACAGGACCTGCATTCCTGGAAGGGAGCTGTGGAAGAGGAAATTTCTGATCACCATGAGAACCTCCTGCATTGCCTAGGAATCAGCTAGGACAGAAAGGCAGCCTGAGAGGCTCAGAGGAGACAGTGTAGCAGCCAGAATGCCACAGCTACAACAGAAAGAGACCAGCACAGCTGGTCGTGGCTACCTTGTTCCGCTCCTAAGCCTCAGATGTGTGCTGGCTGGTGTGTGTGGGGACTAGGGTGCTAAAACTGTAGCTTCAGAAGACAGACCGGAGAAAAGACTGGGGTTAGCTGGACAGACACAGCCTGAGGGGCTGGAGTGTGGTCGAAGGTGCAACATTCTACGTCTGTCATTGCTAAGCTAAGCTAAGCTAAGTCAAGCTAAGTCACTTCAGTCGTATCTGGCTCTGTGCAACCCCATAGACGGCAGCCCACCAGGCTCCCCCATCCCTGGGATTCTCCAGGCAAGAACACTGGAGTGGGCTGCCATTACCCTCTCCAATGCATGAAAGTGAAAAGTGAAAGTGAAGTCGCTCAGTCGTATCCGACCCTCAGAGACCCCATGGACTGCAGCCCACCAGGCTCCTCCGTCCATGGGATTTTCCCATGCTGATTCCCAGGGGCTGCATTATTTCAGGGGATTTACTCCATTGGTGGCTTTGAGACTGCAATGCCTGCACTACACCCAAGGGGATTAATAGCACTCTAGAGGCTGGGGATCAAACCCAATCTACGAGCAATGAATAGCAAACTAAATGACACAGAAAAATGATTAAGTTATCTAGAAGAGACAGAATAATGCAAATCACTCAATCAGAAATGCAGACAGAACGACAAGGCAAGAAAAAATGCCAGTTCAAGTATAATAGGGGTTCCAAAAAGAGAAGGGAGAGAAGGGGATCAAGCATGTATTTGAAAAAATTATCGGTGAAAAATTCCCAAACCTGGGGAAGTAAACAGATATTCATGTAAAGGAAGCACAGAGGGTCCCAAATAAGGGAACCTGAACAGATCCACACCATGACATATCATATTTAAAATGGCAGAAGTTATACAGAGAATTCTAAATGCAATAAGAGAAAAAAGAAGAGTTAGTTCCAAGGGAACCTCCATAAGACTATCAGCTAATTTCCTACAGAAATGTTGCAGGCTGGGAGGGAGTCATAAGATGTATTCAAACTTCTGAAAGGAAGGAACTTACAACCAAGAATACTTCACCCAGCAAAATTATCATTTAGAATAGAAGGAGAAAGAATTTCTCAGACAGGCAAAAGCTAAAAGACTAGATCAATATTAAACCTATCCTAAAAGAAATATTGAAAGGTTTTCTCTAAATGCAAAAGAAACAATAATCTATAGGACAGAGAGAATTACAATTAGAAAGTAAATCACTTAAATAAGCCAATACACAGATTTGAAAAACAAAACAAAACAAACTTGAGCAAGTGACAACTACAATGAACAGCAAAAGGGTAAACATGAAGATGTAAAAGATGATACCAAAGTCATAAAATGTGGGAGAAGTGAGTAGAAAAATGTAGATTTTTTTTCAGAATGTGTTTGAGTCTATGAGTATCAGTCTAAAGCAAACTATATACTATAAAATTACAGCAATAGTTTAACATATCTGAAAAACTGGGAAATCATAAATCAAAAACATACAATTGATTCACAAAAACCAAAAGGAAGAGAACGTAAGTATAGTTCAAAAGAAAATCATCAAACTGCAAAAGGAAAAACAAAAAGAAAGGAACAAAGAAGAAATATAAAATCAGCTAGAAAACAAGGTTAAACATGCCATAAATATATATCTATTAATAATTACCTCAAATGTCAATGGACTAAATGCTTCAATCAAAAGACACAGAGTGCCAGACTGGATAATGAAACAAGAGCCTGCGACATGCCACCTAAGAGAGACCCAATTAAAGGTGAAAGACACACACAGAGTGCTGACAGTGCTGAGATAGAAGAAGAAGGTTCATGAAAGTGGAAATCACAAGAAAGCCAGGGTAGCTATACTCATATCAGACCAAACAGACTTTAAAAATAAAATAAAATTAAAAAAACAAAACAAAAAACAAAACAAACAAAAAAAAATAAATACAATGTAAATACTATGCAAATATTTGCTAAAAATAAAAAAATAAAACAAAGGCCATAGAGAAAGATAAAAAAGGACAGCACACAATGATAAAAGAATCGATACAAGAAGTAGATACATACTTGTAACATACACACACCCAATAAAGGAGCACCTAAATACATAAAACAAGTATTAATAGACATAAAAAAGAAATTAAGAATACAGTAATAGGAGAATTTAATATCTCACTGACATTAATGGACAGATCTTCCAGACACAAAAATCAATAAGGCAACAGAGGTTATAAATGACGAAACAGAACAGATAAACTTAAGTGATATTTTCAGGAAATTACATCCAAAAAACCTCAGAATATGCATTATTTTCAAGTGCACATGAAACATTCTGTAGGATGGATCACTTAGTAGGACACAAATTATAGGGCACAGAAAACTATTTCAAGTATCTTTTCTGTCCACATGGGTGTGAAACTAGAAATCAACGAGGGAAAGAGAAACAAGAAAGAAATGACAACAAGGAGACTAAACAACACACCACTAAAAAACTAATGGTCAATGATGAAAAGAAAAAGGAAATTTTTAAAAATACCTTGAGACAAATGACACTGAAAAAACAACCATTCAAAATCTATGCTTTCTTGCTTGCTAAGTTGCTTCAGTTGTGTCCAACTCTGTGCAACCCTATGAACCATAGCAAGCCAGGCTCCTCTGTCCATGGGATTCTCAGGCAAGAATACTGGAGTGGAGTGCCATACCCTCCTACAAGGGATCTTCCCAACCCAAGGATCAAACCCACATCTCTTCTGCCTCCTGCATTGGCAGGCAGGTTCTTTACCAATAATGCCACCTGGGAGGCCCATCAAAATCTATGGGATGCAGCAAAAACAGTTCTAAAAGGAAAGCTCATGTGTGCCTTCTTCAAAAACAAGTACATCTCAAATAAATATCCTAACCTATCACCTAAAACAATTTAAAAAAGGACAAACAAAAGCTAAAGTCAGCACAAGGGTGGAAATAATAAATATCAGGGAGGAAATAAATATAATGGAGATTTTAAAAAACAGAAAAAAAAATACGAATGAAACCAAAAGCTGGTTCTTTGAAAGCATAAAAAAAATTAACAGAGTCCTGGCCAGACTCATCAAGAAGAGAAGACCCAAATAAACAAAGTAAGAAATGAAAGAGGAGAGATAATAACCTATACCACAGAAATACAAAAAACCCTAAGAGCATACTATGAACAATTTAGAAGCCAGTAAGTTGGACAACCTAGGAGAAATGCAACAGGTCTGTAGATACACACAGCCCACCAAACCTGAATCACATAAGAAATAGATAATTGGAACAGACTGATCAATAGAAATGAAACAGAATCTGTAATAATACTAGTAATAAAAAACATCCTTGCAAACCAAAGTCCAGGACCAGATGTTTTCACTGAGAAATTCTACCATGTACAAAGAAGAACGTATGCTAATCCTCAAGTTTTTCCAAAAGACTGAAGAGGAGGAAACACTTCTAAAGTCATTCTGTCAAGCCAACATTACCCTGATACAAAATCCAGAAAAAGACACTACCAAAAAAGAAAATTACAAGCAAGTATCTTTGATGAATATAGATGCAAAAATCCTCAACAAAACATTAGCAAACTGAATGCGACAACATATAAAAAAGATCCTACACCATGATTAGGTTGGATTCATCCCAGGGTCACAAGGATAGTTCATCATATGCAAGTCAATCAATATAAGCAAATAAAGAAAAGATGAAAACCACATGATCATCTTAATAGATTCAGAAACAATATTTGACAAAATCTAACACCCACTCATGATAAAAACGCTTACCAAAGTGGGTACAGAGGGAACATATTTCAACATAATAAAAGCTATTTGTGACAAACCCACATAATAGGGTTAAACCAACATAATGCTCAATGGTGAAAAGATGAAAATCTTCCCAGTAAAATCTGGAACAAGAGAAGGATGCCCACTGCGACCCCTTGTATTTAACATAGTATTGGAAGTCCTAGCCACAGCAATCAGAGAAGAAAAAGAAATAAAAGTTAGCCAAATTGGAAGGGAAGAGGTAAAACCGTCATTATACACAGATGACATAATACTATATAGAGAGAAAACTGTAAAAACTACACAAAAACAGATAGCACGGATAAATTCAGCAAGGTAGAAATATACAAAATAACATATAAAAATTGGATGCATTTCTGAATGGTCACAATGATGTATCAGAGAGGGAAAGCAGAAAACAATCTAAGACTGCATTAAAAAACTTAGAAATAAACCTCACCAAGGAGGTGAAAGATTTATACGCTAAGTCCCAGCACTGTTAAACTGATATTGAGGGAAAAGAAAACCCTCCCAAACTTCAGACAATACTACAAAGCTACAGTAATCAAACCAGTGTGGCGCTGGCACTAAAACCAGATATACACATCAGCAGAACAGAAGAGAAAGCACAGAAATAAACCCACACATCTATGGCCAATTAATCTTTGACAAAGGAGGCAAGAATACACTACGGAGAAAAGAAAGTCTCTTCAGCAAGAGGTGTTGTAAAAGTTGGACAGACGCATGTAAGTCCCTACACAAAAATAAACTCAAAATGTCTTAGAGACTTAAATATAAAACATGACACAACAGAACTCCTAGAAGCAAACACAGGCAAAACATTCTCTGACACAGATTGTACTAATGTTTCAATATTTTCGTAGATCAATCTCCCAAGGCAACAGAAATAAAGGCAAAAATAAAGGACTCAATGAAAGTAAAGGAAAGCATAAACAAAATGAAAAGACAACCTAAAGACTGGGAGAAAATATTTACCAACAATGTAACCAACAAGGGCTTAATTTAAAAAATAACACAAACAGCTCAAACAACAAATTAACAGAACAAACAACCTAGTCAAATACTGGGCAGAAGACCTAAATAGACATTTCTCCAAATAAGACATACAGATGGACAACAGGCACACGAAAAGACATTCAACACTGCTAACTATTAGAGAACTGCAAATCAAAACTACAATGAGGTACCACTTCACACTTGTCACAATGGGAATCATTAAAAAGTCTATACAAAAAAGAAGCAAAGAATATATTTCTTTTTTCCCACATCTGTTTAGAGAGAAATGAGGTTTTGCATCCTAAATTTAGTACAGAGAATCTCATTTGATAAAATCTTAAGACTTTTCACAACAATCTTCTTATTTTCTTGCGGCACAGGAAAACTTGTATGAAAACTTACATCTATTGCTAACTCATCTATTATTAATAAAGTAAATCTATACTTGAAAGTATGATTTGAACAAAGCCCCTCACAAGACTCTAAGACTTACAAATTATTGCCATGTTCTGTGGGTACAACTTTCAAAAGAAAAGTGAAATTGATTGGTTGTCCTATTAGTTATATGTTGTACTAGGAGTAACGGTGCAATTGGAATCTACTTCTAAATTGTATAAATTCTTGTAAGTTTGTTCTATATGAAAAGAATAAAATAACTGGCACCTCTCCTCTGCCCTCAAAAAAGTCTACACTTAATAAATGCTGAAGTAGGTGTTGAGAAAAGGGAACCTTGCTATATAGTTGGTGGGAATGTAAACTGGTACAGCCACTATGTAAAACAGTATGGAGGTTCCTTAAAAAACTAACAAAACAGTTGCCATATGATTCAGCAATCCCACTCCTAGGCCTGTATCTGGACAAAACTAATTCAGGAAGACACATGCACCCGCCCCCCACCCCATGTTCACAGCAGCACTAGTTACAATACAATCATGAAGCAAACTAAATGTCCATTGACCAGATCGATGGATAAAGAAGATGTCGTACATACATACAATGGAAAATCACCTAGCCATTAAAAAATGAAATAATGCCATTTGCTGCAACATGGATGGACCTAGAGATTGCCATACTAAGTGAGGTAACGTCAGATCAGATCAGATCAGATCAGTTGCTCAGCTGTGTCCGACTCTTTGCGACCCCATGAATAGCAGCACACCAGGCCTCCCTGTCCACCACCAACTCCCAGAGTTCACTGAGACTCACGTCCATCGAGTCAGTGATACCATCCAGCCATCTCATCCTCTGCCATCCCCTTCTCCTCTTGCCCCCAATCCCTCCCAGCATCAGAGTCTTTTCCAATGAGTCAACTCTTCACATGAGGTGGCCAAAGTACTGGACTTTCAGCTTTAGCATCATTCCTTCCAAAGAAATCCCAGGGCTGATCTCCTTCAGAATGGACTGGTTGGATCTCCTTGCAGTCCAAGGGACTCTCAACAGTCTTCTCCAACACCACAGTTCAAAAGTATCAATTCTTCGGCGCTCAGCCTTCTTCACAGTCCAACTCTCACATCCATACATGACCACAGGAAAAACCATAGCCTTGACTAGATGAACCTTTGTTGGCAAAGTAATGTCTCTGCTTTTGAGTATGCTATCTAGGTTGGTCATAACTTTCCTTCCAAGGAGTAAGTGTCTTTTAATTTCATGCTTGCAGTCACCATCTGTAGTGATTTTGGAGCCCAGAAAAATAAAGTCTGACACTGTTTCCCCATCTATTTAACATGAAGTGGTGGGACCGGATGCCATGATCTTCGTTTTCTGAATGTTGAGCTTTAAGCCAACTTTTTCACTCTCCTCTTTCACTTTCATCAAGAGGTTTTTGAGTTCCTCTTCACTTTCTGCCATAAGGGTGATGTCATCTGCATATCTGAGGTGATTGATATTTCTCCCGGCAATCTTGATTCCAGCTTGTGTTTCTTCCAGTCCAGCGTTTCTCATGATGTACTCTGCATAGAAGTTAAATAAGCAGGGTGACAATATACAGCCTTGACGAACTCCTTTTCCTATTTGGAACCAGTATGTTGTTCCATGTCCAGTTCTAACTGTTGCTTCCTGACCTGCATACAAATTTCTCAAGAGGCAGATCAGGTGGTCTGGTATTCCCATCTCTTTCAGAATTTTCCACAGTTTATTGTGATCCACACAGTCAATGGCTTTGGCATAGTCAATAAAGCAGAAATAGATGTTTTTCTGGAACTCTCTTGCTTTTTCTACGATCCAGCGGATGTTGGCAATTTGATCTCTGGTTCCTCTGCCTTTTCTAAAACCAGCTTGAACATCTGGAAGTTCACGGTTCACATATTGCTGAAGCCTGGCTTGGAGAATTTTGAGCATGACTTTACTAGCGTGTGAGATGAGTGCAATTGTGCGGTACTTTGAGCATTCTTTGGCATTGCCTTTCTTTGGGATTGGAATGAAAACTGACCTTTTCCAGTCCTGGGGCCACTGCTGAGTTTTCCAAATTTGCTGGCATATTGAGTGCAGCACTTTCACAGTGTCATCTTTCAGGATTTGGAATAGCTCAACTGGAATTCCATCACCTCCACTAGCTTTGTTCGTAGTGATGCTTTCTAAGGCCCACTTGACTTCACATTCCAGGATGTCTGATTCTAGGTCAGTGATCACACCATCGTGATTATCTGGGTCATGAAGATCTTTTTTGTACAGTTCTTCTGTGTATTCTTGCCATCTCTTCTTAATATCTTCTGCTTCTGTTAGGTCCATACCATTTCTGTCCTTTATCGAGCTCATCTTTGCATGAAATGTTCCTTTGGTATCTCTGATTTTCTTGAAGAGATCCCTAGTCTTTCCCAGTCTGTTGTTTTCCTCTATTTCTTTGCATTGATCGCTGAAGAAGGCTTTCTTATCTCTTCTTGCTATTCTTTGGAACTCTGCATTCAGATGTTTATATCTTTCCTTTTCTCCTTTGCTTTTCGCTTCTCTTCTTTTCACAGCTATTTGTAAGGCCTCCCCAGACAGCCATTTTGCTTTTTTGCATTTCTTTTCTATGGGGATGGTCTTGATCCCTGTCTCCTGTACAATGTGACAAACCTCATTCCATAGTTCATCAGGCACTCTATCTATCAGATCTAGGCCCTTATATCTATATGTCACCTCCACTGTAAAATCATAAGGGATTTGATTTAGGTCATACCTGAATGGTCTAGTGGTTTTTCCCTACTTTCTTCAATTTAAGTCTGAATTTGGCAATAAGGAGTTCATGGTCTGAGCCATAGTCAGCTCCTGGTCTTGTTTTTGCTGACTGTATAGAGCTTCTCCATCTTTGGCTGCAAAGAATATAAACAATCTGATTTCGGTGTTGACCATCTGGTGATGTCCATGTATAGAGTCTTCTCTTGTGTTGTTGGAAGAGGGTGTTTGTTATGACCAGTGCATTTTCTTGGCAAAACTCTATTAGTCTTTGCCCTGCTTCATGAGGTAACTTGGACTAAGACAAATACCATATATCACTTACATGTGGAATCTAAAAATATGTACAAATTAACTTATTTACTAAACAGAAATTGACTCATATACAAAGAAAACAAACTTACAGTTACCAAAGGGGAAATGGGGAAGGGGAAGGATCAAGTAGGATTAGCAGATACAAGCTACTACATTTAAAACAAACAAGGTTCTACTGTATAGCACAGAGAACTAAATTCAATATCTTGCAATAAATCCTAATGGAAAAGAATATGAAAAAGAATATGTATGTACATGTGTAATTGAATCACTCTGTTGTACACCAGAAATTAACACAACTGTGATTCAATTATACTTCAATAAAAATTTTTAAAATTCAAAAAATGAAATAAAAAAAGAACTCCTATAAACCATCACAAAAGGACCTCTCAATTTAAAAATGGGCAAAAGACTTGAATAAACATTTTTTTATAGAAGATCTACAAAGCCAATAATCACAAGAATCTGATAAGGATAGAGTTAATATTTTTTTGACTTGGAATATAATATAATGGATTTTAAGGGAAATGTGAATTAATCCTTAGTCTGAAGTGGAATTTTTCATCAAATAACAAGCTTAAAAAAAATTCTGACACTGACCATAAATTTGTAATAACTGCAATGTAACAGGAGAAGGTAATGGCAACCCACTCCAGTATTCTTGCCTAGAGAATCCCAGGGACAGGGGAGCCTGGTGAGCTGCCGTCTATGGGGTCGCACAGAGTCAGACACGACTGAAGCGACTTAGCAGCAGCAGCAACAGTGGTAGGACTCACAGGAGTCCAAGCAACAGCATCAGCTATAGTTACAAAATATATTTTATGAAATGCAGAAACAATACCGAAACACTTAGGTTTGGCATGCTAAAGAGCGTATTAACTGTTCTTCTGGCAATGAAATATTAGAATGTGGAAAAAGTTTCTCAAGCATTTCCTACCTGCTGGCCATATTCCACTCAAGGGCTGGATTCTGTGAATTTCTTTCAGTCTCTGTTAGCACTCCTCCTGTGCCATTTTCCTTTTCTGGTTTCAGTTGATCCCACTGAGCAGTACCAATATTGATCGACTGCAGATCTATTTGGTATTGTCGGTCTTCAATCTCTGACCCAGGGTCTCGAAGAATTCCTAAATTCAAGGCTCTTCTGTAAAGGCAGTGAAGAAAAGTAATCAGATAAATTAAGTATTCTATGCTTATTTTGCTCACGAACATCTTGCTATTACCATTTTTCCCCACTTTGGATTATTAAGTTAATGAAATCTATGAAGCAGGTATTATAAACTTACCACATACTAATGATTTTAAAATGTATCAAAGAGTTAGTACTTAGTGTATCTACTTTATAAGTTCTTACATTATTCTCAGCACTGTTATTTTTCTAAATAAATACTTTTACATATATGATTTAAATCCTTGAGCTGTTGTGAGGTTGTACTACCTCCTTTTTTACTAAAGAGAAAATAATACAGAGTTGTTGAAAGACTTAGCCAAAGTTAACTGAGTTAGTATGTGGCCAAAACTGCAAGTTAAATCCAGGTTTTGCTTCAAAACCCTGTCTTCTTTCCAATGTTAAACATCTACTTTTTTTCCTCAGTACTTTGATGTCTTGTTAGGAAAAGTGTTGAAGCTTTGTGAATTTACTTAATTCCCCTACCCTTTGCCTTTAGTCCTTTATATAACCCACTACCACATAGACTAAATTATTGACAAAACTTCATTGCTTACTGATGTAGAAATACAGTAAGGATTACTGGCCGATATAGAGTTGGAATTTTCATCTTATTGGACCCAAGGCTAAGCAAATGAATAAAATTATCAGCAGCTTAAAGCTAGATTGGAGAAAGTAAATGGTTAAATTTTTTCATGAAGGTTTTAGAATGAAATAGCAAGGCAGTGTGATAGGATAAGAAGAACAGGATTTGGGATTTGCAAGCCAGATAAGTTTAAGTTTGTGAGAGTTGGGAATTTTTTGGTTATGTTGGTTCATAAATTCTTTAAAATGAGTAACCAAAACGAAGGTAACATTTTTCCTCCAAGAAAGTTTCAATCAATAAAAATTGAAATTACATAGAGGATAAAAACAGTTGTTACAAATATAGACACAACTGTAGAGATCAGAAAAAAATACAATTAGTTATATCAATTGAACACTAATGAAACAAATTAGTGGAGGGAGAGGGAAGAAATCACCTGAGTCTTAGTGTGAAAATTAGAGAGAGACAGTATGAATGTGATCAAGACTATATCTTGGCTAAGTCCACAGTGAGGGTCAGACCATGTCCAGAAGTTGGTCAAATACTGATGGAAGGTGGACGACTACTGAGACTCAAGATGGCAGGTGTCCCCAGACACATAGGAATGGAGATGGCATGCATCAGGCCAGGCAACAGGACGGCTGAGACTAATGAATTCAAATGAAGAGAAGAGGAGGGAGAGGACTGCAATTGAACAATCAGATAGCTCAGGTAGGGAAATATTAATATAACATGGTGTTACAATAAGGAAACAGGAAGGAAACAGGTGTTGGTCAAGAAGTCATAGTGTGAGGAAGAGAAACACAGATGGATGGAGTCTCAGTATTATCCTAAGGTGAGTGCTGATTCTAATTTTCATCTTCTTTTTTCTAACTTAGAAAAGTTCTATCTAGGAAAGAGCATGCAAAGAAAGGAGGCCTAAAGTTTTACATGAACCCATAAAATGGGTCGTGACCATTTTCATTTTGCCTTAATGAAGGTAAAGAAAAAGAGTGAATGCAGGTGCAGGTTGTGGGGGGAGTAACCTTGTGAGCACCCCTATTTTGGCAGAATGTTCTTCATTTGAATACTGGTGTAATTCTGTGAATTCTAAAGATCCATCTCAAACTTCACTATTTTAAAAATTGTATTTATCTATTTTGGGGTCTTCGTTGCTGCGCGCTGGCTTTCTCTAGCTGCAGAGATCTGAAGCATCTCCTTAGTTGTGGTACATGTGCTTCTCAATCATTGTGTGGCTTCTCCTGTTGCAGAACAAGGGCTCTAGAGCACATGGGCTTAAGTAGCTGTGGCTCATGGGCTTGGCTGCCCCACAGCATGTGGGATCTTCTTGGACCAAGATCGAACTCGTGTCCCTTACAGTGGCAGGTGGATTCTTAACCACGGGACCACCAAGTTAGTCCCTCAGACTTCACTTTCTAAGAAGCCTTTCCTGACCACCCTTTCTTCAAACTCCCTTTTCCCTAAATCTGTGCTCTTAGGGTCTTTCTAAACTTAGAAGTACAAGAACATCACAATCACCTGTCAGTCTTCCTCAAAATAGCATAAATTTCTTGAAGTTAGAAACTACATCTCTTATCAATTGATTAGTAAATGTTGTTTCAAGTCACTGATTTGAACTGAAACAAATCTTTGCAAACCTCAACTGGAAACAGTGTCTGTCTACAGCAACAAGAACACCCAGTCTTTACACACAGTAAACTTCTGCTCTACAGCCACACAGACTCTGACATAGAGCAAATGTCTTTGGCACTTGGTAGCCTAACTTATTTCCCTAGATTATTATTCCCATATAAAAATTACATTTACTCAAACTAGCCAGTGCTTTCTGTTGTTGCTTAGTTGCTCAGTTGTGTCTGACTCTTTTCTGACCCCACAGACTGTAGCTCGCCAGGCTCCTCTGTCCATGGAATTTTCTAGGCAAGGATAACTGGAATGGGTTGCCATTTCCTTTTCCAGGGGATCTTTCAGACCCAGGGATCAAACTCATGTCTCCTGCATTGGCAGGCAGATTCTTTACCACTGAGCCATCAGGGAAGACCCCATACTTTCTACATTTTACAATAAATTCCCTAAGCCTACTTTTAAAGAAAACCAAAATATTTTTAAGAATCCCTTTTTAGAAAGAAAAGGTATGCTTGGAAATAAAATTAGTGCTATATTAAAAGATAACCAAAGCAACCTAGCCCAGCATTAACATCAGCCTATTTCTCTTGGCACATGGAGAAACTGCAAAATCATAAGATAAAATCAGAAAAATACTGAAGTTTTCACCTATGCTTAAAATGTCCCATATTTAGCCTTGACCTTAAATCAAGCTATTTTCTTCTTACCATCTATCTGTGGAAAACATGACTTTCCACAGGTTCTCCTTCTCAACACAAAAATGGACTGTATATTGAGCAATAGCTTAATACTTTTAACATGCCAATTTCAAAATTTTAAGAATCAGGATTTGAGATTTTACATTTTTTTCTTTTTTGTTTTCCTTTAAGATTAAAATATATGTCATTTTAACCTGATATGAAATTTCAGAGAAATGTACAATATTTGGGTATATAAATCTAACTTAAAAGTTAATTGCAAAACCACTTAAATGTGAGTTGTAGAAAATAGGATAAGCAAATGACTCATATGAACTCTGGTCTCAAATCTTCCAATGACCATGAGCTTGGAGAAATTATTTAACTTCTCTGTTTTAATTATGTCAATGTTAAAAGTATTATAGAAATAAATAAAATGTATGACTGAAAATTAAACCATTCATGTGCTCAGCCATGTCTGACTCTGTGATTGCATGGACTGTAGCCCGACAGGTTCCTTTGTCCATGGGGATTCTCTAGGCAAAAATATTGGAGTGGGTTGCCATGCACTCCTCCGGGGGATCTTCCAAACCGAGGGATTGAATCCAGGTCTCCTGCATTCCAGGCAGATTCTTTACTGTCTGAGCCACCAGGGAAGCCCATGAATACTTGAGTGGGTAGTCTAATCCCTTCTCCAGGGGATCTTCCCAACCGAGGATTCGAACCAGGGTCTCCTGCATTGCAGGCGGATTCTTACCATCTGAGCCACCAGGAAAGCCCAAACCATTCAAAAAGAGGTTCCATTATAAATTTAATGACCATTCCTGGAGTACATTATCTTACATGGTTCTGAATGAATAATGAATAACCACCAGCTAACCACAGATGCACAGGCACCAAGAGATAACAAAGTCAACTTTTCTAATTATGAAAGAACTATTAATGAAAACTATAAAGACAGATTCTCTTTAATATTTCCATGCTTACCTATATCCAAAATATGGCATATTAGAAAATCTGAGTGAATCTTTTGAATGCAATAACTAAAACGCTTGAAGACAATTTAAAGCATCTTTTAAAATACATTTCAGAGCTGGCCAGAGAAGAGAAGGTGCAAAGTGCAAAAAATGTGAGAAAAGGAACACTAAAAAATGAGCACCTGCCAAAGCCAGCTTTTCCTCTTAGGATTTCTGCTGAATCCTACAGTGATTTTCTGCTAAGTGCATAGGAAGTGAAAAAGCTCAAGGCCCACCTAAGGAGATGGATCAATCTACTTAATAGGAGACTGCATAGAAAGCTGGGGTTATGAAGGTCTTGAAAGGGTGATTTAAAAATAGCTGTCCTAGGATGACCTGTGACAGAACAGTTCTGAGTCTTGTGATGGTGGTTACATGAATGTACATATGTGATAAAACAGCACAAAACTATAGTCACACATATAGACATATAGACACAAATGGTTAAGAATACAACTGGTGAGGGAATTCCCTGGTGGTCCAGTGATTAAGACTCTGAGCTCCCAATACAGGGAGCATGGGTTTGACTCCTGGCTGGGGATAACAACCCATATGCTGTCTGTTATGGCCAAAAATCCAAAGAAGAAACAAACAAAAAACAGGAAAAAAAAAAAAAAAGCGGGTGAAATCTGAATACAACTGTGGATTGTACTGATTCAATATCCTGGTTTTGATATTGTACTATATACAATGTTTTCTAGGTGGCACGCAGTGGTAAAGAACCCATCTGTCAATGCAGGAGATATGGGTTTGAACCCTGGGTCAGGAAGATCCGCTAGAGTAGGAAATGGCAACACAAGCCAGTATTCTTGCCTGGAGAATTCCATGGACAATTCATGGGGTTACAAAGAGTTGGACACAACTGAGCATGCACGCACTATTACTATAGTTACACAAGAAGTCATGCAAGATCTAAAACCATAAAACTCCTAGAAGTAAAAGGGGTGTATGCTCTATGACATTGGTCTTGGCAATGATTTTTTGGATTTGACAAGAAAAACAAAGATAACAAAAGCAAAAATAAACAAGTGTTATTACACGAAACTAAAAATCTACTCAGCAAAGAAAACTATCAACAAAACGAAAAGGCAACCTACAGAATGAAAATATTTCCAAATTAAATGTCTGATAAGAGGTTATATCCAAAATATAAGAGGAATTCATATAACTCCATAGAGAGGAAAAAAGAAAACAAAAATGCCCAATTAAAAAATTGGCAAAGGATCTGAACAAATATTTTTCCAAAGAGATGTAAATGGCTAAAAGGTACATGAAAAGGTCCTCACTAGTCACAGGAAAAATGCAAATACAAACCATAATGAGATTTTCACCTCATACCTTTTAGGATATCCATTAGCAATAAGACAAGGTATAATAAATGTGGGAAGGATATGGAAAAAAGGAAACCCTTGTACACTGTTGTTTGGAATGTAAACTCAAACAACCCCTATGTAAAACAGAACAGAGGTTCCTCAAGAAATTAAACGCAGAATCAGCATATGACCCAGGAATCTCATTTCTGGGTATATATCCAAAAGAAATAAAAAAATCTCAAGGAGATATCTGTACTTCCACATTCATGGCAGCATTGCTCAAAAGCCTCTTCCATATCCTGAATGGAAACAACCTGACTGTCCCTCAATGAATGAATAAACATATCAAGAAAATATAGCATATGCAGTTGACCCTTGAACAATTTGGGGTTTAGTGGCACCAACTCTCTATTCTATAGCCACAGTTCTTCCTTATCAGTGGCTCTACATTCACAGTTATTTACTATTGAAGAGTGTATGAGTGGATCCATGACACAGTGTTGATGGGTCAACAGAATATACAATGAATTTTTATTCAGCCTTAAAAATTCCCGTCATTTGTGAATTTCTGTTTTTATCTACATTTATATTATGCTGAGTGAAATAAGCCAGAGAAAAACAAATATTGAATAGTATCACTTACATGTGGAAATTTTTAAAAAGTCAAATTCATAGAAACAGAGAACAGAAAAGTGGTTGCCATGGGCTAAGGGGTTGGGGAATTAGGAAGAGGTTGGTAAAGGGGCACAAATTTTCAGTTATAAAATGAATAAGGTTGAGGATCTAATGTATCGCATCATGGTGACTACAGTGGACAACACTATTGTAAAACTGGAATTTGCTAAGAGAGTGGTACTTAAATGTTCTACAGACACAAAAAAGGGTAAGTATGCCAGGTGATGGATATGCTAACTCAATGAGGGAATCCTTTCACAATGTATACATATCAAATCATAAAGTGTACACTTTGAATATCTTACAATTTTATTTGTCAATCATACTGTAAAGAAGCTGGGGAAAAGTTTACACTGAAGGGAGATAGTTAAAGGGGACACAGCAGATGTATTTACAACTGGTGGAAATCTGTAAGTATTTACATCTTAAAAAATTTTTTTAAATGGAAAAAAGCCCTGCTAAGGTCCATGTTAAAAAAGACAAGGTAACTTATAACTTACCCATCTTGACCTTAGCATTAGCACAAGGTGAAGAGGTAAAAAAAAATTCCCTCTAAGACTTTGCCATCATAAGACAGCACCTTGTGGTCTGAATTGCTAATGTGGCATGAAACAATTTTAATTTGGAGAAGCTTGTCCCGGGTAGATAGTGCCACCAGATGACAGATAAAAGCAAATTCTCTTAAGATGAACTCAATCTCAACTCAAAGAATTTTCACAGATTTATTCCAAGTGAAATGAGATACTAACTGGGCAGAAGAAACAGACACTCAAAGACTTCATGAACTGGATTAGTAGACATGAAATATAACTGTTTATAAAGAAGAAAAATGGTTTTCAAAGTATGAGCAGGCTCACGAAGATATACAGATGGCAAATAAGCATAATGAAAAGATGCTCTATGTCCTATTTCATCAGGAAGAAGCAAATTAAAACAAAAAGATATCATTACACACCTATTAGAATGGCCAAAATCCAGTCGGCTGACACCACCAGGTGCTGGTGAGGACGTGAAGCAACTGGAAATCTCATACACTACTGGTAGGCATGCAAAATGGGATAGCCACTTTGGAAGATAGTTTGGCAGTTTCTTAGAAAACTAAATATACTTCTCACCATATGACCCAATAATTGTCCTCCTTGGTTTCTACGCAAAGGACTTGAAAACATGTCTATACATGCAGGTGCACATCAATGTTTATAGCAGTTTTATTCATAATTGTCAAAACTGGAAGCAACCAAGATGTCCTTTTGGAGAAGGACCTGACAATCCACTCCAGTATTCTTGCCTAGAGAATCCCATGGACAGAGGAGCCTGGTGGGCTACAGCCTAGGGGGTCTCAAAGAGTTGGATGCAACTGAGCAACTAACACACTGGTGGCTCAGACAGTAAAGACTGTTTGCAGTGTGGGAGACCCAGTTTTGATCCCTGGGTTGGGAAGATCCTCTGGGGTAAGAAATGGCAATCCACTCCAGTATTCTTGCCTGGAAAATTCCATGGACAGAGGAGCCTGGCAGGCTATAGTCCATGGGGTCGCAAAGAGTTGGATACGACTCAGCACACAGGGAGATTACACAGTGAATTCCCATTCATGGGGGTACTACTTGCAGAGATAACATTCTTCTATAAATGTTGAAAAATGCCAAACCTTAAAAGAAGCAGCCCAGGGAAGCCCCAGAAATAATAAGGAAGAAACTGGTAAATATATGGGTAAAACTAAACAAACAGTATCTTTAAAATATTAAATAATGCCCAAATTATAAGGGAAAATCAAGCTAAAAATAAGACTCTGGACAATGATAGTGTATAAACCAGGGGATCAGGTAGTTTGAGGTACGTGTGCATGTGTGTGCTGTGCTCAGCTGTGTCCCACTCTTTGTGACCCCGTGGACTGTAGTCTGCCAGGCTCCTCTGTCCACAGAATTTTCTAGGCAAGAAAACTGGAGCAGGCTGACATTTTCTACTTCAGGAGGATCCTCTCAACCTAGGGATTAAACCTGTGTCTCTTGTATCTCCTGCATTGGCAGGCAGATGCTTTAATTTGAAGTAAAGTATTCTAAATTCCTTGCATTTGAGAGGGAGGGGGATAAAGACAAAGATATTTAACTTCAGACTTTGTTAAGCACACCTGCTAAAATAGCCAGAGTAATAACAAAAATAATAGACATGGAACGCGTAACTTTAAAATGAGTGGGGTAGAGATCAGAATGTAAGAAAAGAAAAACAGCAGAAAAAGTTGGACAAATATCTCATAATAAGAATAAATCCAAAAATAACTACTGTCAGAGTAAATATAAATGATTTAATGAAAATGAAAAGATAAAACTTCAGATTGGTTTTAACAAACCACCCTTTTATTCCGTTTTTAATGAAATATACCTCAAACTTAAGTGCACAGGAAAATTAAGAGTCCATAAATGGAAAAAAAATATATGGAGGCCAAAAGAAAGATGGAGTAGTTATACTGACATCTGACAACATAAAATTTAAGGAAAAAAATTATGATAGGCTTATTACCTAAATTTAAAAGATCCAATGCCTGGAAGTTAAGACAATTTTAAATTTATTTGGAATGATATAAACTTGACACAGAAAAACGGACACATCGTGAAAGAGAAACTGACAAATGTATCCACTCATGGTGGAAAATTTTAACCTACCTTTCTCAGTAATGAATTGACTAAACACATTATGAAAAAATTAAAATACAGAAAATTTTAAAAATACAATTAAATAAATCTGATGAAATGGACATTTATATAGCACCGTATCCAACAGTAGAATCATAATTTTTGTCAAGCCCAAAGGAACATTTTTTGAAACCAAGTACCTGTGAGGCAATAAAACTAGCCTCAACACATTTCAGTAGGTTAGTATCATACAGACTAAATCCTCTGAGCATAAAACAATGAAGTTAGACATTTTATTTTAAAGAAAGGATTTGGAAAATTGATTGTATTTTTAGATTTAAAGATACACTTCTATGTTAAGTCAATCCCTGGGCCAAAAAAAAAAAAAAAAATTAGAAATACTTAAAAACAAAATGTGTATTAAAGGTTGTGGGATGCAGTTAAAGTGGCACTTTGAGGGAAATTTATTGTCTAAGATGTTGTTTTAACAAAAAAATAAAGGCTCAAAATCAATGAGTTAAATATAAAATGCCAAAATAAACTAAAAGGGTGGGGGTAAGGAGGGAAAAAAAGAGCAGAAATAAATGAAACAAAAAAGGCAGAGAAAACCAACAGAGCCAAAAATAGACAAACTTAGCATTCAAGGGGAAAAAAAGAAATAAAGAACAAAGTCTAATAAATTATATTTGCAATAAAAAAGGAAACATAACTATGATGTTCTGGAGATTAAACAGATAATAAGAGATTAGGAAGATTTGAAGCAATAAAGATTTTACAACTTGTTTTGGAAAAAAAATCTATCCTACTTATCACTGTCCCTGGAAGGCAATTGCTTATCCTTTTCCCCAAAGGGATGAACATAAACATTGTCCTCTCATTTCTTCCACCAAATATGTTATTTCTAATATAGCTCTTTTTTCTAGACAAACTGATCATTTAAAACCTATATCCTGATAGTATAAAACTACTGGCAATATAGTAACTGGTGAAAGACAACCAAGGTCTTCCCCACCCCGACACTCTTTTTTTTGGTCTCAGTCAAGACTATCAAAACTACATCCTCCGACCTAAATAGCCCTGTCTCCAATGAGCTAAGTTGCATTCGTTCATATAAAGACTATTCAGTGGGCTGCCTGCTAGGTCCTCTGACAAGGCCTGAGGATACTGGGTCTCCACTCTCAAACAGACAGAGGCAATTACAATATTGTCAGTGTTAAACAAGGTTAGGTAGAGAATACAGTTGGAAACACACAGAGGGACACCTGACCCAGATCTGAGGAGCCCAGGAAAGAGGAAGCAGCATTAAAAGGAGCTCAAAAAGCCCAATCTCATTTACCACAAGGAAGAAAGTACTTAAGAGCAGAAATGAGAGGTTCAAAATTGTAAGAGAGCAGTCCATCCAGAAACCCTGAAGAGGCTCTGAACAGCTGTAAAGCCATAAGGCTGGAGAGCTTTTAAGCCAAAGACAAGCCATTCTTCACAAAGTGTGAGGGGCCTGTACCAGGCCCTACTTTGTGGATAAAGAGGTATGGCCCACAGGTTAGGCTTGCCTAACAAAATGGCATTTTCTCCTCTGTCAAAAAGCTTATAGAAATTATGCAGTAGCAGGGTAGTCAAGAGCAGAGAAAGAAGTGGGTTTCTGTCTTGATTATAAAAATTAAATGAGATAATATACAGAGAGCCTAGCACAAAACTAGACACACCATAGAAACCTCAGTGTTAGGGAAAAAACCATCCACTCTTATTCTCTAAGCCTTTACAAAACATGTCAAATAGAAATGAATTGCCTGGAAAGTGAGAATAAGAGAGACTTGTCCCAGACGAAGCACATATTAGGATTCTGAAAAACAAATTCCTGAGAAAACAGAGCACCATGGAGCCAGAATTTAATTAATCCAACTGAATAAATTCTACCTACATTTAATCTATTTCATCAATCTAAGAATATTTTAACATTAATAGCAAGCTCATCAGTATGTAATAAAACCCTTTAGACAAAAAACATTTTATCAGGGAAAATCTAGGCCAATTAAAAATATCTTTATTTTGTATCTTTAAAAAAAAAAATCACTTCCCCAACAAATTTTTAGCCTCCTGAGAGATCAAATGCAGTAAATAATGTATCTCCTCTGCAGACAGTTTTCCAAGTATAAAAATTTAAATTATTACTATAAATAATAAAGGTAGGCCATTTGATTTATCAGTTTAATATAAAGATTAAATATATTTCAAAGCTATAGCTAATATTTACAAACTGTACAAGTTTAGTTTGATTCTGCTCTGATAAAAATAAAGGATAACCATTTCAAAATGTAGATAATAAAATCTAATTTTTCTTTCTTATTACATGATCCATATTATTTTTAATTCTTTATAGTCAGAAAATATACAGAGGTGCATTGATTTACTTCATTATCCAAAAAGCACCTGATTTTTTTCCTTAACTTGAAATAATCACTAATTTTTATTCTTTAAAGTATAAGATATGCCCACTTTGTTGCATGCATACTTAAAACGAATTCCAGTAATTAAAATATAGAATATTCAAAGTACTATGTTTTTCAGTACTAAATTAAGAAAACATACTCAAAATGTTTTCACTTAAATATCATGCACTTTTATCAAGCAATATTAGAACAAGATGTCTTAGGAAAGATACATTTCACATCTCATGGTACACTAGATATTTAAATATAAATATACAAACAGTTACAGACGTAAGATTTGAAATAATTTAATTTTTTTCAAAGACTGGAAATCATTGTACAACTTTTAAAATGCTATTTTCCCTAAGTGAGGACTTTATAACTAAAAATAGCCTAAAAGTGAAAAAAAATTTGACTGCAAAGCCAAAAATTAAAGTATATTTTATTCAACAGAGCTTTGAATTTTCACATTTTCACAAGAAACAGTTATAAAATTATTTAAAAATTCTAATAGAATGCTACTTTACTAGGGAAGCAATCATAGGAAAAGAACTTTATGGCTTTGGTGAAGACCAGAATGCTTAATACTAACAATATCTGCCTCAAAAAATACAGTCACAATTCTTGATAAGAAAAGCTGCATATTATTTCCTAACCAACTTCTTCCTAGAAATATTTGACATAAACAAGAACCAAATTTTCTTGTCTCAACTTCACATCCCTCTAAAAGCTCTATGAACTTTGCTCTCCCTCCTTATTGTAGTCTTTAAAACCTTTTAGCAATTCAAATCAGGAAAGGGAGTGAGTCAAGATGCCCATAACTTCCTTACCCTTAACACAAAAAGCTGCTTTATTAGCTAAAATGTAGGAGTTATAATTGTAATTGCTTTGCCCTTCCGAAACTCATCTCCCATACCATTTTGAACCATTCAGCAGGTGGTGTAGGAGGATAAACTCAAGTCTGAAATAGTTGGTCAATGGTATAATCATAAGGAACCAAAGAAGACTTTAAGTATATAACAGGAAACATAGCTTTAATGTTTTCCTTTTTAAATTGATTTAGTCTGGGTCAGGCCTTTTGTATGTTTACATAAGAAACAGCTCATGTTGAACCATTTACTGCTTACTGCTGAATAGGCATATCTTGGGAACTCACTGTAAAGAAGCAAAATTCATTACTTACAGCTCAGTTGAGATCTACAAAATGTTAAACAAGCCAGAAAATAGGAATGTAAAGAGAAGTAAAATTTATGTCTTGATTAAAATAAATGCTTACATTTTTATCATCAAGTCTCCATAAGTGATAGTAATCTTAATAGCATATAAGGCAGGGGGTATAAATGGCTGACCATCAAGCTGAGACCGACTGCTAGTGACTTAGGGCAGGGGTTCTCATCTTCAGAGTGCAAAAGAATAACCCAGAGTTTGTTACAACAGTTAAGTTTCCATATCTACAGAAATTTTGATTCAGCAGGTCTGGACTAGGGCTGAGGAATATGCCTGCTCTCTTAATCTTTTTTTTTAAACAACCTAAACCAGCATCCTTATTGATTCCAAAAACTACTTTCTGATACTTAGAACATCATATCTCTTGGAACAGCCTATCTCTGCTCCCTGAATGGAAAGGAGCAAAAACAAGGACAAATAAATCTGAGGCTACTTTACTTACAGAACAGGGAAATTTGTATTTGTGCTGCCTCTTTCACCAAACTGTTCAGGAGAAGCATCTCTTCTCTTCAAGGCCAAGATCTCTGTTAGTTCACTTCACTCTTGAAGTCTAGGTCAGTGTTTGTTTTCTCAGCAGCTTGTACTCAGCCATACGACTTGGTACACGGTAGGCTTTTCATATATTAAAGTTAAATAAATAACAAATATTCTTCTTTATTCCCTTCACTTCCCTTGAAGACTTTACTCAATTCTTTTTTTCTTTTTCTCACTTGCAACTTTACCATTCAAGCTAAAATATATTCAAGTTTTTCTCCTTGTAAGAGAGAAACTCTCTTCTGTATACCCCTCTGGCTACCACCTTGTCACATTCCCTTTTAAATACAAATTTATTTTTCTCTCAGTATTTCTATTTCCTTACTATTTATTTTCTCCTCTAACCGAAAGCAATCAGGTGTCATCCTTATTCTTCCTTTGAAATCTTCCTGGAGAAGATTTTCAACTTTTAGATTTTCTAATTACCAGAGCCAGTGAACGATTTTCAGTCATTAGCTTACCTAACCTTTCGTGGCATTTGACCATTCAAAATGGCAGTACAGCACATTGGTGAAAAGCAGACGGCACAGTTAGCATGCCTGGATTCATAATTCCAGCTCTGCTATCTACAACTGGCTGCCTTTGGCTAAATTAGTTTCAGTGCTTCATTTTATTCATCTGAAAAGTGAAGTCATTGAGGAGTCAAGTGATTTAGGCATGTGTGCTGAGTTGTGTCTGACTCTTTGCAACTGCATGGACTGTAGCCAGCCAGGCTCCTCTGTCCATGGAATTTCCCAGGCAAGAATATCGCCATTTCCTTCTCCAGGGAATCTTCCCGACTCAGGTATCCAACCCATGTCTCTTCCACCTCCTGCATGGTAGGCAGATTTTTTTTTTATCAGCTGAGCTACCAAATAACTAATATACATAAAGCTATTCATACAGTCTTGCTTATTCTTAAAATTTCCCTCATGAGTTTCTATGGTTTCATACTCCCTCAACTGTCCTTCCTTAATCTCCTTTACTAGATTATTTTCTTCTGCTTGCCCCTTCAATTATTAGTGATCACCAGGATGCTATCTTCAGTTTTATTTTATGCTTTATATGCATTCAGTAGCACAACTGACTCACAAATGCCAGCACATGTACTTCTCAATTGTATCTCCAAAGAAGAAGATAGGTTTCTCAGGATTCCTTTTATATCTTCTGGTCTAGTCCATTCTATGATGACTGGTATACATCTGTAAGGCGGTTGGCTACCATTAGGGTTCATGGTCAAAGAAAATGCAGTATAATGATACTGTATTAAAAGCATGCATTTTAATGTCACAATTATATTCAAATTCTGATTCTACCACTTACAGGCTATACATTTATCCTTGGAGAACTAAACTAAGCCAGTGAATATCAGATTCCTCTATAAGGAGATAATCATTCCTAGCTACACAGGCGTCCTTGGTGAGTAAACGTGTAACTGTAAAATGCTTAGTATATTGTAAATGCCACCTGGTTATTGTTATTACTACAATGGAGAAGAAAGAAGCTGACTGGCCTGGTTTTGGACTGAATCCGTTGGTCTCACTTACTCTGTATTATAAAATCCAAAAGTACACTCAAGATGCCGAGACTTCAACTTAAGCAAATTGGCCCTAAAATAATTCCTTGAGCTGAAACAGAAGATAAGGCAAGAAAATAGTGTCTCTACATTTCTAATCTAAATAAAAATTAATCATGTATTTCATATTTTTAAAAGAAGGGAGTTATAAACGTAAAGGAGCAAAAGCAGAGTAATTCAGTTATTAAATCATTTTCTAAGAATTTCATACCTTTCAGAAACTAAAATTAATTTTTAAGTAAACTTTTTAATAGATAAGCAATTTCACATTTTCTAATGGAGTAACACTCATTTTAAATGATTCATGTTTACAAATCCACATAACACAAGTATAAAATAAAAATGACATGACAGCAGTCTTTACCAATTATTTTCCTTTTGATGGCTACATTAATATGCAACTTCATTAGAATATGAAATATTTATCTCTTTCTCTTGATGAGTCTCAAAATATTCTCATTGATAAGCAAATAAGAAACTTGATTTTCATAATCTATCTTCAGGGAAACATGAGTTTTGAAGTTTTTTTCAGTTACAGATTTGTACTGATCAGTCCTCATTTGTTCACTCATGTTATAGATGGGGTGTATTTATAAGATGATTTAAAAAGCTGTAAGATATACAATGTATGACTTATGTGAAAAGTATATCAAACTATACCAAATAATTCTCATCTCATTAGAAACATGTTCTACAGAAATGCACTAAATGAACAGGCACTGCATTGAAAAATGTGTTGATGTGATCAAAGAAACAATGTTTGACCTCAGAGAAAAGACTAATAAGGAGACTTTCTAGAATATATAGAAATGGAAATGCTACTTCAGCTTTATAAAATAACTTAATTATGATGTTGACCTTCAACAAAATTGGTTATTCATTCATCAGAAGGGTTTTGAGCCCTTGGAATAGAAAGTGGTATATATTAGAAGTTATGTGAATTAAGTAATAATAAATCAAGCCAAACTAAACCTATTTCCATAACACCATGGCAAGTGAGAAATAAGCATCAGTGTTATGGAACTTGATGTTATAAAGATGTGTAACTAAGTTTAGATAATTTTTGAATGTAAGAAAGAAATATGGACTTGATGACAATGTAATAAAATGGATTTAGAGCTGGTTTAATAACTGATCCAAATAATATCTATTTGGAGTCATTTCTCTAGTAACATGCCAGAGGATTTGGCTCAATAACTTTTATCCTTCAATAATTTTAATGAATTCATATAAATCTGTCTTATCAAATTTTCAAATGACAAAGTTGGGAAGTATAGCTAACACAGTGAATGAGAGAATCAAGGTTCTAAAACATCTCAAAATATTGGAACAGAGTCAAACTAATAGGATGAAATTTAACAGGAACAAATGCAAAACTCTACCTACAGGTTCAAATAGCCAGTTCTATATGTACAATACATGAAGGGCTTCACAACACTTTAGAAAATAAAGGACAACAACAAAAGAAAGCCTAGAAAAGTTAGGCTGGTTTATGAGAAAGAAAAAAAAAAAGAACAAAAGCATCGCCAAATGTCATTCTAGCCTTTTAATTTTTACAGCCTAACATATACCACACACATACTATAAAACTTCACAGGGATTAGGCAATCTCTTCCTTCTTATACTAATAAAATAATGCAATTCTTAAAATGCTATTTTTCATTAATATTCAAACATTAAATCTTTAAATGAATTTTTATTTGGATCACTTCATTTCAAATAATAATAATACATAATCATTCATTGACAATATAAAATCAGAAAGCTTTTTCCAGAATGTTATAATAGTATATTACAGGTGTGTTTACATAAAATCTTCATGGACATCTAAAACGTGCAAGTTCTTGGCATAAAAGTTAACTTCTTTTATATATTAAGAGTCCAGAAGGGTCTTACTGAGCATTGAAGTTTAATGCAATTTCCACATAGGTGACTTTGAAAGGCTAACTGTAAATTTAGTAAAACCTCTGCATTCTGTAAGTTTCCTCAGATTTCAATGCTTTAGGTTTCTAAAGATGGTAATAAAATAGAACAAATTTATAATGTGTCCTCATTAAAAGATAGTCAGACCTCCTACTTGCTTCTAATGTTTCTGCGACACATCTTTGGCAACACTCCTGATTTAGGATTCTTCTATTAAATCTTCTGCAAGTCAACTCCTATTATATAAATCATGAACCACCCAGACTTTATCCAACTATGTTAGCATCCTTTCTCATTCCCATATTTTCTTCCCATCTTATTCCATTTTTTTTTCATTTCATTTACTTAGAACAATTGGTTTTCGTAGTTAACCAGATTTCAATTTATTTCCAAATCCAATTTGAAATTCTTATTTGAAAATTTCTATGCAAGTCTCATGTATAACATTCCCTTTTTCTCTACTAATCAATCATTACCCAATATCTCCTACTCCTAAATTATTTTTACAAAGAATACTTCCTTTCAAAAAATCACCATTTAAATCAAGATCAGAACTGGTTCCCCTTTATTCAAAATCTCAGCTAAAGACTGTCAGCAATAATAATGATATTTAAAGACACTGGTGAGTAATTAGAAATGAGGTTTTGAAAGACTATTTAATTACATAGAGAAATGTTCATATGTATTATTAAATAGGAAACAAATTCTTTTAATTTTCTAAATCTGCTACAATAAGAAAACAATCCTATAACCCTAACAAGCATTTATATAAAGCACACTGTAGGTGAATTATTTGGATTACAAGATTTCCTAATTCTAAATTGTGTGGGAAATCTCTAAGAAAAAATGTTAAGAAAGATATCTTTCTTTATCTCTTACCAAATGCATTTTGATTAGTATGCTTCTTATTCTATTATTTAAACCTTCTTTTATTTAATTTCATTCTTATTACTCTACATTATTCCCATCTTCTTACCAAACTATAAAGTGTTTCATCATGCAAAACACAAAAATATACACATTATATGGTAACATTAATAATACTTTAAAGTTTATATACAGTTAAATGGTTTGCAAAGGGCTTTTCAATATCATCTCAAGTAAATTACCAACCACAAGGTGTGACAGGTAGACTCCATTTTATAGATGCTGATGACTTAGGTAAGGAGACTGACAGCAGAGTCTATACTGGAAACCACACCTTCTGACTACAAATTCAGTCTTCTCTCTTACCTCCTTTCTATATTTAACATGGGAACTGGTTTTCAAAATAAAACATAAGATTATACTTCATTAAAACAGTGTGATATGGACATATATGTGTATATATGTGTGATATAGTTGGGTAAACAATTGAGATGCCAAAATAAACTTAATATTTCCAAGATAATTGATTAGAGTAGACAGAAAGAGTTTTGGGGTTAGATAATTTGGATAAGCAATGTTTAGATTTGGTATATAACGAAGCAACTTCTTTACAAACATGTTGCCACATTATTTTATATAGTTTATTATGCACTGAGTTGCTTCAGGCCCACAAATGTTATAGAATTGGTCAAAGAAAAATAGGAACAAGAACTGGAGATTCTCAGATTTGTATACAATAATCATTAAGCAACTCTGGTATTTGTAAAGCAAAATTAGTAGTTTTTAAAAATACAGGAATAGTTCAGAAAATATCTTAATATGTGACATCAAACCATGAATATCTCAACATGCAAAATAATCAGAATAAAAGTGTTTTAGGAAGAGGTACCAATCAAGAGTCTTCTAGTCAGCAGTAAGTACAGTCTCATATTTGACTTAAAAATCTGGTATAAATCCCTGTTGTATGGTAGGGTAGTACCCTTCTATCACCATACATTAGAGGGGACACATCTGTGTCTAATCTTGTTAGGAAATCACAGCATTGCTTCCAGTTGTAGAGAGCAAATATTCTTCTCTAAGAGTCTTCCACTTACATCCAGTCCCAAGACAGTCCTGTTGGTGGTGTCTAATATAACAGTATTAATGGCAAATGTCTGCCAGAACGTAGAGCAATGGCAGCTCTCACCTCAGCCCCTGGGAACGTAAATCTGATAAAATCACTTTGAAAAACAATACGGCAGCACTGAAGCTGTGCTTCACCTGTGACTTGATTCCACTATCTATATAACTTAGAGACATGTTGTCCAGTACAACAGCCACTAGCTGCACGTGTTTACTGAAAATTAAGTTACCTAAAATTCAATACAACTTTTAAAATTTAGTTCCTTAGTCACAGTAGTCACATTTAGATATGCAACAGCCCATCTGTCCAGTGGCTACTGTACTGGACAGGGCAGAAACAGAACACTTCCACCACTGAGGGAAGGCATTCCTCTAGAGAAACCACATCTTCTAGGAGAAGAGTGAAAAATATTCATTTTAACACTATATGTGATAGAAAAAAATTTTAAATGTTAATGTCCATTAGTAGAAGGAAAGATTAACAATCTGGAATATTCACGCAATGGACTATTAAATAACAATCAAAATCTAAATGAATGAGATTATGAATATCTAAGTGATGATTCTAATATGTATAAGGTACAGTTAAAAAAGCAAGTTATAGAACAGAGGTAGGTGGTAGGTATAGAATCCATTTTCTCATCCTCTATATTATTCTGATGTAGTTGTTTTCAAAATCAAAGCCAAGAAGAATTATAAAGTAGTGGGGTTAAGAGCTCAAGCTGGCTGTGTGAACGTGGGCAACCATGAGCTTGGTTTTTCTCCCCTGCAAAATGCAATTCATAGTCTAAAAAGTGCTAAGGGCTGCAGTGAAAAGTAAAGGAGTTAAAATATATGAAAGTCCTCTGTAAACTATAAAATGCTATGAAAAAATAGCTAGTATTAAGTAGGGCATAAAACTACAAACTGAAAATTATCTGGGAATTTTAAACTGACACAAATTCCTTGAGTAGGTAGGATTAGGTGGGATGTGTTTTTATGTGGCACATAAAAAATTACAATTTCATAATTTGTCAGTGATATTTATTTCATCTTGCATAAACAAGGGCTAAGAAGTGGAATCATTTCACAATTTAATCAGTACAGTATGGCCAGATTAAGTAATTATTTCAAAAATATTCCATCAGTTATAAAATTTATGACAACTAATACAAATAGGTATTCAGTAAATATTTTTGAATACATACTAAATGCCACTCAAATTCTACATGCTTTGTATGCACTAATTTATATAATCCTCACAACAACCCTTCCCTGGTGGCTCAGAAAGCGTCTGCCTGGAATGCAGGAGACCCAGGTTCCATCCCTGGGTTGGGAAGATCCCCTGGAGAAGTAAATGGCAACCCACGCCAGTACCCTTGCCTGGAAAATCCCATGGACAGAGGAGCCTGGTAGGCTACAGTCCATGGGGTCGCAAAGAGTCAGACCCAACTGAATGACTTCACTTTTACTTTCACAACAACCTTAAAAGGTAAGTAGTATTCAGTTCAGTCGCTCAGTCGTGTCCGACTCTTTGCAACCCCATGAATCGCAGCACACCAGGCCTCCCTGTTCATCACCAACTCCCGGAGTTCACTCAGACTCACGTCCATCGAGTCAGTGATGCCATCCAGCCATCTCATTCTCTGTCATCCCCTTCTCCTCCTGCCCCCAGTCCTCTCAGCATCAGACATAATAGGTACTTAAAGAGCACAGATTATGATACCAGACTGCCTGGATTCAAGTCTGGGCTTTTCCACTCACTTGCCAACTGCCCTTGGCAGCGTAAGGTACTTAGCTGCCTCAGTTTGGAAACTGAGTGGAAAAGCTCAGACTTGAATCCAGGCAGTCTGGTATCATAATCTGTGCTCTTTAAGTACCTATTATGTCCTTAGCACTGTGTTTGATCTTCGAAATACAGTACAAACCTGACTGAAATACTCAGGACCTCCCCAGTTCACCCAGGCAGTGAAGCACAATTTTTAACTTGAAATTCAAAGCTTCTACAGTCTGACCTCAATTGCTTCTCCCTGCCTCTCTCTCGTTATGCCCCTACGACCAATCCTTGGATACCGAGAGAAGCCTGCTTAGGTCTCCAATTTTCTCTCTCTCTCTCTTCTTTGACCCTTTTTTCCTCCTACCTGATATATTTGCTGCAATTCAACACATCCTTTAAGGGTGTCTTACCTAGTTCTAACAGTTCCATGAAGATTCCCTCTGGTTATCATAGCACCACAAGGTTTCTCTATGAGAAAATTTCCCTAACTTACCATCTATAATGAAAATGTGATTAATTACACCAATCTGATTAGGATACTACATGACAGTAAAACAGCAATGCTACAGGAAGGAAAATCTGAAAACATTCCTATTAGCAATAAATGGATAAACTGTCAAGACATGTGGTAGTGGCTTTCCAAGGTTTGGGATTAGAATTTTCTTCTTCTGAAAAAATTTCCCTATACAAACTGAATCTCATGAAATGAGATTTTAGAAAGATTTCCATTAACTCTAGTTTGAGTTAATTTTTCTAATGATTAAACACTATCTAGATTTAAACAGAAATAATTTAAGAATTTAAAACATTATATACTACTAGAACACCACATAAAGTATTTTATCCCTGCAGTCAGTATAATGAATCTGAAAATAAATCACAACCTAGTTTACTCAGGAAGGGAGACACTATCATGCCATTACTAACATGAAGACTTTTTTTCTTCAGGAAAATAACATAAAAATATTCTGCCCTATCTCATCCTCCAAAGTACAGAGATATTTTTATTTACTTTGAGCATAAATTTCTTAACATGGGAAGAAATTTTAAAACGGACTGATTTTTGTTGATTAAGTATCATGTCATAACATGCAGTGTTGACTTGAGTCAACAAAATATGAGCTATCTGATGAAAATATTTAAGTTATACTGATTAAGAATATATTTTATATAAGCTTTAATTGATACCTGAGAAAAATGTTCTTTTATAATTTTAAAATATGATAAATAATATTACTCTACAGAATAGTTTCTAAATATATTGCCCTTAGACATATTTCAAGCTATAATTAAAACAGAAAAGCAAAAGGGAGAATTAAGGCAACATATGAACAACCTAATAATGTACATTTGGCAATTTTTTATAAACAGAATAATGACTACAAAAAAAATCAACCTTTAGAAGTTTTGATTCTATACCATGACATTTTAAGAAAATAGCCTTGTAATAGAAAATGTTGAGCAATACCAAAGACAAACATTTAAAACATGAAAGTACAATTACTCAAAATAGGGGCTCAAGACCACAGTAAAAATTCAGAGAACAATTATGAAACTTTTAGATTTTGGTTAAAAAATAAAGGTAAAAACAAAATGCTTTTGTATCTTTCGAAGGGAATACAAAAGAAACTGATTTATGTAAGATAAAATTTCTTTTTACCTGTAATTCAAATTCGAAATTTCATTTCTGAAAAAGACATGGTCAGAGGTAGGGGAAGAGCTAGGAAATTATCAATAAAATTGAGAAATAAAAGAGGTGGAAAAAAGGATGTTTTTCACACCTTAGCATGTGTTTTGAGGCACAAGTATTCAAACTAAAATTTATGAACTGAGAAACAATGAGGTCAAACAGCTGTTAAAGAGATGCTACAAAAATGACTCCCAACATAGCTGGCGATTAATTTTAAATCTCTTTTCTTACATACACTGTAAAGTATTCCTTTAATATGCAACTGTTTATATATAACTGCTCATACAGAAAATATATTTTCAGATTTAGTGTATCAAAAAGAAGAGATTATACCTACTCTCAGAGTAGCTGCTTCCAAAAAGAGGAGACATTATTATACTTACTTCTAAGCATCTTTTCTATCAACAATTTACCTAACAATTACCTATGACACATTCATATCAGCTTTATTTTATTATGTATAAATACTTCCTTTCCCAAATATTCACAAAATCTGCTATTCATATTGTGTGTGCATAAATTCACACTGATATTAAAATACAGAATATTCATTCAACATTAACATGCTTTTGAATTATACATGTTTTATACCATTATCTTAACATACTGTAGAAAAATACAAAAGAATGTGCTGCAAATTACTGCATCTTTCTTTAAAAGGTCAACTGAGTAATTGTTCACAAATATTGGTGAAAGTTGTTATTTAGTTTTTTAAATTTTGTACACTATTATGCTTAAAATTTAACCATGTTTATGGAGAAGGCAATGGCACCCACTCCAGGACTCTTGCCTGGAAAATCCCATGGACGGAGGAGCCTGGTAGGCTGCAGTCCATGGGGTCGCTCAGAGTCGGGCATGACTGAGCGACCTTACCTTCACTTTTCTCTTTTCATGCACTGGAGAAGGAAATGGCAACCCACTCCAGTATTCTTGCCTGGAGAATCCCAGGCACGACGGAGCCTGGTGGGCTGCCATCTATGGGGTCGCACAGAGTCGGACATGACTGAAGCGACTTAGCATAGCATAGCATTTTGATCTTGAATATTAACATCATAAGCCATGGCCTGAAAGTGACTTGTTACAACTAAGACTTTAAATTTCAAAACTAGGAAAGCATTTCTTACAAGATAAAATAAAGAAGATGCTACAGTAATATATACTAAGAATATTAAAAAATTAACTGAGTTCTTCCTTTATATTGTAAATGTACCATTTATTTATCAAAAAAAGATGATTAAAAAAATCAGTCAGCTGATACACTTTAAGCATAATTATAAAGATGGTTAAACTATGTTCCATGAAGTAAAGACTGTGGATATTTTATTATTACTTTTTAGAAGTAGATTTATGGGGTTGCAAAGAGTCAGACACGACTCAGCGACTGAACTGAACTGAACTGAACTGAACTGATAGCCCAACATCTAGGAAGTGTTTAGTAAATGGTAAGCACTCATAAACATTTTTGAGAAATAAATGACATAATAAAACTGATTTATTATGTAACGAAAAACAAGAACTGTATAATTTCTGTATTTTAGAAACAACCTCTTTGGCACCTAGTAGATTGTGTACCAACGATGCATCCAGCACCAGCACTTGGAGAGAAAAGGCAACTACAGAAAATATCTGGATGCTCATATGTGGGGAAAAGATTAAACTAGTTCCTCAAATAAATAAACAAAATAACCTTCAATACACACTCATTCATTCACCCATCCACCCAGAATAAAGCATGTATTTCTTCAGAATCACCACGGTCAAGTGGTCAATGACGAATGGGTAAGCGAATAGTGAAAGTGAAAGTCGCTCAGTCATGTCAGACTGTTTACAAGCCCATGGACTATATAGTATCATACTAAAAATAAAGTTTAAAACACCCAAAAAGCAAATATAAAGGTTATAGAGAGGATGAGTATGAAAGAATAAAACACCTATTTTCATATAGCTTACATTGAGTGAATAGGAAAAAACCCTAAAAACGTAAAACAGTACTTAAGATTTAAAGACAGAATGAGTATAAAACTGCCATTTTCCCTACTTTTTAAGTAAATTAGTCTAAAAATCAGGAAATTATCAAGAAAAACAATTGTTTATATACTAGTAATCACAGGTAACCTTTGACAATTTGGTGTGTAACCATTCAGGCTATCTTCTGTTCACATGTAAACATATATATAGATAAGACCATATTATACATGCAGTTTTAAAAAGTTTGTTTCACTTAACAAATACCTAAACTACATTTCATGTTAATAAACAGGCACCCATACATCCTTTGTCATGGTTATTTCTAATTTCACTGCATGAGTATATTATTATTCTATTAACCAATCCTCTACAGTGAACATTTAGATTGTTATCAAACCTTTGCCATTACACTACATTAGCTAGCCCCTGTTGCTCATTTGTGTTTACTTATGTTGAAAACACAGCCTAAATCTACAGCCAATTAGCACTCAACTGCTTTTGAACATGTACTCTTTGAAAAGTAAAGAACATGGGTAACTGTCAACTTTGTTTTATTAAAAGTATGTAATATTGCTGACAGAGATTTTGTCAATGCTTATTGCTTGTAAGACTCACACTCCCAGGAAAACGACACTATAAAACTAGATGTAATGTACAACATGATTAATAAAATTAATATTGCTATATGTTATATATGAAAGTTTTTTGAATAAATTCTGAATTCTCATCACAAGGAAAAAATAATTTTTTCTCCTTCTGTGTCTATATGAAATGATGGAGGTTCACTAAAAATTTTTGTGTAATCACTTCATGATGTGTGTAAGTCAAATCATTATGCTGCACACCTTAAACTTACACAAAGCTGTATGTAAATTATATCTCAATAAAACTGGAAGAAAAAATTAATTTTTAAAATTAAAAAAAAAAATAAAAAAGCTAGTCCCCAGTGTGAACTTTACATGCTCATAGGAAACTATGGGAAGAAAATGCTGATTTAAACAGCAGGTATACAAGATAAAGTAAGGAACCCTAACGAGCATTCAGCTACATTTTGTTAGTATTGGCAGTTTCAAACACTGAATCATCTCTTTCATGAAAATCAGTCTCTAGTAGGGTTATCCAATTATGAAAAATAAATATTTTAATGAAAATGAGAGGTGGTTATTTAAAAGAAAACGGCATCCTTAATTATAATAATGCTGCTAGGTATAGTTAATGACCCCACACACTGAGGAAGGTCAAATTTTAATGACCTGGACCACACCAAGGTCACAATTGGTAGCAGAACATTGATCAACATATAAAAGCCACCAAACACATGAAAGGAATTACAGTACATCACACATCAAACATTTTGGCCTGGCGCTTCCTTCCTCTAATCCTGCTGGCAGGAAATGCTCTACATATCCTTTGAGGTGACCATACACATTTAAAAGTGGTCCCTTGTTAAAAAAGCTCTTGGATACTGCAATTTTCTCCAAAGGGAAGAGCAGCTTCTGCTCAGCACTGATGCACTACGTTTCTACCTGCAGCACAGAGATGGAGCGCCACTGATGAGGTACTGTAACCGCTTAATCTAATTTCTTCTTCGAAGGGTTAGAAGCACAGAAAATAAACTTGGAAAAGTATTTTTTCACATTTTATATGATATAGTATCAGGCAAGTTGACCCATAAATGTTACAGCTTGAACTATTTTGTTATAGCTATATGTAAATAAAGTTAAATAATATACAAGAAAACATGTTTTGAACTATATCACCTTATAAATTAGAGATTTTTACCAGAATATACTTATGGTACTAAGAATAAATTTTAAAAGAATATATTAAGATGCCTATACTTAACTGGAAAATGTACAAATGATTCAGTTACACTATTCAAAATGATGGCTGCTAAGTTTCTGAGAATGAATAGTTTCAAATAAAATATGAAGTTGGAAAAAATTAGTGTCCAATTCAGATTGAAGGATAACTTTCCCACAAGGATATCTGTTGTGATAAGAACTAGGATAGGAAAAAAAGCATTTAATTTTATTATTTTTCTACAGCATAAATATGTTTACAGTATAAAAAAATGCTGTTTATTAGAATGACAGGATATTAGGTAATTACTGTATATTTCATCAAAATTCATTCAGTCCGCTAACTAAACCAATGACTGTAATTCGTAGCTATGCGCATTATTGTTTTTCCTAGTTTTTGGATAATTCTTAAAGTTTAGTGGGACTATACCTCAGTTTTATCAGGTGTTATTTAAAATCACCTGGAAATACTGAGGTTGTGTTTCACTGAACATGAGCTCCGTGACTTCTATCCAGAACTTAAATGACTGGAAATCTTTTCAGTGCCAAAGACGTGCTGTCCACAGTGTGTTTGATAAGCTGACATGGGACAGGGACTCTTTTCACTGTTGTGTCAGTTTATCAAACCCATACGTGGATGACATTCAATTCAGTTAGAGGACAATAAAGTCCTGGAATACAAATAATTATTTCTTTTTGAGAAGCAGTATATTCTTTAATGTACAAATGCCACAGACATGTATAATGTATATGACAATCTGTACCAAATAACTGTTCCAATAAATAAAATTCATAAATTGGTTCAAAACCTCAATTATAACCAGAGTTATTAAGCTATATCCTTGGAATGTGTCCAATGAATAGAGGTGCATATTAATAAAAATTTTAATATTCACACTTGACACTTTTATTTTCCCTTATATTCATTAGTGACTTACATGGAAAATATCATAGTGGATGAATATATAATTTGACATTAAGATATGACAAACTGAAGTTAAAAACTTTTTTTTAATTCTGATCGAAATCACTTATTTTCAACTGTGATTTGACACTGACTTGACTATGTCGAGTAGATTTACATATGATAAATTATGCTGAGAAAGTATTTTTTACAACTTAATTCATTTTAACATTTAGTTATGTCAAAACTGTTCAATGGCTATAGAGGTAAGAACAGTGGCTATCTATGGAGTGCAGGATACTGTATGGGCCAGGAAGAGGAAAGTTTCTAGGGAGTTGGGTGGCTGGAACATGGCTACACATATATGCGAAAGTCCATCATGCTGTATACAAACAATTAATGTACTTTCCTGACTATAAGTTGTAACTCAATAAAAAACTAAAAAGATATGGAAAAAAGTTCAAACCAGCCTTGAAAGCTAAAAAATTAGCTTTGCATTGATCTATTTTGTATCTATTTTTACAATCAACATTTGTATTTTTCATTATCCTTGTCAATGTGGAATGATTTTCAAGTAAGTTTTTGTTCACAGCTCAGTGTGAGAAATGATGTACCAGAAAAGTAATTCACATTGAAGAAATACCTTTCTTCCCAGCAGAGGATGCAGAGTTTCCAAACAGACAGCAAGTATTTCTAGCATACAAAACAGTTAAAATTATAGTTTACTTCACGGCAGTGAACTAGTGGACACAGAATAAAATAAGATATAAAGATAAATGCAAGTATTAATAGCTATTGTTTAAATTGGCACTTTAGAAAATAATAGCTTCTTTGTTCTCATGTTAAAATGACAAGGGGCAGTAGCATCTCATTATTGGTTAGCAAGTTCTCTTACACAACGTGTAATTTATTATTAGTTCTACATATTAAATGAATGCATAGATGCTTGCTTCCTACCTTGCTTTCTAATTAGCTTCTGTATTTGTGGAGGGGATTGGAAGGTATTGGCTGAAAACAGACACTAGTCATGAAAGGGTAAAATGGGTCTTCCTCAAATTGAAGTTACAAAGCCACCATTGCAGTACGCTTTACAATATTCTTAAACTCAAAGCTGAGCAAAGACTTTTATCAATCAATCAATCATCTTAGCTCTCCTGTTTAATCCATTTAGGATGTTGAGCAGGGTATACCTGAATAACTATAATAAGCATGTGATGGTTTCTGAAGGGAAAGGATGGGAGGACAGGATAGTTAGGAAGTTTGGGATGGACCTGTACTTAACGGCTATATTTAAAATGGATAGCCAACAAGGAACTAGTGTATGGCATATGGAATTCTGCTCAACGTTATGCGGTAGCCTGGATGGTAGGGGAGTTTGGGGGAGAATGGATGTATGTATATGTATCGCTAAATTCCTTTGCTGTTAACCTGAAACTATCACAACATTGCTAAGCGGCCACACTCCAATACAAAAATAAATAAACAAATAAACATTCAGATTACTTTTTAGTTACAATAACTACAAAAACAACGTTTTACTGTTTTTTAAAGAGCTGTCTTATATGTCGGTGGTTCTAGTGAACACTCATCATATCCCAGAAACTCACCTGTCTTTAAGCCGAAAAGTGTTTAGGTTATAATTTCATGTGATGATGTTACTGCCTCAATTAAAACCCACAATCAGGAATGTACATAAGATATTACATATCCAGTGTACCTGATATAACCAGAATGTACTTAAAATAAGTATAAGATAGACTTTCTAAGTTCACAATAAAAAATTATGATATAAACCCCCCAAAATTCTATCATCCTGTAACATTTTTTTCAACATGAATTTCTAGAGGAAAACATCAAAAATACCAATAAAAAGGGTTAAATATATTTAATATAACATTCTGAAATGTATGACAGTAGAACTTACAGTCATTTTCAACACTGTTACTGAGGTAGCTTTTGGCAGCAAATAGAAACACATTCATAGAAACCTACATCCTGCTACAGGAAGCCACAAAAGACGCAGTTACTTTGGTGAAGGTCAAATCCACATCCAAAGCCTTCACACTAGATCAGCTAAAGAACACGACAGGGACTAAAAGTCTGCCAACAGTATTTTCAAACAAAGCTTTCAGGCAAGCTACTCTAAATACCTACTAACCCAATATCTCTGATTTGCTAAAAGGGAGTTATTTGAAACCAACACTATGCATTATAGGATTAGGAACCTAACATCATGAGATATGAAACACACCTTGCCAAAAGCCAACACAATGGTTATTTTGAGAACATTTATATAGAAAGAAAATTAGGAAGAAATTAATCATTGGGGGAGGGTGTGGTTTTGTAGAATTTAATCTCTGCAATGTATTTTGGAACTACAGCTCGGTGTTAAAGTAGATGATAAGACAGGTTTTAAGAGAAACTGTAAAAACATATAGTAGAGCAATATCTCATCCTAAACTGTACATTCATCAGGAATAAAGAAGGGCTATTATTAATATTTCTAGAAAAGCACATTTTCTCTGTTTTGAAATAAAGATAATTTTTCAAAGCATAATGTACAACTGTTGGTGATGTTAAGCTTATCTGAAGGATGTTAATCTCATGTATGAATTTCTGTAGGTCATATGCTTCAATTGTCAGTTGTCCAGGCCTATATAAATTGTTGAAGTACACTTGGAGAACAAAATTTAAAAATTAAGTCAATCTCAACCATGAATTTCACTGGTTCTATCAATTTAATGTTCGTTCATGTTGGGAATATTAACCCTTTGAGAAATCAAGACACCCATAAATCATAACACCCACAATATTAAACAATATTGTCAAAGTTTTGTGTGAAGGAATTGTGTGACTTGCAAATCTACATTTTGAATTGTGTCAAGGTCTACTTATTTAAAACTTTTAACAAGGTACTTAATTCTTGAGTTTTAGTAAATTATGATTTAAAAAAATCTTAGTATAGTGATTATACATCAAAGTCAATAAAAAATCAGAAGACAATTTGTAGTAGTTAAAGAACAATCTGCTTAGTTTTAACAAGCTTCTAGTGAAGCTTCTATTTAGGAAATATGCATTTTTTTGTGTTGAATGTTTATACTTCTGAAATGTTAGTCATAAAGTTAGTTTTTATAAAGAATGTAAACTTTTCTCATCAACTAGATAGGAAGAAAACATGTTTTTCCATTCTTTCTGTGTTGGTGGCATCAAATCAGGTTCACAGTGAGAAATGGAGATCAACCACTGTTGTGAAAGTTGCCCATAAAAAAAGCAATAAAGACACAGAAAACAAATTGTGCATATAATGCTTGAAGAACTCTACTAATGCAAGTCTTTTAAAAGTAAAAATGAATCATATCCCCTAACCTTTATATTTCTTTGAAGGTAAAATTCCATGACTTAAACAGCTACACCCAGGGTACACCTGTCAGAAGACTCATTTATAAAAGGTGTCTTTAAAACCTTTGCCAAAATCACCACGGATTTTTCATATAATGATGCTTGTGGGCAATTTTTAAGAGAATGAAATTCTCTGTGGAGAAAAGCTGAAACCCAATATTAGATTCAAATCTATTAAGTACTGAAAGCACTAAAAAGGATTAGCAAATGTCTACAAAAAAGAAGTGGCTGAAAAATCCAACAACTGACAAAGTTTTTAAAGAGCTATGGGATAAATTAGTCACAGATAAAATTCCATAAGGGACATAAGAAGACCCACAAATATTTATGGCATGAACCAAAAGCTGTATGTAGAAGTTCACAAACGTCCAATTAGAAGAAAGATATAGTCCCTCAAGTAAAACATGAAAGTTTAGAAACTTTGTAATTAAAAATACTACAAAAGCAAAGAGTTCTGCTTTTCTGCATTTTAAAATTCTTTTAATGTACAGAATATTTTGGGAAAAAAGCATAAACTAAATTATTTGTTAAAATCACTAGTTTATTTTTTAAGTCTTTTAGCATAGGTATTAAAAGACTGAACTTTAGACAGTGTGACAGAGCAGTTATCAAGGGAGACAACATATAATCTTAAATGGCTTCCAAATTTATATATCTAATTCTATAAACTCTATTCCCAGCTTAAACACTATATTTCTCAACTGTAAAGGATTATAGAGAAAAAGCCCAATTTTGAGAAACCCCATGACATATTCAACTTTGATATAATTTTGGTGAATGAAAAATACCTGTGAACACACAGTATGTAGTTGCTTTAAAATAATAATATCAGTATTTTCTCCAATATAATTAAGAGAAAAATAATAATGTGCAAGAATACTCTGGGTAGAAGAGAGCATTAAAACAAAGAGAAATAGTTTTAACTTATCTCTTTTTCTTTCATAACTTTGGGACAGAACCAGAGTAATCACTAAATTATACTGAGGCAAAAAGAGAAAGATATTTCTTAGGAAATAAAAATCACAAAAATATATTGAGTTTATTATTCTGCAAAACTTTGTTAATATTTGTATCTGATCATGATTTACTTCAGAGTTTATAAATGATGTGAGAAAAAGCTAATAATCAAAATCATTAGCTAGGTATGCTACTGGGAGCTATTTTCTGAACAGCAAATGAGTATTAATTACAACCTAATGAGAATTCTTTTAATTTCCAAGTATCCTCAAGACTGAAGACCTCAAAACACTAGGGTTATCAGAGTTTTCACCACAAATAAATTATGGCTCTAATATCTATAATATTAAATCCATCCCAATTTGGAATATTTTACAGAACCTAAGGAAAATGCACTAAAAATTCAACTTGGTACCAGTTTATTCACCATTAACAAGAATGATGTTAGGAAAAAAAAAAAAAGTCTACCACGTAAACAGCAATAAAATTTAATGGAATATGAATGTGAAACTTCAAAAAAAATCAACCCTCAAACTTACACTGGTTAACTAGAGTTAGTTAAATCAAAGTCAGTCTGTCTTAAATTCAGTTACAGGCAGCAAGATGTATTTTGGCAATTATACAATGGGAATGGGAACTGGTTTTGGTCTTCACTTTATGTGTGGCTCAAGATAAATTATTTAATATCTACAGACTCAGTTTTTTGTCTTTAAAATACAGACAATCTTAATACTTGACTCTAAAGGTTATTGTGATGCATAAGCACTGCACTGAATGCATCAAGCAGAATCTTCAACACACAAAAAAACATACATTATAGTTAGCTATTACTGCTGCTACCACTACTACTTCTGCTACTGTTGTTACTATTATGTTATAATTATAGAAGGTAGGTCAGATACTGGTAAAGAAGGCCAGTTTACTTCTAAGTAGAGTGATCATGAAATGTTAAAGAGAGTGGGATTTAAATGACACATGAAAATACAGGTGTGATTCTTAAAAAAAAAAAATTAACAATGCTGAACAGGGAAAAAAGATTTTTAAAGTATCTATAACCTCACCAAAGTTTCATAACAAAAACTCTTTGAAAGGCTAAGCTGCAAGAAAGCTTTACTTCAACAAAGTTGAAAATTCATACATAAATAAGGGCCATAGAATAGCATTACTAAGCATTACTGGGACAAATGAAATATTTAACTTGAACAAATGTCTTATGTTAGAAAGCAATTAGTGGTAAAATTTGAAGTCTAGGCTGAGGTCAAATCACCAAAGAAGATGCATACTGGGTTAATAGGGATTCTGTCATGTTAAAAATTGAGCACTGTTGACACATGTTAACAGAGCTGCTATAGTCAAATAATGTTTCAAAGTGGTATGCTAAAGCCAAAAAAGCCTAGAACATTTTAATTTACACAGTAGTGTTGAACTGTGAATCACTTGGCCTTTGTGATTCAAATGGTAACAGAGAATACTTAGGCTATACTAATTTCAGTTTCCTTCTGGTACTGATTTGTTCTTCAAGGACCACCCTAGCAGCTATTTCACTGAAGGAAAAAACAATTTTCCTTTCACATTTTCTCAGGTATAATAAGGTTTTGAAGTCTGGGAAGTCTTGGTCACAATATGTTCTACAAAAGTTAAGTTTTCATGGAGCTTTTTAATTATGGAGAATATTTTGTTGGTTAGAAACAAAAAAGTAGTCTTTAAAGAGTCTTCTGATCTATGTCGTCTAAAACAGTTAGTTCAAAAACAGACACGTGTTTCTGAATACGATGACACTAAAGGATACCCACAAGCAAGTTGCATAACAAACTATAGAGTACAAACCCATTATTTAAGACAGAGACAGTCACACACACACACAACACAGACACACAAATGGCCTAAAAGAGTGTCAACCTAACCATTAACAATGGCAATAGAGTAAAGGAGCAGTCAGAATAAGCCTTGGAATTCCATTTTCTATGCACACACTTTGGTAATATTTACTTTGAAAACATAAACACTATTACACTTTTATTTTAAAAACTTACTAGTACTAGTTTATCAATAGATTAAAATAAAGGTAGATTTGATATTAAAAAGTCATTCTACCAGTTGACATATAAATTATTTTTAATCATATATTAACCTCTCATATTTTCATTTGATAACAAGATGACCAAATAATAATAAACTAAATTGTAAACAATATTTTTTAAACTAGGAATATAAAGTTTTTAAAGATACTTAGAATGTACTGAAGAGTGACATATTTTACTTACAGGGCCTCATGAATAATTAAAGTTACAGTTTCTATTCTCTTGGCTACTTTTAAAAAGAAAAAAATATTTGAATAGAATTGAAGAACACTATTCTCTATTTTTTCCTATGAAAACTGCAAAACTAGATGGAACTTCTGGAGTCATTCTTTCCACACACAGTAATTTACAGAAGACGCAGGACAGAACACATAAGGACACTTTATGGGACCATGAAAAAAAGTTTAGGGCACAAATTCATAACTTCTGATATTGCTTATTTCATCAATTTAGGCATTGTGGGAAATGTTATAGAAAAAGTATAAATTATTAATGTTATCAAATCTATCAGAGCTTTACAATGTAATTTCACTGACTCAAATGACATGGTTGAGGTTTTAAGCTCCATGGAGGGAGGGACCATAGCTCTACTCAAAAATATATATTTATTACTAGAGTCAAATACACTATCGGCACTCAACAAATATCTGTTAAATAACTGAATTAATCAATGTATATTTAATAAATAAATGAATTAATGACTGAATTAATGCATCCAGTCATGTAATGAATGGCATAAATGTCTCAAGGATCCCTACTGTACTAATGACTCTATATAGCTGTTTATTCTACTTCTGATACAGAAAGCTATTTTTGAAAAATTATTTAAAACAAAACTCACATCAGCTACTTACAGAGTATTCAGGATCACAGTCAAATTTTTAGAAAAGTCTTAGGAAGAGAATAATATAAATCCAATGTAATTTTTTTAATAGCAGTTATACTATAAAATGGCTTAAGATCCTGAGACCTATTTTCATTTTTTAATAAACAACCAAAACCACTATAATTAATGAGCTGTAGATGATGTACCAGCATTTGTAGAACAAAAAGTTTCTAAAAATATATACATAAACCATTTATACAAGAGTAAGCAAATTTATTAAATTCTTTTTTATTAATTCTTAATATATTTAAAGTTACAAAACATTTAGGCATTTTAATTATACTTCTTTATAATCCCTATTTTATTTTAATTTCCTTAAGTCAGTCTATGAAGGAACACTGCCAGCATAGGTAAATTTTTAAAAAGTCTGCCTTTATAATCTCATCCTTAATGGTTTCTCTGTTTCTCTTTTAGCCTGAGACAAGAACTTGAATTATGGCTCGGGAAAAGAGGCTGGGCAAGATAAAGGGAAAATCTTAACGTCAGGCCAGATTGTCTGTAATTCAGAATTTCTGTGTTAAGTCAGGGAAATGGTTGAACATTACACAGAATAAGAAAATCTCATTGGTACTGATAAACCTATTAGAAGGGCAGCAATGGAGATGCAGACATAGACAACAGATCGGCGGACAGGGGGGTGGGGGCAAAGGAGAGGGCAATGCGCAAACATATACACTACCATATGGAACACAGATCGCCAATGGGAATTTGCTGTATGACTCAGGGAACTCAAACCGGGGCTCTGTAACAACCTAGAGGGGTGAGACGGGGTGGCAGGTGGGAGAGGTTCAAGAGGGAGGGGACATATGTATACCTATGGCTGATTCATGTTGATGTATGGCAGAAACCAATACAATGCTGTGGAGCAACTATCCTTCAATTAAAAATAAATAAATTAAAAAATAAAGAAAATCTCAGATTGAGTTGAACTGACTGGGAGATTGGCTTGTCCAGGGACAAGCAGTTGCAAGCTAGGTAGATTGGTAGGCCAGGAGGAAGCAGGCAAAGAGCATAGACAGTTAGGAAAGGAGCTCAAGACTATACACAGCTCGGCTTGAACACTGAAGAAATAACATGTACTTTCTGCTGTTTTCTAGTGGATCAGATGCTTTTAAGAATAATAATAAAGTATGAATTCATATAGGGTGTTAGTAACTTAACAGAAATTTTATTTTACACTATCAACTGAAAAGTTTATATGAATTGTGAAATTTAAAACAGACTCCACTAAGTGATTCTGTTAGGAAATGGGTAGGAAAGCATGGGAGTGGAGAATACTCAGCTTTTGTGGTATCACCTTTCATAATGTTTGAATTTTTAGCAGTAAAATGATTAACATTTCTTAAATCTGTATTTTTTTTTAAATCCTCTTTTAAAAAAACTTTTTTGGAAATTGTTGGACCACAAGGTGCGGTCCTTGAAGCAGCACATTAGCACGAGGCAGTATCAGTGTCTTCCCCAGTCACTCCTGATAGAAATGTTGAATTTCAGGCCTCATTCAACACCTCTGAAGTCAAAACCTGCATTGTAACAAGATGTCCAGGTAATCTATATGTACATTAAATTTAAGAAGCACTGGTCTAACTCAACATAAATCATAATCCCCTCTCAACCTTTCATGTAGTTGATCAGCAATGGATAGCTTAGAACACCCTGAGACAGTTAACATTTTCAAAAATAAATTGATCTCCACCTGCCCAGCCTCCCAAAGTAAATCCTCCCTCAGTTTTCCTTCCCTTGGTTAATTTTACCCTTCTAGTTGCTTACACCATACAACTGAATTATCCTTATCTCCTGTCTCAAACCCCATGTGTAATCCATTTGCAAATTCTTTTGGCTCTACCTCTAAAATATTTCCAAAATCTGACCACTTTGCACCACCTCCACACCCACAACCATGGGCCAAACCACCATAATGTCCTGCCAAGATTGCTGCAACAGCCACAGAACCTTGTCCTTCCCTAGCTACAGTCTAATCTTCCCGTGTTGACCTGAATTATGTGCCCAAATATAAACTGAATCACACTACTTCTCTGCTCAAACCCTCTGAAGGTTCTCATGTGATGAAAAAATCAACTCCTTAATAATCAAAAGAACTCCATATCACACATATATTTGACTCAAATAATAGAAATAATCCTTAACATAACTTCTTTAGATAAATATCAAACTCCCATTTGCTTTTTTGAAGTTGACTCTGTTTTTGAAGACAGATTTCACCTCTTTTGTATATCTTTATTCCCTGCTGGTGAAGCTCTTCATTTAATAGGTTGATACTCGGAAAACAATAAAGGTAAGTATTTTTAAACTGTGCATGTGTGAACTATTTACCCCCACAACTACATCTCACTCAACGTAATGGCCAAAGCCCCCACAATGGCCTAGGTGGCTCCTCCGTAATGTCTCTCCCTCACAGCCTAGCTGTCTCCAGGCACACACTGCTACAGCTGCCACTGGCTTCTCCCTTGCACTCCTATTTCAGGGCCCCGAGCTTTCTCAGGGAGTAGCCTCTGATCAGGGCCATGCTGTCCACCTCCAGTTTCCTCCTTCCTGTCTTCTTCCTTGTTAGACTGCCTCAGTAAGCACGTCTTATAGTTAATATACTTGAATATATATTTATTTTTAACTGTCAGTCTGGGCTTGCCTGGTGGCTCAACAGTCACACATGACTTAGCAACCGAACAACTGTCTCTCTCCTTCATTAAATTTAGTAGCAGGGATTTTTCTTTGTCTTCCACACTGATTTATACTCAATACCTAAAATAGTGCCTGATGCAGAGTGGGCTCCTAATAACACATTTATTAGATAATGAAAAGTGAGAATGTAAGTTTAGTCCCTCAGTCGTGTCCGACTCTTTGTGACCCCATGGACTACAGCCTACCAGGCTCCCCTGTTCATGGGATTTTCCAGGCAAGAGTACTGAAGTGGGTTGCTAATGGCTTGTGAACAATAGTCCCCAGGTCTCCTGCACTGCATGCAGATTCTATACTGCCTGTGTCACCAGGGAAGTCCCATTCATTATTAGACATATAATTTGAAAGATCTTAATAACACTGAGCTGCAGTTAGTATATTATTATATCAACTGCAGTTGATATTGTTGATATTAAATCAGTTGATATAATATCAGCTGCAGTTAGTCATTATTATATCAACTAATTTAATCATTCTAGGTCTATTCTTAGTCTCAGAAAGAATGACACAAATAGGCCAAGTATTTGAAGACTGACACCATGGCCACTAGGAGTTTTCTCATCTTCAAATTTAAGACCTTCCTTTATTTCAGTATTACTGTTTTCTTCAAAGGTAACATGTCTTTTTATCTATGTATATATATTTTACTGGCTGAATTTAGGATTTTCTCAAACTTCAAAAAAGACAAAGGCATCTCATTTCTCCTGCAATCTGTGTTAGGCCTTGAAATCTGTTGGGAGAGAAAGACATGGTTGTATTCTCTCTCTTCTTGCTCAGCATCCTGTCTCAGTCCATCAGGAAGGGGTCTCTTTATCTTGTCTCTCTGATTTTCAGTCATTTGAACATGCTTCTAAGTGTAGTTTTCTTTGCATTTATTTTTGCTTGGATTGAAGATAGGCTTCTTGGGCCTGCTGGTTAATGATTCTTGACAAATGTGGAGGAGTCACGAGGTCTATCTCTTTAATTATTTCTTTTATTCCATTCAATCTTTCTTCTACTTTCTTTTACTTCTTGTACTCTCTTTACACATATGTTAGACCATCTGACTATTCCACATGGTTTTCCTTTTGTTCTCTTTTACGTTCTTTTCTTCTTTTCTATTTCGTCCCTCCTCTCTCTCTATGCTTCAGTTTGGATAATTTGTCTGAAACTATCTCCAAGTTTACTAATCCTTTCTTCTACTTTGTCCATCTGGTATTATGGCTATCTAAGGAGTCCTTAATTTCAGATACTGCATTATTCAGTTTTGGAATTTACTTTAAATAGAGCTCATTTATATGAAATCTTCCATCTTTTCAACATATTTCTTTACAGTATTAATAACAATTATTTCAAACTTCTGTCTACTTACTTCAAATCTCAGTCATTTGTGGGTCTTTTTCTATTAGTTAAATTTTCTCCTAATAATGGGTCAAATCTTCCTGCTTTTTTGGTATCTTTTTGTCTTTTTTTTAATACATATCAGATACCATGTATAAAGACTATGGAAACAGAAGTCAATGTTTTTTTGCCCAGAGAAGGCACATCTTTTCCCATAAGGCAGTGTGGATAAGGAGTGGATCATTTCTGTCCAGTCTTTGGGGTTGGTTTGCAACTCCAACTAAAATCAATTCATCTTCCATTTGAAATGTCTCAAGGGTGACATGTCCTGTATTTCTTATGGGCCTCCCTACAGTGTTGCACTGTTCAATAGAAATATAATGCAAACCACAATCAAAGCCGCCAATCTAAATTTAAAAATGCTGGCAGTCACACTGAAAAAAGGATTTAAAAAAACAGTGGAAAATAGTTGTAATAATATATTGAACTCAATATATCTATCCTTCAATTATTGAGCTCTAAGAGTTCTTTATATATTCTGAATACAAGTCTCATGATTTGTAAATATTTTCTCCCATTCTGTGGATTATCACATTCTTGACAGAGTCCTTTGCACCACAGAAATTTATAATTTTGGTAGAGTTCATTTTATCTTTTTTTCTTTTTTCCCTTATGCTTTTGATGTCATTTTAAAGAAACCATTATCTAATCAAAGGTCACAAAGACTTACTCTTACCCTTCCTCCTGTAAGTTTCAGAATTTTAGCTCTTAATTTTACATTTCTGGTCCTTTTGGCTTTTTATACACAGTGTCAGGTAAGGATCCAACTTCATGTGGATATTCAGATATCTAAATACCATTTGTTGAAAAAAGTATTCTTTACCACTGAGTTGTCTTGGCTCCTTTATCAAAAACCACTGACGGTAAATGTGGTGGACGGTTTATTTCTGGACTCTCAATTCTGTTCATTGGTCTAGATATCCTACTTTCATACCAGTACTCCACTAGCTTGATTACTATTGTTTTGTCGTAAGTTTTGAAATTTAGCAGTGAGCGTCCTTCAACTTTGTTCTTTTTGAAGACTATTTTGGCTATTTGGAATCCCTTGAAATTCCATATGAATAATTTCCATATAGATCTTAGAAACTTTGCCAATTTCTACAAAGAAGCTAGCTGGAATTTTGATGTGGATCATATTGAATCTGCAGATCAGTTTAAGAAGGATTGACATCTAACAATATTAAGTGTTCTGATCAATGTACTTGGGCTATAATTCTGTGTATTTAGATTTTCTTTAGTTTCTTTCAACAACGTTCTGTAGTTTTCAGAGTATAAGTTTTCTGATTCTTCTGGTAAATTTATTTGTAACAATTTAATTCTTTTTGACGATATTATGAATGGAATTGTTTTCTTACTTTCACTTTTGGATAGTTCTTTGCTTATTGCTGTTGTGAACTGGTATTTACACAGTCGTTCCTTGGTGCCTGTGCAGGACTGACTTTAAGACCCGCTGGGAACACCAAAATCCAGAGGCATCCAAGTCCATTAGTCAGCCCTCCACATCCCTTCTGTATCTCAGATTCAACCAACCATGAGCTGTGTGGTAATGTATTTACTATTAGAAAAAAATCCACATATTTTGAACCTATTGCTCAAGGGTTAACTATACACTGACTTTTTTTTTTAATATCTTGCAACTTTCTTGAACTAGTTTATTTGCCCAAAAGTTTTCCAGAGGCTGCCTTAGGATTTTCCATATATAAGATCATGTCATCAGCAAAAAGATATAGTTTTTTTCTTTCTTACCATCTGAATGCTTTTTATTTCATTTTCCTATTTAACTTCCCTGTCTTCAACCTCTAATACAATGCTACACAGAAGTGATGTCTTGCTCCTGATATTAAGGGGAGAGCACCCAGTTATTGATTATAAACTATAATAGCTGTGGGTTTTTTTTACAGAAGCCATTTATCACATTAAGGAAGTTACAAAAACAAGAAAGAAAGAAGAAACACAAAAGGCAGATTAAAAGAAAGAGGAAGTAAAAACATATGGGAAGGGAACAAGAGAATGAAATTGCCAAATCACATAATCAGGGGAGGGACTAAATGATAGAAGTATGAATTTAAAAATAACTGAAGAGGATTCTAAGATAGATTCTGAAATGCTCCGCGACTGAAGCATATGCTTTTGGAAAAATACATAAATATTCTGTGTGCGCCTTGGCTTTTTGTCAATTAGAAAAAGAAAGTAAGAGCATTTATTCTAGAAACATAAAACAGCCATTATGTACTTTCTGTGTACATATTTTTACATATTTTCTGTGAGGCAGGATGTGAGGCACTGAAGATCTAAAGAGATAATGCACATTTTCAGACTTAATGTACTTTTTGGCATTGTAATTCCATATCCTATCAAATAAGTCAGACTATTAAGACAGTGAAACAGGGAAGGAAGTGAGATATAGTGAAAGAAGGCAGAAAGTAAAGAAAGAAAATATGTGTAAAGGGAAGAAAGGTAAAGAATGAAGAAAAATACAGAAAGGGAATGAAAAGTTAGGTCTCGAAAAAAAATCAAGAAGTGAATAAGGAGAGAGACTGATGGGAAAAGAACATTCAAGAAGGACAAAAGGGAGGAAGCGATGAATCAGGAAGACGAGAGTCACATCTTCATAAATGACGGCTGGAGAGCCAGAAAGGAGAAAGGGTAGAGGAGGAGAGGAAGTTAATACCTTTAGTGACTCACTTTATTGATGGTGACAGGGTCTTTTAATAAGAAACATATTTCTTTCACCAAAAGTAAAGTAGAAAACTCTTTGAGGACCACTTATTTCTGAAGTGGAAAAGAAAAGATAAATATACCTGATAGAATTTCCAAATGTTAGAAAATGAAATTGCTTTCACCCACAAAGGATTCTACTGTAATCCTTTCTTTAGATACTAAGGAAGTCAAAGCATGAGTGGTGATATTGGCTCTGTCATTACTTGACTAGGGACAGTGATTCTTTTGGCTCCTCAATTTCCTAATCTATAAATAAGGAAACCAGATTAGATGATTCCTAAAGCCTACTTAAAGCCTACTATAAGCTACCAGAAAAAAAAGTAACACAACAAAGTAAGCAAGATATAGAATTCCAAGGCAAAAAAACAAACAAACAAAAAAAAAAACAACAAACCAACTCTAATAACAGAAAAAATTGAGAAAACAAAATTCATAGGTCCACTTAAAGTAAAAATAGTTGTCATCCTCTAGGTGGTAAATGCATTATAAAAATCAGAATCTTTCCTAGCAGTAACATTTATTGGAGAACAGTAGAAATGTATTTCTTGTAAGAGTAAGAGAATATAACATCTGAAAAACAGACCAGCAGGAAAAATAAGACACTTGTTCATCTGTATTTCTGTGACTTTTCTCACTTGGTATTATTTGCAACTGTACTTTTGTGTCTGGCAGCTGTGCCAACTTCAGTACGAATGATATATTATTTTTATCATGTTGATTACATGTGTTCACCAGTTTAGTTCTCCATATATGCTTGGTGTGGTTTGCAAATACTCAGTGACAAAATCCAGAGCATGGCATTTTCACAGAAAGTGTTTACTGTGAAATTTCTCCTTAGAAGTTTGCTTTTCTTTACAGCTTTGATCCATATGACATGCACAGTCCTAAATTTCAAATAATGGCTTATAGCTAAATTAAGAAAATGCTTCAGTGTGATACAATATGACTACACTAAGATGTGGTAGTTCTAGAAAGGACCTCATTTTCTCATGTGATTAGAGATTTGGTCAAATTTGAAGTCTGCTAAAATTTTCCAAACTGCGCTTCTTCAGTTTTATGGTGACTTGGTACTTACATTCTGTTATTCATCAACACTTCACAGAAATACTTGATTTGTCTGAATGAATTTAAAAACCCACAACTGAAGAAAATCAGAAAAACCTGGTTTTAAATATCAAAAGATCCTGAATGAAAAGTATTTCTGCAGGCCACACTATACAAGTTTTATTGATCAGTGTATTTCTTTGCAGTATGAAACTGTTGGCAAAATTGGACATAAGAAAATAAACTTACTGGTAAATATCTTTCCTGAGGACGGATCTGCCAAGGGGATTGTCAGCCTGGGGAGCCATAGCAACAGAGCCAATCTTCAGAACCATGGTATCTTCCTTTGCTGTCTGATTAACTGTAACGAAAAAAGTAGATTCATGAGGAAACAGTGGATCTGTGCACAACCTCATGTATAAGGAGAAATTTTGAAGAATGGGACAGACATACATTAAGATAAGACCATAAATGAGGACAAGAAAAAATATGCTTAAAATAGAAATATTCAATGCTCTGTCCATTGTTTCTTTTATATCCCACTAAGTACTTCTCTGCACAGACAATTAAAAATGGCAATAAAATAATTCACCCAACATAAAAACATGCAATATTAATTATATATAAGTAATACTGAAGTAGCATATTTATCTAATTTCATGATGTGATATTACTACATTTTTCTCCCAAGTGATTTTCAACCTTTGGTTTTCAACACTGTACTGTTGCTTACAAATACATTAAAGGATATCAGAAAGTCAGTAACCAATTCTCCAAGTTGTTTGAATTTACATAATTGTACTAATACAACACACATATAAGAACACACAAGAGCACTTTAAGGTGTAACATGTGAGCTGAAGGCTGCAACAGTAAAGAAAGAAAAAAACAAGTAACTGATTAATATATAAGGGCTTTTCAACTTGCTATTCTAGGCACTTTTTAATGTTAATAATTTCTACTGTGGAACTGCTTGAGAAATAGTAATTTCACACTTGTGTAAAAGTCCTATTTCCTAATGGAACCTAAAACTAAGGTAAGTATTTTCAGAAAACAAGAAAAGGTAAAAGGGTATATTAATTCTGATTCGTTAAACTGAATTAAGAAAAATTTATCACATGTTCTCATGTTACAAAGCTAAACAATTCTATAAGCCATTGGCTAATTCAATGTCTTTTAAAAAAATTATTTGGAATAAAGAGCTTTTTTGGATGCCCTCATTAATTTACATTAAATTTATTCCTTCTTTCCCCACAGATGAGTCTACTGCAGTAGCTGTTCAAAATTGTTTAAAAATTGTTAACAATATACAATTTTCTGGGTTTTGAAGAAAACATATAGTAAAATTCATAATTTCTTTCAAAGAACTATCATCTGCCACAAATGGAACAGAAAAGGACTGGCTCTGCAAGACCTCAGGAATATCCTGAACAGAACATGCCTACAAAGGCATACAATCCATATTTCCCAAACTGTGGTGCCCAAAGAATGCAAAAGCTAAGAGATTATTTCCAGCTGCTTCGACAAAACACTTGGTATGGTCTGACTTAGATTAGTCTAAAAAGGAAAGTCAGAATTAGGAAAATCAGAAAAAATAAGAAGAAAGATATTCAGCGAGGAAAAGAAGGAACCAGAATAAGACGTACATAAGGGAGAGGCAAAATGGCAGGGGAAGTGGAAAGACAGCAAAGGGGGAAGAAAGAGATGAGCAATCATAATAAATATCAGCATGTGGATGCTGCAACACAGATGATATTTTTGAATGTCCACAGCAAAAAAGATCAAATTAAACACTACTTCTCATGAAGTTACACTATGTTCAAATGACTAGAGGTCTGGCTTGATTATAGGTGCTTCTACTATGAAACCTGTTTACATTTCACAGATCCTGCATTTTATGTCAGGCTTATCAAATAGTTTCATGTGGGTAAAACCTCTGATTAAGCAGAAGGCATCAATTAAATCAATAAATAGTAAGCCTGGAGAACAGACCATACCACAAAAGTGCGATTAGTATACTTGCTAACTGTTCTTCCAGGCTACAGATACTACCCACCATATGAAAGTCTAAAATGTAATAGAAACACTGCAGTAAATGAGGTACATATGGAAGAAAAATGACGTCCTTAGTGTTACACACAAAGCCAGATCCAAGAACAGAATTCTGTTTCTCTTAGAGCCAAAAGTATTCTCACTAGATTAAACTGACTACAAAGTTATATAATAATAAAAAAAAGCATTTAATGCATATCATTCATGAACTAAATTAAAATAATCAATTTTATTATAGAAAGTATTCAGCTTATCAAAATGTATCCAGAGATATAAGAAAAACTAGTAAAAAATAGGTATTTATACAAGAAAGCGCCCTGAGTCATGTCTTTAGTTATTTGATAGCTGGGGGGGAAAAAAAAAACAAAACAAGCTTCCCTTTTTTGGTTTATTTCACCTGCATTTAATAGTTGGACCAAATGAGGAAGTGTTCCCTCTAGAAGCATTTTCAACATGAAAATGAATGCCTTCCTTCTTTGCTGTAACTGTATTTTTAAAAATTGAGCCTCATGAGGAACTACTCACTCTAGAAGACTCATATCAGATCCAAAAAACAGCCCTCTGTTATGAAATAAATAGTTTAAGCTGGAAGTCAAACACCTGTAGATTCAGAATCTTGATAATAATCGCACATAAAGCAAGCAATATTCAAGTCGAAAACCAGACTTTAATATAACTTCTTTAAATATTAGAATGTTAAATATATTTTTATTATTAATTGAATTTTACAGATGAACTATTTGAAACTTGTACATTTCATGTAAAATGAAACATACGTCTGAAAGACTTTATCTTTTCTTGAGGCAAGAGAGTATTTATTGAAAATGAAAAGGCTAAGAACAAATCTGAAATTATGAGCTTGATTAAGTAACCAAAAGCTTAAAAGAGCAGAATCTTCATGAAATTGTCAGACAATAAAAGACTGTTGTTCATAGCTAAGTTTTTTAAAAATTCAATATGAAATAAAAACATTTTAGAGACTTCAATTTTCCTTTAAGATTCTCAGTATAAACTCTATATAATAAAACATCTAAAATCTCAAAGGTATTTGAACTTGCCACTGCAATGTTAAACTTTTATAAAGCCACAACTATAATGACAACCTCACATTAAGCTATCAACAAAAGGTACTATTAGTTATTGACATATTTTCAGCTGAAGACACAATGAAGGCTCAATAATATGTAACCCAGTGATTATGTACATTAATGGGAAATACAGTCACATTCAGTTTGACAATCATCTCTGAAAGACACAAACTGCTTGGAGATAGTTTTATAGTTTCTGCTAAGAAGTATGAAATGGCAACATTTCAGTATGCTATCACACTCAATAAGACATAATTTCCATTCAGTTTAATTAATCTGATTAAAAATATTATGCTCATTTGAATTACAGCAGTAATGAAGAAAGATAAAGTGGCCCCAAAATTTAACATAATATGTCAAGACATTATATATATATGTGTGTGTGTGTGTGTGTGTATATATATATATATATAGTGGATAGGCACATGTTTTGGCAATTGATAGTATCTCAGATACAGATACGAGAACAGGTATAAGCAAAGATATACATGCTGATATAAATATAGGGGTACACATAGACACACATACACACACACACACACACACACACACACACAGAGTCAAATAGCAAAAAAAAACACAAAACATGAAAAGACATGTGCAATACAATGCAGGTCAAACAACAGGCTTCACACAGAGTTCTTAATAAATGACGAAGAACAAATGAGCAACTCTTTAGGAAAAAAGTATACTTTTCATTAATGAGACTGACAAAAGACCAAAAAGCATGACAGATCTCTATTACAAGGACACCAAGGAAACAGTATAAACTGGTCAGGCAATTTATAGGAGAGCATTTTGACACCCCTTAATATTTTTAAGGTAGATACCCTTTGATCTAGCAATCCTTTTGCTAGAAATTTATTCTATATATACTCACCCAAGTCATGAAAAATACCAGCAAAAGGTGTTTATTACACAAAGTGTTCATATAAGCAAAGGATCAAAATTAACCAAAAGTCCACAGAGAAATGTGGCAGACAGTATTTTCCAAAGATGGCTGTAACAAGGTCCCTTCCCTAACTTCTACCTCATATGCTCTTATTCAAGGTTACATGCTTAGCAGGTACTTCAGGGTCACAATTTTGAAATTATACCTTAAGAATCCCACCACAAGCAGCACCAAAAAAGAACAAAGGAGCTTGAAAAATAAACTAGGAAAAGTCTAGAAACCTTCTGTAATTACAACCAATTGAAGATTTTCCTAGTTACAGCAAGAAAATGGGAAACTTAAACCAGTATCAACAAAACTGTGTGATACACAGTATTCATTATAAAATTTAACTAAATGTTCATAAAACAATAAGCCAACAAACAAAACAAATATATGCACAAAGGAGAGAAAGTTTTTCCTTTCCCTCCCTTTTCTCAAATAGCCAGGTGAGTATCCCTTTGGACATCTATACAAATCAATGAAGCACAGAACCTGTTTTGATGAACCACCACTGAGTATGACAGAAAAATGAGGCTAGGGTAAACCCATGAAACCCCTGACCTCTGTCTATCGTGAAGGTGCTCAGCCACAGGTACTACCACCTTTACTAACAGGGAGCTCCCTTCATGCTTCCTGTTGACTCAATACTATCATTCAGAAACTACTACAAATCCTGCCTCATCAAAAAAGCTTCAAAGCAGATTGGTGGTTAATCAACACCATAGAATTCTCAACAAAGAAATGCCATATAAGCCAGCAATTTAACCCCGAGGTACATACTCAAAAGAATCAAAAATGAGTTTGAACAGACAAGTATATAGCAGCATTACTCACAACATCAGTGGAAACAATCCAAGTGTCTGATAGAAGACTGGATTTAAAAAATGGGGTATATCCATACAATAGATACTATTCTACCATAAAAATAAATGAAATTATGATGCATGGTATACAACATGAATGAACCCTGAAAACATTATGCTAAGCGAAATAAGCCAGACACAAAAGGACAAATATTCTCTGATTCAACTCATATGAAATACCTACAACAGGCAATTTCAGAGAGACAGAAAGTAAGCAAGGGGGAGTTATTCTTCAGTCTGTAAGGTACAGAGTTACTGCTTGGGGTGATGAAAACATTTTGGAGATAGAAAGTGGGAATGGCTGCACAAGACTGCCAATATAATTTATTCCATTAGTGCAGTATGAGGAGTGTTGGCTAATTTTATAAAGCAATTTTTAGTTATCTTAGGTATATAGAACACAATATTGGAGGTCAACAAAACAAATGACAGAAAGTATAAGCTTTATTAGCAAAAGACCTAAAGAAAAACATTTCCTATTTCTTACTCTAGTAATCAGCAGAGTCAGAAACACACACAGTATTTAAAAGTTATTTAAAATAAGACTGGAAAAAAAAATTCTAAAAAGAATACCTTCAATACTTGGCTGCATTTCTTCTGTTTTTGGAACAAAAATTCTGATTACGCTTGTGTTGATATAAATCAAAGGTAAATTGCGTGAAGTCAGTGTATGGGTCCTCATGGGCTGACCAGGAGATTTTCTTTTCTCTTTTTGGGTCCTTGGTAGTTTTGCTTGAAATATACTTGCAATGGCATTAAGTAAAGGAAAACAAAGGACAATATCAAAGGCTTGTGCTGAAAGAAGTATTTCATGAAGAAAATGAGGGGAACCATCTGTTAAACCTTCAGATAACTTATGAAAACTTCTTCGCTCATTTCTTGATGTTAACTTGTGGCGAACATTTTTTGTTACAGCTTTTGTGTATGTCAAAGACAGAAATCCATGCTGCTGATGAGAGCCATCTAGAAGCTTTGCAGTTGTCTGTTCCAGAAAGAGGAAATCACAATACATATTTTATTCAAAAAGAAAAAAAAAAGAATTTGAAAGCAGAAAACAATCTAGGTTGGTACTATTATCTTTTGTTATTGTCAATATTTTTTCCCCATGATTAATCAGATGTTTAATATAAATAAAAAAATAAAAACACACTTAACGAGCACATTACTAATCAATTCTATAGACAGGGCAAAAGCCTCTAAGACTCAGAATGACTGAACTCAGGTTAGGAATCCTGGGTTGTAGTTCTAGGTCTTGAGAGAGGTAATTAACCTCTTTGTGCCTGTTTCTATAATTTCTACATTTTCTACAACACTCAGAATTTGGAACAGTTCATATATAGATTTATCTTTTCATTCTTGATAATTTTTCATTAAAAGTAGCAATACGCTGTCATAATTTGGGTCAGACAGGGTTTATGAAAGAAAAATTGAAATAACCATGTTATGTATTTTCATTGGTGATCAACAACCTGAAAAGTTGATTGACTTCACTTGACTTAACATTTATAAAAACAAAGATTTTCCTCTGTAATCTCACTAATATATATGAAGAGCCCATAAGACAAGCATCACTGATATCACACTTTGATAACTGAATTAACCATTTAATGCATATAAAGAAAAAATGGTATCATGAGACAAAAATAGCTTTCTTTTAGAACTTGTCTATTTTCCGGGACTATCATATTGTTTATAAAACCTACCTAACAACTCTCTTTCAACTCATATTCCCTGGACTTAATACCATAGTAACACACATAAATATCTGATAGAGACTGAAAACTGTATCATAACAACTTCAGTACTTGTGACAAAACTTGTCCAATAAACTTATATTCAAATTGAAAAGAGCATATTTTTCAGGGTAAAATAAAACATGTAATTTGAATTTCTCAACATATAAAAAGGATATTTTTGAGTAAAGTTTTCCTGAACCAATTAATGTACATAAAATTCTATTTTGCAAATTAAAGTATAATTACTCAAAATACAACCCCTCTTCCCAAGGCTTGATGAAGATTTTTAGTTATTGGAGTTCAAAGAGTGATGTTAAGAGAGGAAGTGAACCAGGAAAAACGAAAAAGAAGGAAATACATTCACATAAACAAGAAAAAAGTGAGAAGGAGCAAAGCAACAATATGTCAGAGCCTACGTTATTCCATCATCAGTAAACCTCTTCTTCTACTTCTATTTTCTGCTTCTCATTTTGTTGCCTATCACACAATGAGAATAAAATAGTATGAAACTCAGTGCTCTGTTAACTTTGTTTTAAATTTGGATTTTATAGTGAAGAAAGACAAGATAAAATTTACCTTTGCAAAAGTATCTCAAAATCAACTTTTTGACCATTAAAAAGAGCTTGTAAAGTAAGCATTAAATAGATATGCAATATAATAACTTTTCATATAATTGTCCTGCCCTCAGAACATCTTTTACTTTGTCCAACTTTCTCACTTCATTTTATCTTATTTCCCTCTCTTTTGGCTTTCTACCCTCAAAACAAAAGGAAATACAGTAAAACAAGAAAAAGTGATTGCAATCTCATCACTATGATGCTGAACTGCGGGCAAACGTAGATGGACCTGGGTGCTGTGGGTGGCTGCAACGGGAGAGGCCACAGCAACACTGTCTCTAGGTGTCTCAACTGGGGATTAAGGTGTCGAGGGGTAGAACCAACCATAATCCAGATGAATCACCTCAAAGCTTAATTAATGGCAACATTTGAATCCTGGAAATAGTATAAAAGGCGTTTGAAAGTATAAATGTTTTGATTTGGTAAAGATAGTTTTAAACATGTTGACTGTAGGTATTAAAAGGTAAACACCCATGAGAGAAAGTGTGTTAAAGTGCTGCATTCCTACCTGCGCTAGTAGAATTAGTGAAAAAACATAAAGTATGGATGAATACTAGCTGGAATTGAAATAAGTATTACCTTTCATAAAGTAATAATAATATTTTCTACTACTTAAAATGAAAGTCAGGCCAATGATAATTATTAAAATGTTAAGAAAATTCAAAATTTAGAAAAATTGATAAAATTCTAAAGCACATTAACAATAATTTTGGTTTGCTTTCATGAATACATGTTAAAATTGTTAAGAAAGCTTCTCACGGATGCTAATGAACATTTAAAGAGAAGAAAATAAATCTAAACAGAATGTCCATTAATACAAAGGCCACATTTAGGGACAATTTTTATCCAGACTAGACTAGAAAAAATTAAAAAATCAAATCAGAAACTACTATTTGCTATGCAATTACCGCGTTAAACACTAAATCTAAGAACACAATTATTTAAAATATTTGGCTAATTTTTACACTTTATTTTTAAAGATATATGTCTTAATTCCTTTTAAGTTACAAAAAAAGGGGAAATAAATACTAGTTTTCAGATGCTGAGAAAATAATAACATTTGCACTTAATAGTTTCTTAAGAGGATTTCTATTACCATTGTGAAAATCTACTCAATATTTAAAATTTACATGTATTTTTATTGACTTAAAAATATCATTTAAAAGAACTAGCTTAATAATATATTCAGATATTTTATACCACCAGGGGAAAAAAAAGTTTTAAACTTCTAAAACCCACTGGTATACAGTCTAGTATTCCTCTTTCATCTAGTAATTGACAGATGTACAACCTTGTCCAGACTTAAGAGGCACCAAATAAATAAGGCACTTGGAGTTAGTTCTGAGAAGGAAACAGCATAATAATAGGGGAAAAAGCAGTGCAAGGAAGAATCATAAAAGGAATAACGAAAGCAGTATGGTCAACTCTTGATCAGTCAGTATATGTACAATTTAACAAACATACATAACATCCCACTTTGATTTTCCAATGATGATGATAAAATTAGTTTATATTCAATAAACCAGCATATTCAAGTAACCCAGAAACAAACTGGATTATAGTGCAAACAGTCTATAATTTAAGAATACATAATAGTTCATTTATAAAGCGAAAGATACAGAGGAAGATAAAAATCAAGAGTTGACTCTATGGATAGTTCCATTCCTTCTCTGGGTTCCTGTTAATGGGAGTTCTGTAGCGTAATTTAAAAATGATTTCTTACAGAAGGAAAGAAGCCAGAGCAATTACTGAAAGGGTCCTGGTTGCTGATGGGTCGAACCAACAAGGTGCGTCTGTTCAGCTTGTCAGTACAGGAAAGGAAGACACCTCCACATTGCCCCAGAGACCAACACTCTTCCCCAAGGCTTGAGGTGATGGACAGGAGCAAAGAAGGTGAAAAGACAAAAAGCAATAAAAGCCATAAGCAAAAAAAAAAAAATCTGGACAGTTTTAATTTTGCTCAAGTTTGCAAAGGTTTAGGTTTGAGCCACTGCTAGGTATGGCCTCTGTCTGCACCATCTTCTGCAAAAGCATTGTTAATGGAAGTAAATAAAAAATTGTTGCTTTTAGTGTAAATGACTACTTTTAATTTATAATAAAGGACAATCCAACATGAACTCACTTATGGAAAAACTTAGGAAAAACTTCTAGAAGATCAACATACTAACACATTAATGACAAAGTATATTAATAAAAGCAATCCTACCTTGATCTTATTAAAAATTTACTTAATTGCTATAACAGGAAAATGGTTACAAAACAAAAGCAACTTAAAGGAATAGTTTTACTTTGTAATGTAATTTTATAAGAATAGGTCAAAAAGAATTTGCTGAGCTCTAATTCTTGTAACCATTAGCCCCACTGCATGAAAGAACAAAGATAAACAGTTTATAATATATTTTTAAAAAGTCATAATTACTAAATGAGTCTCACCACAGGTTTTTCTTTGCACTGTAGAAATACTCCTTCAAAATGTCCTGACTGCCAACCTTCCCCTGGCCTGGAAAACATAAGTTCACCTTATCTGTTCTCTTCAATTTTTCTGAGTTAAAAAATTGAGCATATACAACTATTTCAAGTCGTTATGATGTAAACAGTACTACACTGAACTAAAACGTGAAACTGACAAAGCAATCAATAGAACAATTCACATTAGCACCACACCCTGGTAGTTCTGCAGAGAGCAACTGTCTTAATGGTAAATTATATATTTACCAAGGTTATTTTTCTATCTCATTCATGTGACTCTGGGCTCCCCTTGTGGCTTAGACTCCAGTACTCTTGCCTGGAGAATCCCATGGACAGAGGAGCCTGGCGGACTACAGATCATGGTGTCGCAAAGAGTCGGACATGACTGAGCAACTAAGCACAAGCACATGTGACTCTAAGGTCCATAAGGGTATGGTTTATGTCTATTTTTGTTGAACACTATATCCCTAGTGCTTAGCATAGTGCTTGGGATATAATATACACTTAATAAACAGTTTGATTAAAAGAATGAATAAACGATCTAAATATTTAAAACTTACATAAAATTAACAGCAAAATCATTGATAATCTACAACATAAATTGTAATATTCACATAATCAAGAAATTATTTCAGCAATAAAATAAAATTCACATATATTTTCTAGGATCATTTTGATATGGAGATATACCATTCAAAAGGAACTGAACCACTGCATTATCAAAAATCAATCACTGATTCACTGTTATTCCAACAGAAACAATTATCATAAACTTGGGAAAATAATACTATTATAACAGGTCTTAATATATACCCAGCAAAATATTTTTACCATCAAAATTTTGACACAATTTTTGGCTTTGACAGAGTTGAGAGTTATTTACATAAATGATATACATAATAAAGAATGAAAACTCAAATGTTTAAATGTAGAATTAGAAATCTCTTATAAAAGACTTTGGTTTTTAGAGTATATAATGCATTGATAAAGGTACAGAAATGTGTACTTTTGCAGACACTTAATTGTTGATGAATAAATATGAAAACGGGAAAAAAAAGGACTTTAAGGCTGTTTCTTTGCCAAAATACTATGAAAATGAAAATATGATGCTGTTTAGAAAACAGCTTTTAAAAACTATATGTGAGTTTTACAGTATATAAATCATATTTCAATTATTAAAAAAAACATTTCAGGGTAGTGTTATAAAGCAAAATAACCCCAAAGGCATCTGTATTTTTATTTGGGAAAAACTGATGATAAGTTGTTATATATGTATCTTTATGAAAATATCTAAAACTTTATTTTTTTACTACCATCATTCAATATTATAAACAAATCATACTTATTTATAATCTCCTTTTGGTAGAAATTTATTAGAAAGGAAAAATATGGTTATAGGAACATGTATTAATACCACAGGTACATTAATCTTCTGTGAGTTAGGAAGTCCTCAAAGTTGTAAGGAACATGAGAAGCTGCTCTACTTCTATAATGGTATAGGGAGTGGATGAGGAGTACACAGCAAAACCCAAAGCCATTAGCTGTGTCCCAGGCATCTTAGCAAATATACAACATGCACAACAAACTGTCAAGTGATTAGTAAAAGAAGCTTATTTCATTCAATATGACAAGGTAGATACTTAGGAACAGATTTGCCCGCTTATAAAATAAAACTTTATTATATTCCATATATGAATGATACTAAGTAAAATTAATATATCTGTTAAGAACCATCTTTGGGAATTACTACAATATTTTTTAAAATAACTAATCAAATTAAAATATAAAAATTCTTTCACAGACTTTGGTCAAAGAAAATAGTTTTTCCCATATTCATTATTCATTACTTACTTGCTTCTGTAGTGATCAATATTGAAACTTTCTACTTTACATTTCACTTTAGTGTACACATCCTGGACATCTATTGAAGCACTGAGATCTTCTAGTTCACTGACCATACAAAGTTCTGCAATAGGAAGCAAATACTAAATTAGTATAGGGCTCACAATCAACATAAAAACTTTCAATTTTACATTTAATGTTGCCATATACATCCTTGACATATACAGAGGGACTGAGAGTTTCTGTTCACTAACCACATAAAAATTTACAATAACTACAAAATTAATATTAATATATGCATCAAAATTAATAAGATAGGATACTTATTTCAAAATAAGGGAAATACCAGTTAATGTATGAAGTATTACATCTAATATCAGTCAACAATCTCTGCAATATTTTCAGTGATATGACCACTGAAGAAAGTACAAATACGGTTAAAATAATATGTTTTATATTGGTGACTTTTACCACAATAAAAAAAAAAAATTACCTCATGGCTTTTGGAGTGAATTTTAATACAAACAAGACAGAACTGAGGTAATATAGGCACCACGTTAGTACTGCTAACAGAAATCACTTGAATTAGATCTAATGATGTTTGACTTAAATGACAATGATTAAATAAAACAAGGTCTCCAATTTCTTCTAAAAACAGTGTTTAATATTTTATCTGTAGAGTAGAAAAGTAACCCTATACCTATGCCTTTATTGTCAGGATCTGGAGCAAAGAGCTTTACAGTAATTTTGGGGAGCACCCACTGCATCCATAGACTAACACGACCACTGGATCCACCAATGTTACTTGTAGTCTGTTCCAAGGTAACAGAATCTGAGAATGGTGAATCATCAACAGCTTGGACAGAATCTCCCTGGGATAAGAAATAACAACAATAGTTTTTAACTTGAATAAATATAAGTAAAAATTTACCATTTAAGTAAATATAAGTAAATATAAATAAACAATAATGTTTATATTTATATATTAAATAATACACATTCATATTTATAAAACATTTATATAAATATAAGTAAAAATTTACCACCTGCAATTATTCCTTATAATTTATATATGATAATGCAAATCACCTAAGTGCTTATATATAATGCCAATAATATAAACATAGACTAATCATATCATTTTCATAGTTTCAGTGTACATGCATGCCATTCCAGGTTCCTCTAAACAAGTTAGGATCATACTAATGAGTATTTTCTTATAGAATAGCTATAGCCAAGGGCCAAATCTGGCTCTGTTTTTGGAAATAAAGTTTAACTACCTCACAGTCACATCACTCATTTATCTATTGCCTATGACTACTGTTTAGCAGAGATATGTAGTTGCTTTAGAGATGCTACGATCCACAAAGCCTACAATATTTACTATCTTGCCATTAAAATGTCTGTCTAACCCTACTAAGGCACATTTATGTATGAATCTACAACAACCATAGAAAAATATACCATAGTTAGCATGATTTAAAAAACAGCAAAGCATGCATCATGCCTCATATAGTTTAATAGTAAGAGGACTTTTAAAAGTTAGCAGATTCAATGCCAGACTTTTTAAATGACTTACGTGGTTAGAAGTCTCTTAATTAGAGGTAGAGAACATAAGCTTACTCAATTCAACAAATACATAATGAATTCCAGTTATGTATAAGGTCCTAACTTTGGTACTAACAAACTTTCTGAAGAAGTCTGTTGGATGTTTTTTTTGTTTGTTTGTTTGTTTTTTTAATCTTTTCAACAGCTGAAAATAAATCCTGGTTTGAAGATAAACAGCTTCAGTCTCAAAGGTAGGAAGAGATGGTGCCTCAAACAGTGATTACTCATGGATTACCTAATTAAGGATTTATTTTTAAATCCCAACCTTGCTATCCATTGAAAATATTCAAAACAACTTGACAACCTAAACCCATTCTCTGTGAACTGATCAAATACACCATAGCATGCTTCCTTAAAGATGTATATATATTTAAATACTCGTTATATGCACTTAAGTATAGTTTGGCAGGCAACATGCTGTACTAGGATAAGGACTTCGGACACTAGTCATGTAATCTGACCTCTCAGAATTTGTAACCCACCACTTCAAAATGGTTATTAGAATGATATTTATTTCTCAATTATGATTAAATAAGAACATGATAGAAAAGTGATTACATATAATGCATAATTCACAAATAGCATGTACAATTATCACCATCAAGTGGACTACTTTAGAAACCGATACAATCCTATAGAATTTGGTATGCTATACCTTCTTGCCCTTCTCATTCTGTCATACTTATAACTTCAGCACATTTACTTTGCCATAAACATTGAATCTATAACACTTAGTTGATGCTTTGAGTGTCAAAAAAATATTCACTTCCAATGCTAAGGATTCATGACGAGTAGTGAACTATCAGCACAAAACATCCCTTAACGTTTAATAGAAGACAATACAAAAATAACTCTTTTTTATGGGTAGTTTTTTGGAGCAGAAGCCACTAATCTCTTAGCCAAAGCATAAGACAGCCCCTAAGCATATTGAAAAGCAGAGACATTACTATGCCAACAAAGGTTCGTCTAGTCAAGGCTATGGTTTTTCCAGTGGTTATGTATGGATGCGAGAGGGACTATGAAGAAAGCTGAGCACAGAAGAATTGATGCTTTTGAACTATAGTGTTGGAGAAGACTCTTGAGAGTCCCTTGGACTGCAAGGAGATCCAACCAGTCCATTCTGAAGGAGATCAGCCCTGGGATTTCTTTGGAAGGAATGATGCTAAAGCTGAAACTCCAGTACTTTGGCCACCTCATACGGAGAGTTGACTCATTGGAAAAGACTCTGATGCTGGGAGGGATTGGGGGCAGGAGGAGAAGGGGACGACAGAGGATGAGATGGCTGGATGGCATCACCGACTCGATGGACATGAGTTTTGAGTGAACTCCAGGACATGGTGATGGACAGGGAGGCCTGGCGTGCTGCGATTCATGGGGTCGCAAAGAGTTGGACACGACTGAGCAACTGAACTGAACTGAACTGAACTGAAGAGAAGAGACAAGTAAAACTTCTTACAAAACCAAAGACCCTATGTTCGTTACCAAAGACGTGACCTCTACGCAGGTAACAGTTCAGTCGTGTCTGACTCTTTGCAACCCCATGAATCGCAGCACACCAGGCCTCCCTGTCCATCACCATCTCCCGGAATTCACTCAGACTCACGTCCATCGAGTCAGTGATGCCATCCAGCCATCTCATCCTCTGTCGCCCCCTTCTCCTCCTGCCCCCAATCCCTCCCAGCAACAGAGTCTTTTCCAATGAGTCAACTCTTCACATGAGGTGGCCAAAGTACTGGAGTTTCAGCTTTAGCATCATTAGTGCATCCTATATGAAGTTTTTCCCTTGACCTCAGTTCTACAACTTTCAATCAGAAGAAAATTCAATTTCCTTGAATCTCCGAAAGGAGATCAAATAGAGAAGATTTTCACAAAACAACAGGCACATGTTCACTAGGCACCAAGCACAGCAAAGCAATAGTGTCCTGTGATTTAGTGTGACAGAAAATTATAGTCTTAACACCTGAAAACAGTATAATCATTATTTGTTCAATTACACCAAGAAAAGCAAACTGCTCATTGCTGGTGATGTTTGCATCTAAACTTTTTCCCCAAAATAAATATAGATGTTTTCATCTAAACGTTTTCCCCCCAAAAATAAAAAATAAATTTATTTTTATTTCCCCAAAATAAAAATAAATGGTCCTAAATCTACTAAAATTGAAATTCCTAGAATTTGAGAAGCTATATACAAATGAAGATTTTTCATTAGCTGTCTAAAGTAACACAACATCTAATGAAAAGCACAAACTAATACCAGAGAAAGACACATTTTACAAAGTCAAATTCAGTAAAAGACTACATAATGTAGTCAGTATGCCTTTCTCTATGAATTGGTTCTTTGAGCAGAAGAACTCAGAGATTAAATTCTCGCTCTAACACTCAGAAGAACATTATAACCTCAAGAATGGAAATTACAGGGGAAAAAAAAAAATCTCAAATCAACAAGACCTTGATTTTTAACACTACTAAGTATACTGAGCAGGAACGCTAAGAAAACTGTGGCTTCAAATTCAATAAGCAAGCACTCCTAAGAGAGAGTTTTGCTCTCCTTCTTCATGTAGTTTCAGTTTTCATTTTGGATTTACAACATTTTGTGTGGTATTGTTAAATATGTCTGTGCACTCATTTTCTGTTCAATTTCTAAATGTACAGCAAAAATTGAGCCAGAATTGGAGATGCTGACTATTTTCCCACAGGTCTTTATGCCAAGGTTTAAAATATACAGTTCAATTCTTTCACCATTTTGTTGCAAATTGACTAAAATACTGAGTTTATTTTGCTAACTGAATGTATCTTTGTTCATCTGGAAGAGCAAACGCTTCAGTTCTTCATCCTTGGCCTGTTTCAGAGCTCAGGGATGATCAGACTTTTGGCTACACTGCGGCTCTCTTATCAAAATAACTCCAGCATTCTTGTTCAGTCACAAAGCTTCCCAAAGGGCTATACACTTCCACTGCTGTTTGTACTTAAGTCAACAGTACCAAGTGGCCTGCTGTGGTTTCCACTACCTATGCTCTCATCATTCCACTGTGAAGGGTGGGAAAAATTAACTGTTTTAAGCTCAGTACTTAAGCCTGTCACTCATATTTGTTCCTCGACCACCACTCAGATCAGGATTCAGGAGGCTAGGACTATATCCACTGAAAAGTATATTGCTCCTTATCAACATTTCAACATAAAAAGAATGGCTCAGTGTTTGAAGTATAAATCATCACAGGATCATACAATCAAATACTTCTCTTCTACTTAATACAAACAATTGTTAGGAGTGAGCTTTTTTAAGCCAGATTCATTTATAGTGAATTCTTTATAGTCAAAATAATTTAAAAATAATAGTAGTTTTGACCCTACTTAGAAATACCTTAGTGTTTTTAAACTTTATATATTTTTGGAATGCAAATAATTAATTAGAAATGTAAATATACAGAAATATAAATAAGCACAACAAATATAAGGTGACCTCAGATTAATGGATTATATTTATATAATAAAACTATTTGAATTAAAAAAAATAAGCCAACAATTGAAAACTTAAAGACATCTTCTAGGACTTCCCCAGTGATTCAGTGGTAAAGAATCCACCTGCAGTGCAGAAGATACGGGTTCAATCCTTGGGTCAGGAAGATCCCCTGGAGGAGGAAATGGCAACCCATTCCAGTATTCTTGCCTGGAAAATCCCATGGACAGAGGAGCCTTGCAGGCTACAGTCTATGGGTTCACAAAGAGTCACACAGGACAGCAAGAGCTAGCGACATCTTCTGGCATGATTATTTTGAAATGATAAAAGCATTTCAAACAACAAACTATTGTGCTGATTTACATGCGAAGGCTGAACAATAACCTGCTATACGTACGGCCTTATTCAATTAAGTAGATGACATTAAAAATGCTAGAAATCTTACATTTTAAATAACATTTTCATCCTAAATGTTGAAGATAAAATCATTTAAAGACAAACATTTAATGAAATAAGTTTATTTTGAGGAAGAAATTTAAAACTACGAGACATTCTTAAAATAGTACTTGAGTAAAAAAGTTCAAACTAAACTTCCTTATTTTTTTTTAATTTAATTTTATTTTATTTTTAGACTTTACATAATTGTATTAGTTTTGCCAAATATCAAAATGAATCCGCCACAGGTATACATGTGCTCCCCATCCTGAACCCTCCTCCCTCCTCCCTCCCCATACCATCCCTCTGGGTCGTCCCAGTGCACTAGCCCCAAGCATCCAGTATCGTGCATAGAACCTGGACTGGTATCTCGTTTCTTACATGATATTTTACATGTTTCAATGTCATTCTCCCAAATCTTTCCACCCTCTCCCTCTCCCACAGAGTCCTGTGGAGAAAAGGGAACCCTCTTACACTGTTGGTGGGAATGCAAACTAGTACAGCCACTATGGAGAACAGTGTGGAGATTCCTTAAAAAACTGGAAATAGAACTGCCTTATGATCCAGCAATCCCACTGCTGGGCATACACACTGAGGAAACCAGAAGGGAAAGAGACACGTGTACCCCAATGTTCATCGCAGCACTGTTTATAATAGCCAGGACATGGAAGCAACCTAGATGTCCATCAGCAGATGAATGGATAAGAAAGCAGTGGTACCTATACACAATGGAGTATTACTCAGCCATTAAAAAGAATACATTTGAATCAGTTCTAATGAGGTGGATGAAACTGGAGCCTATTATACAGAGTGAAGTAAGCCAGAAGGAAAAACATAAATACAGTATACTAACGCATATATATGGAATTTAGAAAGATGGTAACAATAACCCGGTGTATGAGACAGCAAAAGAGACACTGATGTATAGAACAGTCTCAAACTTCCTTTTTAAAAGCTTGTCAAAAATAGTAGTTGGAGGTAGATTACTGCTTAGGTTACCTGCATTTAAATAACTGAAAAACTAACAATAGATTTGCTACATTAGTTGATACCAAACAACTTCTCTCTCTGTTTTTTGGAGATATACTGACATATAATAATATAAGTTTCAGGTATAAAACATAATGATTCTATATTTATATATACATTGTGAAATGACTACAGTAAATCCTGTTGTCATCCATTTTCACAGTCATAAATTATTTTTCTTGTGATGAGAACTTCTAAGAACTATAACTTTGAAAATTCAATACGGTACTATTAAATACAGTTACCATAGTGCACATTACATCACTATAGCTTATTTATTTTATAACTGGAAATTTGTACCTTTAGACCACCATCAATCATTTTGTGCCCTAGCCCAAATTTTCACTTTGGATTTAACTGACAATAAATGCATTTTAAATAATTACTGGAGTCTATGAATCACTTCATGATGGATTGTTTTCTGGAAATATATATATTTATAACTGGAGTACAGTTGATTTATAATGTTATATTAGTTTCAGATATACAATATAGTGATTCAATATTTTATAGATTATACTCCATTTAAAGTTATTATAAAATATTGGCTATATACCATGGTATACAATATAGATCATGCTGGATTTTTTTTAAAGATCTAGGTTGCTGAAGTAATTTTAATTCCAGAATCAATTAAAAAATACAATTCAAATTTTTATATGACCCTAAGATTTCAACATTAGTGGTTAATCTGTCAATTTTTACCTTTGTTGAACTCTAAAATCAATATTCTAGCATTTATTCAGCATTCTATATTTTTCTAAAGCTTCAAAATTGTTTCTTTAAAATGCTGTGGATAAAGATGACATTTCAAAGACATTATAAATAAATAAGAGAAAGTTAAAATGAAAAAATGCTTAATGGTTTGCCTAAAATCAGAACTGGGAGAAGGCAATGGCACCCCACTCCAGTACTCTTGCCTGGAAAATCCCATGGACGGAGGAGCCTGGTAGGCTGCAGTCCATGGGGTCACTAAGAGTCAGACACAACTGAGAGACTTCACTTTCACTTTCATGCACTGGAGGAGGAAATGGCAACTCACTCCAGTGTTCTTGCTTGGAGAATCCAAGGGACGGCGGGTCCTGGTGGGCTGCCGTCTGTGGGGTCGCACAGAGTCAGACACGACTGAAGCGACTTAGCAGCAGCAGCAAAATCACAACTTACTTGGACAGATTTAATTTCATCAACACAATGTTTGTTGTTTAGTTGCTAAGTTGTGTTCCACTCTTTTGCGACCTGATGGACTAGCCTATCAGGTGCCTCGGTCCATGGGATTTCCAGGCAGAAATACTGCAGTGGGTTGCCTTTTCCTTCTCTAGAAGATCTTCCCAACTATACCTATTCATAATAGCTGTCCTTCCTATTATACTTTCACGGAAAAAACTGAAAAGCCAGATTCAAATTAACATTTTATATAATTAGGACAGCTTCCAATATAGTTTATGTATTTATAAGGGAACTATGCAAATATGTATTTGTGTAATGCATGTATATTTGCTTTGTGTGTGTGTGTGCGCTCAGTAGTGCCCGACTCTTGGCGGCTTGATGGACTGTAGGCCACCAGGCTTTTCTGCCCATGGGATTTTCCAGGCAGGAATACTGGAGTGGGTGGCCATTTCCTTCCACAGAAGATCTTTCTGATCCCGGGATCGAATCTGCATGCACTGTGTCTCCTGGAGATGTTAGCAGGTTGATTCTTTACCACAGTGCCGCTTGGTTGTCATTAAAAACAAATTATCAAACTACTAGCACTTTTAAAGGCACTTTTTATTGTTGGGGTGTTGGAGAAGTCCCTTGAGTGTCCCTTGGACTGTAAGGAGATCCAACCAGTCAATCCTATAGGAAATCAGTCATGAATATGCATTGGAAGGATTGATGCTGAAGCTGAAACGCCAATACTTTGGCCACCTGATGTAAAGAACTGACTCACTGGAAAAGACCCTGATGCTGGGAAAGACTGAAGGCAGGAGGAGAAGGGGACACCAGAGGATGAGATGGTTGGATGACATCACTGACTCGATGGACATGAGTTTGAGCAAGCTGCGGGAGTTGGTGATGGACAGGGAAGCCTGGCGTGTTGCAGTCCATGGGGTCGCAAAGAGTCCGACATGACTTAGTGACTGAACTGAACTGATTTTGCAAGCTAAACGGCATAATATTTCAAAAGATGATTATATAGTTTTTGAACATCTTCCTGAACACAAATTTTTGACAACCTAAACCAGCTGAAATACACTGAAGTATGTTTTTCAAGTATACAAGTAAAGTCTTACTTTGGGTCCCTGGTAATAATTACTGTCCCAGGGATAACTTGTTATATAGCAAATATTTGCTCCCCCTTCTGTGTAATAAGGAATTTTCTCTGGGAAGCAATAATGAAGTTATGGGTTAAATTTCCCAGTCCACCTATGTATTATGAGTATGTACATGTTCATCCTCCAATTTAAATATTCAATATTATAAAGTTCTTTAAGGATAAAAGACTTGAGTATTAAAAGCTTAATTTTTAAAAAATGCTGAACACTATTAAGTATCCGCATCTATATTAGCATGATTATTTTATAGAATAATGAAAAAAAAGGTTTTGAAGTATGATAGCCCTTTTATGGCCCTGGGCAACTTTCTTTTAAAAAACCAGTTTGAACAGTGGGCATTATTTTGTATATATAAAACTTCATGTACATGCCCATTATACCATGTATATTTATCTTATGTTAACTCTCTCTAGCAACTCTCTTTCTCTGTTCTGAACTGCAGTTGTATTTCTGGAGCCAACCTGTTGCTTTCCTCCCTTTCTCCCACCCTTCCGTCTCTTTTCCTTCCCTCGTTTCCCCCCTCTACCCTTCCTTTCATCCTTCCATACTCCTTTCCATCTTGCCATCTCTGTGTTTCTCTGACAAAAGGCAACTCAAGGAAGAAAGACTTTAGCAGCTGGTTCAGTATTTTTGGAACTTGAATTGTGAGAAACCATGTTTTTCTAAGAGTCCATTACATTAAGATGAGTAAGTATAAAGAACTGAGTGAAAGTACTAATCTGGGAAATGAACTTTGGCAATTATGAATATGAGTTTCAAAAACCAGACTGCTTCATTATTACTTGTTCCAGTGTGCCACATAAGAACCCTGTTGATAAAAAAAAAATTATCAATCCTAATTAATAAAGTACTAATTTCATCTGATGGTAAAGGTCAATGCATGCTTTGGGGCTTCCCTGCTGGCTCAGAGGTAGATTCCATCTAACAATACAGGAGACATGAGTTTGATCCCTGGGTCAAGAAGATATTATGGAAAAGGAAATGCAAGCCACTCCAGTATATTCTTCCCTGGAAAATTCCATGGATAGAGGAGGATGACAAGCTATAGTCCATGAGTCATAAAAAGAGATGGACATGACTTAGCAACTAAATAACAGCAAATTAAGTTAAGTACCCAATTTAAGAAACTAGAAAAAACAACAGAACAAATCCCTCCAAAAAGCAGTATCTGTCTTAGCCTAAGTAGTAGAAAAAAGTTACCTTTGAGACTTTTTAAACACAACTCTGGGTTACACATAGGTTTGAGGGCTTGACTTCACACTACAAAAAAGTTTCAAAAAACATCCAACTAAGAAGTTAATAATTAAAGGGTCTCAGGTTAGTGATGGCCTTTTGAGTCCCTCAGAGAAGAAAATTCATGAAATCCCTATTGGGGAACAGGCCCTCAAATACTATGAAAGAGTCTCATGAAGTCCCACTAGTGGAAGAACTCTGAATAGAAGAGCACGAAAAACATAGAGAAACAGTCTACTAAGAGCAAGAATTACAAATGTAACAGTATGATTAAACTCTCAAGATTCAGATAAAAGATTTGATAAATAATATAAAAGAATTTTACTAGACATGGAACAACAGACTGGTTTCAAATCAGGAAACGAATGCATCAAGGCTGTATATTGTCACCCTGCTTATTTAACTTATATGCAGAGTACATCATGCAAAATGCTGGACTGGATGAAGCACAAGCTGGAATCAAGATTGCCGGGAAAAATATCAATAACCTCAGATATGCAGATGATACCACCCTTATAGCAGAAAGTGAAGAGGAACTAAAGAGCCTGTAGACGAAAGTGAGAGGAGAGTGAAAAACCTGGCTTAAAACTCACCATTCAGAAAACTAAGATCATGGCATCTGGTCCCATCATTTCATGGCAAATAGACGGGGAAACAGTGGAAACAGTGAGAGACTATTTTTCTGGACTCCCAAATCACTGCAGATGGTGACTGCAGCCATGAAATTAAAAGACGCTTGCTCCTTCGAAGAAAAGCTATGACCAACCAAGATAGCATATTAAAAATCAGAGACATTACTTTGCCAACAATGGTCTGTCTAGTCAAAGCTCTCGTTTTTCCAGTAGTCTTGTATGGATATGAGAGTTGGACTATAAAGAAAGCTGAGCGCCGAAGGATGGATGCTTTTGAACTGCAGTGTTGGAGAAGACTCTTGAGAGACCCTTGGATAACACGGAGATATAACCTGTCAATCCTAAATGAAACCAGTCCTGAATATTCACTGAAAGGACTTACCCTGAAGCTGAAACTTCAATACTTTGGCATCCTGATGAGAAGAACTGACTCATTTGAAAAGGCCCTGATGCTGGGAGGGATTGGGGGCAGGAGGAGAAGGGGACGACAGAGGATGAGATGGCTGGATGGCATCAGCGACTCAAAGGACATGAATTTGAGTAAGCCCCAGGAACTGGTGATAGACAGGGAAGCCTGGCGTGCTGCAGTCCATGGTGCCACAAAGAGTCGGACACAACTGAGCTACTGAACTGAACTGATAAAAGAATTATGTTTAAAACAAAAGACAGAAAAAAACTGAAAATATGAATTCATTATATTATGAATTTACATAGAAATGCATTTATAGTGACAATGAATATACACATCTCTATGCCCTGGTTTTAGAAAAGGCAGAGGAACCAGAGATCAAATTGCCAACATCCGATGGATCATGGAAAAAGCAAGAGAGTTCCAGAAAAACATCTATTTCTGATTTATTGACTATGCCAAAGCCTTTGACTGTGTGGACCACAATAAAATGTGGAAAATTCTGAAACAGATGGGAATACCAGACCACCTGACCTGCCTCTTGAGAAACCTATATGTAGGTCAGGAAGCAACAGTTAGAACTGGACATGGAACAACAGACTGGTTCCAAATAGGAAAAGGAGTATGTCAAGGCTGTATATTGTTACCCTGTTTATTTAACTTATATGCAGAGCACATCATGAGAAACACTGGACTGGAAGAAACACAAGCTGGAATCAAGATTGCCGGGAGAAATATCAATAACCTCAGATATGCAGATGACACCACCTTTATGGCAGAAAGTGAAGAGGAACTCAAAAGCCTCTTGATGAAAGTGAAAGTGGACAGTGAAAAAGTTGGCTTAAAGCTCAACATTCAGAAAACTCAGATCATGGCATCTGGTCCTAACATTTCATGGGAAATAGATGGGGAAACAGTGGAAACAGTGTCAGACTTCATTTTTTGGGGCTCTAAAATCACTGCAGATGGTGACTGCAGCCATGAAATTAAAAGATGCTTACTCCTTGGAAGGAAAGTTATGACCAATCTAGACAGCATATTCAAAAGTAGAGACATTACTTTGCCAACAAAGGTTCGTCTAGTCAAGGCTATGGTTTTTCCTGTGGTCAAGTATGGATGTGAGAGTTGGACTGTGAAGAAGGCTGAGTGCTGAAGAATTGATGCTTTTGAACTGTGGTGTTGGAGAAGACTCTTGAGAGTCCCTTGGACTGCAAGGAGATCCAACCAGTCCATTCTGAAGGAGATCAGCCCTGGGATTTCTTAGGAAGGAATGATGCTAAAGCTGAAACTCCAGTACTTTGGCCACCTCATGTGAAGAGTTGACTCATTGGAAAAGACTCTGATGCTGGGAGGGCTTGGGGGCAAGAGGAGAAGGGGACGACAGAGGATGAGATGGCTGGATGGCATCACTGACTCGACGGACATGAGTCTGAGTGAAATCCGGGAGTTGGTGATGGACAGGGAGGCCTGGCGTGCTGCGATTCATGGGGTCGCAAAGAGTCAGACACGACTGAGCGACTGATCTGATCTGATCTGATGCCCTGTATCATAATAAGTCAGATTTCATTTGGTCAAAATGAGTTGATTTTCTAAATCATTTAATATCCACATATTAAAAGAACCTTTTAAGTAGCTTTTAACTAGTTTCAAAGCTATTCTATACCACGGGTACAAAGTTGGTACTGGTTGTTTAAATTAGAGTCATGCTACGATAAAAAAGATAATAGGTAATAGGGTGATAGTGGAAAGTTTATACCCCACATCAAGTATGGATGGTACTGAAACAATATAATCATCATTTAGCATTGTTTCTTCTCAGTTAATGAAAGCCTCTCAGTGAGAGGTAAATTACCTCTAACTCATAATGTTTGACTTAACATTTATTTCAGATGAAAAAAATAGCATAAAAAGCACAACACAGAAACAGAAAAAAAAAACAGTGCCAAACTTTCATTACATCTCTTGCTATTTGAACAAAATTAGTTAGAGCTGAAGCCTGCTAGAAGTTTGCCTTCACACAGAATTATTATCAACCGAGAAAATTATGTTCAACCTAAAAAATATTACCTAATATTGAAAAAGTTAGGTGAAATACTTATTCAACATTATTACTGAAAATCCTAGCCAGAGTAATTAGGCATGAAAAAGAAGTAAAAGACAACAAAACTGGATAGGAAATAGCAGAATTCTCTCTGTTGATTAACAACATGACCTTGTAAGTATAAAATCTAAAAATTCCACAAAAAAACTGTTAAAGCTAATAAACTCATCAATATACAAACTCAAACATAAAAGTCAGCTGTGTTTTTATACAATAACAATGAGTATCAGAAAAGGAATAAAACAGTTCTATTTATAATAGCATCAAAAAGAGTAAAATACTTAGGCATAAACCAGGAAGTGAAAGACTACAAAGTATTGCTAAAAGAAATAATGCTAATGCTAAGTCACTTCAGTTGTGTCCAACTCTGTGTGTCCGACTCTGGGCTGCCCATAGACGGCAGCCCACCAGGCTCCGCTGTCCCTGGGATTCTCCAGGCAAGAATACTGGAGTGGGTTGCCATTTCCTTCTCCAATAAGAGAAAATAAATGCACATATAAATGCTCCATGTTTATGAATCAGAAGACTTAATGTTAAAAATGAACAGTATTTGGCAAAACTAATACAATTATGTAAAGTTTAAAAATAAAATAAAATTTAAAAAAAATTAAAAAAAATAAATAAAATGAACAGCTGTTGTTTGATACGTACCACATTTCAGTTGGGAAAATTTTTTTTAAAGTTCTGGATACAGTTGATGGTGATGGTGGCACAACAACCTGAATGTACTCAATGTCACACAATAGTACACTTAAAAATGGTTTAAATGGTAATTTTGCATTGTATATTTTACCAGAGACAAAGCTTTGATATAAAAATCTTAATTGGGATGTAAAATCATAATCTCATAGTATCAAAAGAATACCAGTGTATTTATTTAGCATTTGTAACATATGTTCATTAGTTTTATTTTATACAGACTGGGTTACTAGAGTGGCATACAAAATATTTGACCATTAAATATTACTTTATCAATGAGCAAAATAAAATTTTCTATGAATCAGTTCAGTTCAGTCACTCAGTCATGTCCAACTCTTTGCGACCCCATGAATCGCAGCACGCCAGGCCTCCCTGTCCATCACCAACTCCTGGAGTTCACTCAGACTCACGTCAATCGAGTCAGTGATGCCATCCAGCCATCTCATCCTCTGTCGTCCCCTTCTCCTCCTGCCCCCAATCCCTCCCAGCATCAGAGTCTTTTCCAATGAGTCAACTCTTCGCATGAGATGGCCAAAGTACTGGAGTTTCAGCTTTAGCATCATTCCTTCCAAAGAAATCCCAGGGCTGATCTCCTTCAGAATGGACTGGTTGGATCTCCTTGCAGTCCAAGGGACTCTCAAGAGTCTTCTCCAACACCACAGTTCAAAAGCATCAATTCTTCGGCACTCAGTCTTTTTTCACAGTGCAACTCTCACATCTATACATGACTACTGGAAAAACCATAGCCTTGATTAGACGGACCTTTGCTGGCAAAGTAATGTCTCTGCTTTTGAATATGCTATCTAGGTTGGTCATAACTTTCCTTCCAAGGAGTAAGCATCTTTTAATTTCATGGCTGCAGTCACCATCTGCAGTGATTTTGGAGCCCCCCAAAAAACAAAGTCTGACACTGTTTCCATTGTTTTCCCACCTATATCCCATGAAGTGATGGGACCTGATGCCATGATCTTAGTTTTCTGAATGCTGAGCTTTAAGCCAACTTTTTCACTCTCCTCTTTCACCTTCATCAAGAGGCTTTTGAGTTCCTCTTCACTTTCTGCCATAAGGGTGGTGTCATCTGCATATCTGAGGTTATTGATATTTCTCCCTGCAATCTTGAGTCCAGCTGGTGCTTCTTCCAGCACAGTGTTTCTCATGATGTATTCTGCATATAAGTTAAATAAGCAGGGTGACAATATACAGCCTTGACGTTCTCCTTTGCCTATTTGGAACCAGTCTGTTGTTCCAAGTCCAGTTCTAACTGTTGCTTCCTGACCTGCATACAAATTTCTCAAGAGGCAGGTCAGGTGGTCTGGTATTCCCATGTCTTTCAGAATTTTCCACAGTTTATTGTGATCCAGACAGTCAAAGGCTGTGGCATAGAGAGTATTATTATTGGAGTTGGAAACCTGGAACAAGATGTGCACCTATACTCCCTTTAAGGCTTCCCTGATAACTCAGCTGATAAAGAATCCATCTGCAATGCAGGAGACCCTGGTGTGATTCCTAGGTCAGGAAGATCCACTGTAGAAGAGATAGGCTACTCACGCCATTATTCTTTGGTTTCCCTTGTGGCTCGGCTGGTAAAGAATCCACCTGCAATGCGGGAGACCTGGATTTGATCCCTGGGTTGGGAAGATCCCCTCGAGAAGAGAAAGGCTATCCACTTCATTATTCTGGCCTGGAGAATTCCAAGGACTGTATAGTCCATGGGGTCACAATGAGTCAGACAGGACTGAGCAACTTTCACTTTCACTCCCTTTAAGGATGATAACATTAGTGTCTTTTGTCTATCCAGTCCTTACCTCTTTCCTAATAGTCTCCTAAGCTAAAACTTCTTCTATATGCAAATAATGCCTAACTAAGACCCAGTTTAGATAAGGGGTGAGTGGTACCCAAGTGCCTTTTCAAGTAGGATTACCTTGTTGACTACCTTGTTGATTATTATACAGCGACTGTGGAATTTCCACACAAAACAAATTTTCTGTAGATAAGTAAAACAAGAGGGAACACTTCCTATATAATTTTATGAAGATAGCATAGCCATGACACCAAAATACAACAAAGTTTTTATGTAAAAGAAAAATTAAAGGTCAGTATTACTGATGACTATACAAACTCAAACCCTAAACAAAATATTAACAAACACAATCCATCAAGATATAAAAAAGAAACTATACCACAGCCAACTTGGGTTTGTTCCAGATGCAAGATCAGCTTAATACTGAAAATCAGGGGCTTCCCTGGTGGTTCAATGGTAAAGAATCTATCTGTGAATGCAGGATTCATGGGTTTGATCCCTGATCTAGGAAGATCCTACATGCTGCAGAGCAATTAAGTCTGTGCAACAACTATTGAGCCTGGGAGCCACAACTACTGAGCCCATGTGCTACGACTACTGAAGCCTGTGTGCCCCAGAGCCCGTGCTCCACAAGAGAAGCCACTGCAATGAGAAGCCTGAGAACCACATTTTGAGAGTAGCCCCCGTTCACCACAACTAGAGAAAAGCCTGCAGAGTAATGAAGATCCAGCACAGCCAAAAATAAACAAAATTTTTTTAAAAAGAAAGATAATCAAACAAAGTTACTAGTCACCTTAAAGGAAGAGGAAGAAACTAGTATATAACCATATCAACTGAACAAAAGTTCCAAATACCAAAGAATACTTCTATAATAAAATGGGAAAGATTTCTAAAAAGAAAACAAAAATCTTACTGAAATTAAGAAAATACAAATAGAGGAATGTACCACATTCATAGATACTCAGTTAATATTTGTACTAACATATTGAGATGAATATTAATATTATCTCCACTTTTAGAGATAATGAAACTAAAGAGAAGAGGTTAAATAATGTGATCACAGGGCTTCCCAGGTGGCACAGTGGTAAAGAATCTGCCTGCAATTCAGGAGATGCAGGTTTGATCCCTGGGTCAGGAAGATCCCCTGGAGGAAGGCATGGCAACCCACTCCAATATTCTTGCCTGGAGAATCCCATGGACAGAGGAGCCTGGTGGGCTACAGTCCATGCAGTACAAAGAGTTGGACACAACTGAAATGACTAAACACAATGTGGTCATAAACTTTAGAGATAAAAATTCAAACTGTCTGCTTCCAAAGTGTTTTCTATCGACTGCATTAACTTAGAATCACACTTGGATGAGTCGGCCCAGTACCTGGTTTGTGTGACACTAGCCAAAATTCACTACATTTCGATTTTCTAGAAATTAGATTTCCAACAATCCCTTTCAATAGAATAGCTATAAACTGATGGAATTAAGAGAAATATCTTTGCTCACTTGTCAAGCTCTGTAAAATTGTTATCCCAAATTAGAGGGAGGCAATCCTTAAAGCCGACAAAGTAGAGTCTATGACAAAAAGTGGGGAAGTAGCAGAAACAATTTAGCTGGTTTTCCTCAGGAGAAAAAAAAAAAAAAACACCTTAGAGAAAATAAATTACCAACACTCGATTTTTATGTTTGCAAAGTTACTATGAAAACTAAGTAAATGACTTCTAATTTTCACTTTTTTTCTCTTTGGTACTACATTTTCTGGCAAAATTAGAAATATGCTTGAATTCATTCAGGGATAGTATTATATGCTGTCTTAATTCTATACCATCCATATTGGTAGTAAGCAAATCATTAAAACCACAGAAATGTGCTCTTCTTAGTAAGAAAATCAGTACTAAATAAAGAAAATCAGTACTAAATAAAGTATATTGAATGATTCTACATTCACTTTCTTCTACTCCTTAACTTATGTAATAAATAACTCAGTTATCAACATATTTCACTAAGTAAAAAAAATTAAAATAGCATTTCTAGTATTAGTTTTGAAATGGTTTCTCAGGCACAGGTCATACAAATTGCATACAATATCTTCAGGACAAAATAACTTCATTAAGAATTAATCAACCTTTATATATCAGTGTTCATACAACATTATTCATAATAGCTAAAAGGTGGAAATAACCCAGATGTCCATCAACAGATCAATGGATAAATAAAATACGCTATATCAGCAAATGGAATATCAGCCATAGAAGGGAATGAAATTCTTATACATGTTACTATGTGAATAAATCTCTAAAACATTACACTACGTAAAATAAGCTATACAAATACTTACAATTCCTCTTATATTAGGTTCCCAGAATAGATGAATTCACAGAAACAGAAAGTATTAATAATGGTTATCAAGGATGGTGATGGGAAAATGGGGAGTCACTGTTTTATGGGAGAAGACTTTTTGTTTGAAATGATGAAATAGTTCTGAAGATGGATAGTTGTTATGGCTGGGGCATTAAATATCATTTAATAATTCCACTGAATTGTAAATATAAAAATGGTGAAAATGGTAAATAATGTTACTTATATTTTACCCACATAAAAATATTCAGCAAAAAAAAGTTAACCATTGATTTTGAGAATCTAATATAACACATACAAGACAGAATGAGGAAAACAAAGATCCCAAAGACCAGTTCTCAGTACTCAAAGATGTTAAAGAAATTTAAATTCAAGTAACATGGCAGATCAAGTTGAAATGCATGTTTTCCATTTCTACCACAAAAGCACTGAAATTCTAGATAAAACACAAGAATTTTGTCTTTTCTTTCATCTGTTCTTCTTCAATCATTAATACACTGTTTATCTGGGAGGCTAACCTATGTGAACAATATGTACAAATATTCTTGTCCTCTGGTTTCTAGTTGTTCTGTGGAACAGCAGCAGGAGACAGGAAGGAAGAAAAAAATATGAAGTCAGAGTATTAGTCCATTTCCCACGCCTTTAAGCCTATTTATAGCAATAACATCCTAGTGTTACTGCTCCAGGTACTATACTATCTCCAGTGGTTTCCCTTCCTAGTCAACACCTTTGTCCTTATGAGAATGTCACTTTCCTCTGATTCATAAAATAGTGAAACTTGAAACAAATAAAAGGAAATCTCAAGATGTCAGAAATGGAAGAGGAAACACAAATCTGAGTAATGAATGGGAACTGAGTCTGTGGTGGTAAATGGAGGTATCAAACTCAAGTAGAGGTTTGAGCAATGTCATTTTAATTCTCACTCAGGGCAATGGCACCCCACTCCAGTACTCTTGCCTGGAAAATCCCATGGATGGAGGAGCCTGGTAGGCTGCAGTCCATGGGGTCGCTAAGAGTCAGACATGACTGAGCGACTTCACTTTCACTTTTCACTTTCACGAATTGGAGAAGGAAATGGCAACCCACTCCAGTGTTCTTGCCTAGAGAATCCCAGGGACGGTGGAGCCTGATGGGCTGCTGTCTATGGGGTCGTGCAGAGTCGGACATGACTGAAGCGACTTAGCAGCAGCAGCAGCAGGGCAAACTGGAGTCTAGGTTGGAGCCATTTACATAAAGCCTGGACCCAAAAAACAGCTGCTTTTTCAGTCAAACAGACGACTCACATGAGGCTTCACTAAACTATACAAATGTCGTGAATGTTTTCCATATGGGGCACCAAAGTAGGGATGGAACAAGAAAGAAAAACACCAACCTCTCTCTTCTCTCACCTTCCAAATCCCTACTTGCCTCACTGATTGAAACTAGGTGGATTAGATAGTTTAAGGGATACTTGGTAAAGTGGAATTAAAAAAGGAATTGAGAAAATGCCTTGGAATGAAAACAAAGCACTAATGACAGTACAGGAAAAAAGAAAACAAATACAAATCAACTAACAAATAGTGGTGCACAGAGAGAGAGAACATGAGAAGTTCTAGAAAATAAGACTAATGGGAATGTAAAAGAATTTTCCTGCTGTTGTCTGAGAATTTTTTAGAACTGAATAAAAATACTCCACAAAACCTCAAGCCCTGAGCAGGCTAAAGGAGAACACACCTACACTTGGTGGCAACAGTTTACTTTTAAAAGAAAAATTTATCAATGAATCAAGTTCTAGAATTCATATGATAACACACATTAGGGACCCTGGAGTTAGAAGGCAGAAGTTTTCATTTCAGCTTTGCCACTTACCTATACAATCTCAACCAAGTCACTTAACCTCTGTAGTTACAAATTCTTCATTGTAAAAGGGAAATAATACCACCAATTCATAATATAGGTTTCAGAATTAATAGAAACAATGCTTGCAAAGTGCTCAGAGTTGAATGATTGCAACAGATAACATGGCATGCAAAGACAGCGTTTACTGTCTGGCTCTCTACTGCAAAAGATTGTGACCTCTGCTTGAAGATGGTACTTGCTTCTGGGCTACCCCATTGTAACAGAGCTGTGGGCAGTTGCCTTCTCTCTTATGTGCTCTACCTGGCAAGAACACTTCCATCAGAGCCATATTAGGGCAACGGGCAGAGACACCACCAGGAAGGCAAGACAGGCCTTGATCAGGCATGAGGTGGGGCCAGCCATGCCAGCTCTACTCACAGAAATCTTCTAAATATTTAACATGCCACCTCTAAATGAGTGAGTGAAGTTGCTCAGTCGTGTCCAACTCTTGTGACCCCATGGACTGTAGCCTACCAGGCTCCTCCATCCGTGGGATTTTCCAGGCAAAATACTGGAGTGGGTTGCCATTTCCTTCTCCAGAGGATCTTTACAACCCATGGATCAAACCCGGGTTTCCCACATTTTAGGCGGATGCTTTACCAACTGAGCCACTAGGGAAATCATGCCACCTCTAGGAACACACAAAACTTTTAATTTTCTTCTTAGCACTGACTACATGAAGAAGACTTTGTTGAACTAATTAAATGGTATACCACAGTAGCACTATGCTGTTATAAAATGATTTTGTTACAATGGGGAAGGGATAGAATATAACTATAGAATAATTTCAATGTGACAATTATATTTAAATCCATCAACATCAACACTTTTTCTGAGGCAATTATAAAAATATTAAAAATATATTTATAAAAGTAATACTATGACTCAGAGTTTACTAAGAGACACCAGAAGATGTGTCAAAACTTTGCTGGGACATGGAACTCTTGGCCCTCAGGGTTTTAGAGTAGAGCCTAGAGTGAATGGAGCTTTCAATGACTGAGAGATTCTTTTGATTACTCCAGATGCAAACATCATCTTCTATGTATGTAATGACATGAAAATGGTAGGGAAGCACTACTGTAACTAACTACAAAATATATACTATGTATATATTTTTATAGTTAATTACAATGTTGTGTTAGTTTCTGGTGTACAGCATGGTGATTCAGTTTTATATATATATTCAAACACACACAAATATGTTTTTCAGATTCTTTTTCATTATACCTTACTAAAAGATACTGAATATAGTTCCTTGTGCTATACAGCAGGTTCTTGTTGTTTACTATTTTATATATAGTAGTGGTATATGTTCGGAGAAGGCAATGGCACCCCACTCCAGTACTCTTGCCTGGAAAATCCCATGGACGGAGGAGCCTGGTAGGCTGCAGTCCATGGGGTAGCAGAGAGTCGGACACGACTGCGCGACTTCACTTTCACTTTTCACTTTCATGCATTGGAGAAGGAAATGGCAACCCACTCCAGTGTTCTTGCCTGGAGAACCCCAGGGACAGGGCAGCCTAGTGGGCTGCCGTCTCTGGGGTTGCACAGAGTCGGACACGACTGAAGCGACTTAGCAGCAGTAGCAGCAGTGGTATATGTTAAGCCCAAACTCCTAATTTGTCTCCACCCCCACACATTATCCCTTCTGGTAACCAGTTTGTTATCTATTTCTGTGAGTCTGTTTCTGTTTAGTAAATAAGTTCATTTCTATCATTTTTTAGATTCCACATATAAGAGATACCAAAAGCTCTTGCAGTAAAGTTCTTACAATGCATAGTGTTCTTACAATGCAAAAGCTCTTGAGACCAAGAGATTACTGTATTGAGCAAGTCAGACAAAGACAGATATAATATGGTTTTGAAAAATGAAGAACTTTCTTTAATGTAGTATTTTCCAAACTTATTTAACCAAAGACTTCTTTTTTCACAGCCAATATGTTGACATTGCACAAAATACACTTTGTGAAAAACTTTGGTAATCAAAAGCTTGCGGTGATACATTGATAGACAAGGATAATACAAGTGAAACTGATAAAAGAAGTTAAATACTCTGGGCACTTCACTGGTAAAAAGGAGAGTGTCCCACTAAACAGCTGTTTACTAAGTACTGTATTAAACAATGTTAAGATGAGCATGAGGACGCACGTATTTTGGGAGTAGTCTTTTAGAAAGAAATATTTAAAAAACATCACAAGTTCAGAAAAGACAGGGCTCATCTGAAATGGACACCTGCTGGTCATACATCTAGGACCTGCCATTCACACAAAGTACAATTTAAATGGTACTTTCTAAAACTGTGCTGTGTCCAAGCTAAACAGAAGGACATGGTAACCCTGATTATGAGATTTAATACAGATGAACATGCCCTGCAATTTCCAGAAGGAAGTCAATGTTTTTACCCCCAAAGGGTATGTCCCATTGACTCCATATCCTGAACAGTTTTAGATTTTCATTTGGGGAGAAAAAAAGTACTTCTATCACTTAGGTCATTGTGATTCTTAAGATTTGGAATAAGCAGGAATAGAGGATAGAGAAGTTGCTTATGCAGGGGTCAAATATCAATAGTACTACTCCAACATGCAGTACTTGGGTGCAATCTCAAAAATGACAGAATGGTCTCAGTTCACTTCCAAGGGAAATTGTTCAACATCACAGGAATCCAAGTCTGCCCCAACCACTGATGCCTAAGAAGCTGAAGTTGATTGTTTCCATGAAGACCTACAAGACATAAAACTAACACCAAAAACATATCCTTTTCATCATAGGGGATCAGAATGCAAAAGTAGGAAGTTAAGAGATACCTGGAATAACATCAAGTTTGGCTTTGGAGTACAAAATGAAGATGGGCAAAGGCTAATAGAATTTTGTCAAGAGAGCAACAACCTTTTCCAACAACTCAAGAGACAAATCTGCACAAGGACATCACTAGATGGTCAATACCAAAATCAGCCAAAATGGAGAAGATTATCTGACAGTGATTGAAGTAGGTGAAAATCCTGTTTATAAGTAAATATTTGAGCATTAAATTCTGTTTTAAATCTAAAAACAGTATCTTTTGTATTTATGCATGATTTTAGTATATATTGGAGAAGGAAATGGCAACCCACTCCAGTATTCTTGCCTGGAGAATCCCATGGACTAGAGGAGTCTGGTAGGCTGTGGTCCATGGGGTCAGTTGCAAATAGTCAGACAAGACTAAGTGACTGACACTTAGTATATATTAAGAGCTCCAGAAATGCAACTACTGAAAAGAACAAAAAATTTCTTTTCTTTGAAACTTTATCAAGTTTGCGTTATTTCAGAAAATCACACCAACAATGGTCCCACTTGCAGCATTTAATAGTCCTGTACAAGTATGTTTGCATCAGATACATTCACAATAATTATATGTACCTGGCAACTGCATTTCAACTTCTAATGTAACCATGCCTGAGCATTTACATATTACAATAATAATTTACTATACTTTAATTCTTTATATTTTATTCAGAATACTTTTGAAAACATGTATATGCAGGTTATGTTTATTTTCATTTTAGGATAGTAAAGGAGGGGCTTTGAAAATATTTGTTATAAAAAGGGCACAGATATATTGGGTGAGGTCACAATGTGAAAAATGTAAAGGAAGATTTCTATGATCAGGAGAGAACTTTGCATTGGTCAAGATTGAAAATCACAATCTAAAGATAATAAAGACACTCTGGTTCTGAGCCTCTTTTGCAGTCAGCTTCTAAGTTTCCATACTTCTGAAAAACCCTACATTTACTGTGCCTTAGTTTTTGCCATTTCACAGAACCTCTACTTTCGTGAACTATCCCACTGTCTACTGAAAGTGATGAAAATCCTTGAACCTAAGAGAAACAGTAACACACAGCCATAGCTACCATAGTACCTCATGAGCCTCTAAACTCATCAGCTTCCACAGAGGTAAGGTCATCTTCATTCTCAATCCTGACATAGAACTCTGTGGTATATATATATCACCCTTCATTTACTAACACAATTTTTCAGAAACACTTACCTCAGTAGTAGTTCCAATGTCAGCAGATGGGCTACATGTGCTATTATCTGGAGGAGCTGTGCCTATACTGCTTCTAACTGGAGAGCTAGGGAAAGGCCCCACCACGGACTCCGGGTAAGCGGAAGAAGAACTGAGACTGCCTCTCTTCTGAATCTTATTCCAGACTTTATTCATGATATCTGTTAACTCATATAAGAGCTGAACCTAAGCAGAAGGAAAAAAATAAAAAGCAAAAACAAATCTTTCAACTTCTGGTCAAAACTGACTAAAATACTCAATGTGAGAAACTTAAAACTAAGTCCACAGAAATAAGAATACATGAAATAAAAATCTATCAGTAAATCATTGATTATAGTACTATATCATGATCTATTATTATATATTAATATATGCTATTATATACATATTATCATGATACCATCATTCTGATGATATAGACAAATAATCCAAATATTAAACATTTAACCATGAATTTGAGACAGATATAATAAATTTAATCATACTTAAAATTGGTCCCATATTTATAACTTGATATTTTATAGCAAGTTAGCATTTTTGTGGGAAAATCATATAATAAAATTAAATGCTAATACAACAGCTTATGATGAGACAGATTTCTTTCAATAAATGACTAATAGAATCACAAATAAATGCCTCTTAAACAGAGTCCTCAGGATCAAAAATTAGAAATCAAATATATCCTATTATATATGACTATTTAGTAATATATAATTGTCATTCTTATTTTTGAATTATTTACAGTTTAAATTTTCTCTATTTTCTGAAGAATAAATCTGAAAGTGGATTTCTTACCCAGCAAAATACAGTAAAGAGAAAAGATATAACAGAGAATAGTAAAAGGAAAATGTTATATGAGACTTTTCTATAGATAAAGAACATAAACTATCCAACCTACTATTCCCCTCAGATTTGTCATTCCTATATCCAGGAAAAAAAAAAAAAAAACAAAACTGTTTAACTTGCACGTTGTTTGACTAAGTTCTAAGATATTTACATAAGATTTCATAAATAAGCATTAATCATGGAATTTGTATGACAACATATTGCCATATACTGTATAAAAGAAGCCTAGGGGGAAAAATGCAAACACAATATATAAGCAAATCCACAGCTGGATACCATATTCTGCTTGCCATTAAAAAAAGAAAGAAAGAAAGAAAGAAATTCTCATATTTATAAAAAGTTTCAGCCCCAGGACACATCCAGATGATAAAGCTGGCTTCTTATGTGGGCAGAACAGATGCCTAAAAACAGTGTTGTCAATCCTTATTTGATATAAAACAGTACATGGGTTACAGTTTTTTCTTGCTTTTTGTGTGGTGAAGTCTCCAGTCTCAGGTTATAGCTCTTTTTGTTTAAAAAAAAAAAAAAAAATCTAATGGCTAGCATTCCTGGAAAAGAGCTGTTAGAAAATTTTTAGTTTAATTCCTTTTGGCTTTCATAATCATTAGTATTCTCTAAAAAGAAATCATTTTCTTCCAAACCAAATTTTTAAAAAGATTTTACTTTTTCTTAAATAATTAGAACTGACACATAAAGAAAGTATAAATGGTTTCTAAATACTTTTCAGGGCATAAACTTTATTTACTTAAGAGAACAGATGCTGCCTTTATTGTCACTACTTCTGATTTCCTTTAACTCTAACCATTAAATAATTGTATATGAATGTCACCAAGTATACTGTGTATTCAGCATGCCAAATAAGCAATGAAATAAACTTGAAAAGTATCATTATTTTCAAAGAGGAAACTTACAATCACAGAATCCAGGCTTCCTCAATTCAGAGGTTTAAAAAAATAAGGCAAAAATTCTGAAGATAAATGTTCAACTCATATCCTTCAAGCTGTACTGAAAAATATACCCACAAAAGCCACAATGAGCTACTACTAACGACCTATTAAGACATCTGAAATTAAAAAGTATAACCAGACCAAGTATCAGTAAAGATGTAGAGTATCTAAAATTCTCATTTACTCTGACAAAAAACAAAATTTAGAATACAGTTTGTCAGTTTCTGAAAAAGACATATCTACCATATGTGTGAATCATTTCCTAAGTTTCCCCAAGAAAAATTAAAATCTATGTCCACACAAAGACCTATAAAAAACTATTCATAGCAGTTTTATTTCTAAGAGTCTAAACCTAGAAAAAATCTCAAATGCTAACTAGTAAGTTAACCAACAGTACAACAGAATACTTAGGAATAAAAAAAATAAATTATAGATTCATGCAAAAACATGGATTAATCTCAAAATCACAATACTGAATGAAGGAAGCTAGGCAAGAGAGAGCAAGAGAGCACACCTGTAATGATTCCATTTATACAGAATCCGAGCAAATGAAAATTAATCAGTAACAGTATCAGTGATTACCTGGAACTAGGGGAGGAGTAAAAGGGAGAATAACAAAGGGGCACAAACAAACTTTTGAGGATGACGCATTATCTCGACTGTGAAGGTGATTTCACGGGTACACTAGCCGAATGTTATCAAATTAGGTAACCTAAGCATGTGCAGTTTATTGTATTTATGCTGCTGTAATTTAGTCACTTCAGTCATGTCCAACTCTTTCGCAACCCCATGGACTGTAGCCTGCCAGGTAATCTCTGTGCATGGGATTTCCTGGGCAAAAATACTGGAATGGGTCGTCATTTCTGTCTCCAGCAGATATTCCCCACACAGGGATCGAACCCACATCTCCTGCATTGGCAAGTGGATTCTTTACCACTGAGTTCCTAAAGACATTAAAGGAAATGGAGTAACTGGTAAAATATTTAAGATGAAAGTCAAGGTTGATGGAAATCACTCCTATGAACAAATACTTTGATTCAACCAGGTTAAATATTTATAGTGTCCAAGGCTTTGACTGGCAATGAATAATTTCTAGAACTTATACAGAGGTTTAGGTCTCTGCAGCTGATACAAGGATCTACAACAAATTCAGACATGACAATAAATCTGTTTTAGGTGTGCCCTATATACAGAGATTGCACTATATTTTAAAGTATATATACCCGAGAGCTCTAAGCAATAATGAACCAAATTAATTAATGTGTATTGCAAACACTTCTGATGTCATTCTAACAAATTAAAAAATGGTATGGAAGAAGGAATTGAATAGAATCAAGAAGCGTATACACTGGGCTATAATCCAAAGTCCACAAAGTTTCTGACAGCGCATGTAAAATTTAGTAGACATATACACTGTTCTGGGGGAAAGGCTTTTATAACATTCTCAAAGAAGTCCATAGCACAAAAAAGGATAAGAAGTACTTCAGAAAAAAATAAATGGGAAACACACAAAAAAACCCCAGATTAGCTAGTGAGAAACCTCTCATAAGAAAGATGTTTATTTAGGGTCATTAATCTTAAATAAAAACAGTAAAAGAAATTTTAGGGATCTTACACGTATTATTATAATACAAACACGTGTTTGTATTTTAGGGCCCGCAACACTTTAGAAGCCAGGACACCCCCCTCCAAAAAAGTTTTATAGGTATACTTCACTAAGAAAGATTAAAGATTTTTGGCCAAAAATGCCATAAACGTTAAAGCAGTATTACAGGGTCTGAATTTATAGAATATAAGGAGGCTCTTCAAACTGCTAAGAAATTTAACAGAAAAATTAAGTAAATGATATGAAATAACTCATAAAAGAGCAAATTAAGTGGCCAATAAACAATGAAAATCTGTCCATCTGCATTAATAATTAGGAAAATACAAATTAATGTAAACAAAATGAACTATCAATTTATAAAAGAGCAAACTCAATGGCCAATAAACATTTGAAAAGTTGCTCAAACATCTGGTTTCATTTCCCTTCAGCATGAAGGATTTCCTTTAGGATTTCTTACAGTGTAGTTCTACTGGTGACAGATTCTTTCATACAAAAACTGCTTTTATTTTGTCTTCATTCATAAATGTTACGTATTTTTTATTTAGAATTTTGAGTTGAGAGGCTTTATACAAATTTTTCATAATTTAATGATGTTGATCTTTTGATCCCTACAGTTTCCTATGAGAAGTAAGCGAACAATAAAAATTCAGTCCTCTTGCATGTAATGTGTCATTTTTTCTCTTTTTCTCATACCTTCAAGATATGTTCTTTATCTGCGGCTTTCAACAGTTGGATTATGATGTGCATAGGCATGGCCTTCTTCATGTGTTTATCTTACTAATCTTTCCCCCCTCATTTCTAGCCTATATGTAGCACTCAATAAATATCTGCTAAATGCACTGCTAAAGGGAAAAAAAATCAAGTCATCATCTGTAATTTTGACAGAATCCAGAGGGAGCCTGGAATACAGGCTAAAGCAATCACTCACAAAAAGGGGTTTATTTGGAGTCTCATGTTTTACCATTAAAATTTAGGTTAATCTGGCACACAAGGATATCAAATAGTATTTGCAAAGATTTTGAGTATTTATAAAATAATAAAATAAATAATTGTTAATAAAATTACATTTCCTTAGTATATGTATTTCTGAAAACTGCAACTGTTAATGGCTCAGTAGTGTCCAACTCTTGGTGACCCCATCTACTACAGCCTGCCAGGATCCTCTGTCCATGGAATTCTCCAGGCAAGAATACTGGTGAGGGTGGCCATTCCCTTCTCCAGGGGATCTTCCCAACCCAGGGATCAAGACCCGGTCTCCTGCACTGCAGCCAGATTCTTTACTATCTGAGCCACCAGGGAAGCCCATTTCTGAAAAGAGTTTTCAAGTAAATCGTTCAGCGATTAGACATAATGTGTTTGCCTTCATAGATTCCTAATGAAGCAATTTCCAGAGCTATGGAGATGTAATAGGCTATGCTGCTGCTGCTGCTAAGTCGCTTCAGTCGTGTCCGACTCTGTGCGATCCCAAAGACTGTGTGATCCCAGAAACAGTAGCCCACCAGGGTCCGCCATCTCTGGGATTCTCCTGGCAAGAACACTGAAGTGGGTTGCCATATCCTTCTCCAACGCATGAAAGTGAAAAGTGAAACTGAAGTTGCTCAGTTGTGTCCGACTCTTCACAACCCCATGGACTGCAGCCTACTAGGCTCCTCCATACTTAAAAACTACATGTAGTCTCAAATTCAAACTTGTACCATTGGTTCAGTGTATTAACCAGTGTTTTATTGCTTTATCCTCTCAATACATGTTTGATAGTGTGGTTTAAAATTTTAAGTCAAAGACTTATTAAAATTGGAAAGAAAAGAAAAAACAACCAAACCTTCCTTATCTAACTTATCTATTTATTATGCAGATGTCTGTTTAATTGGGCTTCCCTAGTGGCTCCATGGTAGAGTCCACCTGCCAAGCAGGAAACACAAGTTCGATTCCTGGGTCAGAAGATCCCCTGGAGAAGGAAATGGCAACCCACTCCACTATTTTTGCCTGGTAAACTCCACCGACAGAAGAGCTATGGGGTCACCAAAAGAGTCAGACAGGACTTAGCAACCGAACTACAAAAATCAACAACAAATCTTTGAGTAATTGATTCTTCAAAGTGCTGTACAGTTTTGTAGCTTCCAGTCCCTTCAGGAATACTGCCACATTCCATCAGGGATATTCAAGATAATTTACATACAGGATCTCAAATTTTATATCAGTCAATCTAAACTATCAAAATGACATTTATACAAAATGACATTTATACATTTATTCAGAACTTGCAAAGTTATTTTCATAAATATCTCACTTGAAGTTCCCAACAACCTTGTGATCAATTTTGGATATAGCAGTTGGTAGCAGTTTAACAGAAGTTGGTTTGTTAGGACTCATCAAGAAAGAAAAGTGGAATTAAATTCATAGAATTCATTACATTTTGGGTACAAAGGGATTCTCAGGGTATGAGGTTCTTTCAGCCTTCATTTATTTCTCAAAAGAAAAAAAAAAGTCTTTGGTGTTTGGGGAGCAGCAGCAAGGAGCCCCTAGATATCAAGTGATTGAGGAAATGCAGAAAGAAAAGAGCAGACATAATAAGGGAATACCAGGCCAAAAATAAGTTATTTATGTGATGACTTGGCTTAGAACTGCTTTAAACAACAATAAAACATGAGCTTAATTCTAAACAAGGTGAATATCTAAAGGAGATATTCCAGAGCTCTAGTTTTGAGCCACAGTCTTACCTTTAATAAGACTCACAGAAATCACCATACTATTCCATGTGAAAGTGAAGTGAAAGTGAAAGTCATTCAGTCGTGTCTGACTCATTGTGACCCCATGGACTATACAGTCCATGGAATTCTCCAGGCCAGAATACTGGAGTGGGTAGCCTTTCCCTTCTCCAAGGGGTCTTCCCAACCCAGGGATCAAACCCAGGTCTCCCACATTGCAGGCGGATTCTTTACCAGCTGAGCCACAAGGAAGCCCAAGAACACTGGAGTCGGTAGCCTCTCTCTTCTCCAGTGGATCTTCCAACCCAGGAATTGAACCAGGGTCTCCTGCATTGCAGGCAAATACTTTACCAACTGAGCTATCAGGGAAGCCCCACTATTTTTTTTTTCTTTTACTTTGATATATATACTCATATATATATATATATATATGACTCATATATATATATATACTCACATATATATATACTCATATATATCAAAGTAAAAGAAAAAAAATTAATAATAATAGTAGTTGCTGTTGTTGAGTCACTAAGTCGTATGTGACTCTTTAGAACTCCATGGACTGTGGCATGCCAGGCTCCTCCATCCTCCATTATCTCCCAGAGTTTGCTCAAATTCATGTCCATTGAGCTGGTGATGCTATCTAACTACCTCATCCTCCACTGGCCCCTACTCCTTTTGCCTTCCATCTTTCCCAGCATCAGGGTCTTTTATAGTCTGAGGCTAAAACACTAACAGGAGTAGAATTCATCCTTAGATGGGATAGCTATGGATAATGAGATTATGTGGAGTAGGATAATCCTTCCAAGGCTACAATGAATACTAAAATAAGTCTTCAAAATATAAGGTCTCTGGTAGATAACTCCAAGTAGCAGTAAGCTATTTTTTTTTTTTTAATTTTTAATGGGAGAGTAATTGCTTTACAATGCTGTATTGGTTTCTGCCATACAACATGAATCAGTCATAATTATATATATATATAAATTATGTATATAAATATATATATCCCCTTCCTCTTGAGCCTCCCTCCTACCTCCCATCCCACCTCTCCTGGTCATTACCAAGCATCAGGCTGGGCTCCCTGTGTTATACAGCTTCCCACTAGCTAGCTATTTCACATATGATGGAGTACATATGTCAACGCTACTTTCTCAGTTCATCCCACCTCGTTTCCCCTGCTGTGTCCGCAAGTGTGTACTCTATGTCTGTGTCATCATTCCATCCCTGCAAATAGGTTCATCACTACTATTTTTCTAGATTCCATCTCTCTCTCTCTATATATATATGTCTATTATGTAGGGATTGAGTTACTACTGGGCTTCCCTTGTGGCTCAGCTGATAAAGAATCTGCCTGCAATGTGGGAGACCTGGGTTTGATCCCTGGATTGGGAAGATCCCCTGGAGAAGGGAAAAGCTACCCACTCCAGTATTCTAGCCTGGAGAATACCATGGACTACAGTCCATTGGGTCGCCAAGAGACAGACATGAGTGAGCAACTTTCACTGAGCTGCTACTAAATATAAACTATGAATAAAAAACTTTCTTATTACAGCCAAAAGTTTCTTCATATCCCTTTATAATCTATCCTTCCTATCATTCCCTTCTCCTTCCCTATTCCTGCCCTACCTTCAGGCAACAATCAACCTACTTTCTGTCACAATGTAGTGGTTTATTATCATAACATTATATATAAGTGGAATTATACAGTAAGGACTTTTAGGTCTGGGATCCTTCACTCAGTGTAATGCTTGTAATACTCTTCCATAATTTTACATTTTATCAATAACTTGTCTTTTTTATGGCTGAATGGTATTACATTGTATGGATAGGATAGGATAGAATTTCTTTAATTCACTTACTAATGAACATTTAGGGTCTTCCCTGGTGGCTCAGAGGGTAAAGCATCTGCCTGCAGTGCAGGAGACCTGGGTTTGATCCCTGGATCGGGAAGATCCCCTGGAGAAGGAAACGGCAACCCACTCCAGTACTTTTGCCTGGAGAATCCCAAGAACGGAGGAGCCTGGTGGACTACAGTCCATTGGGTGGCAAAGACACGACTGAGCGACTTCACTTTCACTTTCAATGAACATTTGGGTGATGTTTGGCTTGGGGCTATATAAATAAAGCTGTTAAATACACCAATGTAAAAGTCTCTGTATGCATGTATGTTTTTGTTTCTCTGAAGAAATACTTAGGAAGGAATGACTGGGTTGGTTGTATAGTAATTTTCCCCACCCTCCCCCCCCGGAACTTTCAAGTTGTTTCCAAAGCTGTTATGTAATTCCCATCATTAGTACACAAAGAGCTCTAGTTGGTTCACAATACTTCATCTTTTAAATTTCAGCCAATCTAATAGGTGTATAGTGTTATGTCTTCTTGTTTTATTTCCCCTGTTGAATAATGATAAACATCTTTTCATGTGTTTACTGACCAGTCATACATCTTGTGTGATACTAATCTTTTCCCCATTATGTGTACTGATATTATTTTATTTATTGCCCTATCTTTATGTTATCGATTAGAAAGGATTTCTTAAAATTCTGGTAACAGTTTGATAAAGGTGTTGCTATACTTCTTCCAAATGTCTGGATATCTGCTATCTTAATGATACTTTCAAGGAGAAAATGTTTTTAAACCTGATTATACCCAATATCTAGGTCAATTTCAGGATAGCTGCCATCTTAACAATGTTGTCTTCTAATCTATGAACAGGTATCTCTCTCCAGTTAGACGTTCAAGTTCTCTCAGCAGTGTTTTGTGGTTTTCAAGGTAGAGATCTTGGACATGTTTTGTTAAATTCATTTGTGTACGTTTACTGGCATCAATGTAAACGGAACTGATTCATTATTCCATTTTCCAATTTTTGGCTGCTAGTACAGAAAAATACAATTGGTTTTTAGACATTAATCTTGTCTTCTACAATCATAATAAGTTTATTAGTCCTAGTAATAGCTTCTTAATTCCTCGGGGAATTTCTGTAACATATTTGATCATATGAAAAAAGGGAGAGTTTTACCTCTTTCATCTCTAGTCTTATTCTTTCTTTTGCTTGGTTATTTCTTTTTAATTGCAATGGCTAAGATGGTCAGTATGACATAGAGGTGATGAAAGAAGGCATCCTGTGTTTTTCTTGATCTTAGTGGAAAACAATTCAATATTTTGCAATTACGTATGACATGTGGTTTCACCAACTCAATGGACATGAGTTTGAGTGAACTCCGGGAGTTGGTGATGGGCAGGGAGGCCTGGCGTGCTGCAATTCATGGGGTCGCAGAGTCGGACACGACTGAGTGACTGAACTGAACTGTGGTTTCTCACTTTCCTTTATGAGTTATTGTTTAATGTCCAGATATTTATAGTTTTCCTAATTATTGATATCTAATATAATTCGACTATGGTTAATATACTGATTTTAATTCTCTTCATACAATGAGACCATGCATATATGAAAATAATATGCATTCCATGGTTGTTGAATAGTGTTCTATAAATGTTAATTAGATGAAAGTGGGTTCACAAGTATTTTTCATATCTTCTATATCTCCAATTATTTTTTTTTCATCTAATTCTTTAACAATCACTGAGAGAGATGGGATAATTTCCTAATATGACTAAATAGAATTACCTATTTTTCCTTTAATTCTGTCCATTTTTCTTTCATTTCCTTTATCTCTGAGAACATTCCTTTATGTTTATTTTATTTGATGTTAAAATAAACAAATCCATCTTTCTTATACTGTTTGTACATTTTCCTATACATGTATTTATATTGTTTCTTAATATTTCAAGTGTTTCCCTATTATGCAATGTATAGTAGAGTGCTGCTTTATCACTACTCTATTAGGAGCAGCTAGACCAGGGATCAGCAAATTTTCTGTAAATGGCCAAATAGTAAACATTCTATACTTCTTAAGCCATAGTGTTCTCCCTTGCTGTTACTTCATTCTGTGGCTGTAGTGGTCCCACCTGCCAATGCAGAAGATGTAAGAGACTTGGGTTCGATCCCTGGATCCAGAAGATGCCCTGGAGGAGGGCATGGCAACCCACTTTAGTAGTTCTGGTGTGGAGAATCCCATGCACAAAGGAGCCTGATGGGCTATGATCCAAAGGGTCGCAAAGAGTCAGACACCACTGAAGCAACTTAGTATGCACGCACAGTATGATGGCATTCTTGGACAATACGCAAAACTGTGGGTGTAGTCTAATTTGCCTACAGGCCTTAATCTGCTGAATCCTGGTCTAACACTCCACCAGTTAAGATCATAACCTTTAACGTAATACTTGTTAAACTGGGTTCAGCCCTGTAATTTTATTTTTTTGTTTTCTATTTCCACCCTGTGTTATGTAACTCTGTTATCATGTCTTCTTTCTTTAGATTATTTGAATTTTTTTTAGTATTTCATTTTATCTATTGGTGTTTGTCTGTATCTCTTTGTATTTTTACTTTATTTTAGGCTCAGCTGGTAAAGAATCCACCCGCACTGTGGGAGACCTGGGTTTGATCCATGAGTTGGGAAGAGCCCCTGCAGAAGGGAAAGGCTACCCACTCCAGTATTCTGGCCTTGAGAATTCCATGGACTGTATATAGTCCATGGGGTGGCAAAGACCTGGACACAACTGAGGGACTTTCACTTCACTAAGAAACTAAAATATATACATAAAAACTTTCACAATCTAAAGTTACACTGTAACACTTCATGAAATATTTAGAAATTTAAAAACCACTATAGGTTCCCTTAATGATGAAATTTTCTTGTATATTATATCTATATACATTGAAAGCTCTAGCAGTCAGTGTTATACATTTGCTTTCAACAGTCATACATATTTTTTTAAAGCAGCTTTTAAGAAAGATTTATTAAGCTATTTATTATTTCTGGTGGTTTTCTTTATTTCTGAAGATTCAAGTTTTCATCTAGTATCATTCCCTTTTAACATATAGAACTTCCTTCAGTATTTCTTATAAAGCAGAGCTGCTGGTAGCAAATTTTCTTAGTTTTCCCTCCTCTACAATGTCTTTCGGAGAAGGCGATGGCACCCTACTCCAGTATTCTTGCCTGGAAATCCCCATGGACGGAGGAGCCTGGTGGGCTGCAGTCCATGGGGTCGCTAAGAGTTGGACATGACTGAGCGACTTCACTTTCACTTTTCACTTTCATGCATTGGAGAAGGAAATGGCATCCCACTCCAGTGTTCTTGCCTGGAGAATCCCAGGGACGGGGGAGCCCGGTGGGCTGCCGTTTATGGGGTCGCACAGAGTCGGACACGACTGAAGAGACTTAGCAGCAGCAACAGCAGCACAGTGTCTTTATTTCACTTTTGTTTCTGTGGACACACACACTGGCTTGAGAGTGCTTTTCTGTAAGCATTTTAAATGTATAATTCCAATGTCTTCTGTTGTCTATCATTTAAAATGAGAAATATGCAGTCATTCAAATCATTGTTAAAGTGTATATATGTATCTTCTTATAGCTGCTTTCAAGGTTTTTTTAAAAGTTTGTCTTTCTTGTTTCAGTATTTTAATCACAATGTCTCCAAACAGGTTTTCCTTTGAGTTTATTCTCAAAGATAAACTTGAGACTAAGTGAACTTCCTGAATACCTAAAAGCCTACCTCTTTCTGAAATTTTGGACAATTATTTGTTAATATTTTTCTGGCTCCAGCTTTTTCTCCTTACCTTCTGGAATTCCAATTACATATATATTTGAACGTTTTGTCCCACAGCCACTAAGCTTTGATCTTTTTTAAAGTATCCTTTTTTTCTGTTTTTCAAATTCAATACTTTCTATGCTCTATGTTCAAGTTCAGTGACTCTTCTGTCACATGCAGACCACCTGTAACCTTAGACAGTATTTTTTTTCATATATTGTATTTTCAATTCTCAAATCCGATTTGTTTTTATACTTTACTTCTCCATTATGAATTCTTAACTTTTTCTTTCAGTATCCTTTCCTTTACACCTCATTAAGAAAATTTTGATAGCTGTTTTTAAGTCCTTTTTGCAATTCAATTATTTAAAAAACAAATTAGAAACATCAATTTATATTGTTAGTTTTTGCTTTTTTCCCCTGGAGTATACTGAAATAATTAATAGGATAGATAGGCCAAGGTGGGCTTCTGTTACTATGGTAGAACTAAACTAAATCTATTTTCCCCCATTTAACACCTTCTGTGATAAAGGATCTAACAAAAGTGAACCTGTCTCTCTACAATCTGCTTGCTAGAGCCGGCATATGAAAGTGTCAGAAAGTGAGTGGCTTAAAACAACAGAAATTTATAGTTTCATGGTTCTGGAGATAATAGAGAGTCCCTATACAAGGTATCAGCAGGGCCATGATCTGGGACTCAGAAGACTCCTTCATGCCTCTTATTTTTTTGATTGTAGCCAACAATTCTGCTGTTCTTTGGCTTTCAGCTGGATCAGTCCAATCTCTGTCTCCATTCACAAGGCACTCTCCCTCTGTATCTTCACATCAACTTCCTCTGTTTATCTAATTTTCCCTTTTATAAGGATATCAACAGTGTATGAGGGCTCACCCTAAGGACTTCATTTTAACTTGATTGCTGCTGCTGAGTCACTTCAGTTATGTCCGACTCTGTGCGACCCCATAGACAGAAGCCCACGAGGCTCCCCCGTCCCTAGGATTCTCCAGGCAAGAATACTGGAGTGGGTTGCCATTTCCTTCTCCATTTACTTCTGCCTTAACTTGATTATCTCTATCCAATTAACAGATAAGGTCACACAATGAGATACTAGATGTTAGCAATTCAACATATATTTTATGGGGGACAAAACTCAACCAAGAACAGTTTTTCTTCTGCTAGGAAATGAGTTTCAAGAACCATCAGAAGCAGCATTCAAAGAATAATTTGAGAGGGTAAGTCATTTCATAATTATTCTCTTTTATTCCACTATGGGTCATAATAGAATGGCAAATGGCTATTAAACTGGTATATTTACTAATGTTCAAAGATTTATTCAGTTCAGTTGCTCAGTTGTGTCCTACTCTTTGCGACCCCATGAATTGCAGCATGCCAGGCCTCCCTGATTATAAAAGAAATTACTTTTGTAATATTGGATAAGCTATTAGTTTAATATATCTGCTTTATCATAATTCTAACTATATGCATTTTTATAAGGCCATCACCAAGATATTAGCAGGTCTGATTTTGTCAAAATGCACAAATATATATAAAAATTAAGCCAAACTGTTTAATATATAGTATGTGGAGTGAGGCAAAGAGAAGAGGAGAAAGGAGGAGAATGGTATCAGTAATGAGGCTCTATAAAATACAGAATAATATTTGAACCCACTTTAAAAGACACTTATATTTTTTTGATGACCCAGAGGGATGAGATGGGGAGAGAGGTGGGAGGGGGGTTCAGGATGGGGAACACATGTACACCCATGGCAGATTCATGTCAATGTATGGCAAAACCAACAGAATATTGTAAAGTTAAAAAAAAACTAATTAATTAATTTAAAAGAAAGACACTTTTAAAACTGGCTTGTAACTACTAATGCTGGGATAAACAAAGATTTATCAACATTGATCTGTCAAATCCAATAAAAATTTTAAAGCATTGTTTTAAAAATATAACTTCAAATATTATTCAACATTGACAATCTGAGTGGAAATTGTATTAGAGTTTGCTTGGGGTCAAAGAAACAAGTATTAAATTGTATGCAATTAATAATTTGTACAAACCCAGGAGACCTGAGCTCATACTAAATTATAAAACTGTCAAATATACATGTTTGGTCTATTCCAACTGGAATGTTAAATGATTAACAAATGCCTTTTTTAAACAGTCAACAGTGATTTAAAATAAAAATACTACATGTTGAGCAAACGAAGTTCTGAGTGAGAATCTGATTAGAAATTACATGTGATCACTTCAACAGACTCTTCCAATCTGACAGTAAAGTAGTTCTTCACTGTTTAAAAACCTTACATCTGCAACTGATTTCATTCCATCAGCCAAAAAATGCATTTATGCTGCCACCATTACATTTTCAGAAGAGTTTAAATTACAAAACTTGAGAGAACTTCAAAGCAATACTTAATCTAACCATTCTGATCTTGATGGCCTTGTTAAAAATAATTTAGGACACTTAACAGAAAGAAACCCTTCAACAAAATGGGTAACAATTGTTCTTAAATCACGTTATTTTAAATTTCCTTTCATAAATCAAATGTACCTACCTGGGGGTTTGAGCATTTTATCTCAAGTGACTCTAGGTCAACATGCAGACAGACAACAAATGAATGCCTCATATCAGGTCCTGTAGCAAGCAATTTTTGGGATGTAACAGCTAGTGTAGAGGTACAACCCATGGGTTCCACTAGGCAAAGTGTCACTTGTTTTCCAAAAAGGGTATATATGCTGAAATGATGCAAGCTGATTGTCCAAGGAAAAGCATCACCTGATAATAGGGACAAAAGGGGTTAGGGAGGCAGACATACAAAAATATAGTTAACTGTCATTTGATATTAAGATGTCTACTATCGATATTATCTACTATCAAATATTATCAAATATTGTCTACTATCAATATTTGAAATAGAAAACACTTAATATGGCATCATAAAAAAACATACATTATATCATAGACCAACATGTTAAATAGTTCACAGGCTATAGAAGGGTTACTTCTTAATATTTGTATTATACATACTACTATATCAATAATTAAGGTGCATTATAAAAGAAAAAATAGAAATTAAGGAATGAGATAAAAATGTAAACACAAGTTCTAACTTTGTATTCCCTCACTGGTTTACTAGTGGGTTGCACAGTGCAACTTGTGGGATGTATGTACCTTGGAGACCATAAAAAATGTGTTAAATTAAGAAAATGGACTAAATGTGGCCCATGATCTGACTGCAGAATAATGACAAATAAATAATTTACTATGGTCTGTTGGAATTTCTGCATCAGAATCATGCAGATGCTAATATAAAATACAGACTCCTGGTTTCTACTTCAGACCTACTTAATCAGAAATCTCTGCAGGTTAAAACTCAGGATGCATATCCACATCTTCAGTTGGATACCCTTACATACGTATAAAAGGATATATACATACACACACACACACATATTTGATTTAAAAAATAAGTATTCATACATTTCAAGGTTAAGAGCAAAATTTTGTTGTTTTAAACTTTTTTCTTTTATAAATTTATCAGAGAAAAGAACTGTCAGTATAAATTAATGAGATAAGCCATCTTTTTTACAATTGTGGCTACCAGTAAAATGCTTCATGAAATAGAATTTAAAAGTGTACTTGTATTAGAACATTTATATACACTGAATACTATGATGCCAATTTGATGGAAAATATGTTCATATGACTTGTCTTTTTGACTCTGAAAAACTACTAGCGCTTCTTAGTATGTTGTTGTTGTTGAGTTGCCAAGTTGTCAAACTCTTTGTGACCCTATGAACTGTAGCCTCCCAGGCTCCTCTATCCTTCACCATCTCCTAGAGCTTGCTGAAACTCATGTCCATCGAGTCAGTGAGGCTATTTAACCATCTCATCCTCTATTGCCTGCTTCTGCTCCTGCTCTCAATCTTTCCCATAATCAGGGTATTTTTCCATTGAGTCAGCTGGCATCAGGTGGCCAAAGTATTAGAGTTTCAGTTTCATCGTCAGTCCTTCCCATGAATATTCAGGATTGATTTTTTTCAGGATTGACTGTTTTGATCTCCTTGCTGTTGGAGGAACTCAAAGAGTCTTCTCCAGTACCACAGCTCGAAAGCATCAATTCTTTGGCACTCAGCCTTCTTTATGCTCCAACTTTCACATCTGTACATGACTACTGAAAAAACCACAGCTTTGACTATACGGATGTTTGTCGGCAAAATGATGTCTCTGCTTTTAGTCATAGCTTTCCTTCCAAGGAGTAAGAGTCTTTTAATTTCATTGCTGCAGTCCTGCAGTCACCATTCGCCGTGATACTGGGGCCCAAAAAAATAGTCTGTCACTGTTTCCACATTTTCCCCTATTTGACATGAAGTGATGTGACAAGATGTCATGATCTTAGTTTTTTGAAAGCTGAGTTTTAAGTCAGCTTTTTCACTCTCCTCTTTTATTCTCATCAAGGGATCTTTAGTTCCTCTTCACTTTCTGCCATTAAAGTAGAATCATGTGCCTATCTGAGGCTGTTGATATTTCTCCTGGCAATCTAGATTACAGCTTGTGCTTCATCCAACCTGGCATTTCCCATGATGTACTCTGTATATAAGTTAAATAAGCAGGGTGACAGTATATAGCCTTGATGTACTTCTTTCCCAATTTTGAACTCGTCTGTTGTTCCATGTCTGGTTCTAACTGCTGCTTCTTGACCTGCATACAGGTTTCTCAGGAGATAGGTAAGGTGGGCTGGTATTCCCATCTCTTTAAGAATTCTCCACAGTTTGTTGTGATCCACACAGTCAAAGGCTTTAGCATAGTCAAACAAGACTTGTCAACAGAGATAGGATAATACAGACTTCAAGAATCTGGATTGTTTCAAAATAAATTAAAAATATTTATCTTCTAATCAGAGAGGTACTAGTACCTCACTGAAAATAACTTAGAAAATATATAAAGGAAAAAAAGTCAAAACCAGTCATAATTCACCTTCCATCTTGCTACTCCCAGGAATATACACTATTACTATTATTCTATTTCCTTTTTTTCTCCCTTATAGTGTTGGCCATGAGTACTGAGCCATGAAACGGGCCTAGTTTCAACTGAGTTGAAACTAGGATCATACTGTACTTTTAGGTTCATATTATTTTTTTGGTAAGGAAAAAGAAAAGATTAAGTGAATAACTAAGTAGATCATGTTCAAGATATATATATTAAAATTATAAATACGCATTTGAATAGTGAATGGTGATATTGAAGGGGTACTACAAGATAGATTCTCGTAGGTTTGAACATTCAAAATGTCTTAAGCAAGAAGCTAATACTATTAAACCTGGAAACTTTCAAGTTGAGACTCGAATAATAATATAATTGTAGCTACACAACAGTCCACAATAATTTGGAAACGATGAAAACTGCATAATAATATGTGGTTAGCACTGTGGTACTCTGCCTGTCATAAGACTTAAAATATTTTGCCCTCAAGAAGAATGACCAACTTTAAATCATCTGTAACTAATTCTGAAATTGTTTAAAAATCTACACAAGTTTCCATGCTATTTACAAAATAAAGGCTTTGCCAAATTGTCTTAAAATATTTTGGAATTATTTCAAGCTACATATTTTAAAATTGGTAGAGAGCTATATAAAGTCTTTCAAATTTTATGTTATCCAAGAAATGCTAAATGATGATTATGTTGGATTAAAAAACACCACACTTAAATTCATGAAATTGAAAAAAAGAATTCCAAATGACACTGGTACTACCTTAGATATGTGTCTGCTTCTTCTTTGGAATCAGACCATAAGTTGAAATTTGGTATACCATTTTCTAAGTCTTAAACAGAACCTTTTAACATAATACTTTACATTCATTTATTTAGCAAGCAGATAATCTATTTTAAAAAGCACATTTTACCTAGAAGATGAGATCTTAATGTGTAATGACAAACATCCCCACAATTAATCACTGTGAAAAAATAACCAAAACATAACACATCATTATTGCACAACTATTCCTTTTAAACACACACACACAATAAAAATAAATAAATAAATAAAAGCACCTCATCTATTTACAACATTGGCAATATACTGTATGAGGAGTTGTTAAAATATGACAGACCATGACAGACCAGGACCATGTACTATTCTGAGACCTTCAAGATTATTTCAGAAAAATTATTTATTGCTGGAAGAATTCAGAAAATGTCTAACAATTGTCTAAAAAACAAGAAAAAGAAAAAAGGCTGACAATTCCATTTCTGTGTGAATTTGTAAAACGTCTATATTATCAACAGAGAAAAGATTAGTGATAAATTAATTCTCAGAAAAATGATAATCAAATACTGAACTACTTTGTACAAAAAAATGTAAAAGAGAGTGAATATGACAAAGCTTTAGGACAAAATTAATAAATAAATTCAATGTGAGACTATGTGATACATGTCAACAATTGGGAAGGGGAACTTGATTAGATAATAGTAACTTAAAACTAAGTGAAATTATAAAAATTACATGGTATGGATTTCCTTACACAGTATCACACATTGCTGGTTTTGCACAACACAAAGCGTAAAATAAAGGACCGATTTGGATAACAAAAGAAAGCACTATCTAGAGCAAAACAAAAATAAAAACAAAAACCTATATATGTACATTTTGACAATCTTATTATCAATGTTGGGGTCACTGAACAGTGACTATTTATATAGACCTGATTATATACATGTAATTTACAATCTTCAATATTGGTGGGCAGGGATCGATATTCTGGAAAGAAAATCAGTCTTTCCCTTTCTAAAGATACTGTACTTTCCTACAGGAAAAAGTGTATATACTTTGTGCCTAGGTAAATAACCTTATAAACATCAATATGGAAAATGAAGAAAGTTGGTTAATATTAGAGACACTCGCTCTGTTTTCTTTCTTCTCATAATCTTCATCAAGTATCTTTAGAAACAAAAACAAAAGTGCCTTCCTCTACTCCTTATGTCTTTCCCCATGTCCAACAATACAGTACCACTCAGGTAGATTTTTATTTCATATATGATTAGTGGAATCAGGAATATCTTATTGCTAATTGCAAAGGTTAACAATTTGGAAACAGATACACTGTTTTCTACAAACGTAAATAAGCCAAAACTGCTGACACTTTTTCCCCAAACCACTTAGCATTAAATTGATTTAAAGACAGTTGATTTGCATTTCTCTGATAATGAGTGATGTTGAGCATCTTTTCATGTGTTTGTTAGCCATCTGTATGTCTTCTTTGGAGAAATGTCTATTTAGATCTTTGGCCCATTTTTTGATTGGGTCATTTATTTTTCTGGAGTTGAGCTGTAGGAGTTGCTTGTATATTTTTGAGATTAGTTGTTTGTCAGTTGCTTCATTTGCTATTATTTTCTCCCATTCTGAAGGCTGCCTCTTCACCTTGCTAATAGTTTCCTTTGATGTGCAGAAGCTTTTAAGTTTAATTAGGTCCCATTTGTTTATTTTTGCTTTTATTTCCAATATTCTGGGAGGTGGGTCATGGAGGATCCTGCTGTGATGTATGTCAGAGAGTGTTTTGCCTATGTTCTCCTCTAGAAGTTTTATAGTTTCTGGTCTTACGTTTAGATCTTTAATCCATTTTGAGTTTATTTTTGTGTATGGTGTTAGAAAGTGTTCTAGTTTCATTCTTTTACAAGTGGTTGACCAGATTTCCCAGCACCACTTGTTAAAGAGATTGTCTTTAATCCATTGTATATTCTTGCCTCCTTTGTCAAAGATAAGGTGTCCATATGTGTGTGGATTTATCTCTGGGCTTTCCATTTTGTTCCATTGATCTATATTTCTGTCTTTGTGCCAGTACCATACTGTCTTGATAACTGTGGCTTTGTAGTAGAGCCTGAAGTCAGGTAGGTTGATTCCTCCAGTTCCATTCTTCTTTCTCAGGATCACTTTGGCTATTTGAGGTTTTTTGTATTTCCATACAAATTGTGAAATTATTTGTTCTAGCTCTGTGAAGAATACTGTTGGTAGCTGGATAGGGATTGCATTGAATCTATAAATTGCTTTGGGTAGTATACTCATTTTCACTATATTGATTCTTCCAATCCATGAACATGGTATATTTCTCCATTAGTGTCCTCTTTGATTTCTTTTACCAGTGTTTTATAGTTTTCTATATATAGTCTTTAGTTTCTTTAGGTAGATATATTCCTAAGTATTTTATTCTTTCCGTTGCAATGGTGAATGGAATTGTTTCCTTAATTTCTCTTTCGGTTTTCTCATTATTAGCGTATAGGAATGTAAGTGATTTCTGTGTGTTGATTTTATATCCTGCAATTTTACTATAGTCATTGATTAGTTCTAGTAATTTTCTGGTGGAGTCTTTAAGGTTTTCTATGTAGAGGATCATGTCATCTGCAAATAGTGAGAGTTTTACTTCTTCTTTTCCAATTTGGATTCCTTTTATTTCTTTTTCTGCTCTGATTGCTGTGGCCAAAACTTCCAAAACTATGTTGAATAGTAATGGTGAAAGTGGGCACCCTTGTCGTGTTTCTGACTTTAGAGGAAATGCTTTCGTCTACAAATAATAAATGCTGGAGAGGGTGTGGAAAAAAAGGGAACCCTCTTACACTGTTGGTGGGAATGCAAACTAGTACAGCCACTATGGAGAACAGTGTGGAGATTCCTTAAAAAACTGGAAATAGAACTGCCTTATGATCCAGCAATCCCACTGCTGGGCATACACATTGAGGAGACCAGAAGGGAAAGAGACACACGTACCCCAATGTTCATCGCAGCACTGTTCATAATAGCCAGGACATGGAAACAACCTAGATGCCCATCAGCAGATGAATGGATAAGAAAGCTATGGTACATATACACAATGGAGTATTACTCAGCCATTAAAAAGAATACATTTGAATCAGTTCTAGTGAGGTGGATGAAACTGGAGCCTATTATACAGAGTGAAGTAAGCCAGAAGGAAAAACACCAATACAGTATACTAATGCATATATATGGAATTTAGAAAGATGGTAACAATAACCCTGTGTACGAGGCAGCAAAAGAGACACTGATGTATAGAACAGTCTTACGGACTCTGTGGGAGAGGGAGAGGGTGGGAAGATTTGGGAGAATGGCATTGAAACATGTAAAATAGCATGTATGAAACGAGATGCCAGTCCAGGTTCGATGCACGATGCTGGATGCTTGGGGCTGGTGCACTGGGACGACCCAGAGGGATGGTATGGGGAGGGAGGAGGGAGGAGGGTTCAGGATGGGGAACACGTGTATACCTGTGGTGGATTCGTTTTGATATTTGGCAAAACTAATACAATTATGTAAAGTTTAAAAATAAAATAAAAAAAAAATAAAGACAGTTGAGATAAAAGACTTTCTTTAATTCTACATGATGTTAATTTAAAAATTGGAAATGTCTGAGTAATGAAGGCATTTAAAAAATAGAAAACCTAATCAATTCTCCTGGCAGAAGGGAACTGCTGAAATGCCCGGAAGAAAAGGAAATGAAAATGGGCAAGGTATAATTTTATTTGCTCTGTAACCAAATTTCTACATTTAGAAGACAACATTGCTTTGTATTAGAAAATGTAAAATGTATTCAATGTATAAACTAATGAAAGTTAAAAAAATAATATTTATATTTAAAACCTGATTATTAAATAATGAAAAAATAGATAATTCATTTCAAATTAGAGAAGTATTTTCTTTACATCTAGAAATCCAAGCATTCAATGCTAAGTACTATTCATTTCTGAAAATTATTACTGATTTAATAATAAATTAACCATCAACATTTCATTACTACATAAAGACATATAATACTTGTTGTTTTCTAAGTCTTTAAAACCTATGATTGCAATTACAAACAATGCAAAACCAGAACAATTATTGCTTTTAAAAAACTAAAATAATCTCAAAGCTTCACGCTGTCCTCCCAGCAATTAATATATTAGTAACTACTTAACAGTTTTAAAAGAAATGTCAAAATTATAGCAATGCTCTGTTTAAGGTCATATGGTCAACTAACAAGATATACCCTCAGTTTATATAGGTTGTCAAGAGATACTACAATTCTATGTATTTTCTAAAGGGATTTACCACTAACTAATGGTAAGCCTCACCTCACTTATTATATAAAGACAACTACATAATTAAGGAAGCATTATCATAAAATATTTCTTGGGTCTCAACTCTCAGTGATATATAGATTATAACTTAAAAATAAATATAGGGTATTGTTTTTTATGGTTAACTGGTTGTTTTCTATGTTAGCTTTTTCTTAAATAACTGAATAGTCAATTATCCTTTATTAAGCTATTTACTTGAATACGTGTTTACCAACACTGTACTCTCAAACTTAAGACATGCTTAAGACATGATTCATTTTTCAAAACATTTTCAGATATATTATATTTACAACAATAATAAAAATATTTAAAAGATTTACAACAGACATTCTAAATAGTGAATACATTTACCATTTTCCTTAACACAACGCATAGTACACGTAGTCATCTTAGTCAATTTGAGCTAAATCTAGGACCTTCCAAAGACTTCTGCAAAAGAATTGTTTACTGCTATTAGATGAAAACCAAGACTGACTAATACAGAAAAGATTTGCTAGTCATTTTAGTCAATTTGAGCTAAATCTAGGACCTTCCGAAGACTTCTACAAAAGAATTGTTTACTGCTATTAGATGAAAACCAAGACTGACTAATACAGAAAAGTTATTTGCTACATAGCAAATAACTCTCCTAATAAATAAGCATTTGTTAGGAACAAAAGATACACATGTGTGTGTTCATTTTACACGACTGACTTTAAGAGTAGGCATATCAATTTACTTAAGTTAATAAACTGGTTTCTTGACAATACTACCTGCACAGAAGAATGAGCTGGATTTCGCACCAGAGACTTCAGTAAGAATGAGCGCTCTAACTACCCCTTTTTGTTAGAGGAGAAATTATAATTCCTAAATTCTTTCCTGTTTCCACATGAAGCGCTAAGCCAACCCATTCTGTTTCCATTCACTGCAATTGAGAGGACTACTTCACTATAGTAAAAGAATGAACTTAGTGACAAAAGGAAAGACAAGAATAATGAGTAAAGTAAAGTAAGGAGAAAAAAGTATTTTGTAAAAATCTGAAAAGCAAAGCCTTGATAAATTTCACTTCTTTTAATATTTAGTATTACTGTTTAAATACTTTTTTTGAAAGGTAGGAAGTTCATGGATGACATACTCTTTCAGTTCAAACAACTATTCCAAATTCTAAATGAAGAATCTGAATCAATGACTTTGTGAAAATCTCAAAATGAAGGGAACAGTATGGAGGAAAACCTGAGTCCTGGAGATCATGTTTCTCCATAACTTGGCACCTCAAATATGGCTCCATTCTCTGGAGCTCAGGTGAAACCATTTAAAAACATGCTAAAGCTGACAGGTGTGATCAGGGTCTTAGCTGTGAAATTAATGAACAGAGCAAATTTTGAAAATAGCTGTTACTCTCTAACACAATATTCTATAATGTTTTCACTGCCAGCTGATGGACAATTAGGTCAAACAGATACCTAAGGATATAAAAAAGAAAGAAAGAAGTCAGATATGTAAAAATCTTATAGATTTGTAAACCATCAGTGAAAAGGTGATAGGTTAAGTATAGATCTAGATGAGAATATCTAGTAAAGCTATATTTGTGAAGAACAAAGTATATAGAGAAAAGAGCCCACAAAAGATATTCAAAAAAGCAGCAATTATTCACAGAAAATGAATCAAGGCAAGTGGTTATTCCAGAAGTTAAGAATTTCAAAAACGAATCAATGAATGTCAAGGGTTAAAAGTCTTCCATTGGATTTCCATGTAACAGGTTTATTCTGTTAACTGAGTAAGCTGAAAGAAATGTTAGCATTTTTATATGACAGGCATTTAAATAAGAAACATAATTTATGAAACAAGTTACTTAAAAATATAGTGCATAGAATATAGTATGCACTCAATAAATATTTACTTTATGAAGGAAGGAGGGAAAGAAGCTAGGAAGGAAAGGAGAAAAGGAGGGAGGGATGGTTGGACAGAGATGGACAAATGAATAAAAATTGGTTGGTCCTAAGCAATGACAGCAGACTAAAGACTTATTTCAGGTAAGGTAGATTCACTTGTTAAACAAGTTCTTTACTGAAATAAATATATACTAGATGTTATTCAGGAGACCCCAGTTTGATCCCTGGGTCAGGAAAATCCCTTGGAGAAGGGACAGGCTACCCCCCAGTACTCTTGGGCTTCCCTTATGGCTCAGCTGGTGAAGAATCTGCCTGCAATGCAGGAGACCTGAGTTTGATCCCTGGGTTGGGAAGATACCCTGGAGAAGGGACAGGCTACCCACTCTAGTATTCTGGCCTGGAGAATTCGATGGACTGTATAGTCCATGGGGTTGCAAAGAGTTGGACACAGCTAAGCAACTTTAAATGTAAAAACAAATGTTATTCAAGGACCTAGGGAGAGAGCAGTGAACAATACAGCCTCACTATTTTCATGGATCTTGCATTTTAGCTGTGGAAAGAAGGATAATAAACTAATATCTTAATGAAATACAGTATTTTGATAGTTGTAGATGTTCTACAAACAATTAAGCAGGATAATAGAACAGAGTGCTGCCAGTTTAAGATAGGATAGTCCAGAAAAGCCACTCAAGTAAAATGGCATTTCATAGAGACAAAAGGCATGAAGTTACTTAGGAAAAAAAATATTCTAGAAGGTGAATTTTAAGTATAAAAGTCCTGCATCAGGAACCTGTTTGGATGGGAAGTGGTCAATGCTTTCATTCTTTAGTGAAACCTTTCATTCTTTAATAACCTTGAGAAAAGCATGAAAGTGAAAGTATCAGGCACTCAGTCTTGTCGGACTCTCTGTGACCCCATAGACTGTAGCCCGCCAGGCTCCTCTGTCCATGGAGTTCTCCAGGCAAGAATACTGGAGTGGGTTGCCTTCCCCTTCTCTAGGGGATCTTCCAAATCCAGGGATCAAGCCCAGGTCTCTGGCATTGCAGGCAGATTCTTTAACATCTGAGCCAGGAGGGAAACTGGTCTCTAACAGCTTTTATAGGGAGTGGAAAGGCATTAAAGGAATCACTAAAAGTTTACAAAGTTATCAATGAGGGCTAGAACTCATTTAAAAAAAAAAAAACAACCAAACACACTGTCAAGAGCTTCAGTAAAGAAGCTTAAATGTCAAACAGTTGGAACAATCCAAGGCTACATTCCTTCCAAGAAACTGCGAATCCACAGCTTCCAAAATACATGAACAACTCAAGTAACTCTATCATAAAAACAATCTAATTAAAAAAATGGGCAGAGGACCTGCATAGACATTTTTCCAAAGGAGACATACAGATGGCCAACAGACACAGGAAAGGATGCTCAACAAAACTAACCATTAGGGAAACGCAAATAAAAACTACAATGAGATGACATCTCACACCTGTCAGAACAGCTGTTATCAAAAACACCATCAATAACAAGTGTTGGGGAGGATGCAGACAAAAGGGAACCTTTTGTGCACTGTTGATGAGAATGTAAATTGGTACAAACACTATGGAAAATAGTATGAAAGCTCCTCAAAAAATTAAAAATGGAACTACAACACAATTTAGCTATTCCACTTCAGGGTATTGATCCAATAAAAACAAGACCACTAGAAAAAGATACGTGTACCCCAATGTTCAGAGGAGCATTATTCACAATACCCAACATATAGAAGAAAGCTCAGTGTCTATCAATAGATGAATTAAAAAACGTGGTATTCGAGGAGGATATCAAACAGGATGGAAGAGTAAAGGACACTGAACTCACCTTCCCCAACAAACATCAAAAATACATCTACACGTGGAGCAGCTCTCACTGAAAACAAACTGGAGACTGGCAAAGAAAAGCAGTTAATTACACAGAACAATGGAAATAAAACTATACGACTGGGTTACAACACATACAGACATAACACTTCTATGAACAGAAAGGAAGAGAGAACAGAACTATGTTCAAATAATTATTTTATAATTTAGCAAAATTAAGTTGAAGTATATCTGAGGTTGAGTGTGATAAATTCAAATGCACAAAATAATTCTTAGATCCATCATTATTTAATGCATAGGAAAAAAAAAATCAATGGAGGAAATGAAATGGTATACTATAATACCCATGAATCAAGGCAAATTGGAAGTGGTCAAATAAGAGATGGCAAGAGTGAATGTAGACATTCTAGGAATCGGAGAACTAAAATGGACTGGAAAGGGTGAATTTAACTCCGATGACCATTATATCTACTACTGTAGGCAGAAATCCCTCAGAAGAAACGGAGTAGCCATCATGGTCAACAAAAGAGTCGGAAATGCAGTACTTGGATGCAATCTCAAAAACGACAGAATAATCTCTGTTTGTTTCCAAGGCAAACCATTCAATATCACAGTAATCAAAGTCTATGCCCCAACCAGGAACGCTGAAGAAGCTGAAGTTGAACGGTTCTGTGAAGACTTATAAGACCTTTTAGAACTAACACCCAAAAGAGATGTCCTTTGCATTATAGGGGACTGGAATGCAAAAGTAGGAAGTCAAGAAACACCTGGAGTAACAGGCAAATTTGGCCTTGGAATACGGAATGAAGCAGGACAAAGACTAATAGTTTTGCCAGGAAAATGCACTGGTCATAGCAAACACCCTCTTCCAACAACACAAGAGAAGACTCTATACATGGACATCACCAGATGGTCAACACCAAAATCAGATTGATTATATTCTTTGCAGCCAAAGATGGAGAAGCTCTATACAGTCAACAAAAACAAGACCAGGAGCTGACTGTGGCTCAGATCATGAACTCCTGATTACCAAATACAGACTTAAACTGAAAAAAGTAGGGAAAACCACTAGACCATTCAGGTATGACCTAAATCAAATCCCTTATGATTATACAGTGGAAGTGAGAAATAGATTGAAGGGCCTAGATCTGATAGATACAGTGCCTGATGAACTACGGAATGAGGTTCGTGACATTGTCCAGGAGACAGGGATCAAGACCATCCCCATGGAAAAGAGATGCAAAAAAGCAAAATGGCTGTCTGTGGAGGCCTTACAAATAGCTGTGAAAAGAAGAGAAGCAAAAAGCAAAGGAGAGAAGGAAAGATATAAGCATCTGAATGCAGAGTTCCAAAGAATAGCAAGAAGAGATAAGAAAGCCTTCTTCAGTGATCAATGCAAAGAAATAGAGGAAAACAACAGAATGGGAAAGACTAGAGATCTCTTCAAGACAATCAGAGATACCAAGGAAACATTTCATGCAAAGATGGGCTCAATAAAGGACAGAAATGGTATGGACCTAACAGAAGCAGAAGATGTTAAGAAGAGGGGGAAAGGATACACAGAAGAACTGTACAAAAAAGATCTTCACAACCCAGATAATCACAATGGTGTGATCACTCACCTAGAGCCAGACATCCTGGAATGTGAAGTCAAGTGGGCCTTAGAAAGCATCACTACGAACAAAGCTAGTGGAGGTGATGGAATTCCAGTTGAGCTATTTCAAATCCTGAAAGATGAGGCTGTGAAAATGCTGCACTCAATATGCCAGCAAATTTGGAAAACTCAGCAGTGGCCACAGGACTGGAAAAGGTCAGTTTTCATTCCAATCCCAAAGAAAGGCAATGCCAAAGAATGCTCAAACTGCCGCACAATTGCACTCATCTCACATGCTAGTAAAGTAAGGCTCAAAATTTTCTAAGCAAGCCAGGCTTCAGCAATATGTGAACCGTGAACTTCCTGATGTTCAAGCTGGGTTTAGAAAAGACAGAGGAACCAGAGATCAAATTGGATCATGGAAAAAGCAAGAGCATTCCAGAAAAACATCTATTTCTGCTTTATTGACTATGCCAAAGCCTTTGACTGTGTGGATCACAATAAACTGTGGAAAATTCTGAAAGAGATGGGAATACCAGACCACCTGACCTGCCTCCCGAGAAATGTGTATGCAGGCCAGGAAGCAACAGTTAGAACTGGACATGGAACAACAGACTGGTTCCAAATAGGAAAAGGACTACGTCAAGGCTGTATATTGTCACCCTGCTTATTTAACTTATATGCAGAGTACATCAGGAGAAACGCTGGGCTGGAAGAAGCACCAGCTGGAATCAAGATTGCCTGGAGAAATATCAAGAACCTCAGATATGCAGATGACACCACCCTTATGGCAGAGAGTGAAGCGGAACTCAAAAGCCTCTTGATGAAAGTGAAAGAGGAGAGTGAAAAAGTTGGCTTAAAGCTCAACATTCAGAAAACGAAGATCATGGCATCTGGTCCCATCGCTTCATGGGAAATAGATGGGGAAACAGTGGAAACAGTGTCACAATTTATTTTTTTGGGCTCCAAAATCACTGCAGATGGTGACTGCAGCCATAAAATTAAAAGACGCTTACTCCTTGGAAGGAAAGTTATGATCAACCTAGATAGGATATTGAAAAGCAGAGACATTACTTTGCCAACAAAGGTCCATCTAGTCAAGGCTATGGTTTTTCCTGTAGTCATGTATGGATGTGAGAGTTGGACTGTGAAGAAGGCTGAGCGCCGAAGAATTGATGCTTTTGACCTGTGGATTTGGAGAAGACTCTTGAGAGTCCCTTGGACTGCAAGGAGATCCAACCAGTCCATTCTGAAGGAGATCAGCACTGGGATTTCTTTGGAAGGAATGATGCTAAAGCTGAAACTCCAGTACTTTGGCCACCTCATGCGAAGAGTTGACTCACTGGAAAAGACTCTGATGCTGGGAGGGATTGGGGGCAGAAGGGGACGACAGAGGATGAGATGGCTGGATGGCATCACTGACTCGATGGACGTGAGTCTGAGTGAACTCCGGGAGTTGGTGATGGACAGGGAGGCCTGGCGTGCTGTGATTCATGGGTTTGCGAAGAGTCGGACATGACTGAGAGACTGAACTGAACTGAATACCCATTTAAAACAAAGAAGGTATAAAAAACAAAGGAACAAAAACACAAGAGAAACAATTAACAAATAGCAAAAGACCAATTAAAATATATCATTACATGAAATACTGATGGTCAAACATGCTACTTAAAAATAAGAGATTGTCAGATTGCACAAAAAATCAAAATCTCAGTGCTGCTGCTGCTAAGTCACTTCAGTCATGTCTGACTCTGTCTGACCCCATAGACGGCAGCCCGACAGGCTCCCCCGTCCCTGGGATTCTCCAGGTAAGAACACTGGAGTGGGTTGTCATTTCCTTCTCCAATGGGTGAAAGTGAAAAGTGAAAGTGAAGTTGCTCAGTCCTGTCAGACTCTTCGAGACCCCATGGACGGCAGCCTACCAGGCTCCTCCGCCCAAGGGATTTTCCAGGCAAGAGTACTGGAGTGGGGTGCCATTGCCTTCTCCGCAAAATCTCATTAAATTCTATTTAAAAGGAAAACACACTGCATATAAAAATTAAAAGTTTCCCTACTAAAAAAATCGTTCACCAGTTCTACATGGCTTCACTGGTGAATTCCATCAAATATTTAAATAAATGATGCCAATCCTCCACAAAGGAAATATATTTCAGAAACATAGGTAGAGAAACAACTTCCCAGCTAATTCTATGAGACCAGTAATAGTGAACTGGAGTCACTCAGTCGTGTCTAACTCTTTGTGACCCCATGGACTGTAGCCCACCAGGCTCCTCCATCCATGGGATTTTCCAGCCAAGAGTACTGGATTGGGTTGCCATTCCCTTCTCCAGGAGATCTTCCCAACCCAGGGATCGAACCTGCTTTGTAGGCAGACACTTTACCATTCTCAACTGGTAAGGAATCCACCTGCAGTGTGGGAGACCTGGGTTCAATCCCTGGATTGGGAAAATCCCCTGGAGAAGGGAATGGCAACTCACTCCAGTATTCTGGCCTGGAGAATTCCATGGACTGTATAGTCCATGGGGTCGCAAAGAGTCAGACACAACTGAGTGACTTTCACTTCACTGTGTGTCAATGAGACCAGTATTACCCTATACAAAAACCAAAGACACTGACAGAAAACTGTAGACTAAAATCCTTTGTAAATATAGATTAAAAAAATTAAAAGGCAAACTATGTTTGGTGTCATATGAAGAGATGACACACTACAGCCACATGGTCTATATCACCAAATCCAAGATTAGTTTAATCAGTTATACAAAACTGATTAATGAAATATATCACATTATAGCATAAAGTGGGGGGAAAAGACACATCATCTCATTAGATTCATAAAAATATTTGATAAAACTCCAAACTACCTCATGATAAAAAGTCTCAATAAACTGAGAAGAAAATGATTCTTCTCAACCTGATGAAGGGCATCTATGAAATCCATAGCAAGAGACTTCCCTGGCAGCCCAGTGGTTGCTGAGAGCTGAGACTCTGAGCTTCCAATGCAGGGGGTCCAGGTTCAATCCCTGGTCAAGGAACTAGGTGCCATATGCCACAACTATAGATCTCATGTGCCTCAAGAAAGATTGAAGATACTGCATGCCGCAACTAATACCTGGAGCAACCAAATAAATAAATAAATCATCTTAAAAGATTCACAGCTACCATCATACTTAACAGTGAAAGTCTAAAGTCTAAACTCTCTTACTTTTAATAGATTAAAAATGTTAAGTACATATAAAATGCTCATGATAAAATAGTAAAAGCAAAATCATGACTGAATATTTTTCTCAGGCATTATTATCTTAATTGTATAATAAATATAATAATTATTTGTTTGTTCAATCGCCAAGTCGTGTCCAACTCTTTGTGACCCCATGGACAGTAGCTGGGGTCCAATCTTCCCTGTTCTTCACTGTCTCTTATAGTTTGCCCAAGTTCATGTCCATGGAATCGGTGATGCCATCCAACCATCTCATCTTCTGTCACCTGCTTCTCCTTCCTTCAATTTTTTTAAGCATCAGAGTCTCTTCTAATGAGTTGTCTGTTCTCATCAGGTAGCCAAAGTACTGGAGCATCATCTTAAGCATCAGTCCTTCCAATTAGTATTCAGGGTTGATTTATTTTAAGATTGACTGGTTTGATCTTCTTACTGTCCAACAGTATCTCAAGACTCTTCTTAAGCACCAGAGTTCGAAAGCATCACTTCTTTGGCACTCTGCCTTCCTTATGGTCCAGCTCTCACATCCATACATGACTACTGGAAAAATCACAGCCTCGACTATATTGGACCTTTGTTGGCCAAGTGATGTCTTCTCTTTTTAACATACTGTCTAGGTTTGCCATAGCTCTCCTGTGAAGAAGCAATCATCTTCTAATTTCATAGCTGCAGTCACCATCCGCAGTGATTTTAGAGCCCAAGAAGAGGAAATCTGTCACAGTTTCCACCTTTTCCCCTTCTATTTGCAATGAAGTGAAGGGACTGGATGCTATGATCTTTGTTTGTTTGTTTTTTAATATTGAGTTTTAAGCTGGCTTTTTCACTCTCCTTTTCCACCCTCATCAAGAGGTTTTTTAGTTCCTCTTTGTTTTCTACCGTTAGAGTGGTATCATCCCCATATTTGAGGTTGTTGACCATTTCTCCCAGCAATACTGACTCCAGCTTGTAACTCATTCAGCACGGTGTTTTGCATGATGTGCTGGGTATATAAGTTAAATAAACAGGGTGACAAAAAACAACCTTGCGGTACTTCTTTCTCAATCCTGAACCAGTCAGTTGTTCCATACAAGGCTCTAACTGTTGCTTCTTGACCCACGTACAGGTTTCTCAGGAGACAGGTAAGATGGTCTGGTATTCTCATTTCTTTAAGAGTTTTCCAGAGTTTTTCATGATTCACACAAAGGCTTTAAGGTAGTCAATTAAACTTTTCTGAATTCTCTTGCTTTCTCTATGATCCAGCAAATGTTGGCAATTTGATCTCTGGTTCCGCTGCCTTTTCTATAACCAGCTTGAACATCTGGAAGTTTTTAGTTCATGTAATGCTGAAGCCTAGCATGCAGGATTTTGAACATAGTCTTACTAGCATGGGGGATGAGTGCAATTGTCTGGTGGTTCGAACATCCTTTGACACTGTCCTTCATTATACATAATGAATATTATATGTGTATATATCACGAAAGTTGAAAGAAAAAACCGACAATGGGAAGAAATTAACAAAACTAAACTGTTAAAAGTAATTATCAAGTGATTTTTATTTATTTTTAATTTTCACCTATATATGTTACTAGCTATCCAAATTTCCTTTAATGAGTGCATTATGCTGTTAGATAAGCCAGACAAAGTAAGACAAATACTGTGTATCACTTGCATATGGAATCTACAAAGTCGAACTCATAGAAATAGAAGAATGGTGGTTACCTGGGGTTGGAGGGTGAGGAAATTGGAGAGATACTGAAGAATTAAAGGGTGCAAACTTGTAAATAACAGATTTGAAGATTTAAGGCCTAGCATTGTGATTATAGTCAACATTACTATATTACACACTTCAAAGTTGCTGAGAGACTAGATCTTAAATATTCTCACCAAAAAAAGAAACGATAATTATATGCCCTGATAGAAATGTTAGTTAACGGTACAGTGATAATCATATTGCAATATATATCAAATTAGCATGATGAATACCTTAAACTTATATAATTTTGTATGTCAACTGTATCTCAATTGAAAAATTCCCTTTAATTAGAATGTTACCTTGGTGTCACTCAAAAACTGTATTTTTAAGATCTTAAGGCTATAAATTTTACAGTTTATTTTTAAAAGGTGAGCAGGATAATAGATCTGCCATACTGGCTTTTGTTTTTAAAATAAATATTTGTATGAATGGAAATGCAAAATTGATTAACAGCAAATAAAGTAAGGTTCCTTGTCTGGCCTTTAAAAGTCACAGAATCCCCAGGTAAACAAAAGATTGAGCAGGATGAATGTGAGTTACTGATGAATGTGAGCTACTGAGAAGAGAACAATGTCTGTAGCAATTATATTAAATATGTTTGGGCAGCTCAACAGCTTAACTTCGTTTGTCATACCTACAGGATGGCCTTCCAAGAAATTTATTTAAAAACAACATCCTCAAGAACAAATCTATAGCTCTTTTCTGGGCTTTCTCTTTTCCCTAGGCCATCCCATTTACATAAGGTTTAAGAATTAAAGTCAAAATTATTGAGTAAAGCTGGGGGAAAAAAAAACTATTGCAATAGTATATCACCATCTTTCAGAATAAGTGGAAATTACAATAATCAAACTATGATATTTAAAAAAAAATCTATATTGTAACAATACATATGAACCACTGAGGTGACCAGAATTACACAGAAAAATAGCTCTCATGTTTTCCATTTTCATATCAGTTTTTATTAAAACTCACTAAATCCAACAACAGCAGAGTTTTAATTTATAAATGATCTCAATATTCCAAGTCTGTCAAAATATTTTAATAAAGTCACAGGCAACTCCTTCAAAGAAGGAAACACAAACTTCTGCTAGGCACAGGGTAGAAACCCATCTGCTCAGAGGTGTGAGCTGGATGTAGCAAATTACATCTGCAAGCCTCACTGCAAATGCTCTCTAATGAAACCCAAGATGTTGATTTTGACCCAAACACCCTACACAGATTGGATCTGGCTATATTAGCAATCATCTCTCCCTTCCACGGCAATTGAAATCAGATGACACATTTCAACAAACAGTTGCACATTCTAAACTTTAGAAGTCTAAGTTCAGTATAGAAGAAGGCTCAGATCTATATAATGAGAACCCTTTTGCTCATTCTATTGATCATCTTTTCGTGTAATGCTAAAGGATTTTTTTTTCATTATGTTCATATGATCATTATGTTTGCACGATCTACTCTATAATTAATGACTAGAACACTGTATTTTGAATCTAAACACTAGTTTCAAAAATAAAATTTTTAACAGAAATTTAGCACTCCAGAATGATAACCAAGGAACACCAAAGACAAAGAGGAAGAGAAAAATAACTTTGCAGGAGCTACAAGTTAAAAAAAAAAAAAAAAGATTAAGAAATAAAATTTCTTCTTAATGAAGAACTTATAAAGACCCTGGTCTTCATAATCATTAGTCAAATGGTGATGAAATAGCAAAATTTTAACTAAATATCCAAAGTTGCTTTCTATAGTGGGATATAGGCAATGAATCAGTGTTTCATTTTTGCTTAAATTACCCTGATTTGGTTTCTGTTGTTTACAACCAAAGAATATCACGGTATACGTAAACTTCATTCTCAAATATTTTTTAAAAGATACTATAAATTTGTCCTAATAGTTTTTCACTTTCCATTTAGTCCTTAGGGCACTATCACCTGACTTGCATTAACACTAGTCCTCTGAAAGTATGATGGTAAGAGAAACCAATCACCCAAAACTGTCAAATTCCTTTCACATCTTTTAATCCTCATCTTGGGATACCCTGGTGGCTCAGGAGGTAAAGAATCTACCTGCAATTTGGGAGACCTGGTTCCATCCCTGGGTTGGGAAGATCCCCTGGAGAAAGACATGGCAACCCACTCCAGTATTCTTGCCTGGAGAATTCCGGTCTTCTTTTTCCTTTTCAGTCAACATTACTGTTCTCCCCTTTTTCTATATGGATTATACATTTCTCTCTATATAAGTGACTTCAGGTGATGACATCTTTTTTCATCATTTTCCCTGCTATCACATTATATATCTCTAACAATGATTCCTCTTTTGAGCTCCAGACCTAAATATGCAATGGCTTATTAGATACATTTACTTGAATGTCCCACAAACACTTCACAGTATGCACCAAGCTAAATTCATCATTCCCATCTTTCACATCCAAAACTAAATGTTTTTATTTATTATCATAACATTAACCATATAAACTTCTACATAGATATCCAGGCTAGGAACTATGGAGTCATTCTACATATTTACTTCTCTTTCACTATCTATAACTAATACAGTCACAAAGTTGAGCCAACTTTTTGTTAATCTCAATTATGTCTCTCTTCTTTCCCATTTTATCCATTCCTACCACCACCATTCTGGTTTAAATAGTCATGTTTTTATACAACTATCATAGCTAGCTGCAATATCTAATCTCCTTGCCCCCAGTTTTCTTATCTTTCCCTGTGCCATGTCCCCCAGACCCCCACCAAATCCACTGACTACATTTATCAAAAAACAGTTCAGTTCAGTTCAGTCGCTCAGTCGTGTCCGACTCTTTCCGATCCCATGAATCGCAGCACGTCAGGCCTCCATGTCCATCACCAACTCCCAGAGTTCACTCAGACTCACGTCCATCGAGTCAATGATGCCATCCAGCCATCTCATCCTCTGTTGTCCCCTTCTCCTCCTGACCCCAATCCCTCCCAGCATCAGAGTCTTTTCCAGTGAGTCAACTCCTCGCATGAGGTGGTCAAAGTACTGGAGTTTCAGCTTTAGCATCATCCCTTCCAATTAAACAAAAATGCTGTGCTCAGTTGCTCAGATGTGTCCAACTCTTTGTGACCCCTCCATGGGCTGTAGCCTGCCAGGCTCCTCTGTCCATGGGGATTCTCCAGGCAAGAATACCAGAGTGGGCTGCCATGCCCTTCTCCAGGGGTTCTTCCTGACCCAGGGATCGAACCCAGGTCTCCCTCATTGCAGGCGGATACTTCACTGTCTGAGCCACCAGGGAAGCCAAAACAAAAACGAACATGAAACAACAGTAACAGAGGAAGAGACTAGAAAGGAGTATATTTGGAGGGTGGTATATAGATTTAGACACATTCCGTATGTGGTTGAACATGAATGACTGAAAATATTTATCTACATTCTGAAACCAGGAAATCAACAGTGAAAGAGAAAAATAGCATTATAAATCAAAATGAGGATGAGAACAGAAGACAAAACAGCAGATGTGTAACATCGATTTTTTTTTAAATTATAAATATAGCAAGTGACTGATGCACAGAGAAATAAACTATAAAGGTTCAATCTGATTCATGACATCCATCATTCAACAGGTTCTAATACTCAAATATGTTGGAAAAAAGACAATGCAGAGTGACACTGAAACCAGAACTGGTTGAAAACTGAAAATGAACAGACCTCTGGATTCTTTCTCCATCTATGCACAGATACAAAGATACAAAGTAAAGTACTCTTTACACATATGCATCAAAGGGTTCTATGCAAATATTTTTACAAACAACTTTTAAAATGAAAAAAACATATTTGTGGTATTTCATAAGAAGTTAGTATCTATAATTTTCTAATATCTGAAAAAGTTTTAAATATCTTGAAATAATCTCCTTTCTTCAGGGTAGGGTAGGCCAATGCAATAACCAGGTGGTTAAAAAATTGTTTCTACTTTAGGTTTCCATGGTGATTATGTAGTCACTCTGTAGTCTCCTAGGGAGTATGAAAAATAGACTTTAGAAGTTTCTATTTGATTCTAGTTCTCTCCATCTGGTAAATGATTTTTTTTAAGTTGAAAATAAACTACGATTCTAGAAAAAAGAATCACAGAATATAATAACATCAAATGCTTTAAAAAGGGAGATTTCTGTAGTTCTTAACTCATTCATAATATATTGGAAAAACAAGATAAGAATAAAACAATTTATCAAATAAAAAGGACAAACAGTTGAAGTTGGCAGGAGAGTTACAGAAAGAAGGATTTTAAATGAGTATTGAAGAGATACCAAATAATACAGTAGTGCATATATATTACTCCTTTCATAAAATCCATTGCGGGGGGGGCAGCTATAATATTGTCATAACATCTTTAAATTACTGGGAGATTCTACTTCCAGAAACAATGGCAGATTTAGTGCCCTGAATGACTTTTGCACTAAAAACAAATGAAAATCAATGTATTTATAAAATGTTACTATGCCACACATACCACGATTAAAACTCACATCTGTTAACATAAACACACACAAGTACACACACTCCATAAAATCATTAATAAGCTTCTCCCAATAGTAAACATTATTAAGGCCAGGGAATAGAAGAAGCCAGAAATTAAGAGATAAGCAAAACAAATAGCCTGAGGCATTTCTAAACAGGTAAAATTTGAACACTCTCCTGTTCACACTAAGGCAGATAAAGACAAAGCCTTAGACCAATTTGCAGTGTAGAACTTAATAGGACACAAGGCTTCCATGCAATTCACTACGATAATAACCTTAGGGTAGGTGAAGGTGAAGTCGCTCAGTCATATCCGACTCTCTGTGATCCCGTGGACTGTAGCCTACCAGGCTTCTCCGTCCATGGGATTCTCCAGGCAAGAATACTGGAGTGGTTTACCATTTCCTTCTCCAGGGGATCTTCCTGACCCAGGGACTGAACCCGGGGCTCCCACATTGGAGGCAGACGCTTTAACCTCTGAGCCACCAGGGAAGTGTTAGGGTAAACCATAAATGAAACTGTGCCATTTTTCCCATTAATTTATGGTTTTAGGTATCAAGATATAGGTTAAATCTGAAGAAAAAGAGGCTCTAAGGGGACTACAGAAGATCATCGGTAATATTTTTGATCTTGATTTAGATGTAGGCAACATGAGTAGCTTTAGTATAAAATGTACCAAGCTGTGTACTAAAAATCGCACAATTTTGTATATGATACAGTTAAATTCTAGCTTATTAAAATTAAATGAACAACTTTAACAGCGTATCAGACACAACTTTAAAAAACTAATGAAATGAAGGATCAAAGAAATTACTGAGAATGCAGGTCATCAAGTCAAAGAGAAAAAACACAGAAGTATAAAGAAGATACAAGAATGATGCAGCCAAAAAAAGTGAAAAATTCTAAAATATATAAGAGAAAGAATAAGACACAGGTAATACGCAGGTCAGGAAGCAACAGATAGAACTGGACATGGAACAACAGACTGGTTCCAAATAGGAAAAGGAGTCCATCAAGCCTGTATATTGTCGCCCTGCTTATTTAACTTATATGCAGAGTACATCATGAGAAACGCTGGGCTGGAAGAAGCACCAGCTGGAATCAGGATTGCTGGGAGAAATATCAAGAACCTCAGATATGCAGATGACACCACCCTTATGGCAGAGAGTGAAGAGGAACTCAAAAGCCTCTTGATGAAAGTGAAAGTGGACAGTGAAAAAGTTGGCTTAAAGCTCAACATTCAGAAAACGAAGATCATGGCATCTGGTTCCCATCACTTCATGGGAAATAGATGGGAGAACAGTGGAAACAGTGTCAGACTTTATTTTTCTGGACTCCAAAATCACTACAGATGGTGACTGCAGCCATGAAATTAAAAGACGCTTACTCCTTAGAAGGAAAGTTATGATCAACCTAGATAGCATATTCAAAAGCAGAGACATTACTTTGCCAACAAAGGTCTGTCTAGTCAAGGCTATGGTTTTTCCAATGGTCATGTATGGATGTGAAAGTTGGACTGTGAAGAAAGCTGAGCACCGAAGAATTGATGCTTTTGAACTGTGGTGTTGGAGAAGACTCTTGAGAGTTCCTTGGACTGCAAGGAGATCCAACCAGTCCATTCTAAAGGAGATCAGTCCTGGGTGTTCTTTGGAAGGACTGATTCTAAAGCTGAAACTCCAATACTTTGGCCACTTCATGCGAAGAGTTGACTCACTGGAAAAGACTCTGATGCTGGGAGGGATTGGGGGCAGGAGGAAAAGGGGATGAGAGAGGATGAGATGGCTGGATGGCATCACCGACTCGATGGACAAGAGTTTGGGTGACCTCCGGGAGTTGGTGATGGACAGGGAAGCCTGGCGTGCTGCAATTCATGGGGTCACAAAGAGTCGGACACAACTGAGTAACTGAACTGAACTGAACTGAATATCTGAATAGATCATGCCAGAAAACTTGGAGAAATCTTTATGGCTTTTATAGACACCAATATAAAAACTTTAAAACACAAAGATTTAAAAATTTTTTAAAGTTGCCAGAAGGAAGGACAAAATATCTTCAAGGAAACATAAACTGCAAGTGAATCTCTCAATAGGACAATGAAAAGCACAAGAGTCAGCACAACAGTATCTTTAATTGGTGGTGGTTTAGTTGCTAAGTCGTGTTCAACTCTTGCAACCCCATGAACTGTAGCCCTCCAAGCTCCCCTGTCCATGGGATTCTCCTGGCAAGAATACTGGAGTGGGTTGCCATTTCCTTCTCCAGGAAATCTTTCTGACTCAGGAATCGAACACAGGTCTCCTGCATTGCAGGCAGATTCTTTACCAACTGAGCTACAAGGAAAGCCTCTGTATCTTTAATAGGCTGGACTAAAATAATAAGAAATTACATACCTAGCAATAAATCTGGATATATAAATTATGTATCTAGTGAAATTAAAAAATATTCAAACAAAATTCACTTTGATAACCACGTATCATCACAAAAAGGCAAATGGAAAATGATCTGCCATAGGATAGAGGACTGAATTATAAGAAGGCATGTCTAGAAAGGCACTAGTTCAAGAGTCAGCAAACATGGCCCAAGACCAAATCTGACTATCAGATTTTATAAATAAAGCTTCACAGATACACAGTCATTGACTTATTGTCTATGGCTGTTTCTGCATGCCAAAAGAGGGTTCAGAAGTGGCAAAAAGACCAAGAAATGGATAAAATTGAAAACATTCACTATCTGACTCTTGATTCCCTGGTGGCTCAGACAGTAAAGAACCTGCCTGCAATGCAGAAAGCCCAGGTTCAATCCGTGGATGGGGAAAATGCCCCAGAGAATAGAATGGATATCCACTCCAGTATTCTTGCCTGGAGAATTCCATGAACAGAGGAGACTGGGTGGTTAGAGTCCATGGTTGCAGAGAGTTGCAGGGTTGCAGAGGGTGGGACACAACTGAGCGACTAACACTTTTCTGCACTAAGTAAGTGTTCCAAACCCTGTCCTGATTATATACTCACAATAAATACAAGCAATTATTCTTTAAATGATGGCCTATTAATCCAGAGAGGATGAATGAATTCAAGTATTTTCAGACCTGTGTGTGTTCAGAAGCACAGTAAATAGCTTGTTTTAATGCATAATTTAATACACTAAATAAGCAAGTTAAGATTTCTAGACCTAGAGTTGACTTTAATCAAAAAGTGCTAATTTCTAATATAAAAAAGAAAAAGAATAGTTAAGGGATAATTTCCAAAACAGCAGGGGATAAATGAATTACAATTAACATATATAACAGTATAAAGGAAACATTTTTATTTACATAATTAAATTCAAACAATTAAGATAATGAAAAGACTGGGAGGATGGGAGAGAATATTTGCAAGTTACATATTTATTAAAGGTCTGATATCAGAATATATAAAGAACTCTTATTATAACTCAACAATAAAGAGAAAAATAACTAAAAAGTAGGCAAAGAATTTGAATATAAGAAGAAAATACAAAACAAGATCTACAATGGCCAATAAGCACATGAAAAGATGCTCAACATCATCAGACATTAGGGAAATGAAAATCAAAACCACGAGATAACACTTCATAGCAACTGGTATGGCTGGAAACAAGACAGTAACAATACCACAATAATAAGTGGTGACACAGATACAGATAAATTAATGTTGTGCATCAACTGTACTTCAGTATAAAAAATTAGAACCTCCATTCTCTGATGTGGGATTGCAAAAGGGAACAGACATTTTGATAAATAGTCCATCAGTTTCAAAGATAAGGACAGAGTTACCAAATGACCCAACAATTCTACTATATGCATCTAAAAGAAATGATGCTGAAGCTGAGGCTCCAATACTTTGGCCACCTGATGCGAAGAACTCACTCATTGGAAAAGACCCTGATGCTGGGAAAGAATGAACGCAGGAGGAGAAGGGGTGACAGAGAGAGACATTTGGATGCCATCACGGACTCGATGGACATGAGTTTGAGCAAGCTCCGGGAGCTGGTGATGGACAGGGAAGCATGGCATGCTGCAGTCCACGGGGATGCAAACAGTTGGACACAACTTAGCAACTGAATTGAATGGAATTGAATAGAAATTAAAACATATGTCCATGCGAAAAGTGTACAAGAATGATCATAGCAGCATTATTTATAATCACTAAAAAGTAGAAACAACACAAATGTCCATCAAATAATGAATAAATGTGGTATATTCATAAAATGAATTTTTATTCAGCTATAAAAAGGAATGAAGACATACATACTACAACGTGAATCAACCTTGAAATTTATGGTAAGTGAAAGAAGCCAGTCAGAAGAGAACACAAGTTTTTTCATTCCAATCATGAAATGTCTAAAACAAGCAAATTCATAGAAAGACAGTTCCTAGGGGACTTGCGGGATGGGAGCAGAGGACTAAGTGCTAATGATGTACCAATTATTTTTACAGTGATAATACTATGCTAATATTAGATGCTGATGTTGCATAAAAACTAAATACACTAAAAATCATCTAATTATATACTTTAAAAGGAGGAATTTTACAATATGTGAAATTTTAGCAATGAGTTTTAACAAAAATCAAGATACAAATCAATTTTTAAAAAATCATTCCAGAGTTATTTTTTTTTTTAAGAGGAAGCACTCCCCAGCTCACTTTATGAAGCTAGCATATCCTTAATAGGACACATAACACCTATTGTGATAATAAGGAATTTCCTGTAACCAAAAATGAATAGCAAATAACAGCTATGCCCAATATGCTAGAGAAAGAATCAAAACAAAGAGCACTTCACAAGAACTCTTAAGTTCCTTCTAAGTACTAGAATTCTATGATTTTATGATAATAGTATTCATGTCGTTAAGTACCAACTCTAATTTCTGGATAAAATCATGCTTACATAAGCCTAACAAAATTAGATTTCAATGGAAATCACAACAGAGAAAGGGAGACAGAAATCAACATTAAGTCAAAGTAAAAAAAATTGAAGACTTCACTAACTTTTCAATAACAATATGTGTGGTAATCTGAACGATGTCCGGATTTAGACACTTACATCCTAATAATATGAACAAGGTGTTGACCTATTTAGCACTGTCAAAAATCTGAGGCTTGTTATTAAAATATAGATTCACACTACTGACTTTGTGACTCAAAACTTTTCCAGGCTCACATAGTTTGAAATGAATGCATCCAAGTTCAAAGGGTATGAACCTGCAACTGAAAACACTGCAACATCAGAAATCCAGTATTTATTAAAGAAAGAGCCTTGGTTCCAATCCTCACACAATTATCTACTTTATTTAAATAAATGAGTAATCTAGAAATATATCAAGCTTGATATAAATGGTGTAAACAATAAACACATAGACAATTTCTGTGTTTATGATACATCTATTTGTAAGTCAAGTGGCTTAAGTTAAAATAAACCTACTTATAATTCTTACTTCAGCTTAATGCAAACATCTGAAAACAACTTTCTTCTCAAGTTAATTTTATTTGTGCTTAGCATTTCAGTGATTATACTATATACCATATAATCTTTGGCAGATAGTCTCTGTCTATATATATATGTATGTTGTCTTCATCTATATATAATAAAAGGTGTGGCTATCAATAAACAGCATCACTTAGTTCATTTACTTTATACATCTGTCTTTTCAGAACTACTTTGTAGATCACTTAGTTCATTTCCATTAAGTTCTTCCAATGAGAAGACTGATTTAGAGATGCACTGGCATAATTAAAAAAAAAAAACAGTAAAACTGAAAGTATCAGTATAAAATATAATAACCATAGGAAGACTTTAAAATAAAAATGTACCTTCTTCAAGGATGGGTCGTGGGATGACAAACGGAATCTCCTGGAGAGGGTCCATATACTTGTGGCCAGCACTAACAATCTTTATTTGAGGCAAACAGAGGGCAAGCGTTCCTGGCATGCTCGTTTGTCCATGGTACCAACTTCTTACTGTTCCAGGAATGTCACCAGATACAATTGTACTAGGAGAAGGCAAACTATCATTTGGGATAAACACACAACAAGACTGTACTTCAAGCTAGAAGAGAAAAACAGAATCAAAATATTTGGATCAGATTAAGTTTGAGAATAAACAAATCTCAATCACCTAATATCTTTACCAGAATACACAGGCAAGCCCAAAAAAGAAAATGTCCCATACTTATGTCTTCATCAGTTGATTTTACTAAAGAATACGACAAACACTGGAAAAGGTATTGTTTCTTGCTATAAATTTGATCAAAAGAGCACAATGACATGAAATGAAAACATAGCTGCCTTTCCACAGTTCTTTCCAAGAAACATGATTGAGTTAGAAAATGTGCTGGCAAAAAAAGGTGAGAAAATCCTACTTTTTTTGCAGTTCATTACATTTTGTTAACACCAGCTAAGGGGTTAGAGCTGACTAGCATTTTGCTGCTCTTACTTTAAAAAATAAAAAAACCACAAACATCTATTTCTATGTGAATTTGTCCCTTTGTCTTTCATTTTACAGATAGAAATTTAAGAAAAAATACTTTAAATGCTCAGATTATATCTCTAGATAAACATTAAAGGAGAACACGTTAGTAACATAGTAATGAAGAAAATTCAGGAGACTTAAAAATCAGAGCGCTATTCCTTACTTTTATCATATGTTGATTTATTACCTAAATTGTGATTTCATGTGAAATTTTTATGCTTCCTTATCCCCAGTGTACTTAGGTTTCCAGCCCCTAACAGAGTTAAAGTAAGACTAAGCAAGACCAAATAAAAAACTGAGTACATCATGAGTACTTAATTCAAAAGGTATGCTTAAGTTAAAGCCTATTAGTCTAAGTTGACTTTATTACAAGGTAATATTCTGTACCTGGCTAGTAAACTGCCCCAACGGTGTAGCATACTTGAATTATTTTTAATAAAATACAAAATATAACCTGCTAATTTTCTATAAAATAATTGGCATACAAAGCTATTACCTGAACGTATTATCTAATAAAAACTAAACTTTGTTTGCTTGATAAATGTTTGGATAGTCTAGCAACTTAAAATAACAAAGAGACCATATTTTACAAAAGATAACTAAGACTACAGTCATAGATGTACTCCTGGGGTTAATATATTTCTTAGTGAGAGCATGGTATGTAACAGGTCTGAATTCCTTGATATGATAAATAATTTGCCAGTCTTATAAGTGCACTTACTCATTTTCCCTTCAGTATTTCTGTGCATGGATAAACCAATGAATTCAGTGAAGAAAAATGTAAGTAAAAATTTACAAAAATAAGTACACCGGTTCATACAGTATGAAAATTTTTAGTTCTAGAATTTAATCTTGTAGATTACATGATTTTAAAATGTATATGTTAAGTAGTTCATCACTGACTTAAGATCACATTTCTAACTTCTGAAACCGAAGTGTATGTTGTCTCAAATATGTTACATTTTGTTTCAAACATGTAACATAATTCATTAGTGATGCTAAAGTGCACAAGTTAGAGTGTCACACTGACAGCATATTCTCCTACATTAACTATGGTTATAAGCTCAAATAATGACGGGTCAGTATTTAACATTTTATTGTAGATACTGATGCTATGTTGACAAATGCTTTCAACAATGTGAGGTAATTAGTTTAATATGTCACTGTATACAAATTTATACATAGATGTCTTGAGAAACAAATTTAAATTGTGCCAAAATTTCCATAATCACAATATATTCTAAGTTTCTACTAATTCAGATATAAATTATTTAATCAAATCAAAACAACCTGAGCAATGCATATAAAACCAACAGTACATTAATCTGATACACATAACAACATTAAAAAATAAGCTTTCTAAAAAATGATACATGTTGTGGGGATTCTTTTAATGATAAGAACTAAAACATATAATCCAAATTGCTCAAACTTGTTATAATGTTACATCTATTATATATACTAAAGCTAACACATAAATCTTTTTACACTTTTAAAATAACTGTTAAACTGTATGTCTAAAATTTTGGTTTTAATGTAAAATGTTGAGTGATTTATGTAAGTGAATATAAATCTGCAGCAGTAAATTTTGCATTAATGTAAGGATCTGACAATCCAAGGGAAAGAAAATGAAGTAATCTGCCAGTAAGAAGTCCTCAAACCGGGGGTCAGATCATGTTCATGGAAACCATCTGGTTGGGACCCTCTGAGCCACACCAAACACAAATGATCTTTTAAAAAAAATATCCTATTCATTAATGCATCACAGCTGCACTGACTGTTACTTCATTTTTCCATGGCAACATCCTTTCTGTTTCAAGGATCTTATTTCAGTTTTGGTAGCAACATGTTCTTTCGCCAATATTGAACACATTCATGTGTTAAAGTGAAGGGATTATTACAAATTCTTGAAGTAGAACCACCTCTATTTTGATTCCTATTAGGTCAAGGGCTACATAGCTAAGTATCACATCCTGAGGATAAACCACTAAAGTAGAAATTATTTGGTATTATTTCAATAAGTGAAATGATTATCATGCAATTTTTCTGAAGGTCCAAGTTCTATTTTTTCCTGAAATTTCAAGTGCTGCTTAAAAAGATATATGACATTGTGTACTCCCTATCCTCTATAAGTACAGTTTGGTAACCTTTGATTTTTCTAATGTATGCATTCTACAACTATGATCACAACTCAGTTAAAAAGAAGAAACTAAGACGGGCTTCATTTATGCATTAACATAATAAGCATTTTAATTCGCAAACTGTCCATCATATAGACTAACTTTATATAAATGCTTTACAATGTTATACCATATTTTCTGCTCTTTAAAACAATGCTCCTATTTCCCAAATGTTTTCCTTTCTTCAAAACTTAAAAATCTAGTGATAATTGTATTCAGAAAATTTATATAGAATAAAATGTTCTCTGAATGAATGTATTTACTCCTCAGGACACAGTTTCAAATAAAAAATAAGAATGAAGAAACAATGCAGTTTGTATTTTCATTCACTTTTTCTTTCTTTTATTCATGCATTCTTTAACAGTCACCATTTACTGAGCTTGAAGTCAGGACTATAGAGAAAGGACACAGTTCCAGCATTTAAAACTAGTAATAGCCTTACATAATTTTCACTAGAGCACACAATCTATACTGTCAGACACTGTGCCTATTCTGTTCACGCTACAGTCTCAGTACACAGTACTGCACCTAGTATGAAAGAGGTACTAAGTAACTGTTAAAGAAGGGAACACAATTATTTTTATTAGCACTAGATAATGATGTTAATTAAAATAGTTGTTTAATACATGTTGTTCATCATTTCATTTCACAGAAACCTAGTAGAGTGATTAATAAAAATGACTTGTCAGCCAGATGGGTTCAACTCTAGCTGTGGAACCTATGACAAGCTATTTAATCTTTTCATGACTTCAGCTTCCTCATCTGTATATGGGGGGAAAATCAGCTTTGAAATAAAGGTTAACATATTAACTGTCACCAAAATGTTTGCTAAATAAAGTCAATGAACATACACTAAGTATCTACTATATGCCAGATCTATATTTTAATTCTCAAGGATTTGTAAAAGACGCTCACAATCCTTCTATTTTAAAATGCTATTGGCTTATGGTTTAGCTATTTATGCAAATAGAGACTACCAAAATAAGTAGTATTATATTTGCACTATGAAACATAAATAAACTATTGCCCAAACCGTTTCCTATTCTATAAATTCACAATACATTATGAAACTATTTGGAATATCCTATTTATTTAGTACAAATTTAAATATACACAGTTCAGGACATTAGCTAAAAACCTTGAAAGTGCACCTTGGTTATCTTCTTTTCCACAGTGAAATGTTATAAATCTCCATACTTTTCTCATAAATACTTGTCAAGGGAAGACAAGAAAAAAATTCCTAGACTGTAATAAGGATTTCTTCTTTCTAACAAACTATCATGCAACTGATGTTACTTTCTCAATGTCTATAAATAAAACTATAGCCTTCTATGCAAAATTTTAAGCATTAAATGTAGTTGATTACTTTTAACATTAATGTGACTGACAACTGATATGTCTAATATCTACTCTTATTTAATCCTGCAAATAAGCCAGGAAGTTCACTGGACTTGAGAGCATTAGGTGTATCATGTAACATGATTACTACATCTCTTCTTATACATATATAACTTTCTGGGAGGAAAAAAAATTCAATTGTTCTAGCTTATCTGACTTTCACACTCATACCAAAATCTCACAGAATGTGGGAAGTTGTCTCCTAAAAGGAATAAAACATTATTAGCAAAAGAAGGAGCTCAGGATCTTTCAAATGGAAAATAAACTGTCCATGACATTATGCTGTCCATTGTCAGAAACTAGCCAAAACACCCAGGAAATGCCATAGGACAGCAACACAATCTTCAATGTAAAAGTCAAGGAGACTGACTTAGGCAAACACAAGAGTAATGTTCTCCTTTATTAGTGAATCCTAGGCCAGAGTACTTCTATTTTGTCAACCGCATGCCATTGCCAATTATGTCGTTCTGGAACAAAAACGTAATAGACAGAAACTTTGCTGGTGAGTGAACAGAGGAAAACTACAAAAACAATGAGTTTATGCTAATCTATCTTGAAAAGGCCCTCCAATCCAAGTTCATTTTAAAAACTGTTCAAGACTACATTTAGTACTATAAAACAATCGAATTATTATGAAGCATGAAATTCTTTTTCCCATTGAAAAATAAATAGGTTATCATAAATACTGTTGATGTCTTAATGCAACATACATCTTTCTAAAATAATAAAGTACATGAACTTAGCAAATACCAACTTTGGCTCCAAAATCAACTTTCCAGAAACTCTGATTCCAAGCACATTTACTTGTTCAAACTTCCATTAAAAGAATAATCCTTTGATGACTTTAAGTTATGGTGTTTTGTTTAATCTGATGACAACTTCAGGGTTTTCTTTTTTATATTTGGCTCATAAAATGTCTTGGAGAGTGGACACAACTCTTTTAAAAACTCAGTTTTAGGGCCTAGATTTTGATCATCGAATCAGAATCTAGTTTTATTCTGAAGTTTTTCGGAATATACAAACAGTTGAAAATGTCTAAGTATATGGTATGTATAAGACAGGACTGGGACTAGGAGTGAGGTAAGAAAGGTGCCTTGATCATTTTCAAAATAATTTATACAAACGTAAATCATTTAGTACTCCTTTAATTAAATGTTAATTTATACACAAAAAGCTTAGTCAACAAGGAAGATCAGACTAAACTACACTTAAACATGGTTAAGAAGGTAAATGTTATATGTGTACTTAGCCAAAATTAAAAACAACGAAAGAAATATCTTTACTTGTAACTAATCCAGAATGACATACCAGATTAAGTTTATTGTTTGTAAAGCTAATGAAGGCACTGCATCATTACAAAACAAGCCAAAGAACTAAAAGAATCATATAAGAACATGAGAATCATGCATACCTTAAATATTACTTAATTTAACCATTTCATATTGCAAATATGCCAAGTAAAGCCCATAGCAAACATTAAGAATCTGACACTGTTGACAATGGCTCCTTGAACTCTTTGACCTTTCCTCCAACATTTCCGATCTTTCGTTTAGGGTTTTCTTTAAGGAGACATTCTCTTCTACCGACTACTTTAGAAATGGTATTCACTTGGCCCATTGCTCTTTCAACTTAACATACTTTTTTGAATTCTCCTAGTTTTAACCATCTATAGATGATTTCTAAAATTATATTTATATGGTGCATCTCTTCCTTAAACTCAATTATGAATATTCAGTGTAAGAGATAACTGGGTATCTCATACACATTTCAAATACACATGTAAAGTCAAACTCTCAATTTGCCACTAACCCTGAAAGGATGCTGCTCCTATCATATGATTGCATCACTATCTACCCAAACCAGAACCTGGAACACCAACTAGATTCCCTCCTTTTATTCTCCAAATGCATAAGTCACTGGTTCCTGGTGATTTTTACCTTAAGTCTCTCAGGGTTTGCTGTCTAACTTTTCTTATTGCCTAGTGTTTTGAAACCATTGTTCAATATAATTCGCCCATTTCTTTTTTGGTTGTTTGAAGTAGCAAAATAAATCCAGTTCCCGTATCTTCATCCCAGGAAGAGGAGTCTGTTTTCCAGAATATCTTACGTTGTGGAGCATGCATGTATCTACTTTCTGTCATTCAGATGCCCAGTCTTGGATGACGCTTTTCGACCCCATGGACTGCAGCATACCAGGCCTCCCTTTCCCTCACCATCTCCTGAAACTCACCCAAGTTCATGTCTGTGTATCTACTTAATGGCTTACAAATATTATAAAGATTTCTTACACTTGGAATTTTACCTGGAAGATCTTCTTAGAGCCATCAAATAATCAGGTAACCCTAATACTATCTTTCTTAGCCCCCATTACAGTAACTTCTCAAAATGGGATCAAAAAAAGGATATACTAAACTAGTCCACTTTTCTATAGTATGTGAATCGCTAGAAATGAACTACTCTTTGTGAAACCATTGCTCCCCTGTCCATGGAATTCTCCAGGCAAGAATACTGGAGTGGGTTGCCATTCCCTTCTCCAGGGGATCTTCCCAACCCAGGAATGAACCCGGGTCTCCTGCATTGCAGGCAGACTCTTTACTCTTGGAGTCACCAGAGAAGCCACCAGTTTTCTAGTGGAATGGATAAGAGAGAATGAGGTTATTTTTAATACAATTACTTACATCATCATGAAATAATATTTAGGACCAAATTAAACTTCAAACAGCTATACATTTTTTATCACTATTATAATCTGGAGAATGCTATTATGTCATCTAATTCTAAAGATCAATAAATATTAATCTGAGATAGTATCCAAATTCATCACAAACCTGGCAGAGCCTGCCCTAGAAATCCTTTCAATAGATGACATTTACCCTGATAACTCCACTTCTCTTTTGGATGGCAAGAGTTTTATTAGGGATCTATCTAACAGACACTCCCCACAAGATGCTTCAATACAATGGATATTTGTCTTTTTCCTGCTAGACCAAGAGAACTACTATATTTCTTTTGTCTACTCAGGATCTACCATAATATATAATAAAATTGAGTGCTGAATATGATAATGAATGAAAGAATAATAAATGGAGGGAAACAGAACACTCCATAATGTATTACTAAGCAGCTAGATGTTTAAAAAATAAACAAACAAGTTTATACTGGGGTACTAAAATGTTAACATGCCTCTGAATGTTAAATAAATACTTATGTGCAACAGGAAATTTTTAGAAATACAATGTTTATCAGAAACTATGTATGTACTTTTTTTAACTATGTACTTTTTTTCTCAAAAAGTAAAGGAGGACATATTAAAGAGCAATAGGGCCTTGGAACTAATCCTCAAATTATAGTACGCATCTTCATCAACTCTAGTGCCATTTCTGAAAAAAGTACAAAGTACCTAATTTTAAAAAGAAACCTGCTGCAGTCCCACTACATTAAACTTTTATTTCTATACAAACATACTGCATATGTGTATTTCATACATATGAAATGATTACGATACAAGCTTATTTTGGTATCAAAGCATTTTCACTAGAATAGAGAAGGAAAACTGAGCAAAAAAAAACAAAGGAGTTGTGTTGCCCGGAAAAGAAAGTTGTAGTTAGGTGTCAAAACGGAAGAAATTTTTTGTATTAGGATAGACATCAAAAGTTAAGAGAAGTTAGTATCAAAATGAGAAATTAATATTAAAGTTACTTTAAACAAAATCCCATATTTTTGGAAATTAAGTGTCCATTTTTAAGTGACGGGTGTACCTAAGAAGGCATAACAAGGAGAATTAGAAACTATGTCATAATAGAAATGAAAAGAGAATTTACCAGAATTTGTTGTGTGCAGCTGAAGTTGCTTGATGCAATTAAATACAATATGGAGTTTTGAAATAAGGTATAAAAACAAATAAAAGGGACACCAGCACAAAATTTTATGAAATTTTAATAAAATATGTACTTTACTTAGTAATACTGTATCTTTCTTCTCTGTAATCACCCTATGTGTTTTTCTCAGTCTAACTTTACTGAGGGTTTCAATGGCTAAGTCAAAGATCTCTCGGTAAATGTCAAATTGCACTAGAAAATATAAACATTATTTAAAAATATGTTTGTATTGATTTCTAACATTATCTGATAGTGATAAGAGAACAGACTCTATGTAATTTAAAAACCTTTAGAGTACAAAATTTTTGCACTTTGTTTTATGCCCCTGGATATGTTTTCAGTGTCTCCTAATTTACAGTCTATGGGAACTTGAATAGAATTTATATCTTACTATGGTGTTAAAATTATATAAATCTTAATTATTTTGAATTGTATCACAGTGCTTTTCAGGTCTACTATGTCCTTCTACTTCTCTGAATATTCGTCCTATTAATTTTTGACAGTTTGATATTGAAATTCCATATAAAGTCTTAATTTATCTACTAAAAAATTGTAATTTATAGTGGAACTATATGTAATCTTGCTCTGTATTTTTCCAAGTCTCCTATAAATGTGTTCTTATACTTTCATTATTAAAAAAAAATTAAAAACAAGAAGAAAAATATTAAGAGATGGCCTTGAAAACCTATTATACACTGAGTCTCAGAAAAGAAACTAAGAAAACATACCTTTCCAACCAGTTTTTAGTCCCAGTTTAATGAAATCAAAACACAACTAACTCCTGAGTACAAATGACTTAAGGTACGGTGCTAAAGAAAAACATGATATGAAAGATAAAATGCTAGAGATCTAATAATATTAGGATTATTCCTTTTTTACATGAAGTATTATTTGCATCATACTATAATTTAGAACCTCAGATGGAACTATAATTAAATAAGTTCACGGTTATTTATAAAATTATAGTAGAAATATGTGTGCTCAAATTAGTTACTCATCTTAACTTACTAATCACTTCAGTATTTATATTTATTGACTACCACACAATAAACTGTGGAAAATTCTTAAAGAGATGGGAATAACAGACCACCTTAACTGTCTTCTGAGAAACCTGTATGCAGGCCAAGAAGCAATAGGTAGAATCGGATGTGGAACAACAGACTCATTCAAAAATTAGGTACGGAGTAACCTGCTTATTTAACTTATATACAGAGTACATGCGAATGCCAGGCTGGAATCAAGATTCCTGGGAGAAGTATGAATAACCTCGATATGCAGATGATACCACCTAATAGCAGATAGTGAAGAGGATCTTAAGAGCCTTTTGATGGAGGTGAAAGAGGAGAGTAAAAAAGCTGGATTAAAACTCAACATTCAAAAAACTAAGATTACGGCATCTGGTCCCATTACTTCAGGGCAAACAGATAGAGAAAAAGTGGAAACAGTAACAGATTTTATTTTCTTGGGCTCCAAAATCAGTCAATGGTGACTGCAGACACAAAATTAAACGATGCTTACTCTCTGGAAGAAAAGCTATGACAAACCTAGACAGCATATTAAAAAGCAGAGACATCACTTTGCTAACAAAGGTCCACAGTAATCAAAACTATGTTTTTTCCCAGTAGTCAGTCACGTACAGATGTGAGAGTTGGACCATAAAGAAGGCTGAATGCCGAAAAACTGATGCTTTGGAATTCTGGTGCTAAAGACTCTTAACAGTCCTTTAGACAGCAAGAAGATCAAACCAGTCAATCCTAAAGAAACTCAACCCTGAATGTTCACTGGAAGGACTGATGCTGAAGCTGAAGTCCCAATACTTTGGCCACCTGACGCAAAGAGCCGACTCACTGGAAAAGACCCTAATGGGAAAGATTAAAGGCAAGAGGAGGAGGGTAAGACAGAGGATGCAGTGGTGGATGGCATCACTGACTCAATGGACATGAGTTTGAGCAAACTCCGAGAGACAGTGAAAGACAGGGAAGCCTGGCATGCTGCAGTCCCTGGAGTCACAAAGAGTTGTATACAATTTAGCAAAACAACAACAAAATATACCATAGACTACTCTTTTCAGAAGATTACAAAATAACACATAAAAAGATGATGGGTATTACTCATCAGGGAAAAAACCATATATTTCATAGGTCACTTAAACAGTAGAAATAATGTGTTAAATCAATCAGTAAAATTAGAGGAGCACAGAACGGTTAGTAAGGCATTAAACAGAAACAGAAGAAATAAAAAACTTTATTTTCTTGTGACCACAGACCAGAGTAAGCTAAGAATACAGACTGAGGTTGAACAACTTCAGAAAAAATTAATAAAACTGAGATACAACTGCCCAGGTATCACCCTTATTCCCATCAGCAATGTATCTCCCCTGAGATTCAAGATTTTATTGTAAGAAAAGCTACATATAGTTAAGTGAATAAATACAGTCATCAGAAGCAAAACCACACCTACTCTAGCTTGCTCTATCATGCGTCATAGTTAAATATTAATACAAGGACTGGGTGATACACAATGAAAGAGAACCTAAGAATACAGTCTTTTACTATAGACTAAAGAAAGTAACATTGACTATAAATATTCAGCAACATCTTAGGAGTACTGTCTATTTTCTGCTTCTATAATCAATCTCAATCAATGTAAGTGAAGTCTCTCAGTCGTGTCCGACTCTTTGCAACCCCATGGACTGTAGTCTACCAGGCTTCTCCATCCATGGGATTTTCCAGGCAAGAATATTGGAGCGGGTAGCCATTTCCTTCTCCAGGAGATCTTTCCAGCCCAGAGACTGAAACCCAGTCTCCCACATTGTAGGCAGATGCTTTACCATCTGAGCCACCAGGGAAGTCAATGTAAAGACACTGAATATTTCCTGCATTCACGGAATCTCACCTTCCTGTCTCATCTGATGCCACCAATGCATCAGAGGATAGTAGAGAGGAATACAACTAAGTCAACAAAATGAGTTACTAGGATAATATTAATAGCATAAGGCCTCAGGCTGGCAGAGACTGTAGGACACAGCTGAACCTGTGGACAAAGTCATTTTTCCTTTAACCTGAGAGTTAAAACAATAACAAAGAATCACAAAACATACTTTCTCTCTCCCCCTCTTCTCTTAATTTTATGTAAGTATCATACTCAAAAAAGAGGCTGTAATAGATTGCCAAAGTCACTGGATCTTGTATTAAACAGTACTTTAAATACAGTAGACCCGAACAGCACTGATCCCTTGCAGCAGAAAATCCATATATAACTTTACAGTCTACCCTTTGTATTCACTGTTCTGAATCCACGGGTTTAAGCAACCATAGATCACGAAAAACTGAGGTATCCAAAAAAAAAAAAAAAAAATCACGTATAAATGGACCTATACTATTCAAACCCATGTTATTCAAGGGTCACCATGGGAATTAATCATATTCACATACTGATACCAGATTTTGGATATGTTTTAGATGTTATTTCTAAAAAGTGATTTTAAAAGTTTTCATTATACTTATCAAACTGAATTATAGCTAGGCATAGATGTTTGGATCACTTTTCTACACAGCATAACAAATTACCACAAACCTAGCAGCTAAGAACAGCACATATGTATTATCTTACACTTTATGTGGGTGAAGCATCCTGGTATAATTTTGCAGATCATCGACCTTACTCTTTGTTTTTCATAAGGTGAGAGCAATATTCTTCTGCAATTTTCAACATCTTAAATAGAAGTAGAAGGTCCCAATACTTAGATATTACTGTCTGGTACACATAAAATTCTATAAAGATGCCTCTGTTATCAGTCTGTCATATCTTATCTCAAGGAAAAAAGTCTATATGAAAACTTAAAAATGGTTGCAGCACGCTTACCCAGTTTCTATTAAATGGAGATAAGCATTTAATTGTGTATTTCCATTGTTAAAACATGATCTGGAAGATGTGTAATTCAGTAAGATTAAATTGTGTATATTTAAAAGTGAAAAGTGACAAAATTTAGTAACAATAGTTATAATTAATATTTTCATATTTAATATGTAGTCAGGTAGGAAAAATAATTAGGTAATCATTTTAATTTAATTTAAGCTTTTATTTCAGTACTGAAATAGGTATGCTATTTGTATATTGACCATTATTGCATAATTTTGTAACTCTATCAGGAACAGCATATGCATTTCTTATCATTTTGTTATTAATCTGCAAAGAGCACCAATAATTTTCATTTAAATTGTGAAAGTGAGGTTGTATATGTGAGTGTCACCAATGAGAAAATTTTTATTGATCTTAAAAACACTGAAAATTAAAAGGCAACAGAGAAATTAAACCATGGTATTTCTAACTTTCATTTTACCTGCAGTGTTAGACTCTTAACCGCATTCCATACTACTCCAATGAACTCTTTCATTCTTTCTTCAGGACTTCTACAGCCTTCAGTTATGGTCAGCACGGCTTTAACAGGAACTGACAATGGTCTGGATTCTAAGAATAAGAACAGGTAGGATAATTTAATAGAAATGTACCATGTAGTTTCACATAAATATACAGAAAATATTTCTACTATTACTTCTTCCCTTGTTTAAAATTTTAAAATATATGAGATTATAAAATATATTAGATCATATTAACTGAAAGAATTATTTATTTTTACAATTACTCCAAATCAAAAAAAACAATCTGTTAATAGTCAAGAGAGTGAAGATGACTCTTTTTCAGAGACTGATGACTGGGATATCGGTTTATGGAGTAACAGTAATGCTCTATTTTTTGAATACATGGATGTGTTTACATTGTGTAAATTTACTTAATTATAACCTAACAATCCATGAATTTCTCAGTATGAAGTTAAAACATAAATAAAAATGTTATTGAAAAAGAAAACTGAACTTCCTTCACCCAGAATTAATAGAAAATGTGTCTTCCCAAATGTGAACTTTCCTGAGAATAAAAGCTTACTCATAGTATCTCTCTACTTAAAACACTGGTTTTGATAGTAAACAAAAGAAGCACTCGGCTTCCTCGGTGGCTCAGACAGTAAAGAACCTGACTGCAATGCAGGAGACCCAGGTTTGATCCCTGGGTTGGGAAGATTCCCTGGAGAAGGGAATGGCTACCCTAATACAGTATTCTTGTCTGGAGAATTCCATGGAGAGAGCAGCCTGAAGGGCTATAGTCCATGGGGTCACAAAGATTTGGACATGACTGAGCAACTGACACTTTCATTTTCACTTTCAAAAGAACTGATCACATAAAAACCAGGTAATGTTACAAGAATTTTCTTTGTCTAAAATGAAGAACTTAGAGAAATTCAATAATTTTTATAATGAAAATTTCAGAAATCAAAGAATAATTTATAACAATATATGTGGACATATATATATGTTACATTTTAGATGGAGAAGCTCTATACAGTCAACAAAAACAAGACAGGAGCTGATTGTGGCTCAGATCATGAACTCCTGATTACCAAATTCAAACTTAAATTGAAGAAAGTAGGGAAAACCACTAGACCATTCAGGTATGACCTAAATCAAATCCCTTATGATTATACAGTGGAAGTGAGAAATAGATTGAAGGGCCTAGATTTGATAGATAGAGTGCCTGATGAACTATGAAATGAGGTTCGTGACATTGTACAGGAGACAGGGATCAAGACCATCCTCATGGAAAAAAAATTCAAAAAAGCAAAATGGCTGCCTGGGGAGGCCTTACAAATAGCTATGAAAAGAAGAGAAGCGAAAAGCAAAGGAGAAGAGGAAAGATATAAGGATCTGAATGCAGAGTTCCAAAGAATAGCAAGAAGAGATAAGAAAGCCTTCCTCAGCGATCAATGCAAAGAAATAGAGGAAAACAACAGAATGGGAAAGACTAGAGATCTCTTCAAGAAAATCAGAGATACCAAGGGGACATTTCATGGAAAGATGGGCTCGATAAAGGACAGAAATGGTATGACCTAACAGAAGCAGAAGATATTAAGAAGAGATGGCAAGAATACACAGAAGAACTGTACAAAAAAGATCTTCACAACCCAGATAATCACAATGGTGTGATCACTGACCTAGAGCCAGACATCCTGGAATGTGAAGTGGGCCTTAGAAAGTATCACTACTAACAAAGCTAGTGGAGGTGATAGAATTCCAGTTGAGCTATTCCAAATCCTGAAAGACGATGCTGTGAAAGTGCTGCACTCAATATACCAGCAAATTTGGAAACGCAGTAGTGGTCACAGGACTGGAAAAGGTCAGTTTTCATTCCAATCCCAAAGAAAGGCAATACCAAAGAATGCTCAAACTACCACACAATTGCACTCATCTCACACACTAGTAAAGTAATGCTCAAAATTCTCCAAGCTAGGCTTCAGCAATATGTGAACCATGAACTTCCAGATGTTCAAGCTGGTTTTAGAAAAGGCAGAGGAACCAGAGATCAAATTGCCAACATCCACTGGATCATGGAAAAAGAGCATTCCAGAAAAACATCTATTTCTGCTTTATTGACTATGCCAAAGCCTTTGACTGTGTGGATCACAATAAACTGTGGAAAATTCTGAAAGAGATGGGAATACCAGACCACCTGACCTGCCTCTTGAGAAATCTGTATGCAGGTCAGGAAGCAACAGTTAGAACTGGACGTGGAACAACAGACTGGTTCCAAATAGGAAAAGGAGTATGTCGAGGCTGTATATTGTCACCCTGCTTATTTAACTTATATGCAGAGTACATCATGAGAAACACTGGACTGGAAGAAGCACAAGCTGGAATCAAGATTACCAGGAAAAATATCAATAACCTCAGATATGCAGATGACACCACCTTTATGGCAGAAAGTGAAGAGGAACTCAAAAGCCTCTTGATGAAAGTGACAGTGGAGAGTGAAAAAGTTGGCTTAAAGCTCAACATTCAGAAAACGAAGATCATGGCATCCGGTCCCATCACTTCATGGGAAATAGATGGGGAAACAGTGGAAACAGTGTCACAGTTTATTTTTTTGGGCTCCAAAATCATTGCAGATGGTGACTGCAGCCATGAGATTTAAAGACGCTTACTCCTTGGAAGGAAAGTTATGACCAACCTAGATAGCATATTCAAAAGCAGAGACATTACTTTGCCAACAAAGGTTCATCTAATCAAGGCTATGGTTTTTCCTGTGATCATGTATGGATGTGAGAGTTGGACTATGAAGAAGGCTGAGTGCCGAAGAATTGATGCTTTTGAACTGCGGTGTTGGAGAAGACTCTTGAGAGTCCCTTGAACTGCAAGGAGATCCAACCAGTCCATTCTGAAGGAGATCAGCCCTGGGATTTCTTTAGAGGGAATGATGCTGAAGCTGAAACTCCAGTACTTTGGCCACCTCATGCGAAGAGTTGACTCACTGGAAAAGACTCTGATGCTGGGAGGGATTGTGGGCAGGAGTAGAAGGGGATGACAGAGGATGAGATGGCTGGATGGCATCACTGACTCGATGGACGCTGAGTCTGAATGAAATCCGGGAGTTAGTGATGGACAGAGAGGCCTGGCATGCTGCGATTCACGGGGTCGCAAAGAGTCGGACAGGACTGAGCTACTGAACTGAACTGAACTGATACATGTAATTGATAGGGTGCTATTTTAAATACTATAAAATAAATGACTCAGATCTTGGTTTTCAAGACTTTTACTAAGCTAAATTTGATAATCATTGAACAGTCTCCAAACTAAGTGCTACCACATCATCACTATGAGAATGACAAGTGCTATTATCTACTCATACTTTCCCTTTCCGCTCTATTTGGTTCACATATTTGCATTTATAGTAGATTCAAAGTATCTTAAGGGCATGGAACATAAACCTTTTATTCTCATGCTAATAATACCACAGCCTACCACAGTATACACATTCAGTTCAGTTCAGTCGCTCAGTCGTGTCCGACTCTTTGCAACCCCATGAATCGCATCACGCCAGGCCTCCCTGTCCATCACCAGCTCCCGAAGTTCACTCTGACTCACGACCATCGAGTCAGTGATGCCATCCAGCCATCTCATCCTCTGTCGTCCCCTTCTCCTCCTGCCCCCAATCCCAGGAAACATTCAAAAATGTTTGTTAAAAAAAAAAAAAAAAAGAAGAGATCCATGGAGAGAGATCCATGGAGGTGGAGCATTCTAGGCAGATGGGAACAACACTGCAAAGCACCAAGATGGGAGTGTACTTAGGAATTTTCAAGAAACCATACAAAAGCAAGGATGGTTAGAACAAAGTAAAAATGACAGAAGCAAGAGACAAGGTCAGAGGTACCAATAGGGACCAAATCACACAGGGCTTACACAGGCCGTGGTAAGGAGGTTGGGTTTTATTTTGAGACAGGATATGACTCTAAACAGTCTTGAAATTAATGGACATATTTTGAGAGAAGTCTCTGGTTACTATGTAGAAAACGGTCTACATAAATATTAAAACAAGAAGACAGGTTGTGAGAGGTGGTAGTAGCAACAGAGCTAACAAGAATGGAGAATTTCTGTATTGTTTTCCAAGATACAGCCAACAAATTTACTGATGGATTATAACTACAATAAGAGAGAAAAGTAAAGCAAGGATAACTCCAAGGTTTTATATTTGATCTACTGGAAGAATGGCACTAGAGGGGAGAGGAAAAGGAAATATAGTTTTATACCTATCAGGCTAGGATTTCCATTACAAGTTCAAATGAAGATATCAAAGTGTCATATGGATAAATAACAAAAAATGGAAAAAATATGAACAAATAATTCATACAAAACATAATTTGGCCAAAAAACTTACTAAGATATGATCAACTTTCCTAATAATAAAATAAAAATTAAGGCAACAATCAGATATTCTTTTCAACTGTCATGTCGGCAAACATTTTAAACAGTTAATTTGTATTTTTAAAAACATCTGACATCATTAAAGCCCTTTGTTAGAATGTTTCATATACTGGGACTATAAGGATAGCCTGCAGAGTGAAATTACAAGACAGGATATTTAAACATGCAAGTTTTTCTACAAACTAATTCCATTTCTAAAAACCTATGCTACAGAAATACTAAAACATATGACATGTGAGATTCAATCAATAATTTGAAAAATGTTTAGTATCAGCAGTATTATTTGAAATAGTGAAAAAAAGGGAGAGAAGGAAGGAGGAGAAAGGAGAGGAAGAAAATGCTAAGCAATTAATATCCATCAAAAAAGATATGGTTAAATTAACTTTGCAATACTTGTGATAGGATTGTATTTCAATCATTTAAAAAGAGGAACAGTTCAACATATGACAGAAATCATATTTTTGATACACTGTGATGTGAAAATATATGTATTTCTGTAGAAGAATCCACATGTTTTTAAAACAGTATGTGAGGTTGAGCCTGTGTTTATCTCATTAACACATAGTTATAGAGAGGTAAAATACAAACCCTTCACAGAGGTTACCTTTGAAGACAGTAAAATGGAATTGTATGAGGGGTAAGAGGGGAGGAGGTTTTTAACTTTTTACTGTATATTTCAGAATTAATATTTTACAACAGCAAGTCACGTCTGACTCTTTGCGACCCAGGCTGTAGCCTGCCAGGCTCCTCTGTTAATGAGATTCTCCAGGCAAGAATACTGGAGTGGGTTGCCATGCCCTCCTCCAGGGGATCTTCCCAACCCAGGGTCAGAACCAAGGTCTCTTGCATTGCGGGTGGATTCTTTACCATCTAAGCCATAAGGGAAGCCCAAGAATGCTAGAGTGGGTAACCTAACCCTTCCCCAGGGATCTTCCCAACCCAGGAATTAAACTGGGGTCCTCCCCCATGGCAAGTGGATTCTTTAGCACCTGAGTTACCAGGGAAGCCCCATTTTAAAATAAAACACACCTTAATTTACTTTCCACTCACCTGGACCTTATAGTTATTCTTATATCTTAGCAGGTATGAGAAGAATATGGCAACATAAACTTATTGTAGAACTCTGCCGATTTAAATAACTAAATTAAATGTAGACCAACCATATGCATGCACACAGATGCTACAGAAGCTTTACTCATAACTATCAAAACCTGGAAGCAACCAAGATGTCCTTTAGAAGGTGAGCTGCCAGATAAACTGTGGTACACTTAGAAAATGGATTATTATTCATTAATAGAAATGAGCAAAAAAAACACATGGAGTAAATTTAAATACATATTTCTAAGTGAAAGAGGCCCATCTGAAAAGCCTACGTACTGAATGCTTCCAACTATGTGACAATCTGGAAAAAGCATAACTATGGAGATAATAAAAAGATTAGCAGAGAAGTTAAGGAGAGAAGAGCAATAGGCAGAGCAAAGAGAATTTTTGGGGCATTGAAACTACTCTGCATATCACTATATTGGAGTGTGTATGTTGTTATATACATTTGTTCAAACAAAAGAATATATTACACCATGAGTGATCCCTATTGAGAAATAAGGACTTTGGATGATAATGATGGATCAGTATAAATCCATCAAGTATAACAACATACCACTTTGGTGGGGTTTTTGATAATGAGGAAGACTACACACGTGTGGGGCAGTAGATACGTGAGAAATCTCTGAACCTTCCCCTCAATTTAAATGCAAGCCTAAAACTGCTCTAAGAAAATAAATTCTAAAAATATAAATAATTTTTTAAAATGCAGGCCAAATTTTAAAACTCCTTGAAACCATGGATACCAAAGGTTTCCACAAAAGCTGCTTATGGTCAAATTTTAAAAATCTACTGATAGAGAATATTAGTGTTGTATAAATAATGTTATTACAATTTGAAAATAAAACCATCTAATAAATGTTAATATTATCAAGCAGACTGGACACCATTACCTGACTGTTAAGTGATAGATATTTCAAGTCACTACACACCAAAAACTGTATTTGCTGATATTATGATTTAAGAAATTATATGAGGTGTTGAAATCTCTATGTGGCTTAAAAGTGTTTCCAAAAAGCTATGAAAAATATAATCAGTTTAAAAAATCTCTTTAAGTAGACTGACCTGGGTATTAGAAGTATAAAAGCACCTATTTTAGATACACTAATTTTCAATCCATCATATTCATATTATCAAAAGACAATAGAATAGGAAGACAAGCTTGTATTTTCAAAAGATAATTTTTTTGTAATTATGTACATTTTACAGGTAGCACAGTTATACTCTATAAAACTGCCAATTTTGAACCATACTTTAACCAAAATGTCTGTAACATCTACTACATGCTGGGGACTAATCTAATGTCAGAAGTTAATGATAAGTACATCTAAAGTCAAGAATACTACTCATGTTAAATGCTGCATTGTGTAATAAGAAGTTCATTAAATTACTTTAAATATAGAGAATAGTAATTAAAAATTAACTGATATAAGACAAGATACAGAAGATATAGAAAAAACTTGAAGATTATCAGATCTGAAACAAAGTGACTTTCCTTTTTTAATCACAATAAACATATTGTTTTAGTTCTACCTTAAACATCATTTCCTGAGAAACAGTCACTGAATTCTGCAAATTAGATTTGGCCCTTTCTTTATAATCTCATAGAATTCTGACATAATTCTGTATTTTTAATTCTTCATGGTATAATGCAAAAGTCTGAATATTTGTTTCTCCAAAGGAAGCAGAAGAGCACAGTAATACTGTACAACAATTAAATGCAGTGGTTAATAGTTGGACTTCAAAGATACATTCTGCCTGCCCCTCCCCCACTACTCTTACTCTTTCAATGAGAAATGATCTTTATGTATGTATTTATTAATCTAACACCACCTAGATAAAATTGGCTGAAAAAGCATAAAGCTTGAAACTCCAAGCCGCAGAAGTAAATGTCTATATTTTTTTGCCTCTGTATATCACTCAATGATTTACATCAGAACATCCTTTTACCTTCTCATGGCTGAACTGGAACCTGGTAACAATTACTTAAAGTCAGTATGTCAAAAACCTCCGTTCTTATTTTGAGGATTTAAATAATGGTGTCAATGGCTAAACGGTAACTCTGAGCATCCTATAGTATATCTAGAACAATGGCACAAAATAATGACATTTGATACCAAATGGTTTATGTTCCTGAAGTTCAAGATTCTCATCATAACAAGGTTACTTAGTGATACCAAGGAATCAAAAGATTCTCATCATAACAAGGTTACTTAGTGATACCAAGGAATCAAAAAACATTTGTTCAATGACGGTAGAATTCAGCTCTCAGAGTAAAGTGTTCCTCAGAATTAAGTCGTTTCTGTTTCAAACTTCTATCGTCTGTTGCATAAGAGTCTTAGAGAGGTCCTGTAACAAAAGTTGGCCAACTTTGGTTTTTGGTCGATAAGGAAGGAGGACTTCTAATGGGAAATTAAGAAAAAAAAATTCCTATAGCAATTTTTCCTTTAAACATAAGACTTCTAACCACCAATTTATATAATTATGTACTTTATTCAGTAAAATGCAATTCAGTTTTCATAGTGCTAAAACCAAGACAATATTCATTTCATTGCAAGGACAATCCATGTTTCCTATATTCATTTCATGTAGCACCATGAAATAATAAGAATGTCTTGCTCAGTAAGCATTAGTTGAAATCAATCATTAATATTTTAAAAAGAGAAAAAAATCATATGTGTATCTTCTTTAAATAAATCTTTCCCTAGTAGTGTAGTGACATTGTTTTTAAAAAGTACCTTTGTGTAAGGTACATATTTATGATTTATAGTTTCATTTAAGTTTTAAATATTCACCAAGAAAAAAAACTGTGTCAATCTTTAGTTTCCCCTTTATGTTATTGGGAAATCAAGTTGTTCAGTCATGTATTTACTCTTAATTTTACTGGCCCAAGTCCTTAAAATGGCTCATAAATTCCTACAGGATCAGGATCCCCACTGTCCTTTTCACTTCCCCTTCAATCCCTCTTCCCAGGACTTTCTGCTTCAGATTGTCCTCCTTGCTATTTCTTGAAGGCAAGACTACTGGAAAAACATACTGGATTGAAGAACACAGCAGAAGAGGAATCATACCACTTGACTCTCAATCCCCCAATTTCTTAATCTGAAGAAGATCTCATAAGGATTTAGGGAATCACAACACAACAAAAATAAAAGCAGATTTGTGTATCTTCTTATATTGCTATTCTTCCATTCCACTGGTATGGCTTAGAAAACACTTGAAAATGCGATAGAGGAAACTGCTATCCCCTTCCAAGACTTATGAGCTATGGAAAGTTGCTTAGTTCAATTCAATAAGCATTACTGAGTGCCTAGTTTTGCAAGGACCTTCAGAAACAAAGATAAAGATAAATAAAAGATGGAGATTATGTCTTTGAGGAGTTTACAGTGGAAAGACAGAAATGAATGAATAACAAATTTACTAAATGGATAGGTAGGCACAGACCTATTTTAGAAAATTTTATCATTATGTGGAGAAGGAAATGGCAACCCACTCCAGTATTCTTACTTGGAGAGTTCCATGGACAGGAGCCTGGCAGGCTACAGTCCATGGGGTCACAGAGTCAGACACAACTTAGTGACTGAGCCTGCACCACAAACGCATAGCTACAGAAAAGAATCGTTAACTCACTCATAATCCTAATAATGACTTTGATGTCACTGGAAAGAAATACACTTTTTGCAAAAGGTAAGAAAAATAAAAGCTGTCACCTCTCCCAAATATTTGAAAAATATCCCTGGGGAATGTGGAAACAAATTTGAAAAGTTACAGGATGTCAATTTAAATCAATAAAAGATGGAAGATAAATAAGGCTAAGGAATGTGATTATTAAGTCCCTAAATAAAAATAACTAAAGAAATAGAATTTATTCATTCATGAAGCCATTATTTACTCAGTTTGCTCAATGCCAGAAATAGCTGTTAGATTCTGGGAATACAAATGTGAGTAAGTCAAACACAGTATGATAAGCATTATGAGGACAGAAAAGAGGTACTAAGGTAGAGAAGCTTGGAAGAATGGCACAGACCTATTTTAGAAAGACTGAAAGGGAAAAGTTTCTTTATTGAGAAGACAACATTTAAATACAAACTTAATAGTTATGAAAACAGCAATAGAAGCAATAGAAACAGAACATGCAAAAGATCCCAGGCAAGAAAAAGCATGCAGTTTTTGAAGAAGTGAAAGATGATCGATGTAACGCAAAATGACAAAAGATGAAATGAAAGAAGCCTAGAGAGAGAGGATCAGGTCAGACTTTATCAGCCTCGGTAAGGAGTGTGGATTCTACCTTAAGTGCAACAGGAAGTCACAAAAGCATTTCAAGTAGGGAATAAAATGATCCAATTTAGATTTTTAATAAGATGACTCTTGCTGTCATCTAGACAACAGATGATAAAATAATCTGGAAATGACACTAGGGAGACTAATCAGGATACCCTTACATTATCCTATATAAGAATTATGCAATTCTGACTAGGGAAGCAGCATACAAACAGACTGAAACAAAAACACTAAGAATAATTTGGAGGCAGAACAGATAGAGCAAGGAGATACTAAAGATGAGTCCTGGGTTTCAGCCTTGAGCAACATGGTCAATGGTGGTAAGGGGAGGTACAGAGTTGGACAGATTTGATACAAGTTTGGCTTTAAGGACCTGTAAGATACCCAAACAGAGCTGTCCAGGGAACTGAACCTGAGACACCTTAAAAAAAAAAAGAAGAAAATAGAAGAAAAGAAGCAATAAAGCAAGTTAGTTAAAACAAATGTAAAATAGAAAGATCATCAGTATGAAATAAATGTTATTATATAGACATAAATGGAAATATTAGGTTTTAAGTCAGCTGTAGAATGATTATCATCAAATAAACAAGAAAAAATAAAACTACATTGCAGTGTCAAAACCTAATGAATAAAATAAGCTTCACTTTGCTTGAAGTCTATACCTTTCCTCTTAAAATGCAAACATAAAAGATGTGATCGTATGTTTTATCTGAATTGCATTTTACCATACACATATACAGAACTTTCACATATCTTACTTAAGACTTAAAACTGTGAGATAGTTGGGTACACTTATTACCATATTATAAATGAATAAATTGCGGCTATCTGAGGTTAGCTTAACATGGGAGGGGAACTGGGTTAAAACCGTTTATTTTTGCCACTCATCTACTGGTTTTCCTACTATACCTTCATAATTCTTGATCTATATTGCACACTGATCATGGTTTTTGGCAACTCTATTTGGCAATGGCGTTTCCTGGTGGCTCAGCTGGTAAAGAATCTGCCTGCAATGAAGAAGACAATTCCTGGGTTGGGAAGATATGCTAGAGAAGGGATAGGCTACCCACTCCAGTATTCATGGGCTTCCCTGGGGGCTCAGCTGGCAAAGAATCCACCTGCAATGTGAAAGACCTGGGTTCGATCCCTGGGTTGGGAAGACTCCCTGGAGAAGGGAAAGGCTACCCACTCCAGTATTCTGGCCTGGAGAATTCCATGGACTGTACAGTCCATGGGGTTGCAAAGAGTTGGACATGACCAAATGACATTCACTCACTCACTGTTTGGCAATATAAAATTAAATAACCTAGAGAAAAAGTGACCTTTACATAGTAATGTTATTTTAAAATTTCTGTAGTTTGGATAATATATAAACCTTTAAGCAACTTGCCATAAGAATGGCAATGATGCCTGAGACTTTTCTTTAAAATACAAACTACATTTGATACTATCACTCCTGAAAGCCCCTTGGGAAATAATGGCTTTTGGATTCTGCAAGGCAGCGTGACATGGCATGCAAAATTGCATCTCATGCCGAGCCAACCAGGAAAATATATGTCATCACTATGTGACATTCAGAATTTCATCTGGAAACTATAATCTTGTTCTGACTGCAAAAGAAGGGAAAAAAGACTGCATATAGAACAATTTGGTTGAATTTTTGCTGAATTCTTGCCAGTTTGTATAAAATATTAGAATAACTCATTTCCAAAGAAGACCATACATTTAAAAACCTTTCCATGTACTTAATATCACCATATATCCTCAAAGAACTTCAAAATTAGCTGACAAATTTTAAATTGTGTAATAATTCGAATTAATGAATCTGCTTAAAAACTGTTTATAATGATAGTTTCAAAATTAATAAATTCTGCAAGGTAGAACTTTATTTTCAAAACTATATATAACAGAACATCTCCTAATTCCTTTTCCCCATGTGAATAAACTATAGGTTGAGAAACAAAACAAATGAACACCTGCTATAAAGTTTGCAATCTTATGCATCCCATGTCTTTCTCTTCTAAATTAGTTTTCACCCTTCCCTCCATTCATGGATGCAATACCATCAAAATTCACTTACATTATTCCTATCAAAACAGAAACGCATAAATGTGATTTAGTCTAAATGTTATGCAATCAACATTTTGCGTTTTAAAACTACTGTGATTAAGCATAAAATGAAAAATTAGTAGATGTGAATTGAGATAGATGATTGTCTTTCAAAAATTATCCCCAGGAGCCATGTTTCTGCTATTCCTACATTTTCTGGTATCCATATCTCACACCCTTGAACACAGAGGTTGGACATTTGACCCAAGCTGGGCTGCCACTGGCCAAGTCATAATGACTAACCTCCTTGACCACAGTGATTGTCTAAGATGTGTGCACATGAGCCAAGAAAGCCCAAAGAAAACTGCTTCTGATATTTTTTCAACAGATTCTGGACCATATCACTGTCTCCTTGATCAGAATTAAGTATTTGACTCCAGAGGTACCACAGCCATGCTAGGTCAAATACACACACATACACATAGTAAGAGAGAGATAAATCAACATGAAAAGACAAGAATCCTCACGGTGTGGAACTGAATTCTAAGCCATTCCAAAGACAAGATTTGTATTGTATTTGTCTTTCTTACCATTTTGGTTATCAGAATCAATCAATTTCCCCCCTCCCCTTTTCTTATAACTTAAAATTACTTGAATACAGTTTTTCTCTCTTGCTATCAGAGAGTCCTTCCTAATTTAGAAATGTAAATTCCTTCTCCAGTAAGGGAATGTCCTATCAGTTAGGAGAAAATGAGGCAATGTTAGTAGCTGTACCTGAACAGACCTTGTAGTAACATTACACAGCCTACATAGGCTGCAAAGTGCTACAACATGATTTAAACATACCATTGGGCTTACTTCCTCAAGAACTATTCACCTTCATGCCCAGCCTAGCTTATCTGGCTCTCACTTCTTCCATTTCCACATTTACTGGTCATTATACCAATGACTTTCTGCCTAAGCTGCATGTTTGTGGAGATGTTATTGATTTTTTGTTTTATTTCTTTAATCACTTCTCCATCCCAGAATTCTTGAACTATATTACCCAATAATTTGTTTAGTTTAATTTGGCTCTTTGGGACCCTCCCACCTGGACCACATATGATGGACTCTCTCTGTTTTGTGTTTTGGATCCCAATACAGCAGTGTCCCCAAATGTGACGCATAAAACTACAAGACCATCTACTGAGCTACAGGGGATGTATATGAGAATACTCACTCATACTTACTTTTATTCAAAAGTAAGGACATGAACTTAATATTTAGTAAAGTGGAAAAACACTGTGTATCTTTCCCATGACAGAAGAAAGCACGTTAACACTACATTGAATACACTGAAGGAAGAGAAGACATTCAGTAACGGGAAGGAACTGGTACTCTTCTGTTTCGGTTAACTGATGCATATTACAATTTACATACACACATTTAATCAAATTGACAAATTTTAGTATCTACACTTAGTGAAATTAAATTATCTACTTTATCTACTATACATTATTCCTCACAATTTGGGTACTTTTAAAAGATTCCTGTAAAACACAAAGGGCCAAACATATGAGTTAAAGATACCACTAACAAAAAAATAACAAATAAAGATGCCACTAACTTATTTAAAAGAATAAGGCAACATCTTTCCACTAATTTAGAAGAATATCTTATTTATACAAGCAAGACAGAAATGTACTAGACCTTTTGAAAATGGATGAGAATGAAAAATAAGGATCCTGAGTGCATCATTAAAGACATTTCCAGTCTCAGGTCAACGAATCTCAGTGAGGGAGCTTTTCAGGTATGTCAGCCACTAAAATTAACTACTGAAATAAACTGAATTAAGAATTAAATCTTTAAGTTGTTGTAATAATGAAATATTAAACTATTTTTTCAATGAAGCATAATATTACTCTGACAACAATATTATTGATGTATTACTAAAATTCTACCAAAATAATAAGATTCAAATGTTAAAATTACAATTATCTTACATGTTCTATGTTAATATAGTGTTAAACATATTTAATGCATGAATCAATAAATGATACACTATGAATGCTTCCCTGAGATTTTTACTGATAGGAAAGTACTAAGAAAAAAGTTTGAAGGCTAATACTCTAAAGATAAACTATTTTCAAAGAGTTCGTGTTCTCTGTACTTGTTTTAACTCATTCTCTTACTCCTGAAATCAAAATGTGAGCCTGTATCAGTTGTGTTCAAGGAAACTAAAAATAGTAGTTTTGTTAGTTTTCTCTACTTTATTCTGTTTTGTCCCACACTTGGGTTAGGACATTTAAAAGGCAAAGGAGTAAGGTAGTGAGGACAATAATTGGTGAGTTAGTGAGTAAACTAACTCCAATATGATGGAGAATGTAAAAGTACTTTCTCAATATTTAAATGATTTGCCATCTATCTTCTCTGGAAAGTGGCACTGAAATATATACAATGCCGTGTATAGAATAGATATCTAGTGGGAAGTTCCTGTATAACACAGGGAGCTAAACCAGGTCCTCTGCAACAACCTGGAGGGGTGAGACAGGTGTGGAGGGCAGAACGGAAGGTCAAGGGTGGGGGGACCTATGTATATTTATGGCTGATTCACATTGTTGTATAGCAGAAACTAATTCAACATTGTAAAGGATAATTCCTTTACAACGGAATTGTAAATGGAATGTACAATGGAATGAATTGTACAATGGAATTATCCTCGAATTAAAAAGAAATTTTTAAAAAACTATCTCCTCTGACAAAATTCACTGAAGTCTACATTCTACTTTCAAAGTAAAAATAAGAGTGAAACTTGGACATATTAAAAGACACTATACATCAATTTCCTCTTACTGTCTCAGAAAACTTAAAAACAACAACAAAAAAGGAGGTAAGGAAACAAGTATTTTTTTACATTAAATATGAAATGATGACTGGTCTAATTCTTGAGAACTGAGGTTTCAAGAAGAAAAGGCATTACGAGCATGCTATACAAACCGTAGTACTGCTGCTGCTGCTAAGTCGCTTCAGTCGTGTCCAACTCTGTGCGACCCCATAGACGGCAGCCCACCAGGCTCCGCCATCCCTGGGATTCTCCAGGCAGGAAAACTGGAATGGGTTGCAATTTCCTTCTCCAACGCATGAAAGTGAAAAGTGAAAGTGAAGTCGCTCAGTCGTGTCTGACTCTTTGCAACCCCATGGACTGCAGCCTACCAGGCTCCTCCATCCACTGGAGTACTGGAGTGGGGTGCCACTGCCTTCTCCAAAACCTTAGTACATTTACATATAAAAATTAATAAACCTAGATGTTTAACAAACTTAACACATTCTTGAAATGAATCAGCAAACATTAGAAGCATTCTTCTGGACACATCAGATCAGTCGCTCAGTCGTGTCTGACTCTCTGCGACCCCATGAATCGCAGCACGCCAGGCCTCCTTGTCCATCACCAACTCCCGGAGTTCACTCAGACTCATGTCCATTGAGTCAGTGATGCCATCCAGCCATCTCATCCTCTGTCGTCCCCTTCTCCTCTTGCCCCCAATCCCTCCCAGCATCAGAGTCTTTTCCAATGAGTCAACTCTTTGCATGAGGTGGCCAAAGTACTGGAGTTTCAGCTTCAGCATCATTCCTTCCAAAGAAATCCCAGGCCTGATCTCCTTCAGAATGGACTGGTTGGATCTCCTTGCAGTCCAAGGGACTCTCAAGAGTCTTCTCCAACACCACAGTTCAAAAGCATCAATTCTTCAGCGCTCAGCCTTCTTCACAGTCCAACTCTCACATCCATACATGACCAAAGGAAAAACCATAGCCTTGACTAGATGGACCTTTGTTGGCAAAGTAATGTCTCTGCTTTTGAATATGCTATCTAGGTTGGTCATAACTTTCCTTCCAAGGAGTAAGTGTCTTTTAATCTCATGGCTGCAGTCACCATCTGCAGTGATTTTGGAGCCCAGAAAAATAAAGTCTGACACTGTTTCCACCGTTTCCCCATCTATTTCCCATGAAGTGATGGGACCGGAGGCCATGATCTTCATTTCCTGAATGTTGAGCTTTAAGCCAACTTTTTCACTGTCCACTTTCACTTTCATCAAGAGGCTTTTGAGTTCCTCTTCACTTTCTGCCATAAAGGTGGTGTCATCTGCATATCTGAGGTTATTGATATTTCTCCCGGCAATCTTGACTCCAGCTTGTGCTTCTTCCAGTCCAGCGTTTCTCATGATGTACTCTGCATATAAATTAAATAAACAGGGTGACAATATACAGCCTTGACATACTCCTTTTCCTATTTGGAACCAGTCTGTTGTTCCATGTCCAGTTCTAACTGTTGCTTCCTGACCTGCATACGAATTTCTCAAGAGGCAGATCAAGTGGTCTGGTATTGCCATCTTTTTCAGAATTTCCCAGTTTATTGTGAGCCACACAGTCAAAGGCTTTGGCATAGTCAATAAAACAGAAATAGATGTTTTTCTGGAACGCTCTTGCTCTTTCCATGATCCAGCAGATGTTGGCAATTTGATCTCTGCTTACTCTTCCTTTTCTAAAACCAGCTTGAACATCAGGAAGTTCATGGTTCACATATTGCTGAAGCCTGGCTTGGAGAATTTTGAGCATTACTTTACTAGCGTGTGAGATGAGTGCAATTGTGCGGTACTTTGAGCATTCTTTGGCATTGCCTTTCTTTGGGATTGGAATGAAAACGGACCTTTTCCAGTCCTGTGGCCACTGCTGAGTTTTCCAAATTTGTTGGCATATTGAGTGCAGCACTTTCACAGCATCGTCTTTCAGGATTTGGAATAGCTCAACTGGAATTCTATCACCTCCACTAGCTTTGTTCGTAGTGATGCTTTCTAAGGCCCAATTGACTTCACATTCCAGGATGTCTGACTCTAGGTCAGTGATCACACTATCGTGATTATCTGGGTTGTGAAGATCTTTTTTGTACAGTTCTTCTGTGTATTCTTGCCAGCTCTTCTTAATATCTTCTGCTTCTGTTAGGTCCATACCATTTCTGTCCTTTATCGAGCCCATCTTTCCATGAAATGTCCCCTTGGTATCTCTGATTTTCTTGAAAAGATCTCTTGTCTTTCCCATTCTGTTGTTTTCCTCAACTTCTTTGCATTGTTCGCTGAGGAAGGCTTTCTTATCTCTTCTTGCAATTCTTTGGAACTCTGCATTCAGATGCTTATATCTTTCCTTTTCTCCTTTGCTTTTTGCTTCTCTTCTTTTCACAGCTATTTGTAAGGCCTCCCCAGGCAGCCATTTTGCTTTTTTGCATTTCTTTTCCATGGGGATGGTCTTGATCCCTGTCTCCTGTACAATGTCACAAACCTCATTCCATAGTTCATCAGGCACTCTTATCAGATCTAGGCCCTTCAATCTATTTCTCACTTCCACTGTATAATCATAAGGGATTTGATTTAGGTCATACCTGAATGGTCTAGTGGTTCTCTCTACTTTCTTCAATTTAAGTCTGAATTTGGCAATAAGGAGTTCATGGTCTGAACCACAGTCAGCTCCTGTCTTGTTTTTGCTGACTGTATAGAGCTTCTCCATCTTTAGCTGCAAAGAATATAATCAATCTGATTTCGGTGTTGACCATCTGGTGATGTCATGTATAGAGTCTTCTCTTGTGTTGTTGCAAGAGGGTGTTTGTATGACCAGTGCATTTTCTTGGCAAAACTCTATTAGTCTTTGCCCTGCTTCATTCCGTATTCCAAGGCCAAATTTGCCTGTTTTCCATGTGTTTCTTGACTTCCTACTTAGGGCACACTAAAAAATGTATAAATTACATTTTTTAACAGAGCCTATGATTTACATGAGGGCTCCTCATATGAACACTTGCAATGCCAGAAATTCAGCTATGCATTCGTGCCAAGTGAGTAGTGCAATTATCAGACATATCCATAAAAGATCATCATCAAGTGATCAAGGGACGTTCATGAAACATAAAAATCAAATGTTAAAAATCTAGTCTATAGTTAGAGCCATCTGGACGATGGCTAAAATACCATATGATCATCTGACAACTATTGGAATCCTTTAGCAAAGTAAGCTTACAAATTGTCTCATTATAAATTACTGCCCAGAATAGCACAGAATAGTTTATTACCCAAGGTAGCACAGAAACAACGTATGAGTTAATGTGAATATTAAGTAGAATTTTTAAATCTACACACTGCTAATATTTTCCCCACGAATTTCAGTTTTACAAATAAACTCTCTTACAAAGTAAAAAAGGGAAAATAGCACTTTAATAAATGTATATTTCATTAAGTTCTCTGATTACTTTTTGAATAATATTTTTATTTTATTTTAAACATACTTCATTAGATAAACTTCATTTTATGTTAAACCTTTCTCTATTCTACAAGAGGAAAATTTTTGAGATCTACATTTTACTCCTGAGACAATAAAATCAATTACACATTATGCATTAGTGTGTATTCTCACACTTTAGTATTTTCCTATGAAACTAAATATCTAATTAATCACAAAGGAACAGAATTTTATGCTGAATGACATGATTAAAGTCAGCAACTTCTAATATACATAAATCCACAAAAATATATTTATTGTACTTGAATACTAATTCCATACCATAATTAGGAACATATCTGCTCAACATTCAAGCTTAATCATATTAAGGATGACTTAAGGAAATGGCAACCCACTCCATTACTCCTGCCTAAAAAATCCCATGGACAGAGGAGCTTGGTGCAGGCTACTGTCCATAGGGTTGCAAAGCGTCAGGCACGACTGAGCGACTTCACTTCACTTCACTTAAGCAGATTTAGATGAATAACTATATTGGTGTGCCCCATTTTACTTACATTCAAAAATTATTACAAAATTAGAATCCAGAGTATATCAGCACCTTCAGGAGCAACTAGTATTAGCAAAAATTAGAAATGTCCCTCCTTAAAACCATCCTACAAGTTATACTGCCTTGGATAGAATGATTTTTTAGATGAAGGAATTTCAATCTTGGAGTAAAGTGTTAAACTGATAAACTAATAAAAAATATTTAGCAAAGTGTAATATCATGTTGTATTTTCTTATAAGGAGAGTATTCCTTGTATGTGAAAACCAAGGAGCTTGCCTTGAAAAAAGTATACATTTACTAATCTGTTACATTCTCTGAAGCAATGCAAGGAAACCAGTACTTATCCTGCATCAATACTTATTTGCAGAGACAATTAACTAAACTGACATATAATGATATATACTTTATCTTCTTACCTCTTTCTCAGAGTAAGCGGCAATTCTCTGTTAAATCTTATACCTGCTTATAAGATCTTATATTCTACTTTACCTGTAATCTCACTGTATACATTATTATAAACTTTACTGTAGCTCTAATTTTTTCTTCTCTTCCACTTGCCTCACTATAACTATTGACATACCCAAGTTTCAGTACAGTCAGATTTCATGAAAGAGTGGTATACAGAGACTGTCTCTACATATTCAACTTCCATTCACTTGCTAAAAACTAAAGCTTCTCTGGCCAACAAACATTGGCCAATTAGTTTTTCACCTTCATTGTTCTTGGTAGTATTTAAGGAGTCAAATTAAAAGTCCTTCTATTATTTTAACTGTGTACTTACACAGTTGCTAAGTCGCTTCAGTCGTGTCCGACTCTGTGCGACCCCATAGATGGCAGCCCACCAGGCTCCGCCATCCCTGGGATTCTCCAGGCAAGAATACTGGAGTGGGTTGCCATTTCCTTCTCCAATGTATGAAAGAGAAAGGTGAAAGTGAAGTCACTCAGTCGTGTCCGACTTTTAGCGACCCCATGGACTGCAGCCTACCAGGCTCCTGCACCCATGGGATTTTCCAGGCAAGAGTACTGGAGTGGGGTGCCATACATGTAAGATGAAAATGGCTAGTATTTTTTAAAGAGCTATCATTTATGAAGGACACTGTTTTTTAAAGTTTTCATCTCCATTACAGACATCAGACAATTTCATCAAGAGTTCCAAATTAATGTTCATAACATTTCCAAAACAAAGGATAGACACATGTCATAACTTTGAATGGTTTCTTTGTTTGGAAGAATACACAGATTCTCTAGAAGATTATTTAGAATTCTGTGATAATATCTTCATGAGAAACATGCTTTTATTCTGACTTGGCCTGCCCTACGTGCCTATCTCACTGCAATTGAGCTGTTCTGCTGTCAACACATCTCCAGCCATCAAGTACATGTTCCCCCTGCAGCCAACTACTTAAGTCAGTTTCACTGAGACTGGAAAAGGATGTGTGCTTCTTGATAAATAATTAAAAAGCAAAATCAAACCCAGTGCAGTATCACCAAACCTTGGTGTTCACGTGCCAGAACTGCTACATAATGTGTGTGCTGTGTGTGCGCTAAGTCGCTTCAGTCGTATCTGACTCTTTGTGACCAAATGGATGTCTGCCAGGCTCCTCTGTCCATGGGATTCCCCAGGCAAGGATACAGGAGGGGGTTGTCACTTCCTTCTCCATGGGATCTCCCTTACCCAAGAATCGAACCTACATTTCTTGTGTCTCCTGTGTTGGCAGGTGGGTTCTTTACCACTAGCACTACCTGGAAAGCCCTCATAACTTGGGGATGAACTTAAGACCAACTTTGGACCTTAGGTTGCAAATACAAAAACAAAAAGATTATTTTAATAAGAATTCAGGCATAACAGAGCTACTTGTAAAATTCAGTTAAATAATTAAAATGTGCATTTCACAACACTGTGAATAAACATTCTCCTCAACATATGATGGGGTTATGTCCTGATAAACCCATCATAAAGTGAAAATATCTTAAGTTGAAAATGCATTTAATATACCTAACCTACTGAACTTCAGAGCTTAGCCTAGCCTATCTTAAATGTGCCCCAAAGACTTGTATTAGCCTACAGTTAGGAAAAATTATCTAACACAGAGCCTATTTTATTCTAAACTGTTGAATATCTCATGTAACTTATTAAATAGTGTACTGAGAGTAAAAACCAAAATAGTTGTATGGCTGTGAGTCTATTGGTTCTTTACTCTGGCGGTTAGAGAGCTGACTGAAAGGTGTGGCTTACTACCCCTGCCCAGTATTACCAGAGTATTCTACCTCACATTGCTAGTCTCGAAAAAGATCAAAATTCAGATTCAAAGTACAGCTTCTACGTAATGCATATGGCTTTCACAGTATCATAAAGTTGAAAAACCTTAAGTCAAAAACTATTGTGAGTAGGGTACCGTCTCTGTACTTAACACAACTAAACTGTACACTTAAAAAGGTTAAAATTAAGATGGTAAAAGTAACACAAAAACAATAAGAAAAAAGGTTTGTAAAAGTATACGAAAAACTTAACAAATTCGTTACAGCTTATGATACAATGTAAATAACAATTAAAATAGTGGTAACTACATTTAGAAGTAGGTACACATTTTTTTGGGCTCCACAACCACTGTAGATGGTGACTGCAGCCATGAAATTAAAAGACACTTACTCCTTGGAAGGAAAGTTATGACCAACCTAGATAGCATATTGAAAAGCAGAGACATTACTTTGTCAACAAAGGTCCGTCTAGTCAAGGCTATGGTTTTTCCAGTGATCATGTATGTACGTGAGAGTTGGACTATGAAGAAAGCTGAGCGCCAAAGAATTGATGCTTTTGAACTGTGGTGTTTGAGAAGACTTGAGAGTCCCTTGGACTGCAAGGAGATCCAACTGGTCCATCCTAAAGGAGATCAGTCCTGGGTGTTCATTGGAAGGACTGATGCTGAAGCTGAAACTCCAGTACTTTGGCCACCTCATGTGAAGAGTTGACTCATTGGAAAAGACTCTGATGCTGGGGAGGGATTGGGGGCAGGAGGAGAAGGGGACAACAGAGGATGAGATGGCTGGATGCCATCACCAACTCGATGGACCTGAGTTTGAGTGAACTCCGGGAGTTGGTGATGGACAGGGAGGCCTGGCGTGCTGCAATTCATGGGGTCGCAAAGAGTCGGACACGACTGAGCAATTGAACTGACTGACTGACACATTTAAAGGACTCAATTTTTTAATTAAAAGCAATATAAGAATTGTCTACTCTAATTTACAGTAAAATATAAAAGTATTGTTATTTTTATTTTGTATTGGGATATAGCCAGTTTAAAATGTTGAGATAGTTTCAGGTGAACAGCAAAAGGAATCAGCCATACATATACATGTATCCAATCTCCCCCACCCTCCCCCATCCAGGCTGCTACATAAGACTGAGCAGAGTGTCATGTGCTATATCCTAGGGCCTTGTTGGTTATCCATTTTACATAGCAGTGTGCACGTGTCCATTCCAAACTCTGTTAATATCCCTTCCCCCAACCCTCCCCACAGCAAACGTAAGTTTATTCTCTAAGTCTATGAGTCTCTTTCTAGAAAACAGAAAAATTTGAAACATAATTCTAAGCAAAGAAAATGATTAACAGAGCACTCAACCAAAACGAGAATATCAACAAGGTTTCCAGAGAACCGAAAATGGTGGGCATCTAAAGAGCACGATACATTGGTCATAAAGTAGAAAGGTTATATCCAGAGCTTTTTACCACCTATACATGCCCACAGTTCATAAACAAGGCAAGCCCAGGCATTAGTGTGATAACTGCTAATTGTATGGCTTCCCAGGTGGCATAGTCGTAAAGAATCTGCCTGCCAATGCAAGAGATGTTGGGTTTGATCCCTGGGTCAGGAAGATTACCTGCAGTAGGAACTGGCAACCCACTCTGGTATTCCTGCCTAGAAAAAATTTCATGGACAGAGAAAGTTAGTGGGCTACAGTCCATGAAGTGGGGGAGTCAGATTTGACTAAACACACATATGCACACACACAATTTTTATGCTAGCTTGAGTAGCTGGAAATACAGAAATCATTAACTACAGTGATACAAGGATATGGAAATAAAGGGTTCCAGAGATGAGGGAACACTAAAGACAGTAAATGCAAATATCCATATCCACAACTCAAATGCAAAGAACCACAACTAAAATGCAAAAGTTCGTATTTATAATTTGAAATAAAGAATATTGTATTTGGTTGATCACACGGTAGTTTTATTTTTAGCCTTTCAGGGGCGCTCCATACAGTACTCTTGCCTGGAAAATCCCATGGATGGAGGAGCTTGGTGGGCTGCATTCCATGGGGTCGCTGAGAGTCGGACATTACTGAGCGACTTCACTTTCACTTTTCACTTTCATGCATTGGAGAAGGAAATGGCAACCCACACCGGTGTTCTTGCCTGGAGAAAATAAGGGACGGGGGAGCCTGGTGGGCTGCCGTCTATGGGGTAGCACAGAGTCGGACGTGACTGAAGTGACTTAGCAGCATACTGTTCTCCATAGTGGCTGCAACAATTTACATTCCTACCAACAGTGTAGGAGGGATCCCTTTTCTCCAGCCCCTCCTCAGGATGTTACTGCGTTGTAGACTTTTTCAAGGTGGCCAATCTGACCAGTGTGAGGTAATATCATATGATCCAGTAATCCCACTCTTTGGCATATATTCAGGGCACAATTCAAAAAGATAATGCACTCCAATGTTCACTGCAGCATGTTTATAATAGCCAAGACATGAGAGCAATCTAAACGTCTACTGACAGAAAAATGGATAAAGAAGATGTAGTACATACTTACAATGGAATATCAGCCATAAGAAAGAAGAAAATAATGCCATTTGCAGCAAGGCAGATGGACCTGGAGATGATCATCGTTAGTGTTAAGAAAGACAGGGAAAGACAAATATTGTATGATTTCACTCATATGTGGAATGAAACAGAATTTTTAAAAAATGAGATAAATGGATTCATTTATAAAACAGAAATAGACTCACAGATTTTGAAAACAAGTTTATGCCTCCGCAAAGGGGCAACGTGTGGGAAGAGGATAAACTAGGAGTTTAGGATTAACACACATAATAGACCCCCACAAGGACCTGCTATATATAGCACATGGAATTGTAATCAATATTCTGTAAATAACCTGTATGGTAAAAGAGTCTGAAAAAGAATGATTATATGTATACGTATAATTGAATCACTATTTAGTACATCAGAAACTAACGTCTGAAACTAACACTGTAAATCAGTTATGCTCCAATAAAAATTTTAAAATACATTAAAAATTTTTTAAAAAGAATAATGTGTTGTTTATGTTTTCAGACTCTAAAAAGTAATTACTGATGAGAGATTATGATCAAGGTTTCTCTTAAAATATTAATTTCTTGTAATTAAATGGGAAAGTGTAAGAAAGCAAAAATGGGGCTTCCCAGGTGGCGCCAGTGGTAAAAGAACATGCCTGCCAGTGCAGAGGACTTCAGAGACACAGGTTCAATCCCTGGGTTGGGAAAGATCCCCTGGAGAAGGGCATGGCAACCACTCCAGTAATCTTGCCTGAAGAATCCCATGGACAGAGAAGCCTGGTGGGCTACAGTCCACAGGATGGCAAAGAGTCAGATACAACTGAAGCAGCTTAGCACCCACAAGAGAGCAAAATAAACTTCAGATATTAATATCATTCATGAATTGATAGACAACTGATGAAATGTGAATTTATCTATAAAACTTCTCCATGCACAGTAAATATTTTCTATATAGTTCTATGTCATGCAATTTCATATAAATAAGTATTTTCTATCATCTTTACTCATCCTTAACAATTACTTTAATTATTATGTGGCTTAAAGAACTGGACTAAATATAGTAAAGCAGGAGATTAATATGCATATAAAATTAAACTTATCAATTGATACTTAATGGACATTTACTAACAGCTGATATTTATAAACCGTTATGTAAATTACCAGATCAAGCGATTTAAAGTATAAAACTTAGCATGGTATCTAAGGAAATGTCTAATTTTATATTAAAAAATCAATTCAAGTTACAGACCATCTTCCTATGATACAAAAAATAAGCATAGTCATTTTTTATCAATTGGTAAAGAAAGTCTCAACAGAGCAAAAGGCCTGTGAATACTGATAGAAGTCGAATGATTCTATAAAATAAATATAACATACTATTTTAAGAAACAGAACACAAAGTAATAGATACGAATAAACTCCACAAAAATGTATGTTAGTATTTTTACTGTTGTTGTTTATAAATATGGTAAGGAAACTAACTTTTCGTATAAACAAACACTAGTGTGAACCTTCTTGTGTATACGATCATATTTTAAATTCACCAAAGGCAGCGATCATGTCTTATTAATATTTCTACCCTCAAAATTACTTACAACAGGGTCTGGCCCATTATAAATACTCAATAACTGTTTTTTTATTATTAAAAATATAAAATCTTTTTTATATGGTCAGGGATATATGAGTTACATGGAATAAAGCTGAATATCTAAAGGATAATATTAGAAATTTAAAACACGACTTGAAATCACCAAGTGGGTTTTTTAAATTACATAAAAGGAAATAAAAGATAATGTTTTATGGAAGAATATTTATGCTTTATATTTGCATAGCTCATATAGCTAACAAAGTAAGCAAAGGGGGAGGAAAGAGGATTGAGATGTAGGGTGGACTGCAAGGATTCATTTTAAGAAGAAACATATTACTGGGAGATGATTCTCCAAGGGTCTCTTGTTTTTGCCTGTTTTACAAGTAGAGGCAGAGAGTACCTTTGTTTCCAGTGCTATTTTCAAGGATATCTGCACAGTGTACAGCTTTAGAAAACAAACATATTGTCTTTCACCTGAGCAAACAGCAGATTTGCTTACAATCCTACAAGATGCATATGCAGCCGTCCTCCCCCAGAGAAAATGCAGGCATAGCTTTTACCCATTTAAAGCTTAAGGTTTCCTTCCTGTAACATAATCCACTTTATACAGGTATCACTTACCCTCTTTGTGCCAACCTGGGGGAATAAGGCTTAGGGCAGGGACACACACACAAATGCTAATATTTTGGTAAAACTGTTAATGCTATAGATAATAGTCTTTTGTCTCTATTCCAGGAGTCTTGTGTCTTTGGTCAGCATTCATGAAAATATGGCCTGGATAACTCCTTAGCTAGGAGGGAAGGTGAAATCACAGATCCTTTAGAGTTTTGACACATACCTGTTACAGTTTTTGTTTTTACAGGGCTGCTGGCATACTCAGATGCCTGATATGACTGTTGCTTTGCCAAGGGTGCACTTCCAACAGACACCTCATCCTCTTTCCTTCTGCTAATTGGCATAACAAGAGGAACAGCAATTACAGGCTGTTAAAGAGAGTCAAATGAAAAACTGAATTATTTACTATTTCTTAAGTATAAACATAGCATCACTGAAGAAAGTCCTTCACAAGTTGGGGTTAATGCTTTACTATTCAGTATTATTTTTTTAATCAATAACCACCCATAATCTCCACCTTCAGAGATAACCATCATTAGCATTTTCCCCTCCATGTCCACATATTTTGTTTTCAACTGAAGTATAATTGAGGTACATTTTATTTTACTTTATGTGCACAAGACAGTGAGTTAATATTTCTGTACATTACAAAATGATCATCATGATATGTCTAGTTATCATCTGTCACCATACAAAGATACTCTGACATAATGGACTATATACTCCATGCTATATACATGGGGTTTTATTATTTTAAATCAATCAATCAATCACTCTTGCCCTCCCTTTTCATCACTGTCTCTCTCACATATACCCACAGGGACACTTCACAATTTCAATTCTCAATCAGAATTCTGCACAAAAACCAAGAGCACTTGGAAATAATTAAAATTTAATGTAAATTTTAGTAAGTAGTATAAAGATAACATGGCAGAAGCAAATTGAAACTAAAATCAACTTTGAAAATTATGATCACTAGAAAATGAAAAGTTATCCTTATAAAATCATATTCAGGGAAATACTTCTATAAACTGATTATGTCCACTATTAATAAAGACAGCCCAACTTTGGGGAGAATTGCTAAAAATCTCTATATTTTGTCTGACAAAGTGATATCCACAGCATATTTAGAAAGCACAGAAAAACATCTATAGTTAGAGAAAGCTGGAAAACATTATGATCTTATATTGAATGCCTGAGTGCTGATCTCGACAATAAAGCAGCTGTTTCATCTTTATTCACCGAAATAAAGTCTGATGTTACTGCTGATGACGCCCAATACAATCTTGTCAGATTTTTGGCAAAAAAAAAAAAAAAAAAAAAGGTATTTTTAAGTTTGCTGTAGGATCAAAGATCAACGTTGAACTGAGTGGAAAACAATCATCAAATGTTGGGTTTCAGCCACAAATTGAGAAGGAAATTGCAGTTTGGGAAACAACAGATGATAACTGTGATACAGCTGCATCAGATGATCAATCTGGAGAGGGCTGTTAGGCAGCAGTGTGATCTAATGTTACGCTGTTACATGCACACTTTTACAGATCCAACGTCAAGCTTCACCAAGTTGATGATTATTTAATATTGCTTAAATTATAAATTAATATTTCAATGAGAACATATGCACATTATATAACCATATGATATAATAGGAAAAAGCCAAATCATGTTACAAACTATTACTTTGATTAAAAGGACAAGACAACTGATAAACACAAAATGAAAAAATTACATGCATTGTGGGAAACATCACAACACAGAATATCTACTTTCCTGTTAAGTATTTAGTCAAACTGATAATATTTATACAAATCTACATAGGAGATAGTATTTAACACCTAGATAAGAAATAGTGAGTCTAAACGTATTGAAGTATAAAATAAGGGGGTGGAGATGTCTACTAGAAAATCTCTTTATGCTCTAACATTTAGTGATTTCATAATCCTTTGAATTTCCTGGCCATCATTTATAAGCATGGAATATGATGAAACACTCTAAGAAGTTACAATCAAGTTTAGAATCAAAATTAGTATATGAGAAAAATTATGTGCTATATAGTGTGATATTTAACTCATGCACAATAGTTGAAGATAAGACTAATGGAAGCTATGGTATTGTAAATACCGAACAACAACAACAAAATCTTTATGTTCGTGGTTGAGACTCTGGGTGCAAGCTTCCCTGATGGCTCAGTGGTAAAGAATTTGCCTGCCAATGTGAGAGACAGGGGTTCAACAGATTACATATAGTATATAAAATATGTAAAATATAATATATATATATATATATATATATATATATGCAGGGTAGATTGGGACAAATATAAGTACTTTCATTTTGCATATGTCCTTAGGAAGTTGATTTTTATACTAAATATAATTTTGAGACTTCCATACTAAAAGCTATATAATAAATTTTAACAATAAAATAATACATTATGTGAACGTGCCATGCTTTATTTACCTACTGCATTAGAGACAGTCATTTAGGTTGTCTCCAGTTTTACACCATTGCAAACAATCATGCAGTAAGAGGCTTATACATGACTTCACAGGCTCATATAAATGTCACTATAAGAACACAGCTCTAACAAAAAGTGGAATTTGGGGGTTATAGGGTACAGTCATGGGTAATTTTATTAGCTACTGCTAGATTTATTAATTTTCACTCACAAGAGTAGCAAATGAACTCATCCATTTTCTACATTTTCACTAGTTCTGAAGTTATTGAAACTGAACAATAAGATCACAGGGTTCAGCTATACTATTCTCTCAATTCTCCATGTGAAAGAAAATGTAAGACTAAAATACTAGATTAAAAGCATTTTAAAAAGTATGTTTTTGAGATATGCTAAACTGTAGCAAAATAGTAATACTATAAAGTGTTGATGAAAACAGACTGTACACCAATTCTGGACTCAAACTGGCAGTATAACAAAAGCATTAAAATATGCTAAACCACATGCCTGAAACTACTACACTTGTAAAAACATATTCTAAGTGAATAATTAAAGAAAAATGCAAATATAGAAATGTTTATCTCAATATTATTTGCATCTGTGAATGAGGACTGGATATTTGTAGTTTTAAATGAAATGCAATAGCATTGAAATTAGAATACATATACATATATATATATATGAGTGAAAGTCGCTCAGTTGTGTCCAACTCTTTGCGACCCCATGGACTATGTGGCCTGCCAGGCTCCGTCATCCATGGAATTCTCCAGGCCAGGATACTGCAGTAGGTAGCCGTTCCCTTCTCCAGGGGATCTTCCCAACCCAGGGATCAAACCCAGGTCTCAAAGAATTGCAGGCGAATTCTTTACCAAATGAGCCAGGGAATATTTAACTAAAATCTATTTATAAAACACAGTAATAAAAATAAATATCTTTGAAGGTGCTTGGTATCAAACAAACATTAGTTTACTTAGGCTGCTAGAACAATAACTGGCAATCATGCATATCTATGGTGAAATGGAGATAATCACATCAGTTATAAGATAACCAATGAAAAATTTATAATTCAAGGAAATATTATTCAGACCTAAAAAAGAAGAGTCTTGATATTTGTGACAACAGGGATGGACCCTGAGGCCATTTTGCTAAGTCAGATAAAGAAAGGCAAATAACCACATTTATATGTGGAATCTAAACAAAATAAAACAAAACAATACAAAAAAAAACCCCAACACATCAAATTCATACATACAGAAAAGAGAAGGTGATTGCCAGACACAGAGGGGTTGGGGAGAAGGGGGTATAATGAGTAAAGGCAGTCCACAGTACTAACTTTCAGTTAAAAAACATCATGAATAATATCAGGACTACAGTTAATGCATGTGTGTGTGTGCGCGCGCACATGCGCGTGCACACTAACGACTCATTCATGTCACCTCCTTGCAACCCCATGAACTGCAGCTTGCTAGGCTCCAATGTCCATGGAATTCTCCAGGCAAGAATACTTGAGGGGTTGCCATTTCCTTCTCCAGAGTTAATGATATGCATTGTATATTTGCAAGTTAAATCTTCAATGTGCAAGAGTAAATCTTCTCATCACAAGGGAAAAAAATGTTAACTATGTGTGGTGATGGATGTTAACTACACACACAGTGGTGATCATTTTGTAATATACGCAAATAATGAATTATGTTGCTATCTGAAATTAATATAATGTTATATGTCAATTGTACCTCAGTAAGAAAAACGTTTACAAATTTTTCTCAAATCATCCCTGTCATTATTCTTAATTTCTCCATTACCCATATTTTTTATTTTGTTAAACTTTCTAAAATCCAAGTCTATATTAGTTTCCTATACTTCATCTGAACCCTTCAGGATAAAGTTTTACCATTACAAATATAACATTTAAACGTCTGGTTTACAAATAAACCAAACATTTACCATTAAAATAAAATATTTTATGAATTGGCTTTCAATTTCTGCTACTCTCTATAAGAACACCTGGCTCATGCCTGGAAACACAAGGCTCCTTTCTTGCCAAGTTACTCCATGTTCTTTGCCTCTGCTGATAAACTTTAGTTGAGAATGATCTTTTTCTGGCTTGCTCTTATGATACTCATCTCAATTGTCAATTTCCTCTTTTAACACCCACCCTTCACCTGATATGTTGCTTTTATATTTTCATGTCCTCCAGTAAATACATCTAACACAGCAATTATACTCAGCACTTTGTGTGGATCTGGAACCTGAGAATACAAAGGGCTATTACACCAAGGGACATATGTATCCTGGATTTTTATATCTATAGGGGAGGGAGGGCCCGAACCAATTCTCTATGGATACAAGGGAGGTACTAAGAAGGGGGTTACTGCTATATCTCTTCATATTCTTAAATACACTAAATACCTCTAGAGGAAGGAATATTCTCAGCCATGAGTTTCATTTCTATAGCCCCAGTACCCAGTATATTGGACTCAATTCTGTAACTACCTGATAAAAGGAGGAGCTTCTCCGGTGGCTCACATGGTAAAGAATCTGCCTGCAATGCAGGAGATGTGGGTTTGATCCCTGGGTTGAAAAGATGCTCTGGAGAAGCGAATGGCTACCCACTCCATTATTCTTACCAGGAGAATCCCATGGACGAGGAGCCTGGTGGGCTACAGTCAATGGAGTCACAAAGAGGTGGACACGATTGAGTACTAACACCTTGATTTTTCACTTTGATAAATGGAAACATGAAATGGGAGAGGGATGGTAGAAGTTTCAAATGAAATTAGGACAAAATGAAAAGAAAAAAAAAACTTAAAAAAATGCTTCTTGAGACATAGATTGCACATTTTTGGTTCAGCTTTTATATTCTTATGTAAATATGAAATTATACATTTTTTCCTATCAGCTAGCTTTAAGTTTCTTCAGAAAAAAATACAAAGCTACTCCAAGTAGAGTATTAAAAAACTTCAAATAAGTCAATGGGAAAATACAATTCAATACCACATAAATTTGGCCTCAAAAATTCTTCAGTTTAGTTCAGTCACTCAGTCACGTCCAACTCTTTGCAACCCCATGATTCGCAGCACGCCAGGCCTCCCTGTCCATCACCAACTCCCGGAGTTCACCCAGAAGCACATCCATCGAGTCAGTGATGCCATCCAGCCATTTCATCCTGTGTCGTCCCCTTCTCCTCCTGCCCCCAATCCCTCCCAGCATCAGAGTCTTTTCCAATGAGTCAACTCTTCACATGAGGTGGCCAAAGTACTGGAGTTTCAGCTTTAGCATCATTCTTTCCAAAGAAATCCTAGGCCTGATCTCCTTCAGAATGGACTGGTTGGATCTCCTTGCAGTCCAAGGGACTCTCAAGAGTCTTCTCCAACACCACAGTTCAAAAGCATCAATTCTTCGGCACTCAGCCTTCTTCACAGTCCAACTCTCACATCCATACATGTCCACAGGAAAAACCATAGCCTTGACTAGATGAACCTTTGTTGGCAAAGTAATGTCTCTGCTTTTGAATATGCTATCTAGGTTGGTCATAACTTTCCTTCCAAGGAGTAAGCGTCTTTTAATTTCATGGCTGCAATCACCATCTGTAGTGATTTTGGAGCCCAGAAAAATAAACTCTGACACTGTTTCCTCATCTATTTCCCATGAAGTGATGGGACCGGATGCCATGGTCTTCGTTTTCTGAATGTTGAGCTTTAAGCCAACTTTTTCACTCTCCACTTTCACTTTCATCAAGCGGCTTTTTAGTTCCTCTTCACTTTCTGCCATAAGGGTGGTGTCATCTGCATATCTGAGGTTATTGATATTTCTTCTGGCAATCTTGATTCCAGCTTGTGTTTCTTCCAGTCCAGCGTTTCTCATGATGTACTCTGCATAGAAGTTAAATAAGCAGGGTGACAATATACAGCCTTGACGTACTCCTCTTCCTTTTTGGAGCCAGTCTGTTGTTCCATGTCCAGTTCTAACTGTTGCTCAGGAGGCAGGTCAGGTGGTCTGGTATTCCCATCTCTTTCAGAATTTTCCACAGTTTATTGTGATCCACACAGTCAAAGGCTTTGGCATAGTCAATAAAGCAGAAATAGATGTTTTTATGGAACTCTCTTATCTCAATAATAAGCATCAGTTTATTCATCTTTAAAATGGGAATGATAAAACCCACCTGTCAGAATTATACTTAATATAACATACAGAGCTACATTTAAGTATTCTGGGGACCATAATTAGCCCCTCTCGATCCAGGGATCAAACTTGGGTCTCCTGCACTGCAGACAGATTCTTTACCATCTGAGCCACCAAGGAAGCCTAACTTTGTAATTTAGACACCTTTTAAATAAACTCATACTGCAAGTCTTTCACACCAACCATACCAACACTAGGGTTAAGCACACTCAATACATGTTTGTTGAAAAAAAATCTACAGATGAAGAAAGAAATACAGAGACGATGAAAATGAAAGCTAACACTTCGTGAACAATTCTTATGTACCCGAGAACATATATATACTCTGAGAAAAAATATGTATGCACTATGAGGGAAACTAAGTCAGTAAAATAGGCCTATCTAACCTGTTCTCTCTAAAGTATCTCCTTTACAAGCAATTGTAGAGCAAGTCCCTTTAACATTCAAGCAAGTGTATTTTGAGCTGTAATTTCTTCTATAGAAATTAAAGAGTCAAATTGCTTGAAACAGATAGAGTAGGGGACAGAAGAATTCTGGTACCTCCATAAACAAATCAAGCTAAGAAATATATAACTTTATTAAATAAGAAAAAGGTATTTAGAGAATTATAAAAACTTCTCACCTGCTGCATATGTTTACTGCTTCGCTTCTGAGGTTGATAAATGAGCCAGGTGTATAAGATAGGGTCAATATTAACTGCTAGTCCTTGGACATTACAAAGGAGTACGGCACCTAAAATGCAAGATTTTTAAATTATTCCTCCTAAAAACAATAAGCTTGATATCATTTTACACCTATTGCAGATAGCCATAATAAAAAGAGAAACAACAATAAGTGTTGCAAAGGATGTGGAGGAATTATACCTCCATACATAGTTGGTGGGAACAAAAAATAGTGCAGACCATTTGGAAAGCAGATTGGTATTTCCTCAAAAAGCAAAATAAACAGTTACTGTGTGTGTGTGTGTGATAGTCGCTGAATCCTGTCTCTTTGTGACCCCATGGACTGTAGCTCACCAGGCTCCTCTGTCCATGGAATTCTCCAGGCAAGAATACTGAAGTGGGTCGCCATTCCCTTCTCCAGGGGATCTTCCCAAATCAGGGATAGAACCTGGGTCTCTTGCATTACAGGCATATTCTTTAAAATCTAATCTACCCACAGAAGCTCAGAAAGTTACAATACGACCCAACAATCATATTCCTCGGTATATCAACAGAACTAATCAAATATCCATGAAAAACCTGTCCACAAATTTTCATAGCCACATTATTCACAACAGCCAAAAAATGGGAAAACATGAATGTCTAAGAATCGCTGAATGGATAAACAAAATGTAGTAGAACCACAGAATGGAAAACTATTTAACCACAAAATGGAATGAAGTACTGATACATGTTATAACATGAATAAGCCCTGAAAACATGCTAAGTGAAATAAGCCAGTAACAAAAAGTCACATATTACACAACTGCGCTTACATGAAATGACCAGAACAGGGTAAACCATAAAAGAAAAAGTATATCAATGCATGCCAGGGCTAGGGGAGAAAACAAAGGGAAACAAATGCTAATAGAAAGGTGGTTCCCTGGAGAGTGATGAAAACATTCTAATCAGAAAATGGTGATTGTTGCACAACTTGCAAATACACCAAAAACCACTAAATTATGTACTTTAAAATAATGTGCTTTATGGAATGTGAATTATAGCTTATTAACTGTGTATTTGTCATTAAAAATATAATAAACTATTTTATTACAGTTTTTTATTATAAAATCATAAACTATTTTCTAGGGAAACAGCAGTGTCTATATTGGCCATGAGAATGGAATATTATCTCCTTCTTTTGTTTATATTATAGAACTAAAGGAAGCATCATTATAACCACTTAATAAATCACTGTAAATTACAGCTTTAAATGTTCAGAAGCAAAGAGAGAGAGCTGTCTAGATGAAATGCAGGCTAACAGTCTGACATAAAACACAAAGCTGCAGTGTAACAAGTTTCTATCCCATCCTACTAACTAAAACATTTTTGTCCTTCTCTGATAAAAGTAGCTCACATAAACTTAACTAAACTAGAATGTCCCATTCTTAATATATGTGGGGCAGGTCATGTATATCTGTAAATAACATAGTAAACTTCTTTACATATTTTTTTATAAAAATAGTATTAGCTCCATTAGGACGAACAGAATATGAAGGAAAGAATATGTCAGTTTTGCCCTCAACTCTATCTCCAGCATCTAAAAAAAGTACCTGCCTCATGGTAGGAGCGGAAAAAAGAAATCACAATAAAGGGTAGATAGACAGGTTAGTTGAAAAAAGTCCATGTTGAAAAAGTTATGTTGAAAATGTTTAAAATACTAAAGTATGGAATCATGATGAAGAACTATTAGAAAGTATTAGCAAAGAACATATTTTAAAGAAAAATGGAAAGTAGAGAAATGACAGATTTAGCTGTTGAAGTAAAAAAACTCATTATTGTTGGTTTTGGTGTTTAGTCAAAGTCCTGTCCAACTCTTTGCAAACTCATGAATTGCAGCCCCCAGGCTCCTCAGTCCATGGAAGTCTGGAATACTGGAATGTGTTGCCATTTTTTCTCCAGGGGATTCTTCCCACACGAGGAATGAATCTTCATCTCCTGCATTGGCAGGCGGATTCTTTACCACTGAGCCACCAGGGAAGCCCCCCAAAACTTCATGGAATTCTCCAGGCCAGAATACTGGAGTGGGTAGCTGTTCCCTTCTCCAGGGGATCTTTCCAACCCAGGGATCGAACTCAGGTCTCCTGTACCGCAGGCAGCCCAAGAATACTGGAGTGGGTAGCCTATCCCTTCTCTAGGGGATCTCTCCAATCCAGGAATTGAACCAAGGTCTCCTAGCTGATCTACTAGAAAAGCCCCCTAAAACTCATTGAACAGGTTAAATAACAGATTAGATATGTGAAGAGAAAATTGATAAAATAGAAGAAATACAATAATTTATAATGTATCAGAAATAGAAAAACAAAAGAAAACAAAATGATATTAAGAGATAAGTGAGTAAGAAGAACAAGCATATATCTAATTAAATTCCAGAGTAACCAAAAAATGAGAAGAGCCAATACTGATAAAAATTAATTACTGAGAATCTTACATAACTGCCAAGATATATGTACATACATAACTGCCTCACACCTAAGAAGTCCAATGAACCCAGACTGGATAATCAAAAATAAACCTACATTAAACAAACAAAGAAGAAACAAAACACTAAAGAAAAAAGAAGATCAGAAAAGAATCCTAAATAGAAACATCTCCTGAGGTGTAAAAAAGCAAATAAACTGACTCAACTTCTCAGCACATATTCAATGATATTTATTATATTTTACTTCAAAACAACTTCATGTATACCAAGTGTTACAAATAAAAGAAGATAAAGAAGAAAAAGAATAAATTGATTTTTAGATGTAAAAGTCAAATTTTTTATTTTTTGCTTTTATTTGCATTTATTTTTTGCAGCATTTATTTCTGGGCCATAAGTTTTCATTTCTTCAGTTTTTTCTGGGATATCTTTGTCTTCTATGAAACCTTCTCTTCTGGTTTAGAAACAATCTGATCTTTCTCAGTAAGGATCACCTCAATGTGGAAGGGATAGCTCATGTATGGGTTGATCTGACCATGAGCTCTGTAAGTCCTGCGCCTGTATCTTTGAGGCTCTGTTCACCTGGATGTGCTCAATGACCAGAGAATCTACATCTAAGCCTTTACGATCAGCATTACTCTCTGAATTTTTAAGCAAAGGCAGTAAAAATGTAGTACTCTTTTTGGGTCACCAACCCTGTGTCCAGACCCACTGTTTGGCCTGTGCACACCTACCAACTCTAAGGAAAACTCATTGGACAAGTCAAGTAGCAGATAAGCTATAGGTGAAGACAAAATTAATAAAATAGAAGAAATACAGTAAGATAATTTAGAATGTATCTGAAATAGAAAAATAAACCAATCAAAATGGTGTTAAGAGATAAGAGAATGGAGTAAGAAGAACACTCATATACCTAATTAAATCCAGAGAGAGGAACCAAGGAATGAGAACAGGCACCAGAAGGAATGGCACACATGGCTGCTTTAAAGCAATATCCTTCAGATGCTTGGTGGCTTCTCAGATATGCATACGTTTAATGGCCTGGGCAGTTTCACGAGTGTTCTTAAAGTGAACATGAAGATGTGAACCTCTTGATTTGCAAGATTTAGGGTAGTTTTCTGGGTTAAGCAGAATAGCATATCATTTGTAGAGGTCACCTCGAGCCACTAACCAGAAAAGAACTCAGGACAGTTTTGCTCTAATAGCATACTTTCACCACCTAATGTGAAGAGCAGACTAATTGCAAAAGACCCTGATGCTGGGAAAGACTGAGGGCAGGAGGAGAAGGGGACAACAGAGGATTAGATGGCTGGATGGCGTCATCAACTCAATGGATGTGAGTTAGAGCAAACTCCAGGAGATAGTGAAGGACAGGGAAGTCTAGTGTGCCACACACAGTCCATGGGGGTCACAAAGAATCAGACATGACTGAGCAACCCAACAACAACAAAATACTGTACATCTCAAGTACAAGCCATGTACAAACTTTTTCAAAATTATGATAAAAATACAGAGAAAAATCTATATAAACAAAGTAGTTATAAATTTAAAAGTATACAAACTTGAGAAAAAACTAAATTACGGAATTATAGAATTCTCCTTATTAGGCAAGTTATTTTAATAGTCTTTTCATATGCCCTAAAAACTGAACAGGTTGAGTAAATGTTTAAAAATTTTCCCAGTAAGTTATTAGCACATCTTTAAAAAGGGAATGATAGAGAAAGGGAAAGGAAAACAAATGAAAATAGATACATTTTTTCACGTGGACAATTAATTTTGAAAGTCTTACTATATTATAATGAAAAAATTAAATACTTCACCCACAAATATTCATGTTACACAACTGCATTATACCAAAAATGACTAAATGACAAAGAGCCAGGCTTCAACTTCATGAGTGCTAAACACGTAATAAAAGAGAACAACTTATTAATTTAACAATTTAGTTGAAACTATAAATTAGAGATAACATTCTTTTACATTTAAAGGGATATTTTTATATTATATTCAATTTATGAGACAAGACCTTTAAAAATAAAACACAAGTTTTACATATAAGTGTGCAGACAATTAGTCTGATACTGAGTTGACTCAGAACAGATGCCCCATACATCACTAAAACTTGGCAATATATTATTCTGTTTAATTTTAGCCTGGGAGACAACTAATGAGAAAAGTGTGCTTTACTCCTCTGTTCACGACCCAAATGGCTCACTTATACACATTCCATTCAGGCTTCACCAATTAGTTAAACCAAGGCACCACTGTCATTTTCAGTTACATCCTAAGCTAAAAATGAGAACTGAAATAAGGGTTAGAGACCAAAGTTGCAGAGCATGAAATTAAACATACATGCTTATCAGTAACAGAAACCTTGCCAACCAATGAGACTGTCTTGCAAAATATCAAGTTATTAATAGGAAAAAGTACTTTACATTTATCATGAACCAATGAATGACACAAAAACACAGACACATTAATCTTCATCTAAGTTTAAGTAGCTAAAACTTACTATTTTTTCCCCATGAAACTCATCACTGACTCAATGGACATGAATTTGAGGAAACTCTGGGAGAGAGTGAAGGACAGGGGAGTCTGGCATGCTGCAGTTCATGGGGTTGCAAACTCAGACAGGACTTAGAAACTGAACAACTACAATAATAAAGAACACTTCAGATTAATACGGCTCTTAAGACATTGTTACCCTGATTTGTAACAGTAATTTCAAAACTTTTGACTACATAATTAAGTAAACAATAAGGGAAGAATAACTACTTCAAAAACAAGGGTAGGGAATAAAGGCAAGAGAGAATCAGACACTAAAAAACAACAAGGCAGGGATGAGCTGCCAACTACTGGCAACCTTATCCAAGATAGCAGTCAAATTTAGTGTAAATGAATCGTAAGATTTTTAGCTGTGTGTATGGTACCTCATGTTACTTAATAAATATTTCCCTTTCTCATAGGATACAAAAATCACAAGAGAATTCTATCTCATTGTAACAATAAGAGGAAGCCAGGTAACCTATCAAAGCTTTTCAACATTCACTAGACAGATTTTTATGAACAGAAATCATAAAAGTGAAAGGTGTCCCTCATAGGGCCAAAGGAATGAATATGGCTTTTATACCTGAGAAAGCAATAAGAGGAGGAGAAGAAAAGAAGGAAACAACTGAACTTTTAACAAATACATAAAGAGCTAGTTTGAGACAGACTGACACTTTAGGATCTATGAAAACAGTAGAAACAAGAGTAATCTACCCAAATGCCACCCTTTTCCAATAAACCTTCATCAAATGCTAATAAGAAAAACAGGGGATGGAACTTGAGAGACAAGAAAGATCCCACAAAGTTTCAGGTGCATGGAGCCTGAGGAAGTCAGGGCAAAGAAAGAAAACTCAGAGAAATCTTCCAGCCACTCTAAATATTTCAGGGAGAACCAAGCAAGGCAATCTGTGCTAGAAGAAATGAAGATACCTCCCAACAGGGATTTCTCAGGATTGCATCTGGTAACATGAATGCTGCCTTTATAGAAAATATTTGGAAGAGGAGAGGACCCTCTGGCCAATCTTTGAGAGCAGGCGCCAGTCCCTACCCACCACAAAGTCAACACAAGCCCCAGGACAAACCTCACCCACCAGGGAGCAGACAGCAGAAGCGCAATGAACTATGACCTTGCAGTCTGTGGAAAAGGGACAACGAACACACTAAACTAGACAAAATGAGGCAACAGAGAAATATGTCTCTGTAGAAGGAGCTAGGTAAAAACACACAAGACAAAAGAAATAGAGGAAGCAGGCAATCTATGCAGGTTTCCGAGGTGGTACTAGTGGTAAAGAACCCACCTGCCAATGCAGGAGACATAAAAGACATGGGTTTGATCCCTGTGTTGGAAAGATTCACTGCAGAAGGGAAGGGCAACCCACTCCAGTATTATTGCTTGGAAAAGTCCAAGGACAGAGAAACCTGGCAGCCTATACTCCATGGGGAAAGAGTTGGACACGACTGAAGCGACTTAGCACACATGTACACAGGCAATCTACCTGAAAAAAAATTCAGAGTAATGACAGTAAAGATGATCCAAGATTTTGGAAATAGAATGTATGCATGATCAAGAAGATGTAAGAAATGTTTAATAACGACAAAAAAGAACTGAAAAACAAATGAACAGTGATGACTAACACAATCACAAATGAAAAGTACAAAAAGGGAATCAATAGCAGAATAACTGAGGCAGAAGAACAGATAAATGGCATGGAAGACAGAATGGCACAAATAACTTCTATGGAGTAGAATAAAGAAAAAAGGAATGAAAAGAAATAAGGACACTCTCAGGAATTTCTGGGAGAAATTAAATCTACCAATATTCAAATTACAGGGGAACCAGAAGAAGAAGGTGAACAAGAGAAAAGGTCTGAGAAAATATTTGAAGAGATTATAATCACAACCTTGCCTAAAATGGGAAAAGAAATAGTTATCTAAGTCCAAGAAACACAGAGAGTCCCATATAAGATAAACCCAAGGAGAAAGACACCAAAACATATATTAATCAAACTAAAAAAAAAATAAACACAAAGAAAAAATATTAAAAGCAGCAACGGAAAAGCAACAAAAAACATACAAGGAAATCTCTGTAAGGTTATCAGCTGATTTTTCAAAAGAAACTCTGTAGGCCAGAACAGAGTGGCAGGATTTTTTTTTAAGTGATAAATGGGAAGAACCTACAACCATTCTTACTCTACCCAGTGAGGATCTCATTCAGAGTCAATGGAGAAATCAAAAGCTTTACAGACAAGCAAAAGCTGAGGGACTTCATCACCACCAAACCAACTTTACAACAAATGTTAAAGCAATTTCTCTAAGTGGGAAACACATGAGAAGAAAAAGACCTACAAAAACAAACCCAAACGAACTAAGAAAACAGGAACATCAGTTCAGTTCAGTCGCTCAGTCATGTCCAACTCTTTGCGACCCCATGTATCCCAGCACGCCAGGCCTCCCTGTCCATCACCAACTCCCGGAGTTCACTCAGACTCATGTCCATCGAGTCAGTCATGCCATCCAGCCATCTCATCCTCTGTCGTCCCCTTCTCCTCTTGCCCCCAATCCCTCCCAGCATCAGAGTCTTTTCCAATGAGTCACCTCTTCGCATGAGGTGGCCAAAGTACTGGAGTTTCAGCTTTAGCATCATTCTTTCCAAAGAAATCCCAGGGCTGATCTCCTTCAGAATGGACTGGTTGGATCTCCTTGCAGTCCAAGGGACTCTCAAGAGTCTTCTCCAACACCACAGTTCAAAAGCATCAATTCTTCGGCGTTCAGCCTTCTTCACAGTCCAACTCTCACATCCATACATGACCACAGGAAAAACCATAGCCTTGACTAGACGGACCTTTGTTGACAAAGTAATGTCTCTGCTTTTGAATATGCTATCTAGGTTGGTCATAACTTTTCTTCAAAGGAGTAAGCGTCTTTTAATTTCATGGCTGCATACATACCAATAATAACCTTAAATGTAAATGGATTAAATGCACCAACCAAAAGACACTGATTGACTAAATGGATACAAAAACAAGACCTGTATATATGCTGTCTACAAGAGATCTACTTTAGACCTCAGAACACAGGCAGGATGAAAATGCGAGGATGGAAAAAGATACTCCATGCCAATGGAAATTCATAGAAAACTGGAGTAGCAATACTCATATCAGACAAAATAGACTTTAAAGGCTATGATAAGAGACAAGGAAGACCACCACATAATGATCAAGGGATCAACCCAGTAAGAAGATAACAACTGTAAATATTTATGTACCTAACATAAGAGCACCTCAATACATACTGCTACTGCTAAGTCACTTCAGTCATGTCCAACTCTGTGCAACCCCATAGACGGCAGCCCACCAGGCTCCGCCGTCCCTGGGATTCTCCAGGCAAGAACACTGGAGTGGGTTGCCATTTCCTTCTCTAGTGCATGAAAGTGAAAAGTGAAAGTGAAGTCGCTCAGTCATGTCCAACTCTTCGTGACCCCATGGACTGCAGCCTACCAGGCTCCTGCACCCATGGGATTTTCCAGGCAAGAGTACTGGAGTGGGGTGCCATTGCCTTCCCCTCCTCAATACATAAGGCACATGCTAAAAGCCACAAAGGAGAAATCAACAGTAACACAAGAAAAGTGCGGGACTACCTCCCTACTAACACCAATGGACAGATCATCCAGACAGAAAATTTATAAGGAAACCCAACCCTTAAATAACACATTTGACCAGAGAGATTTAATTGACATTTACAGGACATTCTATCTGAAAGCAACAGAACACACTTCCTCTAAAGTATACAAGGAACATTTTTCAGGAGAGATCACATACTGGGTCAAAAATCAAGCCTAGGTAAATTTAATAAAACTGAAATTGTATCAAACATCTTTTCTGATCACAAAGCTATGAGATTAAAAATCAGTTACAAGAAAAAAAGTGTAAAAAACAAAAAGACATGGAGGCTGAATATGCTACTAAATAACCAACGGATCACTGAAGAAATCAAAGAAATTAACAACAACAAAAAAACGAGAAACAAATGACAATGAAAGCACAATGACCCAAAACCTATGGGATAACCCAAAAGTAGTTATAAGAGGGAAGTTTATAGCAATAAAATTCTACCTCAAGAAACAAGAAAAATCACAAATAAACAAACTATCCTTACATCTGTTTTAAGCAGTAATGTCCAACTCTATGCAATCCTATGGGATACAGCCTGCCAGGCTCCTCTATCCATGGGATTCTCCAGGCAAGAACACTGGAGTGGGTTGCCATGCCCTTCTCTAGGGGATCGTCCCGACCCAGGAATCGAACCCACATCTCTTACATCTCCTGCATTGGCAGGAGGATTCTTTACCACTAGTGCCACATAGGAAGCCTGGGAAGGTAGATACAATGAAGAATTACTCAAACATATTTGGCAAAACTAATACAACATTGTAAAGTTTAAAAATAAAATTAAATTTAAAAAAAAGAATGAAATAATGATATTTGCAGAGATGTGGATGCTCCTAGAGACTGTTTAACAGAGTGAAGTCAGAAAGACAAAAACAAATATTGAATAGAATCATGTAAATGTGGAATCCAGAAAAATGATAGAGATGAATTTATTTGCAAAGCAGAATAAGACACAAACGTAGAAAGAAACCTGTACAGATAACCAAGGGGGTAAGAGGAGTGAGATGAATGGGAAATGAAGATCAACATATGTACTCTATATCTATAAAGCAGACAATTAATGAGACCTAATATATAAAGAACTCAATTAAAAACTCTGTAATGACTTTTATGGAAAAACATTCTAAGAAAGGGTAGATATATGTATAACTGACTCACTTGCTCTACATCTGAAACTAACACAACATTGTAAAGCAACTATACTCCAATAAAAATTAAGGGCATACACACTGAGGAAACCAGAAGGGAAAGAGACACGTGTACCCCAATGTTCATCGCAGCACTGTTTGTAATAGCCAGGACATGGAAGCAACCTAGATGCCCATCAGCAGATGAATGGATAAGAAAGCTGTGGTACATATACACAATGGAGTATTACTCAGCCATTAGAAAGAATACATTTGAATCAGTTCTAATGAGATGGATGAAACTGGAACCTATTATACAGAGTGAAGTAAGCCAGAAAGAAAAACACCAATACAGTATACTAACGCATATATATGGAATTTAGAAAGATGGTAACAATAACCCTGTGTACGAGACAGCAAAAGAGACACTGATGTATATATTAGTCTTATGGACTCTGTGGGAGAGGGAGAGGGTGGGGAGATTTGGGAGAATGACATTGAAACATGTATAATATCATGTATGAAACAAGTTGCCAGTCCAGGTTCAATGCACGATACTGGATGCTTGGGGCTGGTGCACTGGGACGACCCAGAGGGATGGTATGGGGAGGGAGGAGGGAGGAGGGTTCAGGATGGGGAACACAGGTATACCTGTGGTGGATTATTTCGATATTTGGCAAAATGAATACAATATTGTAAAGTTTAAAAATAAAATAAAATTTAAAAAATAAAATAAAATTAAATTAAATTTAAAAAAATAAAAAATTTAAAAAAATAAAATAAAAATGATAATGTATTACTTAAGAGTGTGAAAAATCAGTTAAGTATTTCCATTTTAGAAAAATTTGTGTTCTAATGTCATTCAATAAGAATTTTATAATAAAATTATGAATAAAATTCAAAAAAAAAATCAGTGCTAGGAGAAGAAAATAGAAACTAAGATTCCTCCGTAAGCATAGATTTTCCAGGCATTATACACAAATATATATATATATATAAGCATATGTTTATATGTAATATTTAAGCATAAAATAGTGATTGTCGAGGTGTCTGTAGGTGAATATACAAGTGATCTATTATTAAAAAAACAGATCTGCAAGTATATTAATCAAGCTATATATAAACCAAGGTAGAACAAATATATCATTTCATGTTATAAAAATAATATATTATAGTCTAGAACTATGAAACTATACCTGCATTTTTCCTGATCAAAGTTCTGAATTTCAATGAAAACTTCGGTTGATATAAGAAAAAAAGCATCAACTTCATTGATACCAAGTAAATACCATTTTAAAAATTAACAGGTCTCATAAAAGTCTCTCTTTTATTTATCTTCAGTGCATCATTATTCTTTATTCAGGATTTTCATTATTCAGAAACCCATCCCAAATCCTGCACCAAATCAATATAAACAAACACAGGATTCTAGAACTAAAAAAAAATTTTTTAAAGCAATTCTTCATTTTAAACTGGATTTTACAGAATGACCATATGATTCCCCAATCCCACTCCTGGGCATGTATCAAAACAAAACTATAATTCAAAAAGATACACACGTCTCTATGTTTATGACAGCCAAGACATGGAAGCAACCTAAACATTCATCGACAGATGACTGGCTAAACAACTTGGGGTAAACACACACACACACACACAGGAATAACACTCAATCACAAAAAACAAAATAATGCCATACACAGCAATGTGGATGCAAGTACAGATTATCATACTATTAATAAGTGAAGTAAGTCAGAAAGATGAATACCATATAACATCACATATGTGGAATCTAAAATATGACACAGGACTTTCTTGCTGGTACAGCGGCCAGGAGTTTCCCTGACAATGCATACAACATGGGTTCAATCCCCGGTCCAGGAAGATTCCACAAGCCACAGAATACTTGGTTCATGTGCCACAACTACTGAGCCTGCCCTCTAGAGCCACTGAACCTGAATTACCGAGGCTACCCACTCCAGTGTTCTTGCCTGGAGAATCCCAGGGACAGGGGAGCCTGGTAGGCTGCCATCTATGGGATCGCACAGAGTCGGACACGACTGAAGCGACTTAGCAGCAGCAGCAGCACGCTCTAGGGCCTACGAGTCAGAAGAACTGACCCTCCTAGCTGGAACTGCTGAAGCCTGTGCACCTAGAGCGCGTGGGCCTCGAGTCCGTGCTTTTCAACAAGAGAAACCACTTCAACACTTCTCTGCGCCACTGCAACAATGAGAAATCCATGCACCGCAACGAAGAGTAGCCCCTACTCTCTGCAATTAGAGAAAACCTGCAGGAAGCAACAAAGACCCAGTACAACCAAAAATAAATAAACAAATTATAAAAAGATAAAGTAAAAAAGGACACAATTGAACTATCTATGGAACAGAAAAAGAATGACGGATATTGAGAAGAAACTGGAGGTTCCTTGGGGGAGAGGGCTGGGAAACTAATGGTTTAAGAGGTTGATGTTATCAGAGGTACTCTTTCAAACATAGAATAGATAAAAAAGTTTGCATTGTATGGCAAAGAGAATTATATTCAATACCCTATGATAAACTATAATAGAAAAGATTGTATTAAAAATGTATATATATATATATATATATGTATAACAGAATCACTTTGCTGTAGAGTAGTAATTAACACTGTTCAATTCAGTCACTCAGTCATGACAAACTCTTTGCGACTCCATGGACTGCAGCATGCCAGGCCTCCCTGGCCATCACCAACTCCCGGAGTATACTCAAACTCATGTCTATTGAGTTGGTGATGCCATCCAACCATCTCATCCTCTGTTGTCCCCTTCTCCTCCCACCTTCAATATTTGCCAACATCAGGGTCTTTTCAAATGAGTCAGATCTTCGCATCAGATGGCCAAAGTACTGGAGTCTCAGCTTCAAAATCAGTCCTTCCAATGAACATTCAGGACTGATCTCCTTTAGGATGCACTGGTTGGATCTCCTTGCAGTCCAAGGGACTCTCAAGAGTCTTCTCAAACATCACATTTCAAAAGCATCAATTCTTCGGCGCTCAAGTTTCTTTATAGTACAACTCTCACACCCATACATGACTACAGGAAAAATCACACCCTTGACTAGACGGACCTTTGTTGACAAAGTAATGTCTCTGCTTTTTAAGATGCTGTCTAGGTTGGTCATAACTTTCCTTCCAAGGCGTAAGCATCTTTTAATTTCATGGCTGCAATCACCATCTGCAGTGATTTTGGACCCCAGAAAAATAAAGTCTGACACTATGTCCACTGTTTTCCCATCTATTTGCCGTGAAGAGATGGGACCCGATGCCATAATCTTAGTTTTCTGAATGTTGAGATTTAAGCCAACTTTTTCCCCTCTCCTCTTTCACTTTCATCATGAGGTTCTTTAGTTACTCTTTGCTTTCTGCCACAACAGTGGTGTCATCTGCACATCTGAGGGTATTAATATTTCTCCCAGCAATCTTGATTCCAGTTGGTGCTTCATCGAGCCCACGGTTTCTCAGGATGTACTCTGCACAGAAGTTAAATAAGCAGGGTGACAATATACAGCCTTGACGTACTCCTTTTCCTATTTGGGACCAGTCTGTTGTTCCATTTCCAGTCCTAACTGTTGCTTCCTGACCTGCATACAGATTTCTCAGGAGGCAGTTCAGGTGGTCTGGTATTCCCATCTCTTGAAGAATTTTCCACAGTTTGTTGTGATCCACACAGTCAAAGGCTTTGGCATAGTCAATAAAGCAGAAATAGATATTTTTCTGGAACTCTCTTGCTTTTTCCATGATCCAGCAGATGTTGGCATTTGATCTCTGGTTCCTCTGCCTTTTCTAAAACCAGCTTGAACATCAGGAAGTTCACGATTCACATATTGCTGAAGCCTGCTTGGAGAATCTGGGGCATTACTTTTCTAGTGTGTGAGATGAGTACAACTGTGTGGTAGTTTGAGCATTCTTTGGCGTCGCCTTTCTTAGAGACTGGAATGAAAACTGACCTTTTCCAGTCCTGTGGCCACTGCTGAGTTTTCCAAATTTGCTGGCATATTGAGTGCAGCACTTTCACAGCATCATCCTTGAAGACTTGAAAGAGTTCAACTGGAATTCCATCACCTCCACTAGCTTTGTTCATACTGACACTTCCTAAGGCCCACTTGACTTCGCATTCCAGGATGTCTGGCTCTACGTGAGTGATCACACTATTGTGATTATCTGGGTCGTGAAGATCTTTTTTATACAGTTCTTTTGTGTATTCTTGCCATCTCTACTTAATATATTCTGTTTCTGTTAGGTCCATACCATTTCTGTCCTTTACTGACCCCATCTTTGCATGAAGTGTTCCCTTGGTCTCTAATTTTCTTGAAGAGATTGCTAGTCTAATTAACACTGTAAATCAACTATATTCAATAGAATTAAATCAATCAATTAAATAAACAAAACCAGATTTCCTTTTACAGGAAAACATAATCAAAATATAGATTATAAATTAACATATAACATGTATTATCATTAACTCATATACATCCATAAAATCTTCTCTATTGGTAGTATTATGACAGTTTTTTCATTTCAAATATTTCTGTATCTCTTACATATAGGCCCCAAACTCCAAAGTATGTCTTAATCATATTTGAATATATTAAATAACCTAAGGCTATAAGCACTGCAAACATACTGCAAACACTTATATTTTGAAATAATGAGACATAAAATATGAATTAAGGTACAAAGCAGTATTCAGTTTGGTTTACGTTTTTTAAAGCCAACACTGATAATCTCGGATCATGTTTAATTCAAAATAATTAATCATTAATTGACTTAGCATTTTAATCTTACTGACTCTATGAAGCTACATCTGGCTTAAATTTTAAGCACACAGAATTAAGGATCATAGGGATGTATCTTTTTAAATAGATACTAGCAGAAAACAGTATTTTTTTTATTACAACTTAAAATCAACTAGAGAAGGATCTTCAAAGTCATCCACATTAGACCATGTATAGTTTTAAAATTCCATGGACCAGCTCTGGTTGGAAAGATCTCTTTCAAAATTACGATAATATTCAGCAAACTAACTAGGAGACAGAATATACATTTTGATTTAATTATGAAAGCTTTAAATACTAAGTATGTATTAATAATAAATCTTAACTTGGAAACTAAAAGCAATGTTGTTCTGACTGAAACCAGATAAGCATGTATTTTCTGATACTTAATACCATTATTTCTCATTTCATCTAAAATTGCATGGCATAAATCACAGGATAGACTTCTAGCATTCCTAAGTCCAAGACACTGCCCTCCATTCCATCAGTCATTCATCAACAGCCAAGTTATTTTTCTCAGTTTTTTTTCAGAAACTAAGGCTGCTTTTTTTAATATAAGAACCTTTAGGGTTCAGTTCAGTTCAGTTCAGTTGATCAGTCATGTTCAACTCTTTGCGACCCCATGAATCGCAGCACGCCAGGCCTCCCTGTCCATCACCAACTCCCGGAGTTTACTCAGACTCACGCCCATCAAGTCAGTGATGCCATCCAGCCATCTCATCCTCTGTCGTCCCCTTCTCCTCCTGCCCCCAATCCCTCCCCAGCATCAGAGTCTTTTCCAATGAGTCAACTCTTCGCATGAGGTGGCCAAAGTACTGGAGTTTCAGCTTTAGCATCATTCCTTCCAAAGAGATCCCAGGGCTGATCTTCAGAATGGACTGGTTGGATCTCCTTGCAGTTCAAGGGACTCTCAAGAGTCTTCTCCAACACCACAGTTCAGAAGCATCCATTCTTCGGCGCTCCGCCTTCTTCACAGTCCAACTCTCACATCCATACATGACCACAGGAAAAATCATAGCCTTGACTAGACAAACCTTTGTTGGCAAAGTAATGTCTCTGCTTTTGAATAGGCTATCTAGGTTGGTCATAACTTTCCTTCCAAGGAGTAAGCGTCTTTGAATTTCATGGCTGCAGTCACCATCTGCAGTGATTTTGGAGCCCAGAAAAATAAATTGTGACACTGTTCCCACTGTTTCCTCATCTATTTCCCATAACGTGATGGGACCGGATGCCATGATCTTCGTTTTCTAAATGTTGAGCTTTAAGTCAACTTTTTCACTCTCCTCTTTCACCTTCATCAAGAGGCTTTTTAATTCCTCTTCACTTTCTGCCGTAAGGGTGGTGTCATCTGCATATCTGAGGTTATTGATATTTCTCCCAGCAATCTTGATTCCAGCTTGTGCTTCTTCCAGCCCAGCATCTCTTATGATGTACTCTGCATATAAGTTAAATAAGCAGGGTGACAATATACAGCCTTGACGAACTCCTTTTCCTATTTGGAACCAGTCTGTTGTTCCATGTCCAGTTCTAACTGTTGCTTCCTGACCTGCATACAAATTTCTCAAGAGGCTACCTCACCCTAAATCATTCCAGCAGTTGCAGTGGTGAACAGTTCTACGCGGCTTCCTAAGCAACTCCACACAGGAAAAACTGACAAAGCCTGTGTCCATCCAATATGTCTCTTGCCTCTGAACTCAGAGCTTGCAGTGTATTCCTATAGTATGGAGTAGTACAGCTCTTCACTTGGTGCCCATAAATATACACAGAAGCTACATGAGCAGCATAGGCAGTGTCCTGAAAAGTAGAACCTTGAACAATGGAATATGTAGATAAGTGGGAAAAAAAGAAAACTCCAAGGAAGAATGGTTCTAGAAACTTGTGACTAATTCGATTATATACCCAAATACGTCTCCCTCTGCTGACTCATAACGTTAATCCTTCAACTATAATCCATAATAACAGTAGTACATAAGCCTTTGTCTTAGGTTTTCCTTTCTGAGAAACCCCTACAAATCTTTTGTCTCTTCTGGTAAAGCACTCAGGTTACATTGGAGAATTATCACAGTCCCTCCCCTGAAATCATATATAGTTTAGTGGGATTATATGAAAGAATTGCTCAAGTCACTGAGAAGATACAATTATTAATGAAATGGACTAAAATAAGAAAGAGGTTTGAAGAGAACTGAAGACAGCACTTTGAAAAAATGGGGAATTCAGGGTGTCTGTGAGATACCAGTTCAGTTCAGCTCAATCAGTTGTATTTGACTCTTTGCGACCCCATGGACTGCAGCACGCCAGTCCTCCCTGTCCATCACCAACTCCCGGAGTTTACTCAAACTCATGTCCATTGAATCGGTTATGCCATCCAACCATCTCATCCTCTGTCATCCCCTTCTCCTCTCGCCTTCAGTCTTTCCCAGCATCAGGGTGTTTTCAAATGAGGCAGCTCTTCGCATCAAATGGCCAAAGTATTAGAGTTTCAGCTTCAACATCAGTCCTTCCAATGAACACTCAGGACTGATCTCCTTTAGGATGCACTGATTGGATCTCCTTACAGTTGGAGGGAGTCTCTCAAGAGTCTTCTCCAATATCACAGTTCAAAAGCATCAATTCTTTGGCTCTCAGATTTCTTTATAGTCCAACTCTCACATCCATACATGAAGTGAACTGAAGTGAAATCGCTCAGTCGTGTCCGATTCTTTGCAACCCCATGGAGTGTAGCCGACCAGGCTCCTCCCTCCGTGGGATTTTCCAGGCAAGAATACTACAGTGGGTTGCCATTTCCTTCTCCAGGGGATATTCTTGACCGAGGGATCGAACCCGGGTCTCCCGCATTCCAGGCAGACGCTTTAACCTCTGAGCCACCAGGGAAGCCCATTAACACATCCATACATGACTACTGGAAAAACAATAGCCTTGACCAGACAGACCTTTGTTGACAAAGTAATGTCTCTGCTTTTTAAGATGCTGTCTAGGTTGGTTATAACTTTCCTTCCAAGGAGTAAGCATCTTTGAATTTCATGGCTGCAGTCACCATCTGCAGTGATTTTGGAGCCCCCAAAAATAAAGTCAGCCACTGTTTCCCCATCTATGCACCATGAAGTGATGGGACCAGATGCCATGATCTTAGTTTTCTGAATGTTGAGCTTTAAGCCTATTTTTTCACTCTCCTCTTTCACTTTCATCATGAGGCTCTTTGGTTCCTCTTTGCTTTCTGCCATAAGGGTGGTATCATCTGCACATCTGAGGGTATTGATATTTCTCCCAGCAATCTTGATTCCAGCTGTTGCTTCATCCAGCCCAGCGTTTCTCAGGATGTACTCTGCATATAAGGTAAATAAGCACGGTGACAACATACAGCCTTGACGTACTCCTTTTCCTATTTGGTAACAGTCTGTTGTTCCATGTCCAGTTGTAACTGTTGCTTCCTGACCTGCATACAGATTTCTCAAGAGGCAGGTCAGGTGGTCTGGTATTCCCATCTCTTTCAGAATTTTCCAGTTTTTTGTGATGCACAGTCAAAGGCTTTGGTGTAATCAATAAAGCAGAATAGATGTTTTTCTGGAACTCTCTTGCTTTTCTGACGATCCAGCGGATGTTAGCAATTTAACCTCTGGTTCTTCTGCCTTTTCAAAAACCAGCTTGAACATCTGGAAGTTCAGAGTTCATGTATTATTGAAGCCTGGCTTGGAGACTTTTGAGCAGTACTCTACTAGTGTGTGAGATGAGTGCAATTGTGTGGTAGTTTGAACATTCTTTGGGATTGGATGGGATACCAAGGTAAAGATATTTATCAGCAGTCATTAATACACAGGCCTCTATTATTTATGGAAACATTCCTGGGCCTAAAAGTGTAACCATGGAAATGACAAGTTATATTTAATTAACAACCATAAGGTAAAATTAAATACACACAACTTAAATATGATACAACATAATACACAATGAAATAACAGATACAAATAGTATAGTCATTATATATTAAAATGTATTATATATACATGTAAATAAACACAGCTAAAACCATAGTAATCAAAAGAAAAAAAAAAAACCCTCAAGTTTATGTTCATCAAGGAAATGAGATGATTATGGAGAAATGAAAAAAGAAAACTAAAGAATGGTTAGAAAGATGGAATCAGAATACAAAATAAGAAATCAAGATATTATACATCTTCTCTCTTTTTCTTCAGTATTTCCAAAGGAATGGTCCAAAGCACCAAATGCTAAATCAAGCTTAATTTCTATATATATATATATATAAAACAATTTTCATACTGAAGCTTGCTGGTTCTCTTTCCTCTAAATTGATTTCACTGTTTTCAGGTAAAGTGTTATAAATAATGGCAAGTGACTACAATTAGGTTTAAGATTATAACCTACTCACTTGGAAACATGATGATAGTTTCTCTTTCACAATAATTTCAACAGAAATCTTAGAAATGAATCTCCCTGCATTGGCTTGGCTTATATGAACATCCCTGAACAAAGCCTCTTTATAAAAGTGAAAGTGGAGAGTGAAAAAGTTGGCTTAAAGCTCAACATTCAGAAAACTAAGATCATGGCATCTGGTCCCATCACTTTATGGGAAATAGATGGGGAAACAGTGGAAACAGTGTCACAATTTATTTTTCTGGGCTCCAAAATCACTGCAGATGGTGACTGCAGCCATGAAATTCAAAGACGCTTACTCCTTGGAAGGAAAGTTATGACCAACCTAGATAGCATATTCAAAAGCAGAGACATTACTTTGCCAACAAAGGTTTGTCTAGTCAAGGCTATGATTTTTCCTGTGGTCATGTATGGATGTGAGAGTTGGACTGTGAAGAAGGCGGAGCGCCGAAGAATGGATGCTTCTGAACTGTGGTGTTGGAGAAGACTCTTGCGAGTCCCTTGAACTGCAAGGAGATCCAACCAGTCCATTCTGAAGATCAGCCCTGGGATCTCTTTGGAAGGAATGATGCCAAAGCTGAAACTCCAGTACTTTGGCCACCTCATGCGAAGAGTTGACTCATTGGAAAAGACTCTGATGCTGGGGAGGGATTGGGGGCAGGAGGAGAAAGGGACGACAGAGGATGAGATGGCTGGATGGCATCACTGACTCAATGGACGTGAGTCTGAATGAACTCCGGGAGTTGGTGATGGACAGGGAGGCCTGGCGTGCTGCGATTCATGGGGTCGCTAAGAGTCAGACACGACTGAGCAACTGAACTGAACTCAACTGAACCAATCACTTCAAAAAAGGAAGAGAACTGTATTTTGAAGCACAGGTCACATGTTCAGTCCTGGAACTACCCTGTGAGATCAATCCCCCTTGAGCTATATAGCTTGCAAATATCAGACAAGGAGGAAATGAATGCTGAAAAGGCAAAAACGAAGGAAATGTCACACTTCACACCTAGAAGTGATCATAATATTGTAGTTCTTTAAAAAAATGTGATAGCTTTAATATAATTCCAAGCTTCAATGCTACAAGAATAGTACAAGGAAGTTCAAAATATCTTTCAAGCAAATTCTCCAATTTTTTAAATTTAGACTCACATATGCCAACACATCTGCATATGTGTGTCTGAGTATGTGCATAAAACCCTTTATGATCAGTTTTAGAGTATACTGGATACATGGTGCACATATACCTCTAAATATGGCAGTGTGTATTTATTAAGGACAAGGACGTTCTTACACAAATGTTGCATTTTTGAATAAATATGGTGAAAATTTTTTAAATCTTTCTTAATACTGAAATCTCCTTAATTTAACAATAGCAAAAAAAGAGGTCTGTGTCACAAAGTCTCTTAATATTCCTGGAAAGAAAATATATTTCCATTACAAATAAAGAGAAAATGCAACATCACTAAAACAAAGTATTTCTTGGTCCATTTCTTTTAAAACATGTGATTTTCATTACTGAGAATTTTTCAGTTCTTGCCAGTAGTCATAGAAGATTCAAATTTCATTTACAAAGTTCTCCACTCCCAGGTGAATAATAATCAATGTCTACAACCCCTGACAAAGTAAACCAATTGATTATACACTTTACCCCCACAAAAGTCTGCCAAGTCCAGCCAGTAGACTGCCAAAGCACAAATGTTTGACATCCGAGATAGTGAGGGTACATGGAGAGATGACATGCATTCTTCACAGGAATCTCAGCAGAGTTAATATGAATTTGGCATACTCTTGAGTCTTATTTTCTCCATTTTAAAGATGAAAGGATTCCACATCAGGCTAAGTTACAGGACCAGATTTACCCTCTCGTGTGAAACAATCAAAATATTGGTTTGGGGGTGGGGGGAGGACTATATGAAGTGAAGGTATGCAAGACACAGGAAATCAGGCAACAGAGGACTGTGGACCCTACCACACAAAAAACAAGGGGAACCCTGCAAATTATCCCAGCTGACTGCCTTGAGAGAACTTCCAGGATCTAGTGCAGAGAGAACAACCAAGCAAAGATTGGCACTCTCTCTGAGAGACAGAGCTGACAGTACACAGAGATGTGCCCAAAGTTCTCAGGAAAGTGTACCAAAGAAGATAGAACTACACAGAGAGACAACTCCATAGAACTTCAAAGGATCTTCTCAAGAATTCAACAGAAAGAAGAAAGAGGTATGGATATGTAAATGTTCAATAATCACATTAGAAACTGTTCAATGTCATAAACCCACTGCTGCTGCTACTGCTAAGTCGCTTCAGTCGTGTCCGACTCTGTGCGACCCCACAGACGGCAGCCCACTAGGCTCCTCTGTCCCTACTAGGAAGACAATACTCAAAAAATTGAAAATAACAAATATTGACAAGGATGTGGAAAAATAGGAATCATTTAGTACATTGCTAGTGGAAATAAAAAATGGTTCAGCTAATGTGATAACAGTCTGGAGGTTCCTCAATAATATAGATTTATCATATGACCCAGCAATTCAACTCCTAGATATATTCACAAAATAAGCAAAACCAAGTACTCAAACCAATATATGTAGTCATATATTCTAAATATATATAGTCATATATTCTAAATATATATACATATGTTCATAGGAGCATTTATTGATAATTTCCAAAATGTGGAAACTATTCAGATGTCTATAAAGGATGAATGGATAAACAAATAATAATGTATATACACAATGGAATATTATTTGACCACAAAAAAGGAATGAAGTACTGACATGCTATAACGTGGAGAAAGAAATGGCAACCTACTCCAGTATTCTTGTCTGGAAAATTCCATGGCGACAGGAGTCTGGTGGGCTGCAGTTCATGGGGTTGCAAAGAGCTGGACAAAACTGAGCACACGCATACACACATGCTGTAATGTGGATGAACCTTGAAAATATGCTAAGTATAAGAAGCCAGGTGAAATAGGTCACATAATTCAAGTGGGAAATGAAGAGGAACCAGACAATAAGAACAAGAAACAGAGAAAAAAGAGAAACCCAGAGAAGTGGCATATGGAAGAAAGTATTTCAAGGAATAGTGATCAACATTTAAATTATTGCTGCCAAATTAAAAAAATAAGGACTGCCAGCTGAATGTAACAATATTTAGATTACCAGTAATTTGGACAAGCTCAGTTTCAATGGAGTAGGGGGAGCAAAAGACTGAATGAAATGCATTCAGAAACAGGAAGAGAAGAAATGGAGATGATACGTATAAAATGATTCTTTTGAGAAATTTTATTGCACAGGGCAAATAAATATAGTGGTAGCTGTTGAGGAGAAAGTGGGATCCAAAGAAAGTTTTGTTTGTTTGCTTTCCTAAGACAAGAGACAGCAGGTTTACAGCCTGGGAAGAATGATCCAGCAGAGAGGGAAAAAGTGAATGATACAAGTGAATGAGTACAGATTTACTGCAGTGATATTCTTGAATAGGGAGAAGAGGGTATCTAGTGACTCACCGTTAGATAGTAGCATGGTTATTTCATCTATAGTAACTTGAAAGCAGAGAACTGTAAAGATACTGCAAGGGAAGTTATGGTTGTGCACTTGAGTGTGTGTATGATAGCTTCTTCTCATAGCTTCATTTTTTTTTTTTTTTTCAGAGAAGCAGGAAGCAAAATCATTATCCATGAAAGGGATTTCAAGGAGCTGAGTGTCACTGATGGAGAACAGTTTGAGGAAAGGATAAAATGAGAAACAGTGGTTTAAGGACAGTGCTTCTCAAATTTGAACGTGCTTAAAAGTCACCTGGGGAACTGTATTAACATGCAGGTTATGATTCTATGGATCTAGTGTGTAGCCTGAGATGGTGCAGTTCTAACAAGCCCCCATATGATGCTAATATAAGCAAGAATAGGAGAGCACAGGATAAAGAGACTAGCGGAGGAAAAGGAACGATTACAAAGAAGCAGTAAGATCCTTTTTAGATGCTGCTGCTGTTTAGTCACTGAGTCGTGGGCAACTCTTTGCCACCCCATGGACTGCAGCCCCTCCAGGCTCCTCTATCCATGGGATTTCCCAGGCAAGAATACTGGAGTGGGTAGCTATTTCCTTCTCCAGGAGATCTTCCACACCCAGGGACTGAACCTGGGTCTCCTACGGGGCAGGCAGACTCTTTACCACTGAGTCACCTGGGAAGCCCGCTTTTAGAACAGTGGTCACAAAATTACATTAAGACAGTCAACATGACTATGTATTTTTCTGATTTCAAAGAGTTGTTACCTGGAACAACAACAACAACAAATCTCACTTTAAATGGCTATTGTTTTCATTATATATAAATGTAAAAAAGGGTTAAGCTATGATTCTTAACTTTCAGGTGGCAAAATAAACATAATTGCACTTTTCATGTACTAGGCACTACTCTAAAAACTTTTAAGGCTTTGCTGCTAAGTTGCTTCAGTCGTGTCTGACTCTGCGCGACCCCAGAGACAGCAGCCCACCAGGCTCCGCCGTCCCTGGGATTCTCCAGGCAAGAACACTGGAGTGGGTTGCCATTTCCTTCTCCAATGCATGAAAGTGAAAAGTGAAAGTGAAGTCGCTTAGTTGTGTCCGACTCTTCGCGACCCCAGGGACTGCAGCCGACCAGGCTCCTCTGTCCATGGGATTTTCCAAACAAAAGTATTGGAGTGGGTTGCCATTGCCTTCTCCGTTTAAGGCTTTACCTCATTAATTTTAACAACAACCCAAGGAAATAAGTGATACACTAAACTCATTTTATAGATGTTAAAATTGAGTCCTAAATAACACATGTTGAAGATCACAGAAGCAATTAAGCTCAGAAGATAGGATTTAAAACCAGGTCTATTTGACTATACAGCCCCACAATTATAATCTCGGGTCTATAATACTTCTCAAAGAAGTCATCTCTTCCAAGTATCCACTAACGGGTTTTTTATAAAATATATAATTCAACTAAATAGCCTATTTTCCCCATAACACTTAAGTTTTAAGTCTTATTATTTCTTCCACATACACTTAAAATTTTACTGGAACCTCCTCTAGCTTCTGTCTTTTTTAACTGTATGTTTGTTCACATTATTTTCCATTTTCTAGTGCTATGCAACAGGCTGTGACTAGATTTTTTACTATTTACAGTAAATATTTTTAAATGATAGTGAAAAGACATCCTATTTTGGAGTCAAAATAAAGTGTAAGTCTGTATCTATTTTGAGCTAAAAGCCTTATTTATAAACAGTCTGTTAAAGTATAATTTATGTTTCTTTAAAGCTACTCAACTAAACTATGATTGGTAAATAGGGTAATGAGATCAGCATACATAACCAAAAGGTTATATTGATTCATACACAACTTTTCTCAGTACATTTCAAGGCTATCAGCTTTCTCACCATGAATGAGAAAGCTTCAGTAACATTATGATGTGAAAAGGCTGATAATTCCATGGAAGAGCTTTTCTCCCACACAGACAGTGAGTGATTCAGAATCTTCCTGATCACTAGATCTTCCATATGTTAAGCTATCTGAAGATGGGAGTGCAGATAAAGATGCTAAGACATTTATCCTAAGCATAAAAAAATATAAAAGTCTACATACTGATTCAGAGTTTTTCATTTTGAGGAGAATGGTCACTCTTAAAAGCAAATTTTCTCAAAGGTTTACATCTCAAACAAATTATGAGACCCAAACCTTAAGGCTACTTTGACAATGACGCTGATTACAATTGTCAGAGGAGACTTAACGATGGTATTCTCACCAAAACTTTTAGTTTGGTAACTCTGGTTACCAGAGTAACCAGTACTCTGGTTATAAAGTTCTATATACATGTACACACACATATGCACATGTATGTAACTGCTTCTACTCCAATTTTCCCTAAAAGCCCTTTTAAAAGTATATGCCAAATGGAAGATTTCTTTAGGAATGAGTGTATGGCATTATGGCAGAAATGCTTCTGCTGTAGAATGCCTTTACATGCATGCATTTGCATGCGTGTGTCCCATACACAAACACATGCAAATGTATATGTGTGATATTATTTGCAGGATCCTCTGATAAATTTTCAATTTATTTCCCATTTCAATAATCGTGATCTATTAACTCTGAATTACTTGTAATCTTAAATATATATACACATATGCATACATACATATGCATATGTGTATGACATGTATATATGTAAATGCAGAGACAGAAAAAAAGAGTAAGAAAAGGGAAGGCGATAGGGAGAGAAAGACAGCAGACACTTACTATGTATCTGTCACTATTCTAGGCCTGACCATGAGATAGTATTTCAAAAGGATATGATATTAAAAAAATCACCTAAAATGATAACTTTATATATCTAATGATTAGATAACAAAGATAGTCTCAACAGACAATAACCATATATAATGGCACTAGAACCATCAAATGGTTCTTAGGGAAGACTCACTCTACATTAAATGACCCTCTTTACTCATCGTACATGATTAACAGGGACTTCCTAATTTATATGTGACCATTCTTCCCTTGTTTTTCCATTAGACCGCATAGCTATCTTCAATCACCCATTCAATCAACATTCATCAGGCACTACAATAGGAGCTGAAGTTACAAAGACATAGTTAAAACAGAATCACTGCCCTAACCAATGTTTAGTAAAGAAACTGTAGTAAACAAATAAGAGCAATGCCCAAGAATGTACAAAGTTTAATGAAAACCAAGAGGTACAGAAAGCTTTGAAGTCAAAGGTGTAGGACTGAATCAGGCATTGACACCAACTTTAAGTTCCTGATGTTATCATTTCACTGCATATATTTTCTTAAAGTCAAATGAGATTAACACCACATAATGTATAGAGCTGTTCTGAAGACTGAATGAGACACTTTATAAAATTACTGGTACACAGAAAACAAAAAGTCACAGTTACTGCAATCATTATCATCGCTGTCATCAAAACCACAGCTTAGGGATGAAATGAGATGAAGAACTAAAAATAGTTCTGTCTTTAGATTTTTCAGAACTAGACATGTCATTTACCAGCAACAAAAGCTTCTTGAATTACCGGGTTAAGGTAACAAATCCCACAAAATGTCTTCCAAGAAACAGATGTACAGGAAGAAAAACTCAGCATCTTGGGGGTTGGGGTGGGGTGGGGATACAGTACTGATAGATACATTCAAGAAATGAAAATCCCGTAGAATCAAAATTACTAATAGTGAGGAGTTCCTTAATCAAGTCAGTCTTTATAGGAGGGCCTGGAGGACACCAGTATCTACATATGCCCAAAGGCAGCTTCCCTGGTGGCTCAGACAGCAAAAAACCTGCCTGCAATTCGGGAGACCCAGGTTTGATTTCTGGGTCAGGAAGATTTCCTGGTGTAGGAAATGGCAACCCACTCCAGTATTCTTGCCTGAAGAATTCCATAAATGGAGGATCCTGGTGGGCTACAGTCCATGGGGTTGCAAAAAGTTGGACACAACTGAGTGACTAACACTTTCACTTTCAAAGGCAGCCATACCAAATAGCACACCTTTTCATCCACTTGTATTCAATGTATGTCTTCATGATAGTTGAAGGAGAATTACTCTGTCCCTAAACTGATAAAATCTGAGTAGGCCAATTCTGCACGTTAGGAAACCAGGGTGCACAAACCTCACTTATCTAATAAGCCAAGGATGCAAAAGACTGACAATCCTGGATGTTATTCTCCAAAAGTTGTCTTAATTAGGATCAGCATGGGTTAACAGGTGTACCAGAAGTACAACTCTGATATCCCTCCTTCATGGGAGATGCTGTTCTGATATTCTGCTATAGAGACTGCCTGCAATCCTGCCCCTCCCCACTCTGTGTTTCCGTTCTAAGAAGGGGTCAGCAAATACAGTCTGCAAGCCAAATTCAGTGTATCTTCTTTTGTACAGATAAACTAAGAAAGACTTTAACATTTTTTTAAAAGTTGAAAAAGTTCAGAAGAAAATATTGTTTGAAAATTATACTAAATTCAAATTTTGGTGTCTGTAATAGCGTTTGACTGGAACACAGCACATTCATTCATTTACATACTGCCTCCAGCTGCTTTCCTGTTACCATAGCAAAATCCAGTAACTGAAACAGAGACCTATGGTCTGCAAAATCTAAAATGTTTATTACGTGGCCTTTTGTAAAGAGTCTGCCAACCCCTGATGTGAGACAATGTATGAGAGGTATGGCTCCGAACCCCAACACTGAGGGGCACTGAATGCCTATCCATTCCTTATAATGCAGTGAGTGTCCAGTGGATTTCATATTAAGACTCTGTTGGTAAGATCACTCTGAAGTCCATTTCCGATAATAATACCAGGTCATAGCCATCATTTGCCAAGCATTTACTACTATATGCCAGGTATTATCATTTTCATTATATGAATGAGGAAACTGTATGAGTGGTGGTAATTTGTTCAAGTTAACTATAGATAGTAAATCAATCCTAGTATTATCGCCCGTAGGCATAAACAACTGCCTGAAATAAGAGTACAGAGAGTAAAAAAAAAAAAAAAAAAAAAACTGGAAGTAATGATCTGCCTCAAAACAAAATAATTTTCCACAATGATGTGGAAAATGATGAAATAATGAATACTTTATGGAAAACAAAATCAATGTCCCTGAGAGGAAGGGACAATAACCAATGAAACCTTTTGAAAGAACAAACAAAACTGGCTCCCATTGTTTGTTTCCTTATTTCTGTCGGTGGTACCACAATTCTGCCAATTTTCTAAGTAATATAACAGACTACTTATACCACCTTTTGCTCTTACCAGTAGATCATACCCAAGTAGTCATAAATCTAGAAGAAAAAGATCATCAGAAAAGAATATATATCTTTATTCTCAAATTATACCCTTCCTATTCTTAAAATATTAACATTTTCACATTTTGATTTCTGAATGAAGGAGATTTTAAATAGTAACTTTAAACTTTTTTCTTATTTGAAAAAGTTAAGAAACTTGGTATCCAAAAAAAGAAAGCAATATAAACTTATAGTACGAAGTCTTCATTGTCTTAGTTGTAATATCTTCAAGTTTACAAAATAATGTTTTGAAAGAATAAAACAGTGTTTTTTTCCGTGTAGGCAAGTAATACTAATGTGTGACTTTGATTGCACAATGATTCATAACCAAGAAGCCCAGCTTT